>NC_047088.1:39608104-40251391 GCF_902459505.1 Geotrypetes seraphini
TTAATTGTATTTTAATGGCCACACACTAATAATAACATAAGCACACAGCCATATACCCCCTCTTTTACTAAGGTGTGCTAACCGATTAGCATGCGCTAAACGCTAATACATGCATGTTAGTCTATGGACACATTAGTGTTTAGCATGCGCTAATTTGATTAGTGCACACTAATCAGTTAGCGCACCTTAGTAAAATAGGGGGATAGTCATAAAAACCAGTGTCTCTGAAACTTTTTTAGCAGCCGGCACCACTAAACAGAGCACATTTTTTTTTTACGGCACCTTATAATTGAAATTATAAAATTGGAAAACCAACAAAAAATTAAAACTGAGAGTTATTTATATTAAGTTCTTTAAGCTATGTACGGATAATTGTGACAACGGTGAAACGAACCCCCTCCCTCACAAAGCCGCACTGGTGTTTTTAGCGCTGGCCGTGGCGGTAAGAGCTCAGATGCTCATAGGAATTCCATGAGCGTCGGAGCTGTTACCGCAGTGGCTGGCGCTAAAAACACTGGTGCGGCTTTGTAAAGGGGGGTGGGGGGGTAAAGTAGATAGAATAGAATTGCTAATCAATGCGATGGATGTGCTTGTCTTTGAGAGCAAATTAACTCAAAATGCATCTCGATAGTCTACAAGCAAACACGCATTTCATCATCTACCATCTGCAGTCGCTCTCTCTCTCTTTTTTTTTTTTTCGATTTAATTTCTGTCAGAGCTGAAAATCCAAATTCGCAAAGATAAGAATATCCAAACGGTAACAAAGTCTTGATTGCTTTGTTGCTCAAGGTAGGATAACTATTGCATAAAAAATAGAAATAAAATGACTTGCCATTAGTTTTCAAGAACCAATCATGTCAAAGAATGATGCTTGTCTGGGCAATGTGTGTGTGTGTGTGTGGGGGTGGGGTGGGGGGGAGTGTGTGGGAAAGTCCAGCGTTTTTGCACATGCTAAGCCCATTTGCTAGCATAGCTTAGTAAAAAAAAAAATCTCCTTTATTTCTTTTTGTAGTGCCAGTGATGGAGGGGAGAGGAGGGATTGATGACTTTTCTTCAAAGCTTAAATTTAGTTTTCCTTCTTGTCATCTCAAAATAAAATTATGGAAAATAAATAGCCCAATGTTTCTAATGTTCCTTTAAACTTATTATAGCCTTATGCAGAAATCCTCCCATGCTGGGGATTTTATAAAATATGAACTGGGTTCTGGGATCTCAATTTCCTTTGTTCATTTCTTAGTGATCAAATTCATAGCAAAGGGATACCATTTAAATGGACGCTTGTTGTAATGGTGCCAGGATTCAGGGTCCCAAATTCAAAATTATATTAGAGATCACTTTGTCGTTTAGCTCCTCTGTTAAACTGTTACTTTAGGAGAAATCTTATCACTGGAAATTTACAGCCTCAGCTTGATGGGAAAATGAAAACCTAACTTCAGATCCTCGGCCTGTAACTAACTGAAGTGTTCTGAAATGAAGCCCAGTAGAAAGTGTAGTTGCCGAAAAACACCATGGAATATTGACAAGAGATAAGCTGGAAATCCAAGAGGCTTTAGAAATGCAATCCAGCTGGTTTAAAGGAACAATCCTATTTAGACCGGGAGCATTCCCTGTGCCAAGAGCCGCCCATCCCTTTAAGTCTGTAGTAGTCTCTCTGAATCTCATTGGCTACACTATGAATACAGAGCAGCTCACAGCTCTGGAGTCATGCTTTTACCATAATCAAAAACAGGAGGGGTTCGCGGTAGACATCAAAATACTCAAAAGCCTTTCTACAACTGCTGAGCGTATTTGCAATTGGGCTACAGCAGGTGTTGCAAAAGGCTAAGAATGCATAAAATAAACCTGCCAGCTGTCATCTTTGCTAATTTTCTTTTGTGGCAGGCATACATTATGATTCACTTGTATTAGAACCGTCATTTCTTATTCACCTCTTTTCCTTTGCTCTGAGCCACCTATGTAATTGAGGGAAATGGCTGTGTGTGGTAACATATTCTAATTTGGAGTTTCCCAGTCTTTGTACATAACAAACGGATGGAATTGTGCAGCGCAGCTGAGAGGAAAAACAGTATACCCCACTGAGCAATGTACAGCAGTTCTTGTTATAGAACAAAATGATCCTAAGGGCAATCTATTATACTAACATAATGGAAAATACTAAAGGCATAGCTGATGACATCAAAGTTTGGTTTGTTTGTTGTGGTGGTTGTTTTTTATTCAATAAAACTAAGGCAACCAGCTAGCTCTGCGAGCAGGGTTGTTTCAATCATTCTGACTTTGGGCTAGATTCACTAAGCAAACCGATCGTGTACCGATTGGTTTGCGACCCAATTGTACTCCGGCCCGATTCACTTACCTCTCTGCCAATCCGATTCTATCCACGCATGCAAATGAAGGGAACGGCATGTAAAGTAGGCAGGGACCCGATTCACTAAAGAAATCTAGCAAACTGACTGGGCTGACCGATCAACACAAGAAGCGACTGCTAGGGACCAGTCGCAAATGTCCTTTCCGACTCTCCAGCTCCATTGCCACCCTGCTCTCTGCTGCCCCGAATATTTATCTCTCTGTCCCAAATTTCTCCTGCCTGCCGCCCTGCTCTGCCCCGAATCTCTCCTGCCTGCCGCCCCGAATCACCGCCCTGCTCTGCCCCAAATCTCTCCCGCCACGACTCTCCTGCCCTTCCCCGCACTGTGAGCCCATGGTTTTAACCCACGGGTTTAAAGTGGGTTAAAACCACGGGCTCACTGGGTTAGTAAAACTTAAAAAATAAAAATTGCGGCTTTGACGGCTCTTAGATGCATGCGCACACCATCTACAGATGGTCTGCGCATACGTTGGGATTGCTCTCTAGCGATCCGTGCGGTAGGTGGGGAGGCGTGTCAATGATCATCCCCATTTGCATGCAGGTCTTTTGTGAATTCATCGGGTTGCATGCAATCGGGCATGGATTGGACACGGAATGGGGGTAAGTGAATCTAGCCCTTAATCCCCACTGCAGCTGCATGCATGGGAATGTAGGGCCTGAGATTTAAAGCCAATTAAAGAACCAGAAGAAGTTACTAACCATTTAAATGGCTTGCCTGAGGCTTTTTTTTTTTTTTTAATATGGAGCTAAAACAAATTTTAAAAATTGCATGGCATAAAATATTCCTCAAAAACAATGGCCAATCAAGGACTTCCTTAGACTCCTTCCTAAGGAAGTCCTTGATTGGCTCAGGCACCTTAGGCCCCTCCCAAAGGAGGAGCCCGAGGCACATGAGCCAATCAGGGCTTTAGGCCTTTCCCTGTGCATCACATGATGCACCGGGGCATGGCTTAAGGCCCGCATTGCGTCGGAGGAGGCCGGAGGAGCGGGAGGGACAGAGCACCCCTCCTGCTCCCAACTTAAAGGTACGGGGAGGGGGAAGATGTCCGCTATCTGCTGGCAGGAGGGAGAGGGCATCCCTCCTGCCATTTGTTTCGTTGGGGGAGGGGGGAGGAGAGGGGCCGATGGCAGGAGTGAGTGGGCCTCCCTCCTGCCATATTTTTCAGTGATGATTGCTGACTTTAGTGACTTTAAAGTTACATTTTTAAGCCTGAAGGATAGGAGAGTGGCAATAGAGAGAAGAGACACGTGTTAAGTTTTTTTCCGGAATTCAAGGTAAGTGGTGGGTTGTTAAGGGCTTACGTATTAACTGTGCATTAACTAATTAAGGTTAAATTCTATATATGAGGTCTGACAATTAAGTTCATGAATTTGCCACGGTGACAGTGCTTACACCTAAAATGACTTAATAATAATTTAAGTAGTTTAATTTAAAGTGAAACTTACCCCCTCTTCTGCTATACTGTACTAGCAGTTTTTAGCACAGAGAGCCGCGTTGAATGACCCATGCTGCTCCCGTCGGATGCAGCGCAGGCCATTCAGCGCGGCTCCCCACGCTAGAAACTGCTAGTGCGGTTTCGTTGAAGAGGGGGGTTAGCTTCAGAACATTACTGCGCCAATCCCCTCCGACACGTTTCATTCTTCCTCAGGGTCAGGGATATTAGATGTGCTGCAATAAATAATTACAACTAGCTACATCGCAGCTTCCTAAGCTTCACATAAAAAAATACAAAATACTGGCTTACCAAGATGTTCAAGCAGTTAGCTTACGCTATTTATTATTTGCGCCCCACATTATTTGAACCTGTTTAGACATAGCAATTCAGAAATGCTAGAATGGATTAGATTAGATTTAATTTTTCATTTTATTCAAAAATTTGTATCTTGCCAATTTACTATCCTTCAAAGACTCAGATAACATCCGCTATAATAAAACCCTTAGCGTGCATGCGCACTTCAAACTCCATGCCACGCATGCACAGTAGAAGGAGCCAGTGGCGGTTTCCTCATCGCCCTCCCTCGGTGACGCTGGCTCCTTCTACTGTGCATGCGGAGGCACGGAGGCACATAGCCAGTGGCGACCGCCAAAGCAGTGACTCCCCCCTCCCGCCCTCACTCCGTCTAACACTATTTTTACACAGTTCAAAGGTATCCATATGTGTGTATGACTCAAAGGACCAAGAAGGGCACAAAAATAATAACAGGGAAGCAGGCATACCGACGCTCAGCATCTGGACTGTGGTTGGCGGTTGTTCAGGCTGGGGAGGGTGGAAACGACTAACAGGAGGGAAAAGGAGTGATTTAAAGATAGGTGGGAGAAGAGGGCTGGAGCTGAATTGTCTCAGCGCATGAGAAAGAAAGACAGACAGACAGGCAAGGGGCAGGGAGAGAGACATAAAGAACGAAAGACAGACAGGGGGCCAGGGAGAGAGATAGAAAGACAGATACAAAGTAAGAAAGGAGGCAGGAAGAGAGAAAGAAAGAAATGCCTAAGTCTACACATCTATTCTAGCACCCGTTAATGTAACGGGCTAAAAAACTAGTTCTAATATAATATAATATATTGTGGAATACTGTTTGTCAGATTTCTAAATATGAACTGACTACCTGGGAGAAAAAGGAACTATCACATGTTTCTGAATTTTCTAACTTAAGTATCCTTAATTTTATTTTGGTGGGATTCATGGCTTCTTGTTCTGATGTTTGTATTTATTGTCATTTTTGTTCTCATAAATTCAGTATAGAAATTGGAATTTGTTGCGCTTCAGCTGCCCTGGGGGTGTTTCAGCAGCTATCTGGTCTTGCAAAGCCTGGGATGAAAGCCAGGGGAAAAGGCAACCTGGCTGCTCTCCTTCACCAGAAATATAATTATTTCAAACATTTATCTTGAAAACATAAACAGGAGCATAAATATCATTCTATAATTATGACATTTCTCATTTCAGGATACGCTTAACAAATGCAGCATCTAATTGCTGTTGATGGAAATATGCACGCGTGGGCTACATCAACAATTTACCTACATTTTATAGGTTTGAGGGGCCGCTGAAAAGTTCTCAGCCCAACCAACTAAGTTGGGTCAGTCTCCATTGATTTTCCACTTTTTTGGCCCTGTATTTTCCTCGACAGAACAAAAAAAGTGGAAAATCACTAGACTACTACCAAGGGCTCTTTTTACTAAGCTGCGTTAGGGCTTTAACGCATGGAATAGCGCATGCTACAATGCTTGGCGCGCTAGACGCTAATACCAGCATTGAGCTGGCGTTAGTTCTAGCCGCGTAGCGCAGGGTTAGCGTGCGCTAATCTGCTTTGTGCGCTAAAAACGCTAGTGCACCTTAGTGAAAGGAGCCCTAAGGGTATAGCCCTCGATGGAGACTGCCCCAACTTTGTTGTTGGGCTGAGAACTTTTCAGTAGCCCTTTGTAGATTGCTCAGCTATTACACAGGCTAATGGCAATTGATTAATAAGAGTCCAAGTAATTTAAATTGCCATATATATTGAAGATTGCAAAGAACTACTAAATTCTCATACCAAGCTGGGGATATCTCAGAACGGTTCATAGACAAAACCGCCGAAGACAAAGGCGCGCGCCGACAACTGAGCGCAAGATGGAAGCGCGTGCTGAAGAAAAAGAGTGTTTTTAGGGGCTCCGACGGGGGGTTTTGTTGGGGAACCCCCCCACTTTACTTAATATAGATCGCGGCGGCGTTGTGGGGGTGTTTGGGGGGTTGTAACCGCCCTCATTATACTGGAAACTTAACTGTTTCCCTGTTTTTTAGGGAAAAAGTAAAGTTTTCAGTAAAATGTGGGGGCTTACAACCCCCCCAAACCCCCCACAACGCCCCCACAACATGAAGCGATCTGTATAAAGTAAAGTGGGGGGTTCCCTCCCACACCCCCCCGTTGGAGCCCTTTAAAACATTTTCTTCGGCGCACGCCTCCGCGTTGCGCTCAGTTGTCTGCGCACACCTTTGTCCCAGCGCGCTTTTGACCTGACACCTCTCAGAACGCTACTCTGATAAATATATGTCAGTGTAGCAGCACTCCTCACTGACTTCACCCAGTGCTTGAAAGTGATACAAAGGCCGCGTGATGAATGAAATGGTGAAACCTATCAGATTCAGTGATAGTACTTGCCCCGTCCTGAAGAAGATCTGAAACGGGTTGATGGGAGGCGGTACACTAAACAACAGATTCATTAAGCTAAGTGCTTTTACAATTTTTATGAATGGATATAAAGAAAAGAAAAATGAGAAAATGAATGACAAATAAGTTTAAATAAAATTTAAAAGAAGGATATTTATTACTTAATGACAGATAGAAATAAGTTTGATACAAGCCACTTTCAAGCACTGGGTGAAGTCAGTGAGGAGTGCTGCCAATTGGGTATCAATCATGCAATGGCACCGTGTAGAGAATTGAACCTCTGGGAAAGATAGGCGCCGGAAATATAGGTCAGGGTTTCCCAGGCCTACATTTCTGGTGCCTATCTTGGTCATGAATTGCGCCTACGGAGGCACGAGTCTGGCACTGATTTTTTAGGTGATGGTAGGCATCTTGAAACTCAATTAGTCATTTAAACAGCAGTTTGTACTGAGCTTGGGTGCCCACTGGTGCCTAATGAAATCGGTGTTGGTTAGAGAATCAAGGCTATAGATCCTGGTTTTCCCTTTCAGTTTCAGTTTCAGGGGAGAGGTAGGGGGGGTCAGCAGCCACTGGGGGATTAAGAAGGGGGGTCATGCTTTAATCTCTCTTGTAGTCAACTGCTTAATTAGAGCAGCCGTTTGTAACTCAGACCTGAATGAAACAGATCTAGATCAAAATGTCCTTTTTAAACATCTTAATGATTTACATTGAAGCTATGATTATTTATCTAAAATTCCAGTTCTTTACTTTTATTATTCTTTATTTTTGTCAACTTTCATTGGGTTTGGGGGGGTTTAGTATGATTCTTTCAATAAAAAAGTTATAAACTAAATTTGGGGGGGAGGATAGGGGGGTGAGGTCAGTAGGAAAAGGGAAGAGGGTAGGAATTAGGGGGAGGGTATTAAGAGATGTAATGGGTATTTTGGAAATATATTTTGAAGAAATGAAAGATATTCGATGGAAATTAATATGATAAATTTTAATTTAATGGCTATTTTATTGTATTGTATTGTATATTTACTGATTTACTAATTTCTTCAATAAAAAGGTTATAAATTAAACATGGACGTTTCTTCCCCTTCAACAATCTCTGTTGGATGACCTGCTTTTGGGCTCTCATAAGAACATAAGAAGGTGCCTCTCATAAGAACATAAGAAGAGGTCCATCTTGCCCAGCGGTCCGCTCCCGCGGCGGCCCATCAGGCCTATCGCCTGAACAGTAATCCCAGACTAATTTTGTAATTTACCTCTAATCCTCTAATCCTATTCTTATAACCTACCTCTACTCCTATCTGTACCCCTCAATCCCTTTGTCCTCCAGGTACCTATCCAAACCTTCTTTGAAGCCCTGTAGCGTGCTCCTGCTTATCACATCCTCTGGTAGTGCGTTCCATGTATCCACTACCCTCTGGGTGAAAAAGAACTTCCTGGCGTTTGTTCTAAACCTTTCCCCTTTCAATTTCTCCGAGTGCTCCCTAGTCCTGTCCAAAACACACCCACAACACTCCCCCCTTGCTATTTGGATGAACTTCAGTGAGAAACATCCAAATTCTGACTTTCTAATATCAGGATTTGGGTGGTTTTAGCAGATGGACTTTTATTTTGGCATTTTAAGAACAGAACATTTAAAGGGGAGAAAAAACAGTAGAGCAGAGGTGGAAAGAGAAATTATAAAGCTGGAAAAAAACAGAGATTTGATTTAAGATGACAATGATTTGCTGTAACAGCCAAAGCAGTGTTGACATCAGAGGGCCTGTGAAATGAAAACCTGCTGAACTTATTAAGAGCAAGGTCGGTTTAGCATATGACCGTTCTAAGAATGACAATAGCACACCGCAATGCACTGTAAGACAGAAGGCTGAAATCAGGCCAGTCTACGCCCATGGACAGTCAAATAGGACAATGCTTTAAGCCTGAAACATATGCGAATTGGAGATTGTTAGATGAAGTGAGGGAATTTTGGTTCAGTGGCAATTAAGCTGCCTGCAGCATTTTGTTCTAGCTGGAAAGGGCAGAAGGTTAAAAACAGAAATACCAAAACAAGAGACTACATAAATTTTAAGAGGAAAATACAAACCCTAGTTGAGCTGTTAGGTAGAAGCAAGGGTGAGCAACAGTAAGTATATGAAATGTGAACAATAATAAATATATGGGAAATCCCCACACATTTTGCAGAAATGGAAATAATTAGTGAGCAGATAGCAAAACAGTATAGCCTAATGGTCAGGCAGGGGTAGGGAACTCCGGTCCTCGAGAGCCGTATTCCAGTCGGGTTTTCAGGATTTCCCCAATGAATATGCATGAGATCTATTTTGCATGCACTGCTTTCAATGCATATTCTTTGGGGAAATCCTGAAAACCCGACTGGAATACGGCTCTCGAGGACTGAGTTCCCTATCCCTGGATTAGAGTATAGATCTGAATCCACGTGTTTAGTTTCTTAACCTCAATCCTCTCATCCACTCTTCTTAAACTCAGTGATGTGAATTAGCATCTATAATACATATGAACATAATAATAGCCATACTGGGTCAGACCAATGGTCCATCTAGCCGAGTATCCTGCTTTTAACAATGTGCAACCCAGGTCACAAGTACCTTGCAGAAACCCAAATAGTGGCAATGTTCCATGCTACTGATCCCAGGGCAAGCGACTTCTCCTATGTCTATCTCAATAGCAGACTAACAAGATGGCGGACAGTTAAGTCATCTACTGTTCCGTCTCCTTCCGACTACTTTTTTATTTTTTTATTTTCTTTTGCCTTTTATAATTTTTATTGTTGATTTCTAATTTTTGCTTTTGTCTTTGATCTTAGTTTCTTTTTCTGAGTTTCTTTTCCTTTGCTATATATTTATTTTTCAAATTACTTACTGTTTTTATGATTTGACCATTGGATCCAGCTCAGCAATTGAGGGGCCCTGCACTTGTAGTTCGATGGACTTTGTGGTGGCGGCTGGGAGAGACCGGACTGAGACCTTGTTCTGGTTGAGGTTGTGGAGGACCTGGTCTGAATCCTTTGCTCCTGTGTGCTGACGGCTGCGTGCTGCAGTTTGCCCCTGTTTGGGAGCAGAAAGGGAGATGGCAGATCTCGGGCGGGCGGTCAGAGGCAGCGATCGAGCCGGGCTCCTGAAGCGAGAGCAGCGCAGATGCCGCGCTGCGGTCGATGGCCTGCAGTTAGAGGAGCTGGAGGGAGCTTCCCGCGAGACCCATTGTCCAGATGTGCTTGATGGATCGTACTGGAGTGGGGAACTCGCCCCCGGTGTCCAGCTTCAGCGCCCCATGGTCGGTGTGGTCCTCTTCGCTGCCTCCGCCTGTCTCCTGCGCACCTGGCTCCAGCGGCAGCGGCCTGTTCAACGCTTGCCCGGCCCGGAGTCTGAGAACTTCTGCCCCGAAATCCCAGCGTCCATCAGCCCGGCTTTTCTCCAGAGTTTCTCGCCGGTGTCGCACAATCCGTGCGCTGTGAGGAACGCAGCAGCAGCAAAGCAGGGGTTCCCTGTCAGCCCCAGCTCCTGCGGCACCAACACACACCAAAATCAGAACCGGGCGGCTTTTCCGCAGAAGAGGAATTCTTACAGTCACCACAGGCCTCATCTAGGGCAGTCTCCTTGGAGCAGCCGTTCAGGGTAGCGGCTGGAGCACGGGCAGTGTGTCGTGGGGAGGATTGCATGGAGGAGACCATCGCAGAGGAGGAGACATGGGCATCCTGGGACTATCAACCAAATCTCTTACCTGAAGAAGTCCTTTTTCTGGGAACATCATCGTTCCTCCAAAACTTACTTGCTCCACTTCATCACTGAAGCTGAAACCGTGGATTGAAGACAATGTTTTAATTTTCTTTTTTTTCCAGTTTATGAATTATTTTTAATCTTATTCATTGTTTTGCCACTTGTTTTTGTTTTGTTCTATTTCTATCATTTAAATTTCTCCAGAATTCTTTTGTTCAACGGTTCCTCCTTCTGCATCTATTCCTTTCTCTCTTCTCTTCTACCTTACAAAGTACATAGTTCAATACAGTTTTGTTAGAATGTTTATTTTCTTATTTTTCCTCTATCTCTACTTTTCACTTCTTTATTATTCTCTAGGTACTTTAGTTAGATTGTGAGCCTTCGGGACAGTAAGGGAATTTCTAAGTACCTTTCTTACTTATAATTTTAATGTATATTTTCTGTAAACCGCTTAGAACCTAACGGATGTAGCGGTATATAAGAAATAAATTACATTACAAATTACATTACATTACTATGGATTTTTCCTCCAGGAACTTGTCCAAACCTTTTTTAAACCTAGGTACGCTAACCACTGCTTCCACATCCTCTGGCAACAACTATTCTTTGAGTGAAAAAAAATATTTCCTTCTGTTTGTTTTAAAAGTATTTACATGTAAATAGAATGTTAGGAATTATCAGGAAAGGAATGGGAAACAAAGATGAAAATGTTATAATGCCCTTGTATCGCTCTATAGTACGGCCACACCTCAAATACTGTGTGCAGTTTTGACACCATATTTCAAAAAAGATATAGCGGAATTAGAAAAGGTACAGCGAAGGGCGACAAAAAACGATAATAGGGATGGGATGACTTCCCTATGAGGAAAGGCTAAAGTGGCTAGGGCTCTTCAGCTTGGAGAAGGGGTGATATGATAGAGATCTATAAAATAATGAGTGGAGTGGAAAGGGTAGATGTGAATCGCTTGTTCACTCTTTCCAAAAATACTAGGACTAGGGGACATGTGATGAAGCTACTAAATAGTAGATTAAAAAAAAAAAAAAGGAGAAAATATTTCTTCATACAGCGTGTAATTAAACTCTGGAATTTGTTGCCAGAGAAAATCTGTTAATTTAGCAGATTGGATAATTTCCTAAAAGAGAAGTCCTTAGACCATTAGAGAGATGGCTTTAGGAAATCCACTGCTTATTCCTAGGATAAGCAGCATAAAATCTGTTTTACTACTTGGGATCTAGCTAAGTACTTGGGACCTGGGTTGGCCACTGTTGGAAACAGGATACTGGGCTTGATGGACCTTTGGTCAGTCCCAGTATGGCAATTCTTATGTGAGCCAAGTATAATCAAGCCATTGTGACATCACTAATGAGGCACTCTTAGGCATTGGTGGAATGAGGCATTATGACATCACAATCTCAGCTTTGGAAGGTTGTTACTCTTTGGGTTTCTGCCTGGTACTTGGGACCTGGATTGGCCACTGTGGGAAACAGGATACTGGGCTTGATGGACCTTCGGTCTGTCCCAGTATGGCAATTCTTATGTGAGCCAAGTATAATCAAGCCATTGTGACATCACTAATGAGGCACTCTTAGGTGGAATGAGGCATTATGACATCACAATCTCAGCTTTGGAATGTTGTTACTCTTTGGGTTTCTGCCTGGTACTTGGGACCTGGATTGGCCACTGTTGGAAACAGGATACTGGGCTTGATGGACCTTTGGTCTGTCCCAGTATGGCAATTCTTATGTGACCCAAGTATAATCAAGCCATTGTGACATCACTAATGAGGCACTCTTAGGCATTGGTGGAATGAAGCATTATGACATCACAATCTCAGCTTTGGAATGTTGTTACTCTTTGGGTTTCTGCCTGGTACTTGGGACCTGGATTGCCCACTGTGGGAAACAGGATACTGGGCTTGATGGACCTTTGGTCTGTCCCAGTATGGCAATTCTTATGTGAGCCAAGTATAATCAAGCCATTGTGACATCACTAATGAGGCACTCTTAGGTGGAATGAGGCATTATGACATCACAATCTCAGCTTTGGAAGGTTGTTACTCTTTGGGTTTCTGCCTGGTACTTGGGACCTGGATTGGCCACTGTGGGAAACAGGATACTGGGCTTGATGGACCTTTGGTCTGTCCCAGTATGGCAACTCTTATGTAATTTTACTGAGTGTCCCCTGGTTTATATACTTTTTGAAAGACTGAAAAATCGATTTACTTTTACCTTCTCTACATCAGTGGTTCCCAACCCTGTCCTGGAGGACCACCAGGCCAATTGGGTTTTCAGGCTAGCCCTAATGAATATGCATGAAGCAAATTTGCATGCCTATCACTTCCATCATATGCAAATCTCTCTCATGCATATTCATTAGGGCTAGCCTGAAAACCCAATTGGCCTGGTGTTCCTCCAGGACAGGGTTGGGAATCACTGCTCTACATCACTTAGCATTTTGTAGACATCATATCCCCCTTCAGCTCTCTTTTCCAAACTGAAGAGCTCTGACCTTTTTGGTCTTTCCCCATCCCCTTTATCGTTTTGGTCACTCTTTGAGCCTTTCCAAATTCTGCTAGATCTGAATGAATGCAATACTTAAGATACTTCCATGTGAAGGTACTCCATAAATTCTAAGTGGCCTGTTTACTAAACTACAGCAAGACTTTACAATTGGCTATTAATAATTGCCACCTTCCAATACGGTTAACACAGAAAAAGTTGGTAATTGCATGTGAACTTCATTGCAAATGTGATGCAACTACTGAGGTGGTATTAACTGTATTATCTATCAGAACAACACTTAATGTGTGGTGACTGCCTCCATATGAACTGCCCAATCTCTGCCTGCTCTGCCCATTTTCTAATCTACATCATTCTGTTAGCTACTGATGTTTTCTTTAGCAGAAGTGTTAACGCCGCACATGCATCAATTCCCATATTAACAGGTAACACAGCTGCTCAACCAGGACATACATTGATTGACATTGACAATCATATCACTCCCTCCCCCTCCAAAACCACTGACTGGACACTTTTGAGTGGCAAAAAAATGCAGACGCTTTATTTACAGGGCAATAACATAGATCATAATTTAGAAACATCATAAATCAATGTGGATTCACTTTTGTTCATAGCCCTTACCCTAACACAGGCAAAATATCCCACTTAAAGTTCCAAAAAAAATGACTCTTAGCAAACCTTCGAAAGGCTACTGGTTCACATATATCTGCTACCACAGTTGTCCACTTATCCAGTCATTGATAATCAAGTCATAATATGTTCAGAAAGCTATAAGATCACCACTGTCCACAACCTCATGCAGGGATGCTAAGCCAGGAGTGGGCAACCATAGTCCGTGAGGGCCACAACTCAGTCGGGTTTTCAAGATTTCCACAATGAATATACATGAAATTGATTTGCATGTATGTCTTCCATTATATGCAAATAGATCTCTTGCACATTCATTGTGGAAATCTTGAACACTCAACTGGGTTGTAGCCCTCAAAGATCATGGTTTTCCACCCTTGTGCTAAGCTTTCCGGTAAGATGAACAAACTGACACTATAATTTCCTGGCATCATTGCATGAAGATTCCTGAATCTCCTGTAACCCCATACATCATAAGATAAAATGATCCCTTACCCAGACCTCCAAGGTGGAGTAATAAATTCCCAAACTGCTACCATACTATGACATTATCTCCAACCTAATCCAGCCCAATCAGAGTGTGTCCAAGGATTAGCTGTAAAAGGTATCCCAGCTCGTAATTTTATGAAGACTGCGACAACATTCACCCCCTTGCTGCTTGACTTCCCAAGCGGGGCTGCAGTAGGTCCTCACTGTTAACTACCAGCTCTATTCACTCAATTATACCCACCATGACCAAATGAATTTCCCCCTCTCCCCAACCCACCAAATGTCTAATTTAACACATGGACAAGGATTCAGGGCTTTGAATAGGTTAGAAAGCCCCTTCTAAATAAGATGGTTTAACCTTACGGTTGACTGGGATTCCTTACAGTTGAGTATGTGGTAAATGAGAAGCAAGGAACAGAAAACGAAAAATAAGAATTTCATCTCTCCTAATTCATTTTAGAGAATTACTCATTATTTAAAAGACTCTTTTGTTTTTGCTGTTTTATAGGAAAATATACAGTGGGGAACCACAAAAGGTGAATGGATCATAATGTTTGTCCTTTTAGACGTAACAAAGATGGCAATGGTTGCTTCTGGGATATCATTTTCCGTGATGCATATAGAGGACAAGATCGGCAATCCAGCAATTTATATCTTTTATGTAATCTGTTTGGCAGCACTATTGCAGTTAAAGGAAAGGAGGGGTTTTTTTTTTGGCCAATGCTAGAAGTTTGCAGGGGAGCTAGTACATTTACAGACTTTAAGAATAAATGGGATACCCATGTAGGATCCCTACGAGGGTCAAGATAAGGAAATTGGGTCATTAGGGTATAGACAGGGGGTGGGTAAGCAGAGTGGGCAGACTTGATGGGCTGTAGCCCTTTTCTGCCGTCATCTTTTATGTTTCTATGTTTCTCTTTCCTTCATAGCCGTGGTGAGGTTTTCTCCACAGCTTCTGAGGCTGTTTTTCCTCCTTTAGAGGTGTCAAAGGTGATAACATAGCATAATATACTCAGCAAAAATAACTGGAGTTTATTTTGTGTTTTGCTCCTGGGAGAATATAGCTTCGCTGTGCAATGTAGAATCTGCACAGAATCCTGTACTTTTTCATGCAGGGAAGAGGCAGATGGGGCAGAAACTGTGATTTTCCTATATATCTCCTGTCCCAGCAGTTCATCGCATCTGCTGATGCCTAAACCATTCCACGCCCATTCTCCATCATTAGCCACACCTTCCTTTTAGGGAAGTACAGGTAGGCGCTGCTAGGCATCTGGCCAAGTTCCGCACAAAACTTTAATTAATCGTTTTACTTTTTTTTTTTAATTGGCATTTTCAATTACATGCCAATTAAGTAATTTTGAGTTCCACGTAGAACTTGTCTAGGTGCAGTCCTCTAGGCACTGTTAATCGAAACAGGACCAAGTTGTTTATATTTTGAAATAATTTTATTTATTTATTTAATTTTCTATACTGTTCTCCCAAGGGAGCTCAGAACAGTTTACATGAATTTATTCAGGTACTCAAGCATTTTTCCCTTTCTGTCCTGGTGGGCTCACAATCTAGCTAATGTACCTGGGGCAATGGGGGGATTAAGTGACTTGCCCAGGGTCAAAAGGAGCAGCGTGGGTTTGAACCCACAATCCCAGGGTGCTGAGGCTGTAGCTTTACCCACTGCACCACTCTAGAAATCAAAATGTAGTAAAGATGAGCCAAGTAAAGGACAGTCAAGCCATTGTGACATCACTGCTGAGGCTGGTTCTTAGGCATTGATGGAATGAAGCATTATGACATCACTATCTGCTCTGGTTACCAGAGGCTGAAGCTTTTCACACTATTTATGTATTCAATTTTCTATACTGTTCTTCCAGGGGAGCTCAGAATGGTTTACAGGAATTTATTCAGGTACTCAAGCATTTTTCCCTTTCTGTCCTGGTAGGCTCACAATCTAGCTAATGTACCTGGGGCAATGGGGGGATTAAGTGACTTGCCCAGGGTCACAAGGAGCAGTGTGGGTTTGAACCCACAACCCCAGGGTGCCGAGGCTGTAGCTTTAACCACTGGGCCACACACTCCCCTGATGATTGGTGTTAGAAATTGTCTTATATCTAGCCTGAACAGGCAGTTATTTGGAAGACTGCCTGTTGATCCAATGTGTTCCCTTGGCTATATTAACTCATATCCATCTATTTAGTGAGTATAATGTCCACTCGAATGTTTGCTATTTAGGTGATGAATAATGGCCAGTAGCCAAGTGAATGTGGATTAAAAATTGGAAATCTTTACAGAAGGCTGTGGCTGACGTGCACAATAGATATTTGAGACCTAGAATTTTCTAACATCACCTTTTAATTCAGAATACATGTCATAGGGTCTGTGGCTATTTAAAATCACTTTACCTTTTTGTTTTGATGTTATATATTGAATTCTATAATTATGGAATATGTTTGTCACTGAGCAAGATTTCAATAATTTTTTGTATTTTGAATTTATTCTAAGAAAGAATTAAAAATTTTAAAAAAAAATATTGCTCTTACATGAGTGCATTGTTGATGTTGATTTATAACGGCTTTATTTAACATTGATATAATAATAATGGGATAGAGAATATTTATATAGAGAGTGATTACTGTACATTACGGTGGAGGGTTCAAGCTTGATGGATAGGGAGATAGGTCAGAGGTTTCCTAATATTTAACTGTGGCTTATGTGCGTGTGCCTTTTTTAAATTGTTCAGAGTAGCCTGGATAAGAACTAGCTCTGGCTCTCTGGGCCAAGCTGACATGTGATATAGCCATAAATCATAGCTGAGGAGAGGACCGGCTGCCCCAGAAGAACTTAACGGTGACTGTGAGTAAGTTAAGATGGGTTTTGCTAATCCTGGAGTGCCCAGGACTCCATGTAGTCTGTGGACTGATACATCCAGATGGTGCCTCTTCCAGCATTGGGGGAGGGGGGATAAGATATATTAGGACATAAGTTTTCAGCACATAGCTGGATTCTTCTGTCAATTATCTAATAAAGTTGCAAACAATTTATCCAATCATGTTGTGTTTCTGTCCATTTACCCTCCCCTCCCCCACACTTTTAGAAAACCATAGCGTGATTTTTAGTGCTGGCTACAGCGGTAACAGCGCCAATGCTCATAAGAATTCTATGAGCTTCGGAGCTGTTACCCCAAAGGCCGGCGCTAAAAACTGCGCTACAGTTTTGTAAAAAAAGGGAGTGAGGGGGTGTTAATGACTCTGGTTCTGCCCTGTGTCCATATTAATACTCCATTTTTTTATTATGGGGGTGTTATTTATATATATATATTAGTACAAATCTCTCTGCATCAGTCTCTAAAGGTCTAGTTCTTTTGAGACCATGAATTAAAACTTGGCTTTTTAAACAAATCTCTAATATTTAATACTCTATTTTAGGGTTATTTGGATAATTTTGCATGCAAATAGCAATTCTTAGTATTGAATTTTGTTTTGGGTTTCTCATTTTTAATGTTATATTTGACCTGGATGGAAATTTTATTTTAAGTGGTCTTCTGACCTCCTTAATCTCAAAAGTTCAACATCTCCATTCTCGCAACAAGTTCGCCATCCTTCTTCAATTCGACCTCTCTGCAGCTTTTGATGTCGTCCATCATGAAATCCTAATTTACCAACTCACCGAGATAGGCATTAACTCCACAGTCCTTGACTGGTTCTCAAAGTTCTTACGCTCCCGCTCCTACACAGTCAACAAGAAGGGCACTTCTTCCTCCCCCTGGAACCCGATATGTGGAGTCCCACAAGGCTCACCTCTCTCTCCTATCCTCTTCAACATTTACATGTCCTCCCTTAAACTCCTCCATCTCTCCCCACTTGAAACACTTTACACTTACGCAGATGACATCTTTGTTCTCCTCGAGACCGACCGGAACCTCACCAACCTCTCTGCGAACATATCCTCATGTATATCGAACCTTCAATCCTGGGCCCACACTGTGCAGATGAAACTGAACGAATCCAAAATAAAACTTCTTTGGCTCGGCTCAAAACTGAACCAACTGCCCAACTCCATCCCACTGTCCTCTGGCCCCACCCTGCATCTTGAATACTCAAGTAAAATTCTGGGAGTCATCATTGACTCTACACTTTCCTTCAACGATCACCTCAACTCCCTAATAAAAAAATGTTTCTTCAGCCTTCACATGCTAAGGAAAGTGCCATCAAAAACACTTTGCCGTCCTTGTCCAATCCACCATCCTTTCCAGACTGGACTATTGCAACTCTATCTACCTAAGCCTAACAAAGAAAAACCTTCAAAGACTCCAGCGGATTCAAAATGCCGTTGCTATGCTTATCTTCGCAAAAAGCAAATTTGACCACGTCTCACCACTTTTGTCCAAGCTCCACTGGCCCCCGATAATCTCCAGAGTCCACTTCAAATGTGCCTGCCTTACTTTCAAGATCCTACACGGCATTCTCCCCCCTTTTATTCCTCTTTCTTGGAATTCCTCTAACCCCAATTCCACCAGATCTACCCCAAAACTGAAACTTTCCTTTCCCTCTTGAAAAGGCGTTTCCCTTGTAGGAAAACTAGGTTCCTCTCTCCCTTTCAGAATCACTGAGCTCTGGAACAATCTTACCTCCCCTCTTAGGAATCTGAGCTCCCTCCAACTCTTCCGTAAACATCTGAAAACCTGGTTATTTTAAAAAATGTAACTCTTCCTCTCTCTGTCCTAAATTTTCTCTTCATTTTGTCTTTTCCTTTCACTGGAGTTCCTTTCTACCCTAACCCTTGTTAACCGTGTCGAGCTTTGCGAATGTAGAGATGATGCAGTATACAAACCCAAGGTTTAGTTTAGCTTAGTTTAGTATTTGATAATATTCCATGTTTTGGGTTTCATGGGCTCTGAATGTATTTTATTTGCAGGTTTTATTCATTGTATATTAAAGAGCATTGCTTTCTTTTTAACCACTGTGCTTAAACTGTATTGTGCAAACATATTAAGTATTAAGTGTTATTAAAATTTTGGATTATAAAAAAAACCTTCTATTTTCTGATAACTTATGATTAGAAAAAAATCTAAACTGTTTGTTGTGCTACATTTCGGATCTCTTTGCTTCTAAACCTAGAATAAATCCAATAACAGTCACTTATTATTTAGAGCTATTTATATAGGAATCCATATATCAGGGTTTCTAGCTGAGTTTTGGAGGGAATCAACAGAATGTAACTGTAAGCCCTACCCTGCCATTCTGTTTGTCTATTTTGTTTGTAAGGACATTCGAGCAGGGGGCTGTTTCTTTATTGACTCTGTACAGCGCTGTGAAATAATTAATAGCAGTAGAAGAATGCTTTTCTCCAAACTCCGCCTGTTTTGGCCACCTGAGATTAAAAACGAGAGAGAGATTATTTTGCTTGGCTTTGGGAACAAGGGTCGACTCATTATTAAGTAAAGAATAAATGAGGGATGATGTATTCTACTTACAATGGGCATGTTGATTTCACATGTGCAACAGAATTTTCCAAAATTCTATCTTCAATAAACATTTTGAAAAGGGATCTGGAGCCCTTTCGTTGTTCATAAATACATCTTGCCACGGCATTGCTACAACCAACTGCATTCATTCCCAAAATGCTGGAGTGGGGGAGCTGCTCTCTTTATACTTCATACCTCTGTGTATCCGTGAACCGAAGCTAAATAGCTAATATACAAGGAACAGAAACAATAATACTTCACCGTAGCCAGAACTACAAAAACGCAAAGGCTGACAGATCTCCTCCCCCTCTCCTTCCCCTAAGTATTTAAATCTGGTTTTCTTCCTGCACCAAAAGTCAGGTTCTGCATAAAAGCTAGAAAAGGAATTAATATCCCAGTAGTCAGACATTAAGGGCTGCTTTTATGAAGCCGGGCTAGGGGGGTTAACACGCGCGACTTTTCATCATGCGTTAAACCCCGCGCTGGCCTAAAAACTACCGCCTGCTCAAGGGAGGCGGTAGTGGCTAGCGCGGCCGGTGGTTTAGCGCGTGGTATTATGCGCGTTAAACCGCTAGCATGGCTTGATAAAAGGAGCCCTAAATATATATATATATATATATAAGAAAGAAGGAGCCATATATATATAAGAAAGAAACAGAGCGTGCTGAAAAAAATAATAAGAATAAAACAGAGAAAAATCAAAGAATCCCAGGTCCCTGGATCACATTTTGAACCGTGTCCCATGCCACTTTCTGCCCAGGTCGCGCGCTAAGTTCTGGGAAGCCTGCAGAGAGCGTTTATTGCACCACAGCCAGTTTCAACACCTATGTCATCATCTTATTGCCATCCTCCATCTCCCATCCAACTCCGACGAGACCTTGGGGGGTGCATCTCTGTCAAAGCTGAAACCGCAATTAACTCCTTAAGAAAATGCAGCCCTAAAGAGCAACCAAGTTGCCTAGCCCTCCTTCAAGCGTGTCTTTCACCCAGGAGAGCCTTCGCCTGGTAAGATGATCTGCCCACAGCTGTTTTCTACACTTACGTTAGAGCAATGTGGAAAATAAAATAACGTGGAGAGGAATTCAGTTCCGCTAAAAATAGAAGCAATATAGATCCTGTGACTTACCACTTCTTTAACTCCTGCATCCAGTAATTACCCCTGCCACTCTTATCTATACTGGTGAAAACGCCTCATGTTTGTTCAGTAGATTTTTTTTTTCCTGACATGTGAGGATTTTGTTTAAATGGTGTATGTGATCACATAGCCCTGATTTGGGATAAGGTACCGGTCGAAATGGGATTCATTTACTATTGACTGCACTGAAGGTAGGTGAACAGAGGGGCTGGCTGAAATCCGGAAGGATGTGGCAATGGGTTACATGGAGAATGACAGATCAATGATACCATGCCGTTTTCTGGGATAAGAATCAGACCATGCAGAAATGGTCCAATATGTTTGGGGTTTTTTGGCTTTAGATCCTCAAGCTTTTGAGCCTCTGATTGGGAAATGTGCTCGCTGAACGCAGTGTTTAAAAGCCCGTCCCTGCTGGACTCGGTGGAGACTTTATGGTGGCCGATTCTCGCTTAGTCTTCTTCCTTAGTGGCATCTGTCTGGTTGGTTTATTTTGAACTGCACGTTGTGGCTGCTTAAGAGAAGCACAAGGGAAAGACCGTAGTGATCACTGAATGAAGTATTAGTGAAGGATGTGAGCAGAATTGTTGGGACTTGAGTAGAATAGTGCCCTCTGTTGACAAGGAAGGGGGAGTGGATATTAGGCATGTGCAAGAGTTGGGCTTTTTTTCTTTTTTTTTAAATTTAATTAGTAGAGATTTTTATTTCTTTTTAATGTGTGCACAAGTTTTAGTGCGTAGAATGGAAGTGGTCACCGGCCCCACTAACTAAACGCACCACAGTAGTGAAACCCCGATTCCCATTCCTGATGCCACCTTTCCATCTATTTCACAATGGTGCCAGATAACCCAAGGTTGGCACCATTATATTGTGTCAACCATACAGTAAAATGATGGTGACCCGGAGTCATCTGGAGCCACTGGAAAGAGAACAAAGATGGGGAAAGAACAGCTATGGTAACTCTTCATGCTGATGACAAAGGAATGTGGGAGTGTGTGGTGCAGTGGTTAGAGCTACAGCCTTGGCACCCTGAGGTTGTGGGTTCAAATCCTGCACTGCTCCTTGTGACCCTGGGCAAGTCACTTAATCCCCATTGCCCCAGGTACATTAGATAGAGTGGGAGCCCACCAGGACAGCTAGGAAAAAATGCTTGAGTACCTGAATAATTTGTAATCTGCATAGAATTGTAGGATATGCGAAATATGAATTCTTAAAAAAATAAGCCAAGGTGCAGGTGGTCTGGGGTTGTTGCAACTAGTGAAGAAAGGGAGTGGAACATGATATACTACATTTTCTGTGTGTACTATCAAAGTGGTTTACAGTATTCCCCGTTCCAGGAACACCTGCGAATTTTGAAAAACCGCGAATACGGTTTTTCAGCTGATCGAAGGCAGTAGAGGGCAGCTGGGGTGCCAGCGGGTGCTTAAATTGTACTTACGAAGCCAGGCACATCTTCCGACCGCCTCTTCCTGGTACTAAAGTCATGGTTACAATCAGGAGCTGCTTTGATACGCCAGATAGTGTGTCAAAGCAGCTCCTGATTGATGTCTATTTCAGAAATACTGTACCGTTATGTGTGTGGAAAAAGGAAGGCTTTTTGGGTTTTATTTTCTTTTTGTAATAGGTTCAAGTTATTAAGTTTTGTAAATGTGTTAAACTATAATAGGTTTTTTTTCCTCCCCCTCCTCCCCTTTTACTAAACCGCAATAGTGGTTATTAGCTCAGGGAGTGCCCTATGAGTGTCGTGAGCAGTGTGGAGCATTCGGTGCAATTTAGTTAAAGAGGGGGGGTTGTTTTAAATGCATTCTTGTATTTTGCCTTGAGCTTGTAGGTTTATGTGAATAAGATTTAAATAAATTAAGGGGACGTTACCCATTTTAACTGCTGTCTTTCTTTTGAATGTGGTTATGTCTTTACTATTATTTTAATGGAGTTCCTTTATATCTTTTAAACTTGGTTTTTGGAAACCTAAACCACCCTGATTTGATAAGGCTAGACTATATATCAAGCTTTTAAATAAAACATTTACCAAACACTAACTTCCTAATGCAGAGTTAACAGGGGCACTGTTCCCTCTATGCTGAGCGGGAGTCTTCCGACTGCATTGCTACCCGTAGGGGGTGGTGCTTCAGTTCTGTGTCTTCAATTGCTAGCAACAGGCAGGTTCCCTGGTATCCTGCAAAGCTTGCCAATCTCTCACTATTAAAAATAGTAAAATAGCGCCCCCTCGCTGCCAGGACTGTAAGATGAGGACTCACACTTTGCTTACAGGGAATAATGAACATGGGGCCACTTACCACCTGCATGGCTTGCAATTCAAAAATAATGGGATCACCCCGAATAGGTGCACCATTAAGGTTCCCTTTCACTAAACTGCGGAAAGCACTAACACATCCTTTCCGTAGGTTAAAATCACCACTAGGGGGGAGAACTCGGGCGTCCTGCAGTAATTTTTGCAAGTGTGCGTGTTTCCCTCGCATTAAAAAAATGTTTTTTTATTTTTTAGCACTAGGGGCAGGTCTGGTGGCAGAAATTAGGTGTGTTCTGCACTAATTGGTTAGTGCAGCAACATTGTCACATGTTAACTGAATAGCACTTGGTTAGCGTGAGAACCTTAACGCCTACAAAAAAGGTGGCGGTCAGTGCTCATGCACTAATGGCCATGATCTAATGGCAAAAGTAGTTTGCAATAATAAATTTACTAATAGGGAGAAAGTCACTAGAATTCTGTGATGAAAGTAATAGTATTCTTTGTTGAATCACAGCTCTTTATTTTATTTATAGCTATCAAGCTAACATATTAAAAACAAACGCTTATCATTCACAGCAAAAAAGATTCAGTCTCCAGTAACGCTGAAACGAGTCATGTGATTAGATGGTATATCACAATATCTTGAAATTCCAGCCATTTACAACAACCATGGCGGAACGGGTATAAAAGTCAATAGCAGCGTTAATGGATTGTGCAACTAGTGCAAATTGTGCAACTAGTGCAATTCAGCACATTACAAAAATTTTTTGCACAATTTGCACTAGTTGCACAATCCATTAACGCTGCTATTGACTTTTATACCCGTTCCGCTATGGTTGTTGTAAATGGCTGGAATTTCAAGATATTGTGATATACCATCTAATCACATGACTCGTTTCAGCGTTACTGGAGACTGAATCTTTTTTGCTGTGAATGATAAGCGTTTGTTTTTAATATGTTAGCTTGATAGCTATAAATAAAATAAAGAGCTGTGATTCAACAAAGAAAAGTAGTTTGCAGCCATCATTGCTGAAATAGAGAGATCAGCCATTTCCTGGCAGGGCTAAAATTGGCCTTCACATGCAGAAAAGACCCATGCAGGGGATCGCGCAGGCCACTTTTTAGCACTACTTAGGGCTCCTTTTACAAAGCCACGCTACCGGTTTAACGTGCATAATAGCGCACGCTAAACCGCCGGACGCGCGAGCCACTACCGCCTCCTCTTGAGCAGGCGGTAGTTTTTCAGCCAGCGCGGGGGTTAGCACATGATGAAAAGTCACGCACGTTAACCCCGCTAGTGCGGCTTTGTAAAAGGAGCCCTTAGTAAAAGGACCCTTAAGTTTGTAGCTGCTCATGTTAAGCCACTCTCGCTAAGAAGCTTAGGCCCCTTCTTATCTTTCAGGAAATTAATTATTCTACTTTTTCCAAATTAGATTTCTTTTGTTCTGTTCTTTTGTACTACTCTGTTCTTAATGTTAACCGAGTCGAGCTCCAAATTGGTTGATGACCCAGTGTATAAAACTAAGTTTTAGTTTAGTTTAGCTACATGTTGTAGAATTCTGTGTTAAACTAAGGTAATTGTAATTTTTATTGTGGTTTAGTAAAAGGGCTCCTAATTATTATTATTATTTTTTTACTTTTCATTGCATTTTCAAAAGAAAATGAAAAGAAAAAGGGCATTTCAAATATAAGCACGTCCCTAGTGGATATTTATTCCTGTACTATTTGAATATAAGACTGCTTTTTCTCTACGCTTATATGTTGTACTCAATCTTTTTGCAATAAACATAACTTGCCTAATAACTTTGTCCTTGGCCTTCCTTTTTGTCCAACAAATGTACCATTTTAAATATGTTTTACAAAGAAGATTCAATTAAAATCCAGTCTTTGTTTACAAACTGCTTGCGCTGTGTATCTGACATAGATTATGCTAATTTAGGGCCAGCCTTACCTCTAGGTAGACGATGCATCTGCCTATGGTGGCAGAGTTTGAGGGGCAGTATAGGCTCATTTCAAGACTTTTGCCTTTGAATTAAGAGACTATTTTTCCTTTCTCTGAGCCTGTGAAGTAACAGGACTCAGGTTTCTGAACTAATGAAGAGTTTTGTGGTACCTTTCATGCGTGTGTCTGACTCTGTGTACACAGGCTTAACCCCCAAACCCACTCAGGCTATTACAGAGCTGTTTAGCTTTGCATCTCAGTATTAGTTAAACTAATGCGCTATGGTAATATAATATATGATTCTGCCATTTAACTCATGTTAAGGGGCAAATCATGGGGCTCTTTTACTAAGCTGTGCTATAAAAAGCGGCCTTCGTTATTATTAGCATGTATATTTCCTGCATGCTGAGACTAGTTATAAAGTCTTCAGAATTTACTCAAGTTATGTTAAAAAAAAGAAGTAAATAATGCAGGAATTTCTCTGAGTAGATCTTTCCAAATCTTATATTGCTCAGAGATGAAACAGCTATTTGTGCTGTCCTACAGTTTAGGGTTACCAGATTTTCCTGAAGGAAAATCCGGCTCCATGGCACTGTTCGGCAGCACAGCTTGATAAAAGGGGGGGGGGGGTAGAATTATTAGAGTCTGGGGGCAGAGAGTAAGAACATAAGAATAGGCTTTACTGGATCAGACCAATGGTCCATCAAGCCCAGTAGCCCTTTCTCATGGTGGCCAATCCAGGTCCCAAAACCCAAAGAGTAGCAATATTCCATGCTACTGATCCAGGGCAAGCAATGGCTTCCCTCATGTCTTGCTCAATAACAGACTGTGGACTTTTCCTCCAGGAAATTATCCAAACCCTTCTTAAAACCAGCTACGCTATCCGCTCTTACCACAACCTCTGGCAATACGTTCCAGATCTTAACTATTCTCTGAATGAAAAAAAAAAAATTTCCTCCTATTGGTTTTAAAAAGTATTTCCCTGTAACTTCATCGAGTGTCCATTAATCTTTGTAGACTTCCATCATATCTCCCCTCAGCCGTCTCATTTCCAAGCTGAAGAGCCCCAACCTTTTTAGTCTTTCCTCTTACGAGAGGAGTTCCATCCCCTTTATCATCTTGGTCTTCACTCATTGTTTAGCACAGCTACATCACTACACATTAAGCGATTAGTGGTAAGGGTTCATGCATTAATGGGAAAAATGGGAAATGAGACATTTTATCACTGCACTAAAAGTGGCCTCAGCAAGTAGGAAAGACCCATGCTGGAGATAGCACAAGCCACTTTATGGCGTGGCTTGGTAAGAGGGTCAACATTAATAACTACTTTTTTTTAAAAACAAAGGTGTGTGTTTGGTGCCATCAACTCGTGTTCAGGTCCTAGCGACTTAATGAACATCATCAAGTTTCCATGGCAGAATACAGAAGCAGATTGCCGGGCCTTCTGCGCAGTATAAATTCAATGTTGTCACTATTGTCGCATCAAATGCGATCCTCTGCCTCCAACGCTAACCATCTGCTGCTGCCCAGATGAGTGATACACCGTTAGTCTGACATCTCCGCTGAAACCTATCCACCTTGGGAGGACCTACTGGTAGTGAAGCTACCTACGGCATAGCTTTCAGCTTCTCAGATGCGCGCAAGCCCCAGTGGCATGACTTTTATCTTCATTGTGTTCTAAGGTTCTGGTCCCAACGGAATATTCAGCCTACCCTGTCTGTTAGCAGGCTGGCATTACTGGGGTGCAAACTAAACAATTGCCCCAGGCCCCCATGCCACAAGAGGCTCCAAATGTGCCCAAAGTGGAAGATAGTGCAGCCTGCTAGCTGGCCTTTTGGCTCCCTCCCAAATTTCTGCCAGTTAGGGGTGAATGAGACTGCATTGGATAAATAGACCCTCTCCAACCATAATCCCAAATGATTGCCCCTTTGAATTCATTAGTTGTTCTCCAGTTGTTGTACCTTATAATAGTACAGATTGTTTAGAATACTATGTAAAGTTCTGGAGACTGCATCTCAAGATTATATCATTGGGAGTTGATCCAGAGGCAGCCACTAAAATGGTCAGAGGTCTTTGTCATAAAGCATATGGGGATAGACTTAGAAATCTCAATATGTATATTTTGGAAAGTAAAGACAGCAGAGAGGTGTTATGATATATATATTTTAATATATCTGAGGAATATATGCTCAGGAGGCTAGTCTCAATTGAAAGGAAGCTCTTGAATGAGGGGGGCATAGGATAAAGGTTAAAGGAGTAATCTAAAGAGGTCATCTTTACAAAAAGAGTAGAAGATCCTTGGCATGGCCTCCCAGTTAAGATGGTGAAGACTAGGACTGTAGATGAATTCAAGAAAGCTTGGAACAAGCACAGGCGATCTACATTAGATGGCATGAATGATTGGATAGGCCATATGGTCTTTAGTTGCCGTTATATATCTTCTGCAGACCTTCCTCCTTCTATTTCATTTTCTCAAAAGAAGGAAGCCATCATCTTTTCCAGATCAGAACCATGTGATTTTCTCCATCACAGCAGAGAATCCAGGGATTCTACTCAAAATATCTTTCCCCTTCATGAAATACAGAAAGCATGCAATGTGTACTTAGAGATCTCAACCATTTCTTTCACTACAGAAAAAAATTATGTTGCTTCTCCTGTTCGGACAGTGGGATTTCTTTCCTTCTCTTAGTCTAGGGAATCTAGCTACAGGTACACATTACATCTTCGTTACTAGGAATACCCTAGGCTTGCCCTCTATCCAACCAGTTTCAGCACTGATCTTCCCCCTTTGCTTCATAATTAGACCTACTGTACAGTAATTTTAAGCTGCCTCCTGTGGATGGCTCCTCAGCTCCACAAACAAGGGCATTTAATATTTCCTTACCTATACAATTGGCTGCTCGTAGTGCAGTTACATGCAGTAACTCTCCTGAATAAAGCAATCACTTTTTTTCAGGCTCTGCTTCTTATCAATTTTCTGGCTCTACCCTACTTCAACCAACAGTTTTGAAAAATTATAGATACAATCTTAAGTACTTTGCAATCCAAAGGCAGAACTCAGGCCATCAGAATGTACTTGTGTGCCATTCACTCAGAGCTCATTTTTGCAGCCACTATGTACTTGCTAATGCTGGGCCACATGACAGCAGCTATTTATACCATTCCCCTACCTGTTTAAAAATGAGGTATACATATTAGTGGCTCAAATTCTACTAATCCTTCCTGTGTTTACCCTCCTCCTAGGCTGCATTTGCTTTACAGGGATGATACAACAATTCCCAAATTAATATTTGGTGTGCTCTTTGTTCGCTAGTGCTATCAGATACTTTTGCTTACAAAAGCCTCAAATTGAGCACGGTAAGTTCTTTGTATCGATCATCATTCTTTGGGCATGAGGTCACAACACTGTATGAACATGAGCCAACCCTAGCATGGGCTTTGTGTATAACTTAGGATATGAACAGGCAGACTTTCCACTCAGCTCCATGATCAAATCCGATCAAATTAGGCCTAACTAGGTAGTACCTACAAAGCAGCGATGTGGTCCTCCTTCGTGCTCTTGCTATATATTGTTGTTTGGACGAGCCTTAGCCAGACACAACACATTGCATCAAGTTTATCAGTTCCAAGTAAAAAAGACAAGAACATTCCACTCCACTGAAAATGCTCATGACATGAAGAATTGGACAATAAAAGGACTCGACACGGCCATGTTTTGGCAGTGATGCCTGCTTCAGGAGTCACTCAGTCCAAAATTGTTACATAGTTATATTGTAGAGAACATTTACTTGTTGCTAAAACTGCTACACAAAGGCATCGTGTTGAGTCCTTCTATTGTCCAATTCTTCATGTCATGAACATTTGTAGTAGGGTGAAAAATTCTTATCTTGGTTGTTGGAACTAATAAACTTTTCAAGGATACTTGATTTTTTTTTTTTTTTTTGCCAGTTTTGCTGTGGACTACATCTCCTTACCGTTCTGTTCATCAGTTCTACAGGAGGATCCTTTTTTCTTCATTGTTCTATGTATCAAACGGTATTGGCTCAATCGGAGTCTTAGGCCATGCCTATTACATCCCAGGATGCACCGGGAAGGAGGCTTAAGGCCCTAATTGGCCCAGGTGCATAAGGATGCACCAAGAAGGGGAAAACCTGCCATTTTGAAGAGGTGGGCCTGCCGGCCAGAGGAAGTAAGCATCCCTCTGGCTGGACTTTCACCTACAAAGGTATGGGGGTGTCAGGGGAGCTTTGGGGTGCAGGATTGAGGGTCTAGAGGCCTAGAGGCTTGGGGGAATATCAGAGGGTTTGACGGGGTGCCAGTTGGGGCAGGGTATGGAAATTCCAGGAGCAAGTTCCAGCAAGAGGGAGTAGGCAATCATCCTGCAGGGAGGACTTCATGGGGGTTGGGGTTTCCAGCAGGAGGAAGTGAGCATCCCTCCTGCCGGGGGGACTTCACAGGTGATTTTGAGGTTCCAGCAGGACTCTGCCAGCTCAGCTGATCAGTAATTCCCTTGCTGCGATCAGTTTGGCCGGCTGCATCTAGGTTTAAGGTACAATTCTGTAACTGTTGCCTGTGACATGGGTGCCAGCTACAGAATCTTGTTGGGGGGGGGGTAGGCAGAGTTAAATATCTGTCCATTAGGCCAGACATGATTCTGTATAGGACACCGGTGTGTGATTCTCAGCCGCTTCTTAGGCAGCTGCTAAGACCAGCATCCTATACAGAATCTGCCTCTTACTCCCTACAAAATAGGTGGCAATAGGAGCATATGTGGTAAGTTTGTTAATGGTCATACGCTAATAGCAAAATTAGCACATGGTCATCAATTCAGAAAATGGGAAAATTAGACATTTTATAGCCGTGACAAAAGTGGCCTTAGCGCAAGGGAAAGACCCATGTAAGGGCCATGCTAAGGTCACTTTTGTCACAGCTTTAATAAAAGGCCACTTCAGAAAACAAAAGAAAAATTTTTATATGTGTTGAGCATCAGTAAGCTGATGCTATGATGGTTTTAAAACCATATTTTTTGTTACCTCTTTCCTATTGTCTTTGTTACAACTGCTGTTGGATTGAATCCTCATTACCATAGTTGACAGAAAATTCCTAAACTATGCCTTTATTTTTCTAAACTATTTACTATCCATTTAAAAAAAAAAAAAACTTTAATATAGAAATGCCAAACAGTATGAGCTAGGGTACTGCAAATTTTCTTGAGATATTAATGGAGAAAGTTCTTTGATGCTTCAGGGTGATTTAAGTAAGGATCATGATTGTATAGTTATGAGACACATGAGAACCCTTGAATTAGATTCCAGTGAGGAATAAAATGAGCAGTTTTTAATATTCTTTTGATATAAGTGAATTATAATAACTAAATAACATATTCTACTGCATTCTATACTGTGTATAACCTGGCAGTCAACTCTTTCATGAAGATGAAATCAATGGAATAGATGTATCTGAAAGTGTTTAACAAAGGTATACTAGAGATACTTGATCCTTGTGATACCCTATAAAACCTACCTAACAATAATTCCTACTTCTTGTTTGAAATTCTGCTCTTTACATTATTTCCTATATTAAACCCATGGTGGTCAACTCTATTTTTAATGCTGGTCACAATATTCAAATATTGAAATGTTCACTGGCAGCAGTATCTAGATGCTGATAACCAGAGTTTGCACTGATATTTAGACTGCTAACTGTATAGCTACTCAGATAAAGTTAGAACAATCTTTTTGATGTTCCAACTTTACTCAGTAAGCTACCCGGTAATGATCTAAATATCACTGCTAACCTGATAACTTTAGGCTTTGCCCATGCTCCAGTCACTATGGACTCCCTCCAGCTTTGTTGACTTCTCTTCGGACTCAAGCTTCTATAAATGGGTTCTTCCAGCATTCCAGAAGAGCTTCACTGGTGTGTGTTCCCACTGTGGAACACATTGGGGAAGATTCTGCTCGCTCTCTCCACCAGATTCTCCTGCAGTATGGTGGTTTAAGTATTAGGTGGCACCGTTGATTCTTTGGTGCAACCTTATGAGGACACATTATGGGAAGCAACTAGAGGAGTTGCTCCAAAATGAAGAAGGGGTGGAAACTCTGGACTAGGAGTCAACAAGCCCAGTCGTCAAGAGCCATAATCCTTTCTGGTTTTAGGGTTTCAACAATAATATGCATGAGATCTATTTGGATGCAATAGAGGCAGTGAATGCAAATAGACCTCATACATATTTATTATGGAAATCATGAAATCTAGACTGGGTTGTGGCACTCAATGAACAGGCTTGGGGTTCATGCTCTGGAACTACTGATAGGCAACTTTGATGAAGGAGTGATGCTGCTCATTGAAGAGGCACTGGTAAATGTAATGGCGATGGCCATTAGATCATCCTCAATGGGTGTAGCGATGGATACTTTGATTCTTTCCCTGGAAAACCCTCACAGGTAACCTGGGGCATGATTTGGGCATATTTAATGAGAAATAATAATTCTTTCTTCTTGCACTAAAGATATTTTGTTATATTAATAAAGAATATGGTACTTTTAGCTGTCAAACTTCCAAGCTTACAGAAATGTCTGGCAAGGTTGAACAATTAGGCTCAATGGTGAATGAAATTAAAGAAGTTAATATGAATTTGCTTAAGGATAAATTGATGATTCATCAAACAATAGAACAGTTAGCAAAACTTAAGATTTGTGAATTTTCATAGAATTTTGGAATTAACACCAAGAAAAACATTTGATGGAGGTAATGGAGATAGGAGTCTGTTCTCCCACTGAATGGAATATATATTTTTATGAACTTTTAAGAAATGGCAAAGAACAGAACAGAATGATAAGCCTTCTTCACTAGTTAGCTTGTTTATGATGGCAATTCTGGAAGATTCTAGTCAAGATAAAATTAATAGAGCTACCTTGCTAGTCTCTTTTGTGTTTCAAAAAGACTTGGATGTGGTTATGAAGCTATATTTTCTTAAATCTCAGATGTTATGTTATGGGACAGAGATTTACAATTTTTCCCTACATCACATGTGCCAAACACAAGGCCTGGGGGTCAAATCCAGCCCGCCTGGACATTTTATATGGCCCACGGTGACTGTGCATCTGACACTACACTCTCCAGGAACCTCCTTGAGTCCCGACTCTCCCACTTACCACCTCCCCACTGCTGAAATTTAAAATCTTTGGGCAACTGACGCAAAGCCAGCCTCCCGCTCTCTGCCTGCCTTGGAAGTATTCTTTCTGCAGTGTCCTGCCTACATGGGAAGAGGAAGTGCTGCAGAAAGAACATTTCCGGGACAGGCTGATGGTGGGAGGCTGGCTTCGTATCGGCTGCCCGAAGATTTTAAATTTCAATGGTGGGGAGGTGGTAGGTGGGGGAGTCGGGAACTGGGGACTGTCGTACCATAGGATCCAGCTAAGAGGGGAGAGCTGGGGTTGGGAATGAGAGAAGGACATGCTACACGGGCTGCGGGGAGAGTGGTGTTGAGAAAGGAAGAAGGGCAGATGCTGCACGGGCTGGGAGTTAGGAAGGGAGGGAAAGAGAGATGCTGCTAGTGGGTGAGAGAAGAGTAAAAGAAAATTCTTGGACATAGGTGTGTGGAGTGGGAGGGAAAGAGAGAAGGTATACATGAGGAAGAGGGAGAATTGTTGGGGGGAGGGAGAAATGTTACACTGGGAGGGAGGAGAGATTACTCAAAGTAAGGAGAGATGTCAGATTCCGGAGAAGGGTGATGGAAGGAGGAAACAGAGAGATGTCAGATCACTGGAATGGGAAGGAGAGAGAGAAAGATAGAGAGATGCCAGACCATGGAAGGGAAGGAGGAGAGAGAGAAATGCCAGACTGCAGGAAGGAGAGATGTCAGAACGCAGAAAGGAGAGGAGAGAAGGAGAGAGATTTTTGACCTCGGGTAGAGGGAGGGAAGGGGAGAGAGATGCCAGACCATGGGAGAGGAGAGAGATTCCAGGCTATGGGAAGAAGAGTAGAAAGACCATATGAGGGAAGAAGGGGGACAACAGAGTTGTCCGACCATGAGAGAGATGAGATGGTGCACAGCGATGGAGGGGAAGGGGAGACAGAGGGAGGAGATGGTGCACAGTAATGGGTGCAGCAGGGAAGAGATAATAAATGCTTCTTATGGATAGATGGGAATAGGGGAGAAGAAAGAGGGTGGATAGATGGGAAGGGAAGACATGAAAAAGTAGATAGATTTTGAGAAGAAAGCAGAAAAATGGAAGAAAGTTGAATGTTAAAAGTTAATACTAAAGATGGATGTATGGCAAAAAGTGAAGGAGAGAAAACAGCAAATGGATATAGACAAATAGACAAAAAGAAGTACAGCCAGAGACTGGGAAAAGATGGTTTGAAAAACAAAATCACCAGATAACAAAGGTAGGGGAAATGATTTTATTTTAAATTTAGTGATTGAATTGTGTCAGCTTTGAGAATTTACATCTGCTGTCTATATTTTGCACTGTTCAGGAAGAAATGCATTTGTTTCTATTTCTCTGGGGTTGTACTGAATTCAGAGCCTTGTATCTTAGGGTTTCGTTTGTATATATTAGTTTTAGTTTGTGGTCCATATTTGCATAGGGGTTATCTGTGTTCTGATAGGAATGACTATTGAGAAGCATACAGTGTAGTTTAATTTTGTGGTTAACCATTATATGTTGTTAATAAGATTATATTGTGTGCTCGCATATGAAAAATGAAAGAAAAATGATATTACAATCAATCTGGCTTTGAAATCTAGGGTGTTGGCTTTGGGTGCCACTTTTTACTTAAAATTCCCTTGCAAATGCTTGATTAAATTTGAAGAAAATGATTATGTTTATTGGGACTCTATGCAGCTAGAACAATTTTTGCAACATCATGAAGTTAGTTCTTCTTCTGGTACCACGTAATTAATATTTGGAGTTTTGAAAGTATCAAGGCACCATTTTGTTTGATCATTTGATCATGATTATATTTGATTGTTTCTGATTAGTTTAAAACCTGTTTGCACTCTCTCAATTTATGTGGGCTTGAGGAATCTATTGTAATAACCTTATGAGTTATAATTACTTTTCTTTATCTTGTTTCTGTAAATTTCCTTTCTTTATTATTTGTATAAATGATAATGTTTAAAAATCTGATTAAAAAAAAAATACTATTATTGGGGTGAGGGCGGGGGCAGAGATTGGACAGGGTCTGGGGCAGAGCTTTCAGGCACCCCCCCCCCCCAAACATAAAAGCGTTCTGCTGCCTATGCCTAGAATGACTATTTGAATAAAGTTGGAATTAAGTATGGTAACATCTATGAGGTGAAAATAACCAGGTGAATCGCTGGAATGGTGTCTTAAGACTAAGGGCTCCTTTTACAAAGGTGCGCTAGCGTTTTTAGCGCATGCATCGGATTACCCGAAAAACTACCGCCTGCTCAAGAGGAGGCGTTAGCGGCTAGCGCGCATGGCATTTTAGCGTGTGATATTCTGCGCATTAAGGCCCTGATGCACCTTTGTAAAAGGAGCTCTAAGTATCTTAATAAAAAAAATTTGGCCCGTAACTTAGCTTGTGTTTTAGATTTCGGCCCCTTATCTGATTGAGTTTGACACCCTTGCCCTACACTAATAAAATCACTCAGGATCGCCATAAGAAGTTCAGAAACTTGCGCATGTGGAGGTGCATAATAAAAAAAAAAAAACATGTAAGTCCATTTTGGGCCTAAGGCACTAGTCATCCAAGTCAGCAGCATTCTCGAAAAATCCGTCGAAACTATATATATTTTTTTGAGAATCGTCTACTTCTACATCCAGCCATTTGATCATCCAGACCACCCGCCAAGTCGTCTATCTTTATACCGCATTCTTCTAAAAAAAAAAAGTCCAAGTCCGAAATGCCTAGAACCAGACCTTTTGGATGTGGGAGGGGTCAGCAAAGTGATGGACTGGTCACCTAGACATTGCAACAGAGTAGTGGGGCACCTTACAGGGCACTGCTGTGAACTTCACAAAAAGGATGAAACATAAACATCTCACCACAACTTCCTTGCAGGTCATGGTAAGCCCCCCCAACACTCTCCCAAAATCTACTATACCCACCTGTCTACAACTTCAATAGCCCTTAAGGCCACAGGTGGCACCTATATGGCAGTACAGTAGGGTTTTGGTTATTTTTGGGTGGGTGTACATTTTCCACCATGAATGCAGTGGTTAGAGTGGATTATGGGCCTGGATCCTCCTCTCTATGGTTCACTAAGCCACCTCCCAGACTTCTTAAGCCACCTCTACTAGGCTTTCCTATGCCAGGTACTGATGTTCAGGAGGCATCTATGTACGTTTTTATTCTGATTTTTATGGGGGGGGGGCAGTGATCACTGGGGTAGTGTGTGGAGGTCTGTACTTTGTCCATGCAGTGATTATCTGTTCACTTTGGATACCTTCTGGGCACTTATACCTGTTTTTAGATCGCCTAAGTCACAACATATAAGTTCCGTCTAGGAAGTCTCGTTAAACTTTCGATTATCGCTGCAGGACAACTAAGTCCAGGTTGGCCCACATCCTGTCCACCTCCCACCCTAACCACTCCTCGAAAAATGCCCCCTTTCACTCTGGGCAAACAGCGGCAGTGAAAAGGCCTAAGCTGCTTTTAGATACGTCTAAAACCCGTTTTGATTATCGGCCCTTGGATGACCTGTCTTTTTGATCGTCCAGGTGCCGATTTAGGCGGGTTTTTAGATGTATTTTCGTTTTGATGATGAGCCTCTTGTTGTTTCTTTAGAATTTACATATACACCCTTCCTTTTTTGAAGCCGTATTAGGGATTTTTATCACCGTCCACAAAGGTAAAAGCTTCGATGCTCATAGAATTCCTATGAGTATCGGAGCTTTTACTGCCACGGACGGTGATAAAAAAACCCCTAGCGTGGATTCATAAAAGAGGGGAAGGGGAGTTAGTTAAATATACTGGCGTTAAGTATATGCTTTTTTCTCCTGGGGGGGAAAGCTACTGTTTGCCCTGAGATTCGTAACATTGGGCTCCTTATGCGAAGGCGCGTTAGGGCCTTAACGTGGGGAATAGCGTGCGCTAAATTACCCTGTGTGCTAGCCGCTACAGCCTCCTTTTGAGCAGGCAGTAGATTTTCGGCTAGCGTGCTCTATAGTGTGCGTTAATCCAGTGCGTGCGCTAAAACGCTTGGGGTACCTTCATAAAAGGAGTCCATTGAATCTTGCTGCTATTTGAGATTCTGCTAGGTACAAGTGAACCCTGTTGGAAACAAGATATTGGGCTAGACCAGTGGTTCTTAACCTTGTTGGAGGTACTGAACCCCCACCAGTTTCATATGTGTGTTCACCGAACCCTTCTTTATTGGAAAAATAAAATATGATTTTTACAAATTCAAAATATACAGTGAGGGAAAAAATAATATCAATTTTGAAAACAAAAAAGTTCTCCTATATTTCGAATAATAATAACATAATAATGAAATTTACTGCAAATCAGTGTGACTTCTGCTGTTGCCTCTCAGAGGGATTAAAATATTGAGATAGGTATCACACGACGTACCATCACAACAGTTACAATTCGACTACTGTGCGCATCAAATCCCCTGCAGCACAGATAGGCCAAGCGATGCTGCGTGATCACCTGCAGCCAATTATGGACAAGCGGGGCGTGTCATCATGAATCATAAGCGCTTCGGTCACGTTCAATCATCTATCAGTTAAATCACAAAATTTTGATCAGGAATTGATTGATGTATATAAGGCGTTAGTTACAGATTGATAGATCAAGAAACCGAGTACACGATCAGTCTTGATCAAAATCACTGAATAACTGATAGATGATTGAACGTGACCGAAGCGCTATATGAGTCGGAGGTGTGTTTTGACCTCCGCCGAACCCGCGAGACTGACTCACCGAACCCCTGGGGTTCGGTCGAACCCAGGTTAAGAACCCCTGGGTTAAATGGACCATTAGGTTGACCCAGTATGGCTATTTCTTATGGTCTTATGTCTTTTCTTAAATAGTCCCTAATCCATGTTGTATAAGATATACATTTTGGCAAGTGTGTTTTTGGTTGTTTTAAAAAAAATAAAAAAAAAATCCTGAGGATGAAGCGTTAAACCCATTTTTTAAAAAATATTTTCTTATATTTTCTGCCCAACTTCAATGGTTCTTATTGTATTTGTTTCTTTATAGAATATTTTCTTTATTGTTCTGTACAGAAGCTGAAACCCATATTGCTGACACAAAATGTCATATTCATTGCATGATGATTTGTGAAAAAAATATAAGAAAAAAAAACCTCTCTCTCTCATTGGCACTTATTCAGATAGGAATTGCTCCTTGCCAGATGAGTGCTTTTGAATATTGACCCTACATATTTAGAATATTGTGTTCTAGTCAAGGAACACCTCAAATGCTGCACGAAGTTAACATATAATGGATTTTTAATTTTTTTTACCCAGTCTTCACATTTAATTCTTTATCTAGCATTTCTTTGTTTCCTATGGGGCAACTAAGTTACCTCTGCAAGAAAGTCAGAGAAACTGTAGTTCTGCTAGGGTAGATTTCTGGAAGGAGTTGGGCCAAGGAACAAGCAAGGCAACTGCCTGAAGCCCCAGTACCCTCAGGGTGATGCTGAATAACTGCAGAAGAGCTTCTGGGCACCTGGCATGTCAGGGTCCAGGCCTTACTTCCTGATGTTGACCCATGTCATATCTAACAATAGTCCTCTGGATTCTGCTGCCTCAGAAAGGCCTTGATCAAATATGAAATGAAGGCTATTTTTTGGTGGGGTTGACGTTTGCCAAGTTATGTCCATCATTTTCTTCAGTTATCACATTGTGCGGATAAGCTAATTATTGGATGGATATTGGAAACAAAAAACAAGCAGTTACTCACAGACTGAATGGAGATGCAGCAGTCAGCTGCCTGTATGGCACAGTTTCAGTATCAGCAGTAGCTTTTCTCAATTCAATTACCATCGTACATTCAATTGTAGAGCAGCTATTAATCCGGCATCTGCAATATTTCCTTGCCAGTTTAATGCTTTTAAGTGTACCAAATTATGGTAAGCAGGAAAGTTACTTTCTGGCATAGAAAGAGCTTTTGCAAAATAGTAAGAGATTCACATACTGTATACTCAGACTACGAGGGTCATTTCATAAATAATGCACACTATTTTTTAAAATTTACGTTTGTTTGTTTGTTTTTTTTCCCAAGTATTTCTTTACAATCCTTCAATATAGTCTCCCTGCTTTGCAATGACCGAGTCTCTACATCCAGGAAGCTTCATTATTCTATCCAAGATACCATTTTTGTTCAGTTGCCGAATCACTCGGGTAACGGCAGAAGAAAGCTCTTCCAGAGATGCAAAATGATGGCCACGCTTAGGTTGTTTCAACTATGGAAAAAGGTCAAAGCCTGGTGGACTCATGTCTGAACTGTAGGGAGCATTAGGTAACACCTCCCAGCTGTATTCACATAGTTTTCAATGACAACATTCCCTATGTGAGGGCGAACGTTGTGAAGAATGAGTGACTCAGCCAAAAGCAACTGAGGTCGTGTTTTGTGCATTTTTCTGCACATTTTTTTGCAAAAAAATCATGATAATACACTGCTGTGACACTTCTTCCACATGGAACTTTGTCTGTGATGATGATGCCTTCGTGATCATAAGCAAAAATCATCATTTGTCTGACTTTTGATTGAGCTCGTTGAAATTTTTTTGGTCATGAGGAAGATGGAGCTCTCCACTCGTCATTGAAAAACTACGCGAATACGGCTGGGAGGTGTTACCTCATGCTCCCTACAGTCCAGACATGAGTCCACCAGACTTATGCCTTTTTCCTAAGTTGAAACAACCTATGTGTGGACATCGTTTTGCATCTCTGGAAGAGCTTTTTTTCCGCCGGTACCTGAGCCATTCGGCAACTGAACAAAAACGGTGTCTTGGATGGAATAATGAAGCTTCCCAGACGTTGGGACTCTGTCATTGCAAAGCAGGGAAACTGTATTGAAGGATTGTAAAGAAATACATGTAGAACCAAGTTTGTATGCAATAACATTGTCAAGGCACCAAGGTGCCCTTTACTAGGCAGTGGCAAAAGGTGACCTTAGCATGCCCTTATGTGGGGTTTTCCCATGCGCTAAGGCCATTTTTCTGCAGGGATAAAATGGCTGATTTTCAGAATTTTCCATTAATGACCATATGCTTATTTTTCCATTAGCATGTTGCCATTATTGTGTGAGCCCCTACCGCCACCTAATTGGTAGGTGGTAAGGATTCTAGCCCTAACCCTGTGATAATCAGTTAGCATGCAGCAATACCTATGGTTACCAGATTTTACTCCTGTCAAATCTGGACCCACATCCCCGCCCCCCAGGCCCACTCAGCCCCGCCCCATTACACCCAAGTCATGCCCCGTTCTGCCCCCAGCCTCGCTCCCCCCAGCTCCGCCCCTCAACCTGCTCTCATCTTCGGGACCACATTGAGAGGGTATTTGCGTAGGTGCCGTCACCGCGTTGCATTCGCGCATGGTCCTGAGGTGGAAGCTTTTCAAAACCCGGACAAAGTGCTGGATTTTGAAAAACCATCCGGACACGCCCTTTAAAAGAGAACATATCCAGGTAAATCCGGACATCTGGCAACCCTAGCAATGTCAATGTACTAACTGATGTTCCTAGACCCCCCCTCCCAAAAATACATTTTAGTTTTTTAACACAAGGTAAAATTACCATGGGACACTTCAGTGTGCCCCATGGTACACCTTTTTAAGTTGCAGCTTAGTAAAAGGGCTGCCAAATGAAGCAAATACATTCTAATATTTGTGATAATGGGCATCACCAGCATCGGTGAGAAATTACCGTACCATACCATAGCGACGCAGGCAGCGAAACTTGACCCCTCCATCTCCAAGCTGCTGACCACAACAACTAACTTTAAAGCGTTCCGAAAATAAATCAAAACACTACTATTCAAAAAGCACATCCCATCAACCTACCGTATTTTCACTCATATACTGCGCACCCGTGTAAAATGCGTCCACGGGTATAGCGCGCGGGGAACAGAAATTTATGTAATAAAATTTTAATATAGCGCGCATACGCGCATACCGCGCATGCTAAAACCTCCTCCCGCCTACTCCGAACCGGCATCCTCCCCCCCCCCGCTCGCGTCACCCCCCTCCCCCAGGATCCTACATCCCCCCCAGCACTGCAAAGACAACTCTTACCCGATTGGGCACTGGCACGGCACCAATGCACAGGATGTGCCAGTGCCAGTGCCAGTGCCCGAAGATCCTCCCTCGTTGGGCTGGGCTGGGCTGGGCGGTGCGAGAGAGATCCTCCTTCTTCCTGTGCCGGGCTGGACTAGGCTTTGAGCATTCGCGCATGCTCAAAGCCTTCTGGTCTCGCGGGGGAGGGGGGGTGCCGCGAGCGGGGTGGGAGGATGCCGGTTCGCAGGGGGAATGCCGGATCAGAATGAAAAAAAAAATTTGTACAACGCGCTCACACGTATAACGCGCATAGTTATGCACGGTTTGTAAAATCGTGTATAACACGCGCGTTATATGCGTGAAAATACGGTAATCTCCCCCCTATGCCTATCCCATCTGCATATTCCTCGCGAACTTACCACTCTTCTGGTAACATCTATCCAATGTCTCTAAACTGAATCCTCAATATATAACTGGAATCTGGCTTTCTTTTAAAGTATTGTAACCTACTAGATAGGTCTCCTCAATGTCTCAAAACGTCCGAAACCTCAATATGTAACCTGAAACCAGCTTTCTTCAATGTAATGTAATCTCCTGGAAATGTCCAACTATCTTCTAATGTAATCCGCTTAGAACCGCAAGGTACAGGCGGAATAGAAATCACTTATGTAATGTAATATTGTTCCTTATACCCCGCAAATGTCAACTGGGAATCATTGCGGCTTACATAAGATTAATAAGGTTAGCAACATAGACATTATGAATCATAGCAAGACTATAATGCGTTCGTAGCACCTTCCTAAATTGAAGATAGGAGGAGGTCTGACGTAAGCAGGTCGGGAGGCAGTTCCAAATTTTGGGGCCTTGAAACTCGAAGGTGGATTCCAAGAGCGATTTCCTCCAAACCTGACGTGGAGAGTGAAGAGATAATTTATAGCGTCGGGTCATTCTTGAGTTATAGAAGGAGTGTGAAACTTGGATGGCTGAAATGACCACCCTGTTAGCCCCTCCTCGTAGGCATTAATACTGCCTCCAAGCATTCATGCAATGACATGGGTAGGCATGATACCTGGTGTCTATCCTTGCTCTCCACTCTTTAAAAACAAGACATGGAAAGGAGTAGCCTAGCATTTAAAGCAGTGGGCTGACAACCAGGGAAGCCCAGGACAAATCCTACGGCTGCTCCTTGTGATCTTGGACAAGTCACCTAACTCTTCATTGCCTCAGATACAAACAGAAATTGTGAGCCCTCTGGCAAAAGGGAGATATCTTGTGTACTTTACTCTCAATGTTGTATTGAGTTCTAGTAAGTACTTACCTTAGGCCTCCTTTGATCAAACTGCATTAGGATTTTTATTGCAGGCCGCTGCGGTAAAAGCTCCAAAGCTCATGAATTCCTATGAGCGTCAAAGCTTTTACCACAGCGACCCACCATACAAGACCCTAATGCAGCTTACAGTGACATAGTGTTGGTGAGAGATGCCGATGCGGCCCTCCCCCGCACTCTTCTCCACCCCCCCTACCCCATCCGCTCCTACCCATCCCCCTCCTGCTACACGCAAGTGCCCCTTTCCTTCCCAGTACCTCTTTAACGTTTCTGGCACTAGCAGCAACCTAAACCTATTGCTCGCGCCAGCGTCGGCTCTTCCTCTAATGTCAGCTCCTAGGCGCAGGTCCAGGAAGTGACATCAGAGGAAGAGCCGAGGCTGGCGCTAGCAGCTGGCTGAGGTTGCTGCTCATGCCGCGAACATTAAAGAGGGGGAGGGGCGGAGATGAGGACGGGTGCCAGTGCCCCCACCAAGACGACATCCGGGGCAGACTTTTCCCCCCCTCCCCTTACTACGCAACTAGCAGCTTGATAAAAGGGGGCCTTAGTTAGTGACTTTCTTATGAAGTAGTTAAGTACTTTTCACTTTGTCCCCCTGCTGGCGGTGATCAGATATCGACATTACCCATTCCTGCGGTTTTACTGTGGTTACCCGCGGGACAGGGTCACTGTGTCATTTTCTAGTTGTGGGTTCAAACCCACACTGCTTCTTGTGACCCCGGGCAAGTCATTTAATCCCCCATTGCCCAGGTACATTAGATAGATTGTGAGCCTGCCAGGACAGACAGGGAAAAACGCTTGAATAAATTCATGTAAACTGTTCTGAGCTCCCTTGGGAGAATGATCTAGAAAATTGAATAAATAAATATAGTGGATTTCTGGAGGACATACCTACAAATCCAAAATGTGGCCCTGCAAAGGGTTTGAGTTTTAGACCACTGGCGTAGCTGGTTTTAAGAAAGGTTTGGACAAGTTCCTGGAGGAAACTGTTGTTGAGAAAGACATAGGGGTAGCCACTGCTTTCCCTGGATGGGTAGCATGGTATGTTGCAACTCTTTGGGGTCCAGAATCTTTTCTTAATCTTTGGGGTTCCAGAATCTTTTCTTAATCTTTGGGATTCCAGAATCTTGCTATTCGTTAGGATTCCGGATGGAATGTTGCTACTCCTTGGTGACCTGGATTGGCCACCGTGAGATCAGGATACTGAGCTTGTATCTGATAACAATGGAAAGTTAGGGACCTGCCTAACTTCATAAGGAGACAACACTGGGATTTGAACCTGGTTTTCTACTGCTCTGAACATTAGGCTACTTCTCTGCTCCATGACACCTTTAGAACTGATTTTGGAGTGAAGATTGATTCATTACACATGGAATGCAGTGAATAAATGAGCAGCACATCGGGTGAGAGGTAGGAGGTTAGTCATGATCTTGTCATTAATTGGAAAGAAAGAAACTTAAAGTATAAAAGTAAAGAAAAACATGAAAGTTGGTCAAGAGGAAAAATAAGAACATAAGAAGTTGCCTCCGCTGAGGCAGACCAGAGGTCCATCTTGCCCAGCGGTCCGCACCTGCGGCGGCCCATCAGGCTTAATTGCCTGAACAGTGCCCCTGACTAATTTTGTAACTGCCTCTAATCCTCTAATCCTATCCCTATAACCTACCTCTACTCCTATCTGTACCCCTCTATCCCTTTGTCCTCCAGGTACCTATCCAAACCTTCTTTGAAGCCCTGTAGCGTGCTCCTGCTTATTACATCCTCCGGTAGCGCGTTCCATGTGTCCACCACCCTCTGGGTGAAAAAGAATAGAACAAAACCTATTTGGGCAAAAAGTTATAATATTCTATAATGAGAATGCAGGTGCTGAAATGATTAGAACATGGAATTCAAGGAGCTCCTTCAAAGAAAAAACTCGGTTTGAAAAGAAAATCTTGCAGTTGGTTCTCAGAAGAATTAGCTGCATTAAAAAGAGAATGTAGAAAGTTTGAAAGATAGTGGAAAAAAGCTGGAACTGAGGATGCTAGATTTAATTGGAGAGATATGATTCGTACTTATAAAAAAAACAGTTGATATTAGCCAAGAATGATTATTAATTGAATTAGATTGGGCTACAAAGCTGCAGTAGAGGTTTTTACCGCGGGCCAGCAAGGTAAAAGCTCTGACGCACATTAGAATTCTATGAGTGTTGGAGCATTTACCTTGCAAGTCCGCGGTAGAAACCTCTACCATGGCTTTATAAAAGCTAGCGACAGATAATAAGAAATTATTTGCTGCAATAAACCACTTAACTAAAGTCAATGATATAACTATAGATATGAATTTAAATTTACCTTCAGCTCATGATTTAGTTAATTATTTTAAATCAAAAGTAGAGAGATTAAGAAGAGATTTTGTTGGGATCATCACCTCCTTCATTATTAGAGGATGCAAAAACTTTAGCAATTTCTGTGAACAGAATCTGGAACCCTTTGGAGGTAGCATCCTATCAAGAGTATGCGTAAAGGAATCAAATGAAAGAATGAAGTAGTAATTAAAAAGCTGTTGATTTGTCCTTTGATACTACTTCTTAAAGGCTTTTTTTGAATAGCCTATTTGAGTAGATTTCTTTTTATTAACAGGCACCTCTAATCTGGAGTGATTTACCATTTTTAAAATTAGATCAGAAGGTTGATATACAGTTTTTAGGAAGCTTTTAAAAACATTTTTATTTAAGACATTTTTATCTTGAAATTTGATATTGATTTGTGTTTATTGTATTCTAAGGATTTATTGCCATTGTACTATGTTTAACTGGTACACCGACAATAGCGCGCAGGACAATTGTGGCGCGACAATAGCGCCCCATCAAATGCACGCACCGACAAGTGCGCGCAAGACTGAAAGGAAGCGGAAGTGTCGGGAAGGGAGCGGAATTGTAAACTGAAAGGGAGGAATCTTTCAAGTATAGTGGGAGGGGGGGATCCCTTCCCCCCACCCCCTCAAAACTGAAGGAAGGCATGTGAGCAGAATTGTTGGGAGACCTCATGCGCGCAAATGTCAGGGCGCAATTGTCGGCGCATAATTGTCGTACATGCATTTGAAGGGTCACCGTTTAACTAGGTCTGTTTCCAGTAGTTAATTTATTGCGATCTGCAATTAACTCATAAGAGCTGTGGCTGAATACAAACGGTAATGTAAAGTAATATAATGATCTCCTCTCAACATGCTTAAGGTAGGGTTTAGAACAGGGGTGTGCAAACAGGAACTGTTTGAAAGAGGAAGGAACTCTTGATCATATGTTCTTCCATTGTACTCTGGTCCGATCTTTTTGGTCCAAAATCTGGAATACCATACAATCTATCACCAACTGCTCAGAAGAGATTTCTATGGACATTATAATCCTTCGATCTCAACACCCCTGTTTCGCGCAATCAAATTGTCCTCCTAAACTCATTGATACCATGTTTGTGACTGCTCTCATGCATATTCTGAAAAATTGGAAATCATCTTCGTTATTAGATTATACTTTTTGGTGGAACTCTCTATGTATGTACCACAGATTTGAATCATATGCATATGAAAATAAAATTTCACTCCGTAAATCCATGAATTGGAAAAACAAAAAATCACCCTGGTCATTTTTAGATTCATATGTACATTCTACTATGTAGACACTCCTGTCTTCTCCTCTCTTTAAAAATTATTATTATTTTTTTTTTTTCTTTCTCTCTTCTTTTTTCTTCTCTCTTTCAATTTTTACTTTCTCCTATTTCACTTTCTATTGTCATACATCACCACAAACAAATCCAATACTCTGAGCTTTTCTTAATAATATGGGCCTTTATAATTAACTGTATATTAATGCAAAATGTTATACTACTTTTATGTATTTGAATTGCTCCTTGTATTTTTTAAAATACTGAATAAAAATTTATTGAACAAAAAAAAAAAAAAGAACAGGGGTGTGCAACTACGGTCCTCGAGGGCCGGAATCAGGTCGGGTTTTCAGGATTTCCCCAAAGAATATGCATTGAAAGCAGTGCATGCAAATTCATTGGGGAAATCTTGAAAACCCAACTGCATTCCGGCACTCAAGGACCTACCCCTGGTTTAGAAGAAGCTATGGGTAGTGTGAAACAGAAGATCAGAATGTGGAGGGTAAAAGGGATGGGACTTGATATAATGCTTTTTTCTGTGTGGTTACACAATCAGTGGTGTAGCGAGGGTGAGAGGTGCCCGGAGAAGTAGCACCCCTCACCCGCTCTCTTCTCTGTCCCCACCCCTAACCGCTCCTTCCCTGCTTCCCCCTCCTGCTGCACACACGCACCCTTTCCCCCGTATCTCTTCAACGTTCTCAGCATGAGCAGCAGCCCTAACCTGCTGCTCGTGCCAGCGTCAGCTCTACTTCTGACATCACTTCCTGGGCGCAGGTCCAGGAAGTGAAGTCAGAGGAAGAGCCAATGCTGACGCGAGCAGCGGGTTAGAGTTGCTGCTCGTGCCAGGAACATTAAAGTGTTATGGGGGAAGGGGCAAACATGTGTGGTAGTGGGGATGTGTGTGCAGAGAGGAGGATGGGTGCCTCCGCCCTCCCCCCTTTTACTACATCACTGGTTACAATCAAAGCGGTTTACATATTTTAGACAGATACTTATTTGTACTTGGGGCAATGAAGTGTTAAGAGTAGGAGATCTGGGTTATCTGGGTTAGATAAGGAAGACTGAGGTGCAGTGAGACAAATTTAAAAAAATGATGAAAAGGAATGTAGAAGGATCAAGGCCTTTTATTTATTTATTTATTTTAAATCATCTTTATTCATTTCAACGTAACAGTAACACACAAACATTAGCCAGTAATATCACCAAGAAACAACCATATCATAAGTAACAATATAAGACCTTTTTTTTTAACAAACAGTGAAAAGGGGATTGATTCAAATTGGGGAATGATGGGCAGTCCATTTTGAACAAAAATAAAAGTGAATGGGGTAGGGAGAAAAAGGGACTGGGTACCCTGGGAACCCAACTGGAGGAAGGAAATACTGGTTTCCAGGGTTTGGGCTTTTTTTAGAGGAAGCCTTCATGGCAGGAGAGAGTGGGCATCCCTCCTGCCATTTTGCCGCAGATAGGGGGGGGTGGATGGACGGTGACTTGGGGTGCTGAGTGGGAGAGCATAGCGCAGGGGGGGGGGGGGGCTTTTTTAATGGGGCAGGTTGTGCATTAAAAAAATACTGAAGCCTTAACAGCAATGACAGGAGGCTGCTTCCCCTGTCACTACTGTTAGGGCTCTGCACATGTGTCAATCGCATGCAAACTGGATAGTGCATCGAATGCTGTTGGAGAATCGGCCAACAGCAATTGAGTCGCTATCTTTACTGCATCTAGCCCTAAGTGTGGGCGGATGTTCTACTCCTTCATCTCATTTACTGCTGTTTGTCCACCTGTGGATGGTTCCCTGCAAGGGACAACTCAGGTGGACAAATTATCTGTAGATTTGAATGTATCTCTCCAGGTGCCAGTACTTTTCCAGTAGTAGTAATTTATCCAGATTTGTCAAAAACTCTGGCCCAACCTGAAGATATTACTTTAAAAGATATTTGGCAAGTGGTTGTGAGGACTGAAGAGGGCTGTTCAAAAAGTTTCAGACCTTTATTCATAAAAAAAATACTCGTATTCAGATACAACAATCTTATACTAATCTCCTTCAAACTACAGTGGTGCCTCACACAACGAACTTAATTCGTTCCAGGAGCAAGTTTGTTATGCGAAAAGTTCGTTATGTGAAACGCGTTTTCCCATAACAATACATGTTAAAAAAAATAATTCGTTCTGCAGCATAAAATATGCTAAGATGACATAAAAAAAGATAAATTTGTCAAAATGGTGAAAATGGTGGTCTTGCTGAGGCCAAACTCTTTGACGAGGTCACACTTTTTTACACCACATTCACTCCTTCTAATTATTTCCCGTTTCATTTCAACAGAAATCACCTTCCTGCTTTTTTTAGAAGCCATGATATATAAAAAATATTGAGTTTATCTTAAAAGGACGACTGTATACAGTGAGAGAGGGCAGTTAAGCGCAGTGACTAACGACTGCCTGCAGTGCCTGCGCGGAAGGATGCAATACATCGGCAGCTCGGGCGACTTCGTTGTGTGAAACGAAGTTCGTTGTGTGAAACGAAGTTCGTTGTGTGAAGTTCGTTGTGTGAAACGAAGTTCGTTGTGTGAATCAAGACATGAAGTTCGTTGTGTGCAGCGTTCGTTGTGCGAGGCGTTCTTTATGCGAGGCACCACTGTAGTCCCCTTGGGCTGCCATACACTTCTTCCAACGGTTCTGCCACTGTCGGAAGCAGCGCTGGAACGCTTCTTTTGAGATTGCTCGCAACTGGTCCGTCACATTCTGCATGATGTCGTCTCTTGACTGAAATCTGATCCCTTTCAGGGGCATGTTCAACTTGTGGTAAAGCCAGAAGTCACACGGAGCCATGCCGGGAGAGTAAGGAGCCTGAGGAATCACAGGTGTATTGTGTTTTTCAGGAAACTCCGTATCAAATGTGAAGAATAGGCAGGTGCATTATCGTGATGGAGCTGCCAATTGCCCGCTGCCCACAGGTCCGGCCATTTGTGTCTCACAGCGTTACGAAGACAACACAGAACCTTTTTGTAGTATCCCTTGGTAATCCTGCATTAGAGAATGACACGGTGATAAAATTCATCACCGTTCCCGTCCCCGCGGATAACCGCGGGAAATAAACCCATGTCATTTTCTAGTGTCTATTTCAACCTCGGTCCTTCTACACCAGCATTCTTCACAGCAAAGCTTGCGGGTCATTGGTTGTGGCCATTCATACTCTGATTCATCCCTCTTTCCTTAAAGAATGACATGAAGATGGTTTCCTGCGGTTTTCCGCAGGGACGGGAACGGTGATGAATTTTGTCACCGTGTCATTCTCTATCCTGCATCACTGGGGTCCTCCCTTGGTCAATGGATTTTGAGGGCCTACCAGAATGTGCTTCACTCTCCATTGATGTACGGCCATCTCTGAAGCAGTTGTATCACTCGTTTATCTGTGTGGTGCCCATTGCTTCATCCCCGAAGGCCTGTTGAATCTTTTGGATCGTTTCCACTTGGGAATTGCCAAGCTATACACAAAATTTAATGCAGTAGCATTGTTCAGCTTTTTCTGTCATTTTGTCAAAAATGAAAATCAGACTTTGCTCACTTACACTTCCTCACTCATTGGTGGTCTGCCGGTGACTGACAGCTTCTGTAGGCAGGAAAAAAATTCAACCATGCACATTAGGGTCGCTTACATACGTGCACCAAACCACGCCTCCCTAGCTTTATTTGTTTACACAAGAAAAATTAAGGTCTGATACTTTTTGAACAGCCCTTGGGTAAAAACTACCATACCACAACTATGTAGTTTTTCTCAACAGACAGTGGGAAAATCCCAAGAGGTTGATTAAAAAATTGATAAGGTGGATTCCACACTGTTTCAGATTTCCTCAAATTTACCTTATCAATCTGGCATGGGTGTAATATTTCCAGTGACTGAAGGATTGGTCGCAGAGGTCATTTAAATCTCTAGGAAGGCAGGTGTAAAGCTAGGGTTACCATATGGCTCCAGAAAAAAAAAGGGATGGATTGAGACATCCGGATTTTTCTTCCATTGAAAGCAACAGAAGTAAAAACCGAATGCCTCAATCCAGCCTCATTTTTCTGGAGCCATAAGGCAACCTTAGGCTGTGAGTCTGGATGTCTTGAGCTACTGAAGAAGATAGACTACAGATTATACTAATCATGACTATGGCTGCAACAGATTTTGGACCTGTGGTTCAGTGTACAAAGTGATGAGTTATCAGGCTGGATAGGCAGCAATCGGAAAGCAGTCTTGATGTCCACCTTTGCTATCCAAGCTCCAGGACCCGCTGATCTGACCATTCCAATCACAGAGTCAAAGGACATGTATTGAACATGGGTGCCACTATTGGAGATGCAATCGTTGACTGATGAGTTGGGGGGCAGGACAAGTTGAGAATTAGGTGAAACTTCCCTTTTTTCTTGTTCGGGACCACCAAGAGCGGTGACAAGAACATCCTGGGGAATGGGGGATCAACAATACTTCCTGCCACCCATCCGCTTCAATTTCAACTGTGAGTTTGTTGGCAATCACAGTGGCCAAGTGGAGTCGAGGAGGGGCGTCACATCTGGAGGGAGTCAGAGGAATAGTCATGTCAAATGGAATGAAGAAGCCCACGATGAATACTTGTAACAATATGTGAGCTTCAGCCCGCTGCTGCAATCATGGAAGCATGTTTTGAATGAGAATTGGCTAGGGAGCCCTTTGAAAGGCATCAGGCTTTTGAGCTTGCTCCTTGATTTGTTTGAGACTTCCTGGGGCACAAGAATAAGTGTGTGGGGGGGGGGGGGAGGGGATATGCAGGTGGTACACAGGTGTTTGAACTTGTATCCTTGGATGGTACATGTTGATTTATCATACTTCCAGCAAACGTCACTTTGCCAGGGGGAAAGCTTCCCTGACTTCGCACCAGGCAAGCCTTCTGAAAGGAAGAACAGCCAAGAGCATTGGTGCTTTGGCTGAAAACTTTCCTTAGACAAAGTCCTCCATCATCCATGTCCCACACCAGGTTTGGGTTTGATTCCATCTTGTCCCTGAAATGCTCATCATAGGCAAGCCAGGCAGGTCCTTTGTGCTCTTGGTATATGCCAATTACTGTCTCAAGGTAGCATAAAATGGAGTCCATCAATTCAGGCCTTTTTCTATATGCAATTCACACCTGTTCACTTTCTTTCAAAGAGATCTGGGAACCTTTTGCCACAGGTGCTCAGGTGGAACTCTGTAAGCACCTGTCATAGCCAGTGCAGCAGGTTGGGCCTGGGGTTCTCGAGCAAGAGAGAGGAATGAAGAAGAGGAGGAAGAAGAAGATCGCTTTTGCTTCTTAACCTTTTTCTTTTGCTTGGCAGTGGAGTCTCTGTCTTCTGTACATGGCGCTATACCATCACTGGTTATACGCTGCGATCACTGCTCAGGCTGCTATGTGGGACACTGCTCACCCTAGTAGGGCCACTAAGCTCTTCTGATGCACTGGTGAGCCTCAGGGGCCTATGCTGCAGCTCACAATGGTTCCCTTCAGCTGCCTCCGGTTGCATGCATACTGAGGGTGAGGCATGAGCGCTTTGTCTGCTAAAGCATACTATTGAATCGTGCAGATCTAGGGCTGGGGAGAGGCAGCAGGGTCAACTGTGGTGCTGCGAATGCATTGATCACTGTTGATCCTGGGTGAGAGTTGATCTGCAGAGTCTTGGGGAGGGGGCTGGCTCATAACATGAACGGGATCTGCTTTCTCGCTCTCTGTCCTGGTAGCTGTGTCTGCGATGTTCGGCTGCGCAGCATCCATGCCCCTCCTTGAGTGCTTAAAGTCTTTATTTATTTAAAGAAGCTTTTCACACTTAAGTATCAAATGTATGATACTTATTTTTAAGGAAGTATACAACTCAGGAGACATCGGGGATTCCCCCTATCAACCCTTCCCTGGACTCCTTTCTTTACTATAACTATTGTAGTTCAACCCCTTTCCCTGTTGTATCAAGTTGGTCCTTGTATGATTTCAGATGTATTCTTATTTCATAATAATGTACCCCATTTTAAAGTGTACATCGCTTAGAAGTATTATAAGTGATATAATCAAATTTTAAACAAACCTGAAACCTGCTGTAGAATGGCACTGCCTAGATCGTGATCTGGATCTCCGTCACCCAGAGTGCATTTTTTAGGTATGTGTGTGTATGATCCAGCTCTCCTCTTTTTGTGATGTCTGGAATAAACCTGGTTTAGATGCGATCTGGGCCGGTATCACCTGGTGTGTGGCAAGATGAGTGGGAGCAGTAACCGCGTCGTCTGTCTATCAATCTGGAAGCATGCTCCTCATGGGGGTCCCTGTGGTTGTGCCGTCTGTCACCTGACCAGGACCTGTTGTGCGTTGAATGGAAACTCATTTCATTTTGTCTGTTCAAGGACCTTGACTGATGGGAGGTTGGAGGGGGGTTCTGGGTCTTAGCCTCTACATACTGGAACTGATGAGTTCTCTGGTTCTCTGTTCCGAAGGCTATCTGGACCTGGGGTGGATTGGATGTGGCACCATCCCTTGCCGAGGAATATCTGGAGAAAGCACAGCATGTGAGTCTGCTCTTTGAGAGGATTGGAGAGGCAAATCGCTAGTTGACCGACTTTGTCCTTCTGCTGGGGAAATAGGCCCTTTTGGGTCCAGAGCATGTAGCATTGTGCCTGACTGCATGCTAGCTGCTGCCTACTATTCAGTTAAGTTAGGGAGTAGTTTGGTTGGTTGGTTGGAGCTCTACGACTGATGCAGGGGATGGGACACCATGTGGACGCAGGAAGGACTTTGTCAAGGGGAGGTCAGCAGAACTGATGTATCTTTCAGGCTGCTGCTTCCATCTTGTAGATGTGTGCTGGGGATTTACAGGGCTGAGATGCTGGGAGGCAGCAGTTTGATGCATTGTCTGTCTTTGGTTGCTCCGCTTCTTCTTTGCATGGCACCGCTAAGGATAAGGCAGGAGCCTCAAGCCCTAGTTAGAAATGTCCCAGGAAGTTTGCAGAGCCAGGGATGGTCATCCTAATTTTGCCCACAAGAATTGCAGGCACTACAACTTGGTGCAAAGGTTGCAAGCAGAATATCACCTACCCCGGGTGATCTCTTCACGGAAGTCCGTGGTGGGCCAGCTCACTCATCGCAGGAGTGAAGAAGGCCCAGAAGGAGGAAGTTCATGAAGGCTCAGGCCCGACCAGCAAGGGAGGAAGTTCAGTGCCACATCGCAGCCTGCTAAAGCCACCAAAGAGGATTGTAGAAACATGTGCAGGGCTGAAAGAGTGAAGCGATCCAATCGCTGGGAGCCTGAGAAAAGACCAAGACTTCCCTGCACAGAATTTTAAATTTGGTGCCACTTGAACTTGCTCTGTCTACCCCTGGCAATCACCAATAAGTACGAGTACCCATTGATGTTGGGAGTGATGTCATGGGGGGGAGGGCCGGGGAGAACTGGGAGAGAGGGTGGAGCAAGAGCTGGACTCTCTCAGGTGGTTAGCCCTCACTGCTGGGTCTCTTTACAGCACATTAGAAGGGGAAGGGGTAAAACGCGGATCTAAAACCGCACGTCCTTAAAAATCTGAGGTCTGTGCCACTTATAGTTTCTGGCTCTGACAGACCTCGATGACATTTTAGCGCTGACGGATCCTAATACTTTTCCCTCCCTATGCTGAGACGGATCCGTCAGAGCTAAATTGTCTTCGAGGTCTGTCAGAGCCAGAAACTACAAGTGGCACGGACCTCAGATTTTTAAGGACGTGCGGTTTTAGATCCGCGAGGTCCGTCAGGTCCGTGTTTTACCCCTACCCCATTAGAAGTACTCACCTGAGAGACAGAACCTTCGATGTAGCTGACCCTGTGTTGTGGAATAAATTGCCCCTTGAGCTCCATAAATTATAGAGATTTTAGGGAAGCTTTAAAACCCAGATTATTTCTTTGTAGTATATTATAGGGACCACTGGATGTCTGTTCTTCACCTGGAGTTAGCTGGGGGGAAGGGCTATAATTTACTGCTTCGTATAGGTATGAAGGGGGTTGGAGATGGGTGGGTGGAGAGAGGCAGGGTGATTATATTTGTTTATTGCTTTGACAGTTTGGGAACTTGTAAAGGTTTGCACTGGCCAGGTGCTATGACTCATGGGGCTCGTTGGTATCAATGCTGGGCACCAATTGCCACCCTCTGCCCTCCCCGAGTCCTTTACTTAGGTGATTTGCTCCTCTGCCCAGAAGGGAAAGAGCCCTCCTTTGGGGATTTTAAAGAGACTGTGTGCAGACCATACCTACTTGCTTCCAATCTCTTCCTAAGGTTATCTGATAGAGGGAATTGCAAACATCTGCCTTCTTTCCATATTTAGATTATTCCCCATCGCATATGAATGGAGCTCCTATGTTTGGCTGTCTTTTTTTTTTTTTTTCAGAATGAACGGCAACAGTTTCTCATGCAATTGCAAAAAAAAAAAAAAAAAAAGGTGGTATGTTCAGTAACATCAGCTTTCCTTGGTAACATTCCCCCCTCTTTTACTAAGGCGTGCTAACCGATTTAGTGTGCGCTAAAACGGCTAGTGCGCCTTCATAAAAGGACACCTAGTTTTTTTTGTTTTTTTTTTTGGGGGGGTGGGGGTAGTACACCAGTCTTTCTCCCCACCCCACCCCCGACTACATGCACACAAGAGCTTCATCAGTATAACAAGGGCTCATGCCTGGAAATTGTTGCATGTGTCCGCGTATGTACAGAGCGGCTAATATCCAGCAATAACGCTCCCCTTTCCTCAGCAACGGTGTCCTGTTCCCTTAAGGATGTCATCTTACAGAATGATGAGAAGTGTGCAGTTCGGTATTCCCGGCCGTTGTGAAAAGAATCAACCGGCGATTAATTAAAAAAAAAAAAATTGGTAATGTCATTAAAGCCCCCCAGTTCGGGAACAAAAGAAAAGCAACACGGCGAAATATAGTGCGGCGGAGTAGACGAAAAAGAGCCCCTTTGTACAATCTGCGCACTAGAGTCCAACAGCTGGATTGCGCCGCTGGGGTCCGGGAGCTCTCTGGGTGGCTGAACTGCGGTTGGCTCAGGAGCAGAGGGGGACCTGGATGCCTGGGGGTGGGAGGAGGGGAGAGGAGATCTTTTGTTCCCTTGTTCTCTGTCCTCACTCTTCTCCTGTCCTTCAGGTCAGGTTGTCCCCGGAGAGAGAGAGATCCTGGCTAGCGGTGGCCGCAGGGTGGTGGGGGAGGCGGACCCTCTATTCCCGGGAGGTTATTTCCCTCCCCGACTGTCTGATCTGACGTCTTAAGGGTTGTTTTTTGTTTTTTTAAACTACAACAGACTGTTGCAGGCATTTCTCCCCCCCCCCCCCCTTCTGTGTGCCAGCAATGATTTAAGACACCTTGCATGGGAGAGAGGATAAAGCAAGGTAAGGGCGCCGAGGCGGACTTCAGGCGTCCAGCTCCTCGACTGCTGCCACAGAGTCCAAATCACACCGCCATGGCTTTTCTCAGGCTCCAGCGACGAGGGAAAATTAACCCGTGAGGCGGTGGCACAAGCAGGAGGCTGATTAGGCTTTTGCCTTCTTTCTGAGCACATATTCTGCTTTCCTCTGTGTCCTTCTGTTGTGAGGAGAAGGCAAAGCTTGTAATAAAACCTATATCCCCCCATCCAGTATTTTTTTTTTTCCCTTTAAGTAATGATGTGAGCTTTGACAGAAAAACATAGCTGGAGAGTGTCATTGGCTGAAAGAAAAAGGTGGGGAGGGGGAGGGGGGAGACAGCTTCTCTTTTGTCTCATAGAGATCCCCCCCCCCCCTTACTGTAGTGAGAAAGCCGCCTGGCAGGCTTGCCTTTTAGGTTGCTCCTTTATTTCCCCCCTTTTCTTCCCTCTTTCTATAGGAAACTGGAACTCCCCCCCCCCCCCAAATCAGCACAAAGGTAGTGGGGGAAGGATTTGCCTGTTAAGATTCGTCTGAGCTCTCGACTCCACAAGGCTTAAGTCTCGCTTAGGAATTATTACGATCAAGCTGGGATCTATGAGTGGAAAGGTGATCAAGCCTAAAGAGGAAAAAGATGCATCTAAGGGTAAGCAGATTGCTCCTTGTCCTCAGTTTGTCAGTCATTCCGGAACAGGTGGTGACCTTTTGCTCGAGAAAAACCTCTTGTTGATTTCTCTTTTAAAGTGTGGACTATGACTTCCTGGAATACTGAGGGCAACAGTGCCTGATCTGACAATTAGAGGTGTTTTGGGTTTGTAAGTGGTGCCTGCATGGTGCATATTCACCGAGACAGTGTTTCATGTTTTACTTAAAAAACTGAATTTTTACTGCTGGCGGTTGCCTAAAGTCTAAAATGTCTTTTCACAGACGTCTAAGTTCACCGCTTTGCCTCCTGGAAGTTTTTATTTTCATTTGCTATTATTGAAGCTGCTAGTTTCACAACCAAAGGCTTTTTTTTTTTTTGGGGGGGGGGGTGGGGGGAATATCACAATAATAACAAAAGCTACTGTCCCTTTAATACACCGGGGAAATGGCCGGAAACCTTGTCATATGAGTTTGGTGGGTAAATCCAAAGAGTGGAAGACAGAGCGGTCAGTTGGCCTTGATCCTAATTCATAATGCTAAACTCTCCCCTTGTCACCTGATTCCTCACGGAGGGTTGCATGTGTGTGTGTGTGTATCTATTGTCACGCAATAGTAGGGCTTCGCTGCTTGATGTACACTGGGTAACAATTACCATGGTGACATATATTTCTTTTAAAAAAAAAAGGGAAAGAGGTGTGGAGACCCGCTTACAGTCTCATAACAGTAAGGATAAAATGCTGCGCTGTGCCCCAGGATTAGCCAGATCTGTAAAAAAAAAAAAAATAATAATCATTTCTAAATAGGTTTATGAAAGAGAGGTCAGCGATCTGTCTTGGCACACGGCAAAATGAATTTGGCTTCCCCCACTCCCCCGCCGAATAGTTCTTACAGGGAAATAAAACCTTGTTCCGTACTTCCATCCGGTCCAGATGCATAGTGCTCTTTTTTTTTTTTTTGGTGAATGTGTGAGTTGAGGGTGATTTAAACATATGGTATTTCCCCCTATTATTTCCAATATCCCTTTGAACCACATCTGTCAGGCATCAATACTTAAGGGCATAGTATGTTCGTCTTTCCCCCTTTCTTCATAAAACCTTATTTTTGTGTCCAACAGATTTTCAGTTTTAGTAAAAACTTTCCCAAACAGCTGCTTTAAAAGTAAAGACTGAACCTCTGTACGGTGATGGGGGCTAGTCGCTGGCTACCAGCGAGAGTAAGACGCAGGGTTCATGGAGTCCTAACCGCGACTCGTGCAATTCTTTTAACCATTTCTCCCTCTTAATCTGAGCCTTTCCGCTAAAATCGATGTGTGTGGCAGAGCTAGTAAGTGTATATTCATTGTTAAGAGAACATGATCCTGCAGACTTAATCGCGAAGGATACTTCTTCAGAAGTCCCTCTGTCTGCTACACAATGCCAATTTTTTTTTGCATTGAGCATTTAAGGGGAATTAATGTGGAAACTACCTCAGACAAGCTTTGTTTTCAGTGGCTAGCGGCTGAATTCAAAGCCATAATCTGAATGAAACAAAAGAGGGAGAGGCTGCGGCACAGGGGAACTTATTCTATGACTTCCTGCCACTGCGCTAGCAGAACTGCGGTATTGTGCTAACAGCTGGCTTTCCGAGGTGAATTCTATGGTATTGCAATTCTTTCAAAGACTTGGTTGCTGATGCCCACTTGAGCCAGTCTGTCTCTTCTAATAACAATTGCACATGGGCTAAGATGTACTGTGTAGCACAAGCGGTTGATTGGCTGTGCAACTTTATTTCCTTCCCTCCTAGGCATTGTAATGAGTTCAAGTCATTAATTCCACAGCCCTTACTTATAATATTAATTTCCTTTTCTGTCTGCTTCATTAAGAGGAGGATTCAACAAATAGATTGGAAATCTTTTGCTGAGCCTCCCCTGGTTTCTTAAGGTAAAATCTGGCAGTAAATTTGGCCTTTTGTCTGGAAGATAATATCATATTTGTCTAAGTTATTTCACAGGCCCAGAAGTCAATTATTTTTTTTATCCTCATACATGTGGCAGGAATGGCTGAGTTCAATGTTTACTTGAACCATACAACCTGTTTCAGACAGATGCCTTAAGCAACATAAGTACAATACTTCTGCTTGGGTGATTGATGAATCCATGATAAATTTATATGTCATATAAGAAGAAATGTTGGTACACAAGTGCTATTTAAATTGTGGTTTGGTCAGAAGGTTCATTTGAAGAGTAAATATACTTCGCTATAATACAACATACTCTTGAGGCAGGCTGCATATATCTTCTAAAAGACAAAATGTGTGATGTGTCAAGGTGTATTTAATCCATTTTGCTTGATATAAATCGGTGTGTGCTTGTAGAAGGCAAGTTGAAAAATCATTGACACAAGTGTAGAGCTCTTTAACTAGGAAAAAATGGCCTCACTGACAATCAGCCTCATGAAGTGTGGTTCAAAGTAGGTGCTGGTTGCACATCATGCCAATCAATTAATTATTGCAGCAAATTGGCATTAATTAGATTTAGTGTGCATATCTATCCCGCATGACTATTCTATAACCCCCATGCGCTCAAATCCCCTAGCATGCAACTCAAAAGCAGGAGTGGCCAGGGAGGGGCGTTCCAAAAATTCTCATGCGGAGTTATAGAATACAGCCATTCCTGTGCTATTTACACCAGGTTTCAGCTGGTGTATATACTGGCGCCCGGATTTGAATCTGGGAAAGGGCTCTACTGAATCCAGGCCAACGAGTGCCATTAGCATTAGGTTCTTCCACTACAGACTGTGTGAAGAGGGAGATGCTTCCATGACTAGTAAGTGTTAAAGGAATGTAAACACTGGAGTTACCCATTTCCCTTGACTAACAGAAGAACAAATGCCTAGTGATCAACTGTAATGTGCATATTTTTGTCTAGGCCAAACATGGGCTTTATTTTGTTCAAGTATTAGTTCAAACCTTATTATACAGGGTGGGCCATGGAAAAGTAGCCCACCTCTGGCGATAGCATGGCAAGACGAACGAGCAACTGGATTGTTTTTATTCACTCGCCCACAAGTTACGACAGATGGTGAAAGTGGTCTCCGTTCACGTCTATGCACCTTCCACAATCACTATTCACTGTTCCAGGGAGAACACCATCTTTCTGGCACCGGTATTAGAGGCGGGCAACTTTTACGTGGCCCACCCTGTAGTTGCCTCAGATTTTTCTGCCTTGATTTTAAGTTGGGGGCGCTTTTGTGATTTCCTCAGCCATTATGACAGCAGCTGACTCTGTGTTACCTACCACGGCGTCACATCTGATTGGTCGGAGTTGGTTTTTGCATAATTCCGTTTCAGTTCTGGAGCAGAAATGCATGCAAACTTCCCAGAATATTTTCTTAATACTTGTTGGAAGCTTCTTGTCCAACGGTTATTCACTACTAGACAGAAGACAGACATTGTTCATTTTATTATTTGATTCGTTTTGGCTTACATTTGTACCATCGACTTTTGATTTATAATAATGTGTACTGTTTAATGTGCACTAAGGGGTTACAGTGTGATAAGTTTGTACTCACTACATGTTAGGTGCAAACCTTAAGGTGCCGGATGTGCAGGGGGCATTCCTATCATTTGCTCTGCATTTACTGCACAAGGCAGACATTTACCTCATGGACCCTGATATGATATGATAGCACGAGTACACCTGTGCTGTCTATCAATGCATTCAACCCAGGACCCACTATCAACCAATTTCTAAACTATAATCCCAATCATGATCCAACTTTTCCCCATCCTAGAATGATTGTCTCCTAGTAGTAGTTCTGCAAGATATATTTAAGGGTCACAGCTGCTATTTTCAACTCGATGCAGCTGGGGGTGGGGGGGTCACTCCTGCTCCAGTCCAGGTGAATATCAGTGAGGGACAGGGGATAGGAGAGAGTCAAGTTTGACCTGAGGGGGGGGGGACGTGAATCAGAGAGTTTCATATGGAAAGATGTGAATTGGTGGGTTCTATTGGGGGCAGCTGATCATGGGAAGAGGCCTTGAGCAGGTGGGGATGCCCTGATCTAGGGGTGTCAGAGGTTTAGCTTCAGACATATGGCTGTCCTGCCAGAATGCCAGTAGCATGACTGCATTGTTTGAGAAGCCTTATTGATGATCCACATGTGGACATCCCACCATTTGCACATGTAAATGGTGACGTAAGGGCTCAATTTACACATGAAGGTCCATAATATGTAGCCTGATGAGTCAAAAATCTAGACACTCATCCCTCCTTTCAGAAATGGAATGCACTTATAGGATCCACTATGAAAAAAAAAAAAAAATTGCCGACAACTTACATACTAGAGCGTTGTTCATTCTTTTGGAGGTTTGGATCACACTACAAATTCAAGCTCATCGCATTACCTGAGTGACATCTTTATTGGACTGTATGACTCCTCATTACCACCAAAACATGGCCATGTCTACTCCAATTCCTTGTACCACTGAACTCGTAGTTGAGTGAAATTACCTTGCATCATTACCTGTTTGGACTGGCTTTTGACTGTACCCTTTTTGGTTTTTGCATCCTCACAATTCTGTTTCTCACGAGCTACTATTTCAACATGGGGATTTACAGCTCCTCTTCTGTTCTGTTATGAAATTGGCATTCCTTTCCACCTGTACTTAGCTTGCAAACCAGTTTGATATGTATTTCATGTCAGGAAGTACAGTAAGGTGAATAAATATAAACCATAAGCCATGCATACTTTGTAAAAAGAAATGATTGTTTTGGCCAGCCCTTTTACAGGAGGGGTAAGAGGAGATATCCTCCTTATAGTAATCTCTCATTCCTTATTATACCCTCCAACTGCTGCTTCTGTAGTTAAATATCAGTATTTACTCGTATAGGTGTAAAGTGGCTCACATACATGTATATCACTTGCACATGTAAGTTGCTGGAGTGGAAAGGGTAGATGTGAATCACTTGTTCACTCTTTCCAAAAATACTAGGACTATGGAGTATGCGATGAAGCTACTAAGGAGTAGATTTAAAACAAGTCAGAGAAAATATTTCTTTGCACAATGTGTAATTAAACTGTGGAATTTGTTGCCAGAGAATGTGGTGAAATCAGCTTAGCAGGGTTTAAAAAAGGCATGGATAATTTCCTAAAGGGGAAGTCCGTAGGCCATTATTGAGATGGCTTGGGGAAATCCAATGCTTATTCCTGGGATAAGCAGCATAAAATCAGTTTTACCACTTGGGATCTAGCTAGGCACTTGGGTTGGCCACTGTTGGAAACAGGATACTGGGCTTGATGGACCATCAGTCTGTCCCACTATGCCAATTCTTATGTTCTTACTGTATGTTCCTCTATTATTTCTCCCACTTGTAGATTTATAAACTGGCTGCTTTCTGTGGCACATGTCAGCAAATACATATACACTCCTGCTTATCTATATATATAAAATCGGAGGTGTGTATGTGTGTATGTGCCGCGATCACGCAAAAACGGCTTGACCGATTTGACCGAAACTTGGTATGCAGATCCCTCACTACCTGGGGTGATATGTTCTGGGGGTCTCTTCACCCAAGAATTTATATGTTCTTGCTCCAGGAGGTGAAACTAAAAATGTTGTTTATAATCAAGTTTTGTGTTAGTTGTATTGTATTCATTTTGTCAAATATTTCACATTATAATTTGAATATTGTACTTTTTATAAAGCTGTAAAAAAATAATTTCATTCACCACTATAAAGTATCTTTATTTGAATCCATTTACAGTGTTATTGCTATAATTAAATACCCGTGCAACGCCGGGGCATCAGCTAGTCTACTATAAAAGGATCTATGTTGGCAGATCATTTTCTAAAATGTTGCTGGAATTCTGTATGTCCCAACATGGATGTCTCAGTTCCAAACTCCATCCTCTATGTAAAATGGGGCTTCACATATATAGCCCAATGGTTAGAGCAGCTAGCTGAAAACCAGATAAGCCAGATCTTACTGTTACGCCATCTAAGTATGGACAAGTTACTTAACTTAAAGGTACAAGTTACGCAAAAGCAGTTTTTAGTGCAAGCCAACACGGTATAGAGTTCCTATGAGCATCGGGAGCAGTGCAGAGCTTTCAGCACGCCAGCCTATGCTAAAAACTGCTTCCACGGTTTTGTAAAAGGGGATGTTAAATTGTTAGCCCTCTGGGCTACCTACTGTAACAGAATGGTAACTCACATTGAGCTATGACTAAAAAAGGCACAAACGGAAACCCAAATCCCTTTCCTTCCACTTTTTGAAGTGGCATTAAGTGCTGCTGTGCTTTGGCAGTACGGATAGCCATTGTCTGGTAATGTTCTGCACACTAGCTCTTTGTGCCAGTCACCCATGTCCCACTTGGATCACTCTCTTAACCATGCTAATCACAAACTTAGTTTTTTTTTACCACATTGTTTTTAGGGTGGTGGTGGTAGTGTTGTTAGGTGCCATCAGCTCATGCTCGAGTCCTCGCGACTTGATGAATTGCGAATCTAAAAAGAAATCGTTTTTTGTGCTAGTCCGGGAAAGGTCCTCCAGCGTCATCCCCATGGTTGTTCTCAACGTGTCCAGCCATCTGATTGCAGGTCACCTTCTTCACCTAGTTCCTTCGATCTTCCCAAACATGATGTCCTTCTCCAGTGATCTCTCTCCTCTGACGGTGTGACCAAAATAAGACAGTCGTAGCTTCGTCATTTGGGCTTCGAGTGACATAGCCGGTTTGATCTCTTCCAGAATCGATTTGTTAGCTTTTCTAGCGGTCTATGGCATGCCTAAAATCCTTCTCCTATCAATAGGTGCTGGATTTGTAAAGTGTTAATGTATTTTTCTGATTCAAAAAGACGCCTCAGCCCCACCACTCCACCACTGTAATAATTTTATACTGTGGGAAGCATGTTGTGGCGCTTCATCATTGGCTGTCAATTTGATTTCTTTTGTGTTCATTTAGTTTTTCATTTTGTGCTATTAATAAATATATTTTTTATAATAAATACGTGTAAAAAGTTGTTTAATACTTATCTCAGCCAAACCCGGGAGTCAGACCCGACATGTTTCGCACGAAAAGGTGCTTTATCAAGGGTCTCCCTGTGTGACAACAGAAAAGAAGCTGTACCATACAATTGTGCTTAGCCCTTTTCTTGAAAAACTTTCTGATATGCATTCACCATAACACTTAAAAATATATAAAGACTTACCAAGGCCGCCGCTGTCATCCGACTCCAACTGAATTGTGAGCAAAGATGGCGGTGGCGTCCTTAGACTCGGAATTTAAATCCTCCCTCTCCTGTCTTCACTGGTCCCGCCCCCTGCAGCTGATAGGCCCAAAAATTACATCACTGATCCCCACTCGATCTCGTTGTTTAACCCTTGCGGTGCAACGGTGTCTAACATAAATATAAACCTTTGCTCACTCTCATTTAATTTTACTTTGTCACCTCCCCCAGTATTAAAACCCTTCACTTTATCAATGACCCGCCATTTCAAATCGTTTATGGTGTGTTTGTACTTAAGCCAGTGCTCCGTCAAAGGTGCTTGCAGTACCTCATTAAGTATACGCGATTTGTGTTCCGTCAGCCGCATCTTAATTTTCCTACTGGTGCGCCCGATGTATATAAGGTCACAGGGGCAGATTATCGCATAGACTACCCCTTGAGTGTTACAATCAGTCTGAAACCTAGATTTTAGGGTCCGTTCTCTGCCTGGGACCTCCCATATGTCTCCTACAATAGTGGAGGAGCACCATTGGCATTTCCCACATGTCCCATGGTGCCCCCCCATCTTAACCTCTCTAATCCCATACTTCTGAAAATTACAACGTTGACCTATTGTAATGCCCCTTGAATAAGCTATCAAAGGGAAATTCTTTAAAGATTCATGGGTTTGAACTATATGCCAGTGTTTTCTTAGCATAGCTACCATGCTTTTAGTGGCATGGGAAAAAGGTAAAACGCAAGTCAGCTGTTCATTTTCTATTGAGGGAGGATCTTTTCTTTCCTGTAAAAGGAGGTCTCTTTGGGCATACTTGGCCCTTGTATATGCATGTCTGATGGATCTTTCTGGGTAACCCCTTCTCCGAAGTCTATCTGTCAGTTTTTTAGCATGAAGCTTGTATTCCTCCATAGAAGAATACACCCTACGGATGCGTAAAAACTGACCGATGGGTAGATTGAAGCGTAACTTAAAAGGATGAAAACTGCTGAAATGAAGAGTGGTGTTACGAGTAACTGGCTTCCTAAATAGGGAGGTGGCAATCCTACCCTCTCTCACCTGAACAGTGATGTCTAAAAAATCAATTTTGGTTTGATGGCAAGTCATAGTAAATTTTATGTTAGGATCCACGGAATTTAAATGGTGTAAAAACTGCTCAAGTTCCTGTCTGGTATTATTCCAAATTAGAAAAATATCGTCCAGAAATCTGCCCCAATAAGAAATATATGGATCCCATGTAGAATTATAGACCCATGTCTCTTCAAACTTAGACATGTATAGGGATGCAACAGAGGGGGCTAAAGTGGCACCCATCGCCACCCCCTGTATTTGTTGAAAAAACTGCTGATGATATTCAAAATAATTTCTTTTGATAACCCAAGAAGCTAGCTGCATGAGAAATTCCATGGATATACGATGTGGATTCATGGTCTGAAGTGTCTCGCTCACAATCTGTAGGGCTCCCTCCTGAGGAATCCTGGTATACAACGAGATGACATCCAAGGATACCATCCATTTATTGGTCATATCCAATTGTAAGTTAGTCAATGTTCTCAAAAAATGAGAAGAATCTCTAATATAAGATTTAATTTTGGGGACTTCCACCCTAAGGAAGAAGTCCACCACCTTCGATAAAGGTTCCAAAATGGAACCGTGGGTATTCACGATGGGGCGTCCCGGAGGATTCAACAAGGTTTTGTGGAGTCCCCATCGTGAAGTCCCCAAAATTAAATCTTATATTAGAGATTCTTCTCATTTTTTGAGAACATTGACTAACTTACAATTGGATATGACCAATAAATGGATGGTATCCTTGGATGTCATCTCGTTGTACACTAGGATTCCCCAGGACGGAGCCCTACAGATTGTGAGCGAGACACTTCAGACCATGAATCCACCCTAAGGTGGATCCACAAAACCTTGTTGAATCCTCCGGGACGCCCCATCGTGAATACCCACGGTTCCATTTTGGAACCTTTATCGAAGGTGGTGGACTTCTTCCTTAGGGTGGAAGTCCCCAAAATTAAATCTTATATTAGAGATTCTTCTCATTTTTTGAGAACATTGACTAACTTACAATTGGATATGACCAATAAATGGATGGTATCCTTGGATGTCATCTCGTTGTACACCAGGATTCCCCAGGACGGAGCCCTACAGATTGTGAGCGAGACACTTCAGACCATGAATCCACATCGTATATCCATGGAATTTCTCATGCAGCTAGCTTCTTGGGTTATCAAAAGAAATTATTTTGAATACCATCAGCAGTTTTTTCAACAAATACAGGGGGTGGCGATGGGTGCCACTTTAGCCCCCTCTGTTGCATCCCTATACATGTCTAAGTTTGAAGAGACATGGGTCTATAATTCTACATGGGATCCATATATTTCTTATTGGGGCAGATTTCTGGACGATATTTTTCTAATTTGGAATAATACCAGACAGGAACTTGAGCAGTTTTTACACCATTTAAATTCCGTGGATCCTAACATAAAATTTACTATGACTTGCCATCAAACCAAAATTGATTTTTTAGACATCACTGTTCAGGTGAGAGAGGGTAGGATTGCCACCTCCCTATTTAGGAAGCCAGTTACTCGTAACACCACTCTTCATTTCAGCAGTTTTCATCCTTTTAAGTTACGCTTCAATCTACCCATCGGTCAGTTTTTACGCATCCGTAGGGTGTATTCTTCTATGGAGGATTACAAGCTTCATGCTAAAAAACTGACAGATAGACTTCGGAGAAGGGGTTACCCAGAAAGATCCATCAGACATGCATATACAAGGGCCAAGTATGCCCAAAGAGACCTCCTTTTACAGGAAAGAAAAGATCTTCCCTCAATAGAAAATGAACAGCTGACTTGCGTTTTACCTTTTTCCCATGCCACTAAAAGCATGGTAGCTATGCTAAGAAAACACTGGCATATAATTCAAACCCATGAATCTTTAAAGAATTTCCCTTTGGTAGCTTATTCAAGGGGCATTACAATAGGTCAACGTTGTAATTTTCAGAAGTATGGGATTAGGGAGGTTAAGATGGGGGGGCACCATGGGACATGTGGGAAATGCCAATGGTGCTCCTCCACTATTGTAGGAGACATATGGGAGGTCCCAGGCAGAGAACGGACCCTAAAATCTAGGTTTCAGACTGATTGTAACACTCAAGGGGTAGTCTATGCGATAATCTGCCCCTGTGACCTTATATACATCGGGCGCACCAGTAGGAAAATTAAGATGCGGCTGACGGAACACAAATCGCGTATACTTAATGAGGTACTGCAAGCACCTTTGACGGAGCACTGGCTTAAGTACAAACACACCATAAACGATTTGAAATGGCGGGTCATTGATAAAGTGAAGGGTTTTGATACTGGGGGAGGTGACAAAGTAAAATTAAATGAGAGTGAGCAAAGGTTTATATTTATGTTAGACACCGTTGCACCGCAAGGGTTAAACAACGAGATCGAGTGGGGATCAGTGATGTAATTTTTGGGCCTATCAGCTGCAGGGGGCGGGACCAGTGAAGACAGGAGAGGGAGGATTTAAATTCCGAGTCTAAGGACGCCGACGCCATCTTTGCTCACAATTCAGTTGGAGTCGGATGACAGCGGCGGCCTTGATAAGTCTTTATATATTTTTAAGTGTTATGGTGAATGCATATCAGAAAGTTTTTCAAGAAAAGGGCTAAGCACAATTGTATGGTACAGCTTCTTTTCTGTTGTCACACAGGGAGACCCTTGATAAAGCACCTTTTCGTGCGAAACATGTCGGGTCTGACTCCCGGGTTTGGCTGAGATAAGTATTAAACAACTTTTTACACGTATTTATTATAAAAAAATATATTTATTAATAGCACAAAATGAAAAACTAAATGAACACAAAAGAAATCAAATTGACAGCCAATGATGAAGCGCCACAACATGCTTCCCACAGTATAAAATTATTATAGTGGTGGAGTGGTGGGGCTGAGGCGTCTTTTTGAATCAGAAAAATACATTAACACTTTACAAATCCAGCACCTATTAATAGGAATTGTATGAACAACTGGATTTGAAGATTATTGCCATTTAATATTGAGCTTAAAATCCTTCTCCAGCATCAAAGCTGGATTTCAGATGTGCCACGGACCACCAGAAGAACAAATCGGCTTTAGTGGGTCCATTCTAAAGGCTACCACACACTAACTCTCACACTAGCCACTCAGAACCTGATTCTATATAGTTCGCTTAAAAAAAATCAGTGCTGACTAGTGAGATTCTACGTGAGATTCTATAAATGTCAGGTATACTATATAGAATCATGCTTAGGCATCTCTAGGCATCCTAATTGTAGCCCAATTTATGTCTTTGCCTAAATACCAGCACCTAATTCACAAAGAGGCATCAAACTCGATAACACATCCACAATTCATGCAGGGACTTTGGACTTGACATCTACTTTTTATAGAATCGTGTTTTTCGCACTAGATGTCTTTCAATTAAGTCCAATTAAAGCCAATTATGAGGTGTTAAGTGCCAAGTATTGGTACCAATTAAGGCCTAGATTCACAAAGCAAACCGATCGTGTACTGATCGGTTTGCGACCCCGGCCTGATTCACTTACCTCTCTTCTGACCATCCTCCGATCCGCGCATGCAAATGAGGGCAACGGCATGCAAAACAGGCAGGGACGCGATTCACTACAGAAAACCCTGAACACCGACTGGGCTAGCCGATCAAAAAAAAAAGTGACTGCTGAGGACCAGTCGCTGAAGCCCTTTCCGGCCTCCCTGCCTTCTGCCGCCCTGCTCTCTGCCCTGTAAGCCGCTTTTCTGCAGCCCCGAACACGCTGCCTGCCTGCCTCAAACCCGAACACCCTGTCTGCCTGCCCCGACTATCCCAGCCCTCCCCGCACTGCAAACCCAAATGTTCCTCGATCGCCTTGCAGTGGGTGGAAGAGTGGGAGCTTCGGGGCAGGCAGGCAAGGTGTTCGGGTTCAGGGCTGGAAGGCAGGCGTGTTCGGGGCAGGCAGGGAAGCAGCACTTTTGCTGCGCTCAGTGTTAAAAAATAGAAGAACAACAACAAAAAAAATACAACTCCGACGGCCCAGAGGTCCCGCGCATGCTCAGACCATCTATAGATGGTCTGTGCATGCGCGGGGATCGCTATAGCGCGATCCGTGCCTGCAGATGGGGGCATTCCTCCGATCAACCTCATCTGTATGTTAGAGTTTGCAGAATCCGTCGGACCTGCCCGGATCGGGCCCGATCGGACAGGACAGTGAATCCTGGCCTAAGCCTATTTAGTCAGGTGCCTACGTTGGCTTGGCACGCCGAAGTAGACGCCTAACTGTAGGCAAATTATTTAGAATTTTCTAGTCCATAAATAAAATGCACCATTGCAAAATGAAATAAAAGAATACAAAAATACACATCACTATTACACCCAACCTGTGAGCTGATATTCTCTGCTGCTGCTGCTGCTGCTGCTGCTGTGTTTTGCAATGAATTTTTACCCCCTTTTTTACTAAGGTGCGCTTACCGATTAGCGCACGCTAAATGAATTAGCGCGAGCTAAACGCTAACGCGTCCATAGACTAACATGCACGCGTTAGCGTTTAGCGTACACTAAATCGATTAGCGCACCTTAGTAAAAGAGGGCCTTAGAGTTCATTCAAAGAATGATTCTGATCCACACACATTTTATGAGTTTTTGTTGCCTTAGCACCAGGTTGCAGGCCCTTTCTGAGGAGACAGGCAGATGTTTTATCATCCCATTAGGCTGAAATATGGCTGTAGAACTTTTGAGATATTTTTATTCGAAATGTTTCTTTATGGATAGCAACATAAAAACATGAAAGCTAGTTTCAACAAACATAAGCATAATGGCCTGCTAAACTGATAATTCACACAGCAGGAGAGAAGAACTTTGTAATTTGATTTGTTGGGGTTTTTTTTTTTCTTCCAATTTAGGGCTCCTTTTATCAAGGTGCGCTACGGGGATTAGCGCGTCGGACATTTCATCACGCGCTAACCCCCGCGGCAAGCCAAAAAACTAACGCCTCGTCAATAGAGGCGTTAGCGACTAGCACGGCAGGCGGTTTAACGCGCGGTATTCCTTAATGTTTATAAAGTTTTCAAAATGTGGCAAAAAAAAAACAAAAACCCAAAACAAAACAGTGCCTGGTTTTAGTAATGTTAACCTTAGCTTGGAAATAAAATTATTCTTTAAATTTTCTATTTGGCAGTCTTGAATGAAGTTGTGTGGTAGCCATGTTAGTCCATGTTTAAAAGTAATACATAAAAATTAAACAAAGCAAAAAATTTAGGATGACAACCTTTTTTATTGGACTAAATATATTTTTGATTAGCTTTTGAAGGCAATAATACATTTGTCTTCAGATCAGAAATGAGCAAATGATGACAAGTATCAATAATAATAAAATACTAGAGGCGCATGCGCTCTTGAAAATTTGTGAGCGGTGGCGCCGTGAGGTGTGCTTCTGTGCCAGTCCTCACGGCGCCTGCGCATGACTGTGCAGAAGACACCAGCGACTCCTCCCTCCCGCTCCTCTTCAAAGCGGCCTGCTGAGGTTCGCCAGCCGCTGTAGTGAACCTCGCAAGCCGCTCTCCACCTCCGTGCAGAAGAAGGAGTCGCCGTGTCACCTCCCGCCCTCACTCGCCACTGCCGCCGCTGATCCTCCTCTTCAGAGCAGCCTGCGATCGTGGCCGGCTTTAAAGAACCTCGCAGGCCGCTCTCCAGCTTCAGTAGCACGCTCCCTCTGACGCACGGGATCGCATCAGAGGGAACGTGCTACCGAGTTGGAGAGCAGCCTGCGAGGTTCACTAAAGCCGGCCACCACGATCGCAGGCTGCTTTGGTGAAGAGGAGCAGGCCAGAAGATGCCTGGATGTTGGGAGGGTAAGAAGGGAATCAATAAAGGGAGCCAGTGGGAAAGGGAAAGGGGGCTGCTTTGGGGGGAGGGGTGTGCTGGGGGGTGACAGAAGGGGCCATGGAGAGATAGGGAGAGGGAAAGGGGGCTGCTTTGGGGGGAGGTGTGCTGGGGACAGACAGCTTTGCTCGGTGAGGGGGGGGGGAGACAGAAGAGGGCCATGGAGAAACAGTTAGGGAGAGGGAAAGGGGCCTGCTTTGGGGGGGAGGTGTGTCCTGGGGGCAGACAGCTTTGCTCAGGGGGGGAGGAGGAGACAGAAGGATGAAGACAGCGGCCAAGGAGAGAGAGAGAGAAAGAAACACAGACAGACAGACAGACACATCTATTCTAGCACCCGTTAATGTAACGGGCTTAAAGACTAGTTATAATATATATGTGAAACATAAAAGCAGTGATAGTTTCCTGGAGTAACATAGGCATAAGGGTGGGGGGAGAGAAACAGGGAGAGATGGATGGGTGATCAGAAGGTAACAAAGAAGTATATTTTATGCTTTATAATATGACTGGAAACCTAAAACTTTATTAATTCATGTTTGCTGGGTGTCAAAATATTTCATCATTTTAACTTCCTGGATGATTTTGACATAAACTTTTGTGCCCGGATTCTGTAACCGGTGCCAATATTGGCTTCTGCCAAAAAAGCAGTCACCAATCACATGTCAATCACGGATTGGCACCAGAGGAAGGGCTATGGCTCACTGGTTAAGCTGCTGCCTCTGCACCCAGCAGTTGTGAAATCAAATCCTGGTGCTGCTCCTTGTGACTCCTGGGTAAGTCCACTTAATCCTCCAGTGACCACTGCTTTGAATACAAGCTTTGAAATGCCAAAGCCACAAAAAAGGAAGTACGTATACAAGTCCCCATTCCCCTTTCAGAATCACACCTATGGGAAAGACAAGAACCAGAAATGTAGGCCAGAGTTTTCCAGGCCTACATTTCTGGCACCTATCTTTAGGCCACTTAACACCACTTCTGGCCATGCCTACTTTAGATTTTGGCTGCCTAAAGCGCCTACATAGGTGCGATTCTGGTGCCTTTTATTTAGGCACTGGTCGGCGCTTCAACCTTGCTGTTTTTTGCCATTTCTAATGGCGTTCTTCAATTAACTTAGACACTGGTAGGTTTTAGAATTCCCGCTCCAGTATTCTCACCATTAGATTCACTAACCCCCGATTCCGTGTCCGATCCGTGCCCGACTGAATGCAGGCCAACAAATTCACAAAAGACCTGCATGCAAATGGGGACAATCATTGACATGCCCCCCACCCACCGCACGGATCGCTAGAGAGCGATCCCAACGCATGCGCAGACCATTTGTAGATGGTCTGCGCATGCGTCTAAAAGCTGCGACTTTTTTTTTTTTTAATTTTTACTTTTAAACAGCCCAGCGAGCCCGTGGTTTTAACCTGCTTTAATCCTCAGAGAGCAGATTGGGGCAGGCAGGAGATCAGGGCTGAGACGGGGTAGAGAAGCAGGGTGGCAGAAGGCAGGGCAGTTGGAAAGGACCGCAGCGACTGGTCCTCAGCAGTCGCTTACTTTGGATCGGCCAGCCCAGTCGGTGTTGCTTTTTAAAAATTAGTGAATCACTTCCTTCCTGCTTTGCATGCCGATTCCCCTCATTTGCATGCACGGATCGGGATGGGATCGCTACACAGGTTAGTGAATTGGGTCGGAGGTAAATCGGGTCGCAATGGGCTCGCAAACCGATCGGTTCATGATCGGTTTTCTTTGTGAATCTAGTCCAAAGTCATTCATATAGGGCTCTAGTCTGGCAAAATGCTGTCCTGCAGAGGGGTCACTTTGGTGTTTAATGTGGTGTCAATGTATATTGAGCCTAATCTTAAGCATTTAACTTGTCTCTCCAGCACAGCATCCTTCTTCACATTTTTTTGCAGTGAATACCATATTTTCACTCATATACCGCGCACCCGTGTAAAATGCGCACACGGGTATAGCACACAGGAAACTGTAATTTATGTAAAGAAATTTTTATATACCGCGCACACCCGTATACTGCGCATGCCGCCCCAACTCTCCTTTCGCCCGCCCCAACTCTCCTCTGGCTGCCCCGACTCTCCTTTCGCCCGCCCCGACTCTCCTCTGGCCGCCCCGACTCTCCTTTCGCCTGCCCCGACTCTCCTCTCCCCCTTGAAGTCCTGTCCCCTCTTGAAGTCCTGTCCCCACCCTGAAAGCCTGATGCCCCCCCCCCCACGACATCCGATTCATCCCCCTGCAGGACCGCTCGCACCCCCACCCCGAAGGACCGCTCGCACTCGCACTTGCACCCGCACCCCCACCCCAAAGTACCGCTTGCACCCCTACAGCCTCCCCACCCCCCCCCATCATGGAGAAGCTGTCTACCGTTGTCCTGCTGCTTCTTCTGCCGGCGGTCCCGTCCCTTCTCTGAGCCCTGCGTCTGCGCTGCTTCCTCTTCCGGCAGTCCCGTCCTTTCTCTGATGTCAGAGAAAGGGCGGGACCGCTGGAAGAGGAAGCAGCGCAGACGCAGGGCTCAGAGAAGGGGCGGGACCGCCAGCAGAGGAAGTAGCAGGACAACGGTAGGCAGCTTGTCCATGATGGGGGGGTGGGGAGGCTGTGGGGGTGCGAGTGGTCCTTCGGGGTAGGGGTGCGAGCGGTCCTGCGGGGGGGGGGGGGTGAATCAGACGTTGGGGGGGGAACTATGTAAAAAAAATTTGTACAATGCGCTCACGAATATAACGCGCATGGTTATACTCGGTTTGTAAAATCATGTATAACGCGCGCGTTATATGCGTGAAAATACGGTAATCTACGCTACATTTGAAAACGTACATGTGTAGAATCCTGCAATATACTAAGCTACAAACTGTGCCAACACATATCACAGGACACCACAGTCACTCACACGGGAAAAAATATTCTTTGCTGGTAAAGCATCATCGGTGCTTCATGCTGGCCAATGTGACCTTTTCCACTGTGTCTCACCTAAATATGGGGGTACACCAAGGGGCATCACAAGATTGAAATTAAACAACATAACGCTCAACGCTTATTTTTTGTACTTTTTTTTTTCTTTTATTAAAGCATCTGTTACTCATCACTGTCTTGACAACAGACACGGTGAAAATGGCAAAAAGAAACAAAAATGGTCTATTTTGAGGCTCTGTTTTCCTATTTTATATCTGATGGTGGAAGAAATTCAAAAAAGAGATACATTGATTTACACAAAGTGCATCTAGCTGTAAGATTAACCATCTGTATATAACTAAATTATATGCCAAATATATCTAGTACTCCATAAAAAGGCAACACTAACAAACCTTTTGATTTTTAGAGAATTCGGCTGACATTAAAAACTAATAAAATCGTTATGGTCCCTCATTGTATTTCATATTTTTATTTAACAAATAGTCCAATAAACCAAAAATTATGTTTGAATCATTTTTATTAAACAGAATTTGCGGAACAATAGGCACAGCAATACGTTTTTCAAAACATACCAAAAAACCAATCCCCGCCCACCCAACCAAACCCCCCACCCTCCCCCCCCACCCCCCCCCCCACCCCGGCAGCAGCGGTGTAATCAAAAACAAATGGAACTAAGAAATTCAAACAGACCAAAGTTGGGATTGAACATAAGTAGTGAAAGTCAAACTAAATAGATGCCAGCATTTATAGTAGAGACGTCCAGATTTGGAGGATAAGTCCAGTATCTCACGGCGCTCCAACAGCATTTGGTGTAGCATTAAGGCTCTCCATTGTGAGACAGTAGGGGGTTGAGGCGAGAGCCATTGTAATAATATACATTTCCGTCCCAGAAGCACCGTTTTTCGGATAAAGGCTGCACAGCCTGGTATGGGCGGATGAAATCGAATCTGCAGGGTAAAGAGAAAACTGGGGTGTAGTCTCCAAGAGCAATTCCAGAGCCGTGCCACCCAAGTCACCACCTGCATCCAGAAGGAAGAGATCATGGGGCAGGACCAAAACATGTGTCCAAACGATGCCATAGGACAGGCGCATTTACCACAACAATGTCCCACACTAAGTCCCATGGTATGTGTCCTTTTCGGTGTATAGAAGGCTCGGAGGAGGAACTTATAATTCCGATCTCTCTCAACAGCACAAATAGTAGCAGTCCTGCCAGCACGCAAGCCCTTTCGAAGTACATCAGCCGATATAGGTAGTTGAAGATCTACAGTCCATTTCCGTGCCAAAGAAGAGAAGTCCAAGTCACCAGCACGCCCCTGTAACCACTTATGATAGAAACGAAGCGGCACAGACTCTTGTGCTGTAAGAGAAAGTGCTTCTTGAAAGTTGTCTTGAATCTCCTCACAGAGCCAAACCAAAAATTAAAAAACCGATAACTCCACAAAAAAAGCAACTAGACATACCTAGCAAACTCTATTGTGGGAGTGGACTCTATTGTGGGAGTGGCACAATGGACCACAAGTCTGACCTAGCAGCGTCAATTCTTATGTTCTTATGTAAAAGACCTCAAGTGCTCCAGACATATGATATAGAAATAATTCTTGCCTTATACCTATAGTTAGGAGCTATTGTTGGTCATAGAAACCTCCAGAGTCAGTCCTAAATTAACCATCCAATGACAACTAATAAATAATTACAGCAGCCCATTTTCAAACAGTGAAATCAAATGTTGTTACTTAGCTGCAGCTCACAATGTAATGAACAATCCTTCATTTAAAGTCCAAGAACCCACATTTTTTCGATCCACAACAGGAGTTCCAAGGCTCAATGGTGGTGGTTAAATATGGAAACCTTAATTGGAAGAATTTAAACATGTATGTTCCCAAAATGGCACACCTATATGTCTGTATCAGAGGTGTCAAACTCGGTCCTTGAGGGCCGCAATCCAGTCGGGTTTTCAGGATTTCCTCAATGAATATGCACGAGATCTGTTTGCATGCACTGCTTTCATTGTATGCTAATAGATCTCATGCATATTCATTGGGGAAATCCTCAAAACCCGACTGGATTGTGGCCCTCGAGGACCAAGTTTGACACCCCACGTCTATATGTTGACACTTATATTAGTTAATAACTATACAAAAACAAAACACGCAGAGAAAAAATTAATTAATATAAATTCTCAAAACTGACACATTTTGATCACTAAATTTAAAATAGTTATTTTTCATACAGTTTTTCAATCACTAATCTTCCACCACCCCTGGGGCTAGCAATGCAAAAACAAACACGACATGTACTTTAAATGCTTACAATGTTAGCCTATATGGTAAGTAGACGCGGCCGCTGTACCTAATCGCGGCAAAGATCTCCCTGCCGTGATTAGCATAGTGACCGCGGCTACGGCTGCAAGTCTCCCCTCCCCCCAGCGATCACGGCAGGAGGGCACCCAACCCCTCCTGTAGACCCCCCCAACGGCCCTCCCGACAATCGCAGCAGAAGGGTACCCAACCCCTCCTGCCGGTCCTCCCAATGGCCTCCCCTAAGATCGCCGGCAGGAGGGTACCCAACCCCTCCTGCTGGACCCCCCCCCGACAAACCCTCCCACCCCGGAACCCCCTTAGTCTTACTTTCCAAGTTGGACCGGACGGCTCCTCACACGTATGGCCAGCAGGCTTGCCTCCGTCCAAATGAGGCGGGCCCGCCCCTACCCTGCCCAACCCACAGGATCCTAGGGCCTGATTGGTCTAGGCACCTAAAGCCACTCCCGCTATAGGAGGGGCCTTAGGTGCTTGGGCCAATCAGGCCCTAGGATCCTGTGGGTTAGGCAGCGATCACGGCAGGAGGGCACCCAACCCCTCCTGTAGACCCCCCCCAACGGCCCTCCCGACAATCGCAGCAGAAGGGTACCCAACCCCTCCTGCCGGTCCTCCCAATGGCCTCCCCTAAGATCGCCGGCAGGAGGGTACCCAACCCCTCCTGCTGGACCCCCCCCCAACGAACCCTCCCACCCCGGAAACCCCTTGGTCTTACTTTACAAGTTGGACCGGACAGCTCCTCGCTCGTCTGGCCAGCAGGCTTGCCTCCGTCCAAATGAGGCGGGCCCGCCCCTACCCTGCCCAACCCACAGGATCCTAGGGCCTGATTGGTCTAGGCACCTAAAGCCACTCCCGCTATAGGAGGGGCCTTAGGTGCTTGGGCCAATCAGGCCCTAGGATCCTGTGGGTTAGGCAGGGGAGGGGAGGGGCGGGCCCGCCTCATTTGGACGGAGGCAGGCCTGCTGGCCAGACGAGCGAGGAGCTGTCCGGTCCAACTTGGAAAGTAAGACTAAGGGGGTTCCGGGGTGGGAGGGTTCGTTGGGGGGGGGGTCCAGCAGGAGGGGTTGGGTACCCTCCTGCCGGCGATCTTAGGGGAGGCCTTTGGGAGGACCGGCAGGAGGGGTTGGGTACCCTTCTGCTGCGATTGGCAGGAAGGGTTGATCTGACAAATGAGGAGCACGGTGAAACACAGGTAAATAGAGGTTCCTAGAAGGGGGTACATTGGCCCGCGGGGACAAACCTTTTCACCGTTTCCGCGGTCGGTGAATGGCCTTGTCCCCGTCGCCGCAGCGACTGCTAGTTTTCTTCCCCGTTTTCGGCGGTGACCCGCGGCTTAAATGCGGTGGCCGCGGGTAAACCGCCACCGTGTCATTCTCTAACTTCTATATGTATGTGCTGCCATGTAGACCTGTAGGTTACCTAATTGCTTCCGTTGATATCGTAGATGGTGACAGGTATAAAATGGTTGATCTCATCACACATGACCAGTGCATACATGTCCAATCCTCCATGTATTTTAGAAAAGACTCTAGGTTGGTAGATCCTTTTCTAAAATAGTTCCAGAAACTGTCATAACTTAGACATCTCAATTCTGATTTCTATATTCAGTCTAAACTAGGGTTCTGTATGTGTATCTTAACTTGCAATAGTATGCATTAACAAAGGAAAAATTTGGGGCCTGATTCTCTAAATGCACGTCCTGATTGCAGGTGGTGGTAGGTGTCCTATCACCATCTGGCAGCCAATTGGGACGAACGTTTTTTATTAAAATTTTGTGAGGAAGGACGCCTACATTGTAGGTGTCTGTATCGCGTCTACAGAGACACGTAGGAGTGCTTAGGCATGTCAAAGGCGGGATGTGGGCATGGTTTTGCTCAGAAATGGTTTTGGGTGTGCTTAAGCATTCCTGTGTCTCTATAAATGCATGACAGATGCCTAAAATGTTGGCCTATATTTAAGGTGTCTGTTCAGCAATGTAGACGCAATTCTATAAAGGACACCAATGCATGATTGCCATGTGATCAGTGGCCGCTTCTTAGGTGGCTGCTAATATTGGTGTCCTGTACAGAATCAGGCCCTTTGTGCATAGTTGTTTTATGTGTGAATTTTATTTATGCAGCATGATCTCCAAAATGTGTCTTATATCTACCTAGAGAGGGCCATTTTGGAATCCCTGTGCCTTACCAAACAGTTTCTTGAGATAATAGAGACTTCCTTTACCTATCAGGGGGAGAGTATGGTGCAGTGGTTAAAAGCTACAGCCTCAGTACCTCATTGAGGTTGTGGGTTCAAACCCATGCTGCTCCTTGTGGCTCTTTGCAAGTCACTTGGTCCCCCATTGCCCCCGGTACATTAGATAGTGAGCCCACCAGGACAGACAGGGAAAAATGCTTGAGTACCTGAATAAATTAATGTAAACCATCTGAGTTCTCCTGGGAGAACAGTACAGAAAAATTGAGTAAATAAATCAATCAGTGGCTGGCAGGGGAGTGGGCTAGGGGAATCATCTTGTCTATTTGGAAGGAAAGTATAACAGGATGTGTATGTAGGAGCCTATCATTTACCTTCTAGTAAAGGATTTTGGGGATCAGGAGTGTCTGTGGATATCCAGTTGGGTACTACATAACTAAGGGTACTGCATCTAATGTAGGGGTGTCAAAGTCCCTCCTCGAGGGCCGCAATCCAATTGGGTTTTCAGGATTTTATGCATGCAAATAGATCTCATGCATTTTCATTAGGGAAATCCTAAAAATCCGATTGGATTCGGCCCTCAAGGAGGGACTTTGGAGACCCCTGCTGTACACTGTAGGAAACCCACATGCTAGTTAGGTGTGACCAAACAGTAAGCTGAACTAAAATGAAGTTCTTGGAAGAGACTTCTTTACAGTGTCCATTTACAGGGAAACCAAGTGTAACAATGGGAGAAAGGCTTCAAGGACCCAATTGTTTGAGAAGAAGGAACACTTAGAACTGTGAGAGGGGCCCTTCCCCTAGGTGGACTCTGAATTCACAACTTAGAAGATGCAATATTGAGGAGGAATAGACGTGTCTCCCAGTTGTGTCCCTCACTTCCCAGTACAGAGGAGTGCTTTAACTTTGCTATTTTGCATTAATTAGCTGTACTTACACTTTTAGGAGGAAGAGCAAGTGATTCCCCTAATCATCTCTCTTTCTCTGGGAGGGATATTCCTCTATAGATTAGACGGAGCAAAGAGACAGGGTTTTTGTCTGGAGCCTCCTAGCGTGGGCACTTGACTACCTGAACGAGACCTACCAACACTGATGAGAGAGGAGGAAATCTGCCACCAAGGAGCCACGCAAGACAGAAGAACTAAGCAGGAAGAGAAAAGAAGGGTACTCCATGTATAATGACTTAGAACCCTATATTCTTTTTTGTCTTTTATATTGTTTCCACTTGACTTTGAAAGACTGTACAATCTTTATTTTAGGGGCTCACCTCATAAAGGTAACATAAGAATATAAACATTGCCATACTGGGTCAGACTGAAGGATCATGAAGCCTAGTATACTACAGTGCCAAATTCAGGTCACAAGTATCTGGAAAGATCCCAAAAGAGTACCGTAAAAGCAAGAATAAGCAGTGGACTTTCCCAAGGCCATCTTAACAATGGCTTATGGACCTTCTTATAGGAACTTGTCCAAATCTTTCTTAAGAGTGTTTTTATTTAAAATATCTCTTGGTGTCCTTGTGTTTTTTTTGGCCTGTATCTTTCATTCTCCCTCAAGTTTAAGCCTTGAACTTAGCCTCCTCTTGTCCACCAGGACCGTTCTTATTATTTCAGTTTTCTAGGTGTTGTTTCCCTATCTTTGCCCTGTTTAAAACTCTGGGCACCTTTGATAAATTTTATTTTGTGTATAGATCTCCAGAGCTACCATTACATTTGTCTACATTTAATGTTAAGGAGCTGATGTGATACAAAACCATGCAGAGCCACTTAACGATGAGTGCCAAGCTATATTCAAATTGACTTCAAGGAGAAAATTTAAATTTAGAAAGTCTCTATGACAGGGCTTTTCAACTCAGTCCTCAGGGCACACCAAGTCCCATGGGGTTTTCAGAATATCCACAATAAATATGCATTATATAGACAGATTTGCATACCAAGGAGGAAGTGCATGCCAATCTCATGCATATTCATTGTGGATATCCCAAAAATCTAATGGAGTCCCGAGGGCTGGGTTAAGAAGACCTGCTCTATGAGATGTAGAATTATTTTTCAAAATGTTATTTACAAAACCTTTGAGGGCTCTTTTCCTAAATTGTGATAAGGTATTAAGGCATTAAGATCAAAGTTAACACATGGTAAGACTAAAGCCTGCTTGGGAGTAGTCAGAGCAGTTTGAAAGGAGAACACGGAGATACAGTACAGGTTACAGGGTGTACTTTATTTCAGATACTGCTATCTTACAATACAGTAAACAAAAGCGGTTTATAACAGTAATAAAAATGAACTCCATAATATCAGATAGAATCCCCACCAAAACCACTCCTCAGGAAAAAAATAAATTAATAAAAAGTGCCACACAATTCAACCACATAATTTCATTAATCTACTAAAACACAGCCATAAGCCTGAAAAAAAAAATTGGGCCTTTAAACTTTTTAAATCTTGATAACGATTTTTCTTCTTTGATCCTCGTGGAAGAGAATTCCGTAAAGCTGGACCTAAGGTTAAAAAAAAAAAAAATGCTCCTTTCCTTGTACACTCTAATCTAGATTCTTGCAGTCCCAGGGTTTTTTTTTTTACAGGAGAGCACAGAGATATAGTACTGGTTCTTCTTACACCTATTTTAGTGGGTTAATGATCTGAAAGACCCAGTTTCCCTCTGGCACTAGAGAAAACTTAGGGCTCCTTTTACTAAACTGGATGCCGGTGAGGTAAATGCTTCAACACTCATAGGAATTCTGTGCGCGTCGGAGCATTTACCTCACCAGCCCGGGGTAGAAACTTCTAGCAAAAGCCAGCGTTTGATAGCACTCAATGTCACTAAAAGACAGTGAAACTACATTAATAATACATGAAAAAATTAACTTATGAAGACAAATACAAGTGAATATTGGCAGAGATATTGAGTTGCTGATGGACAACAACCAAGGCCAACATTAATTTCAGATGACATTTCTTACTATGTAAGCAGTTCTTGCATTTTCTGTAGAATATCATTAAAAGCACCATGGAATCTGTCAGCAACTTTGAGTTTTATTTACTTTCATGGGGCAAAAAAAGCCATAAGTTGTCTTAAAAACTTTACAGTAATTTTTGACAGAGTGAAAAATCGATCCATTTGTACCCATTCTACTCTACTCAGGATTTAAGTCTACAAAATCCTGAGTGGAGTAGACCGGGTACAAGTGGATCGATTTTTCACTCCGTCAAAAATTACAAAGGCTAGGGGCTCCTTTTACGAAGGTGCGCTAGCATTTTTAGCGCATGCACCAGCCGAAAAACTACCACCTGCTCAAGAGGAGGTGGTAGCGGCAAGCACGCACGGCATTTTAGCGTGTGCTATTTCGCGCATTAAGGCCCTAACGCACGTTCATAAAAGGAGCCCTAGGGGGGGGACACTCAATGAAACTGCAGGGAAATACTTTTTAAAACCAATAGCAGGAAATATTTTTCTCTCTCAGAGAATAGTTAAGCTCTGGAATGCGTTGACAAAGGTTGTGGTAAAAGCGGAGAGCGTAGCTGGTTTTAAGTAAGATTTGGACAAATTCCTGGAGGAAAAATCTATAGTCTGTTATTAAGATATGGGAGAAGCCTCTGTTTGCCCTGGATCAGTAGAATGGAATGTTGCTACTCTTTGGGATTGGCCACCATGAGAACGAGCTACTGGGCTTGATGGACCATTGGTCTGACCCAGTAAGGCTATTCTTATGTTCTTATGAAATAAACTAGTCTAGTCACATTGGTCAGTTTCCTGCCAAGTCACCCTAGATTTGGTTGCAAATGTCAACGTTATATGGTTGTAAATAGATCCAGGATGTATGGATTTTCTGAAATTGCTGCAGATGGTGTTTGTGAATTCGATTTTAACAGGTTCACATATCCTCAGATTTATAAAGAGTATCATTTTATGATGAAGCAAATTACAAGGATAATACAGCACAAATAGCGAGTCATTTTGATTATAGGGAAAATATTTGATTAATCAAGAATATGTACTTTACATCAGTTCCTATTGCAGCCTATACCTTAAAGACTCTCTCAAAGTATATACGAGGCAAATCAGAAGTGAAAGGCAATTGTTAAATTATGCGATAACTGGAACATTGCCGTTTAGATAGTTCAAACACGCATAGTGCAGCACTGGGCCTTTAGTCATTTGGCAGCCACGAGGTCAAAAACATGGACGCTCCATTGTAAGATTGCACCATCAAAGAACAACATAAAGCATAAGAATAGCCTTACTGGGTCAGACCAATGGTCCATCAAGCCCAGTAGCCCATTCTCATGGTGGCCACGCCAGGTCACCAGTACCTGGCTAAAACCCATGCAATCGATCCAGGGCAAGCAGTGGCTTCCCCCATGTCTTTCTCAATAACAGTCTATGGATTTTTCCTCCATGAAATTGTCCAAACCTTTCTTAAAACCAACTACGCTATCTGCTCTTACCACAACCTCTGGCAATGCATCCCAGAGCTTAACTATTCTCTGAGTGAAAAAATATTTCCTGCTATTGGTTTTAAAAGTATTTCCTTGTAACTTCATCGAGTGTCCCCTAGTCTTTGTAATTTTTGATGGAGTGAAAAATTGATCCACTTGTACCCATTCTTCTCCACTCAGGATTTTGTAGACTTCAGTCATATCTCCCCTCAGCCATCCCTTTTCCAAGATGAAGAGCCCTAACCTTTTTAGTCTTTCCTCATACGAGAGGAGTTCCATCCCCTTTACCATCTTGGTTGCTCTTCTTTGAACCTTTTCTAGTGCCGCTATCTTTCTTAAGCTAAGGAGACCAGAACTAAATACAATATTCAAGGTGAGGTCACATCATGAAGCGATACAGAGGCATTATAACATTGTTAGTCTTGTTAATCATCCCTTTTTAAATAATTCCTAGCATCTTGTTTGCTTTTTTGGCCGCCAACCCACATTGCATGGAAGGTTTCATCATACTGTCTGCAGTGACACCCAGATCCTTTTCTTGGGCACTAACCCCCAAGATGGATCTTAGCATTCGGTAACTGTGATTTGGATTATTCTTCCCAATGTGAATCACTTTGCAGTTGTCCACATTAAATTTCATCTGCCATTTAGAAACATAGAAACATAGAAAAAGCGGCAGAAAAGGGCTATTGCCCACCAAGTCTGCCCATTCCAAGTATCCCCCCCCTGAGTTTACTCCCTTAAAGATCCCACGTGAGTATCCCATTTTTTCTTAAAATCTGTTACGCTACTGGCCTTTATCACCTGGGGTGGGAGTCTGTTCCAATGGTCCACCACTCTCTCGGTGAAGAAGTACTTCCTGGGATCGCCATGAAACTTCCCTCCCCTGATTTTCAGCGGATGCCCTCTGGTGGTTGAGGGTCCCATGAGCCAGAAGATATCATCTTCTGACTCGATGCGTCCCGTGATGTACTTATATGTTTCAATCATATCTCCCCGTTCTCTTCTTTCCTCAAGTGAGTACAGCCGCAACTTCTTTAGTCTTTCTTCATACGTGAGATCCTTGAGCCCCATGACCATCCTGGTGGCCGTTCGCTGAACCGACTCACCTCAGCACGTCCTTTCGGTAGTGTGGGCTCCAAAACTGCACACAGTACTCTAAATGAGGCCTCACCATGGCTCTGTACAACGGCATCATAACCTCAGGTCTCCTGCTGACGAAACCTCTACGGATACACCCCATCATTTGTCTTGCCCTGGAGGAAGCCTTCTCCACTTGATTGGCAACCTTCATATCCTCGCTAATGATCACTCCTAGATCGCGTTCCGCCGTAGTTCTAACCAAGGTCTCACCATTTAGTACATAAGTTCTACGGGGGTTTCTCCTGCCTAGTCTTCCAATTTCCAATGGTCTGCCTGCAATTTTTCACAATCTGCATGTATTTTAACAACTTTGAACAGATCATTTATAAATAAGTTAAATAGCACTGGTCTCAGGAGCTGCTTTGACATGCCGCTCCTGATTGGTGAGGCCCGACTTTAGTGCAGGAAAAGGCGGTCGGAGCATACCGTGAGTGATTTCCTTCACTCGCCAGTGCTCCGGCTGCCCTCTCCTGTCTCCACTGCTGAAAACCGTATTTGTGGGTTTTTCAAGATTTGCGGGGGTTTCTGGAACGGAACCCCTGTGAATATCGGGGGAGTACTATATACAGTGGAAGAAATGCGATTGGCACACTTTTTAGTGAGGTTCTCCTCACTTACAGGATGCTCAAGTCTCTTATGATTTATTGGCATTCATTAACTGCCTTTTTCATGAAGAGATTCACCTAAAGTGGTTAATAACACATTGAATAGTAATCAGGTACTCTTAAGTGTTTTCCCTATCTGTCCCAGAAGGCTCACACTGTGGCACCTGGGGCAAATGGAAGGTTAAGTAATTTGCCCACAGTCACAGGGAGCAGGCTGGGATTGAGCTCACAGCCACAGGGTGCTGAGGCAGCTGCACTAGGCCACTCTTCCCCATTGGCTGCGTGTCTGCGTACTGGTTTTGCTCTTAATTGTCTGGGAACTTTTTCTTTCAGTAACGCTTAGCTAAAGTCTTCAGATCTGGCATGAGTTTATGTGGATAGTAGATGCTTCTGTTGCTTCTCTTCTTCTTCTTTTTTTTTTTTAAATAATTCTTTATTAATTTTCAAAACTTTAACAGTGCAATACTACAAATGCAACATATAATGATACGACAAAAGCACATTGACCTCCAGAAGCTAAGTATCAAAGGACAATAGAACAACAGATGAACCAGCATCCCAATGTCTAAATGACAGTGCTAGCATCTATTAGATTTAGAATTATCTAACTTATGCAACCTAACAGGGGTCCAAAAAGATCTATGTAATAAAAAAAAAAACATGTCTGCCTCATAGATGCTGACACTGTACATTTCAATCTCCAAGTCCAAATTCATGGCAATCGAGACGCAGAAATATACTGCTTTATCTCGATGCTCCAAATGTCACAAAGACCATTTTTTTTGTTTTTTTTATTCAAGAACTCTGATATTAATTTATACCACCTGGCGGCCTGATGTCCTAACAAATCTATCTGGAAAGAAAGGATCTGCAAACTATAATCATTTTTTAGATTTTGCCAATCAAGGAACCTCTTCTGAATGGCCTGCTTCGAGTCTTCTGTTGTTTTTCTACTTCCTTTCACGAGTTTCTTTCCCTATGGCAAGGGCAGGGTTACAGAAAACACAGGAGATGCTACCTTCACAGGCCGTGAAAGCAGAAAAAACAACGAAGGTGACTGAATGGTATTCAATCTCGTTTATTGAATAGAAAGATTCGACATGATCGTGTTTCAGCCCTGACGGGCCTGCCTCAGGAGTCTAAACATAACATTAAAAAAAAAATTAAGACAAACATAGAACCACATTTATACATTCAATTAGAACAGGTTAAAAACAAAGAAAAAAAAATCATCATAATAATGGTAATATACATGTCAAACTAAAAAGTTTCAAGTTTCAAGTTTCAAGTTTTTTATTTATTCTTGATTAATCGCTTTCTCTAATTCAAAGCGATGTACAAATCCAAATTTAGTTAAAAGAGAGTAAACAGACAGACAAACCAGACTACAGGGATTTACAATTCTTACATAGGTTAAAACTTATTAAACAACATTAGGTAAAAATAGGGTTAAGAAATACATTCGTTATATAAAAGATTAAACATAGGAAAACACATTAGGAAAAATAAAAACTAAAAAGTCAGGAATTAAAAACATCATTAAATCAGGAATTAAAAGCATCATTAAAAAGAAATGTTTTTAATAATGATTTAAATTTTACTAAATCTTGTTCATTCCGTATAAAAATTGGAAGAGCATTCCAGGTTTGAGGGGCTGTTATGGAAAATATAAATTGTCGCCTTGTACTGATCAATTTCAATTTAAATAATCAAATTCAATAAACAGCACAAATAATAACATAAAACCTATATTATACTATATATTGTAAGTGCTCAGTATAAAATACCATAAAAACACAGCATTAATGTTCATTAGTGGTGTTCAACCCAGACATCATCGCACCCACCTGCCTGCCCTAATTAATGTCTGAAAAAGATCTTATATTGTGTAGACTTTGCACTTAGCTTAAAAGGCAGTGTTGTAAATTCCTCTTTCAGGTCAGGAGTGAGAGTCTGGTAGGAAAAATCTGATGAAAAGAGTCTGTAATGCTGGTACTTTTCCAAAAAATGATCAATTCCCCAAATGTTTCTCAATCCAAGTGCTCAAAAAAACAAAAAGTGTCCGTGAAAACTTCTTAAACTTCTCAAACAAGCTAACGCAAAACTCCCATTTCCTCTCTCTCCCATTTCCACCGATCATGTTTCACATTTCTTGCTTCATCAGGAGGAGAAATGAGGATTAGATAAACCTCAGAGCTCCAAATAGGAGGATCTGGAATCGGTTATCGTGATGTTGCTTGTACGCGCTTAAAGGCAGTAATCCTGAGTAAAGCAGAGAGATGTAAATTCACTCTGCTTTGTTCTTTATTGATGCAGATGTATATTTATTAATGCATTATTTTATTAAACTATCTCTGTTATGTACTGCATTACTATCACGGTAAAACCCTTTGAGTTGGCCTTCATTCAACAAAGGCAGAATATAAATATAAGAGAATAATAATATAACGCTTCGAGCCTATGTTTTGTTAGAACAATAGCTTTTCTTGAAATTTATTTTCTTGTTTTCTTTTGTATTGCAAAGACGAGCGTGGGGACAATGAACTATTTATAAAGGAAAGTGTAATGGATTCTTCCAAAGCTGAACTTGACAAAGGCTAGCCTTAGAACAGAGCAGGAGCTTGCAAGATAAGACCGTTCAGTATGAACGTGAAATATTGTCCTTGCACTAGTGTTCACATTAAATTGTTCTTTGAATATGTTAGCAGATATATGCTAAAGTTAAATGGAAATGAAAGAACATAAAAAGCAAATTAGAATTCAACAGCAATGCATGCTCTTGAAACAGCATGGTAGACTCTCCTTGCTGAGGCCTAAAATTTAACAGCTGCCTTGGATCAGGTGTTAACCTTTTGGCATGCATGCTATGTCCAGGGTTAGCACAGTGACTTTTCACATGGAGCAGATGTACAAGAGTTGACACTGTACACATTTGTTCATGGGCTTTAGAGCTAAAATTCACCATTCCTATCATTCTGTTTGGAAAAGGGAAAACCCCCACTTCCTACACCAATTATCGTGGCATTAAAATAAACACAATGGTTAACTGAATATTGTTGCTCACACCACAATGTACAAGGTAGGCTTTACCGTTTCTAATAAAGAAATATTCCATAACTTATATCATTTATGACGTATTAGCTAAACTAAAGCTAGACAAGGTGATGGAACCAGATGGGATACTTCTAGGGCAGCGTTTCTCAACCAGCGTGTTGGGACACTCTGGTGGGTCACCATAAGTGTGGCAGACAGCACATTCATTATTGCTTTAACAATCCTGTGTGTGGCAGGTGAGAGAGATATGAGAACAAGGAAGTCAGGGGCTTGAAATCTCCATTACTAACCCAAATTCAATCACCAGCCCCCAACTGGAAATGTTGCTAGCCTCAGGCCCATCCCGGTGTCTGTATTTCCCTTGCATCATTGTTAGCAACATACAAGGTTTTGTCTTTATTTGGCTGTGAATTGTAGTGTTATGCATGTGAACATTTATTTAAAAAATTCCAAGTTCGCCTTTCAACTAGGTGGATTACAGGTTCACATACATAATGTAAAAAGACATAAAAATGTATAAATTTGAACATCTACGCACAATTGAGAATCTTATAACATATCAGTGCCCTAGTTCAAATTTGATCCTTGTGAAAGAGCTACCAACATCTTATTTACAGAAAGCTCTAACAAATAGAGGGGTTTTTAAGTTTTTTAAAGGATCAAAATTCAGAACACAACCTCAATGAACCTTTCATTGCATTCCACAACCTCGACCCAGCCACCAAAATCGCTGACATCCAGTTCTTTTCATAGTGCACATCATGAGTTTGTTCAAGGGAGAGTCTCATTGCCTAAGGCCCCTGTGTGCGGGGCATTAGGCGCCTGGCCCAATCAGGCCCTAGGCTCGCCATTCGGAGGATGGCGGGCCTGCCGGCTGGCCAGGCTTGGGACCCATCCATCCGGCCAATTTAAAGTATGTTGAGAGGGGTGTCGGGGTTAGCGGGGCCATTCGGGGATTCAGGAGAGGTGATAGGGGGTTCAATCGTGGGGTGGGGGTATCACGGGGGGGGGGGGGTGCGACATGGGCAGGAGGGCCTGGGGATCCCTCCTGCCTGTATTTGAGGAGGAGTGGAGGGTCGCCTTCCAGCAGGAGGGGTTGGGCTCCCTCCTGCCAGTATTGTCGGGGGGTTCGGGGGCTCGTCCCTCGGCAGGAGGGGTTGGACTCCCTCCTGCCAGTATTTTCAGGATTCGGGGGGGGGGGGGGGAGTTCGGGCCTGTGCCTTGGCAGGAGGATTTGGGCTCCCTTCTGCCAGTATTGTCGGGGGGGAGGGTTTCGGGGCCTCGCACCTCAGCAGGAGGGGTTGAACTCCCCTCTGCTGGTATTTTTGGAATTCGGGGGGGTTTGGGCCTGTGCCTCGGCAGGAGGGCTTGGGCTCCCTCCTGCCAGTATTTCCAGGAGGGTTGGGGTGCCGGCAGGAGAGATTGGGCATCTCTCCTACTGCGATCGTTACAGTGGGGGGTGGGCAGGTTGCTGGGGCTGCTGAGCTGATCGCGGCAGCCACGATCTGCTCAGCGGCCCCTATTCGTAACTTATGCCTGTTTTGACTTGGTCTAAGTCAAAACGTATAAGTTCCGACTGGGCAATCTCATTAAAGTTTTGATTATACTTGCTGTACGACTAAGTCTAGGTCGGCCCACCTCCCGCCCTTTCCCCTCCTCTAAAAATGCCTCTTTTCGCTCTAGGTGTTTTGAGGCAGGGTAAAGGCCTAAGCTGGTTTAGATACATCTAAAACCAGCTTTGACTATCGGTACTTGGGACGATCTGTCTTCTTGATCGTCCAAGTACTGATTTAGGCCGCTTTTTGAACGTGTTTTTTTAAATTATTATTATTATTATGAGCCCCATAGTATTTATTTATTTGTTAGGATTTATTTACCACCTTTTTGAAAGAATTCACTCAAAATGGTATAAGCGTCTAAGCAATAGACCATTACAGCTGTAAAAATATTCAAATAACAATACAAAGTATGGCATAGTATGCTATATTACAACGTTATCACAATACGCAATAAAACATTTTAATGGATAGCAAAGGTATAGGCAAAGAGGAAGCATATACAAGAATATCAGAAATTAAAAAATAAGGGGACTAATTTGAAGAAAGCTGCACATGAGGTCAGACCAGTGTTCGAAAGTTATCTCAGCTAGGGTAGGAGTAGATGAACATGTCCTGCTATACTATATGCAGCCGGTGTCACTCCTTGTGTGTGACTAGCAAGTTAGTTACTTCCTCCATTAAAGGTCTTGGTGAAGAGCCAAGTTTTCACCTGCTTCCTGAAGTAGAGATAGTCTTGTGTTAAGTGAAGTCTTTCAGAGAGTGCATTCCAGAGTGGGGGAGCGGGGGGACACTCCGGAGAAGGCTTGCTGGCGGGTATCACATCTTGTGATGTCCTTCGGAGAGGGTGTGGTTAGGGATACTCCTTGAAGGCGTGGAGATGGAGATCTTTTTCTTCAAGTACCTTGGGTCATTTCCTTTGAGGGCCTTGAAGACCGCGCAGAGTTTTAAATTTAGCTCTGTATTGTGCTGGTAGCCAGTGAACGTTTTGCAAAAATGGTGCGAGGTGCTCACATCGCTTAAAACCTTCTATTGGTCTTGCTGCAGCATTCTGAATCAATTGGAGCTGGTGCAGACCCTTTGTAACCAGACCAGTGTAGAGTGCATTACAATAGCATCTTTATCTGGTTAAGTTCCACCAGCTCCAGACTCCGCCCCTTCTTTCTTGCTGCACTGTATGCTTGGATCAGGCTGCCAGAGTCCATATGTTATGCTCTGTCTCTAGCAGTATTCAAATCCAAGCTAAAAGCCCTTTCTTAAAAAAGCTGCTTTTAACTCTTAACTCCTACTCACCCTCAGATACCTATACCCATCACATCATTCCTTCTGCTAGAAACTCCCCAACCCTGAGATGTCCAGTCTGTCTGTCCAAATTAGATTGTAAGCTCTTCTGTGAAGGGACCGTCTATTGAATGTTAAATGTATAGCACCAAATATGCCTTTTAGCACTATAGAAATGATTAGTAGTAGTAGTGAATAACCAAATATTCAATGCTGGTGCCTGAAGATGTCCTGGAATTGGATATCTGGCAGCTAAAAAGACACTTAATACTGCTGGTTAAATATTGACTCTGTAACTTTTAAATGGCTCAAATAAAATGCTGCACTTTTAACCATGTAAAACAGCAACAGTTTGAACTGTTTGAAATATTTATGTTTTTGTTTTAAAATTTCTACCGCTTTCATTTCTCGGTTATTTTATTTTTCCAACTCAGACCAGCCTGAATGGAGATGGGGTATTTTGAAACTACGCTCTGATGCTGTTTCAGGCTTTCGTTCCCTTTTCAACCCGAGGCTTAAATGGTGTGCAGGATGCATGGATTAGGAAATATATCTAAAAATGGTTTAGCTTTGGCAAATCTTTTGCAGCCGCTCTTTACCACCGAGACAGCAGCTGTTGCTTTTGTTATTCTTGTAAAGCTTGTACTGTTTCATTTGCACATGGAACTAATCTCTGAGCTGACGTACAGAGAATGTGTGAAAAGGAGCTAATTACAGACATTTCATTTGTGGATCAATTCACAGTTTGAGGTGGACAGTACATTTGAAAGCTCTGACCTGAATTACAAGTTTATTACTTACTTGTACGTATCTTTAGGCCTCTGATAGGTGAAGAGTGAAAACTTCAAAAACAGTTTTTGAAAAGGCAGGCATGGAGTTGGCATTCAAAAATTACTGGATATTGCAGAGTTTTCATAAATGTTTTCTTCTCTGTCTGGAGGGTGTCAGGTCAAAAGCACGCCGGGACAAAGGTGCGCGCAGACAATTGAGCGCAGCGCGGAGGCGCGCACCACAGAAATTTACTGTTTTAACGGCTCTGACGGGGACGGAGGCGCGCGCCACAGAAAATTACTGTTTTTATGGCTCCGACGAGGGGGGTGTGTGAGGGGGGAACCCCCCACTTTACTTAATAGAGATCGCGCCGCGTTGTGGGGTGGTTTTTAGGGAAAAAGTTAAGTTTACAGTAAAATGTGGAGGGTTACAACTCCCCAAACCCCCCACAATGCCGGCGCGATCTCTATTAAGTAAACTGGGGGGGGCTCCCCAACAAAACCCCCCGTTGGAGCCCCTAAAAACTGTAATTTTCTTCAGCACGCGCCTCCGTCTTGCGCTCAGTTGTCGGCGCGCGCCTTTGTCTTTCGCGGGGTTGTCTATGAACCATCTGGAGATGTCCTTCAAAATGCAAGCATTAGGAGTCAGATATAAAGTTTGAATATTTCTGAGATAGCTGTGGTAATGATAATTTATAGGAATGTGCATTGTTAGAAAATGATAATAATAAAAATCTTTGTGTCAGGTTTCTTTCCAGTGTCTTTAAATTTCAGATTTTTTTTTAACTGAAAATGTGACCTTTGGATTGGGGTCTGCTGCTTTATAGGAAGAGCTGTTCTGCTCCATGGGAACCTGGCTATAGCTACACGTGTCTTGTATTTCTGGTAATTATAGTTTCCTTTTCTTGAGTAGCCCACCTGAGGGCTTGTTTCCAGTTGTTGTTCTCCAGTCCTCCATTTGGTTCCTATTTTTGCCTTACTTCCTCAAGGCTCTATGTTGTCAGTAATCCTTGTTTGCCCTTTTGTGTTAAATGCATTTCTTGGATGTACAGCGACACTAAGGTTTATCTTGAGCAACCTTAGCTTTTATCTTGTTCTAGTCTAGCGTTCAAATCTCTGGAGTTCATTTTAGCAATATGACACAATGAACCAGCCAAACTAAAAATGGTGTTAGGAGAACTTTGATAAGAGAACTGAATAAATCAAGTGCTCACAGATAGCAGAGCAGCCAAGTTGTCCACATTAAATTTCATTTGCTATTTGGATGCCTAGTCTTCCGATCTCCTAAATTTTTCACAGCCTGCATGCGTTTTAACAATTTTGAACCGCCATTTGCAATTTTAATCACCTCACTCATAGTTCCAATTTCCAGATCATTTATAAAAAAGTTAAATAGCACTGGTCCCTGAACAGATCCCTGTGGCACTCCACTATTTACCCTCCTCCATTGAGAAAAATGGCCAATTAACCCTACCCTCTGTTTTACGTCCAATAACCGATTCATAATCCACAACTAAACATTGCCTCCTATCCCATGGCTCTTTCATTTTCTCTGGAGCCTCTCATGAGGAACTTTGTCAAAAGCTTTCTGAAAATCTAGATACACCACATCAACCGGCTCACCTTTATCCACATGTTTATTTTAGGAAATACCGTATGTAGAGAATGACATGGGAATAAAGTTTGTCCCCATCCCATGGACTCTGCCCTCATCTGCACAAGCCATGAAACTTATGATTTTATATTTAAATCTTTTTATTAAAGTATAAAAAGAGGCAATATTCTGTACAACTGTTGTTTATAAATAACAAATAGGGCCTTCCATTTTGAGCTGTTTTTGATAGAACCTTCCCCCAAAATTGGTTGCCTGTGATTTTACATCATCTGGGAAGATAGTTGGATTGTCTTTCAGACATGGGTGTAGAAGAGAACCAACACTGTAGTGGATGAACAGGAAAATAAGAGGTCCTATGGGTGCCTTAGCATTTAGCACATGCTAATCGGTAGTGCATGCTAAATCGATTAGCACGTGCTAAATTGATTAGCACACCTTAGTAATAGGAACCCTAAGGGCTAGATTCACTAACCTTCCGATCCGTGTCCAATCCATGAGTGACTGGAGGCAGGCTGACCGATTTACCAACCATCTTCATGCAAATGGAGGTGATCGGAGGTAAGCTCCCCCACCGACTGCATGAATTGGATTGAGTCAGAAAGAGCCCTGACAGTAGAGACAGAAGAAGCAGCCTCCTATCACTGCTGTCAGGGCTTATGCTGGCTTTTTTTTTTTTTTTTAATAGGCTGCAAAATATCAGGCCTATAAAAAAAAAAGCCTTCCCCTACCCGACAAAGTGCTCCGTGCCGAACACCCCCCCCCCCCAATGTGCGCCCGGCACCCCCCCCCGACCAGCATGGCCTACCCCCAGCCCGGCCCAACCCGACACCCCCGTACCAAAAAGTTGGAAGCAGGAGGGGTGCTCAGTCCCTCCTGCTCCTCTGGACTCCAGCAACGCATCTGTCTTGGCCTTAGACCCTGCCCCGGTGCATCATGTGATGCACAGGAAGGAGCCTAAGGCCCTGATTGGCTCGGACGCCTCGGGCTCCTTTCCCCTCCAACTCTAAGGAAGTCCCTGATTGACTCAGGCGCCTCAGGCCTCTCCCAAGGGGGAGGAGCCCAAGGCACCAGAGCCAATCAGGGCCTTAGGTGCCTCCCTGTGCATCATATGATGCACCATGGCGGGGCCTAACATAGAAACATAGAAACATAGAAATAGACGGCAGATAAGGGCCAAGGCCCATCAAGTCTGCCCACCCCAGTGATCCTCACTATCCATCTTTGCGGATAGATCCCACATGTCTATCCCATCTGGCCTTAAAATCCGCCACACTGGTGGCCTCAATAACCCGAAGTGGAAGACTATTCCAGCGATCAACCACCCTTTCAGTGAAGAAGAACTTCCTAGTGTCACTGTGCAGTTTCCCGCCCCTGATTTTCCACGAATGCCCCCTTGTTGCCGCGGGACCCCTGAAGAAGAAGATGTCCTCTTCCACCTCGATGCGGCCCGTGAGATATTTGAATGTCTCGATCATGTCTCCCCTCTCTCGACGCTCCTCGAGTGAGTAGAGCTGCAAATTCCCCAACCGCTCCTCGTATGGGAGCTCCCTGAGTCCCGAGACCATCCTGGTGGCCATTCTCTGGACCGACTCCAGTCTCAGCACATCCTTGCGGTAATGCGGCCTCCAGAATTGCACACAGTACTCCAGGTGCGGTCTCACCATGGATCTATATAGTGGCATAATGACTTCAGGTTTACGGCTGACGAAACTCCTGCGTATGCAACCCATGATTTGCCTTGCTTTGGATGAAGCTTGCTCCACTTGGTTTGCCGACTTCATGTCTTCCCTGACAATCACTCCCAAGTCTCTTTCTGCTACAGTTCTTGTCAGGATCTCGCCATTTAGGGTGTAGATCTTGCATGGATTCTGGCTTCCCAGGTGCATGACTTTGCATTTTTTGGCATTGAAACTGAGTTGCCAGGACCTAGACCAGTGCTCCAGCAGAAGTAAGTCATGCACCATATCGTCTGTCATTGCTTTTTTGTCTGTTGTGCTTTTGCTCACTACATTGCACAGTTTGGCATCATCGGCAAACAATGTTATTTTACCTCGAAGCCCTTCTGTCAGGTCTCTTATATAGATGTTGAACAAGATCGGGCCTAGGACGGAGCCCTGTGGCACTCCACTTATCACCTCCGACATCTCGGAGGGAGTGCCATTCACCATCACCCTCTGAAGCCTACCTCCAAGCCAGTTCCCAACCCATTTTGTTAAAGTGTCGCCCAAACCTAAAGAACTCATCTTGTTCAGCAACCTGCGGTGTGGCACGCTATCAAATGCTTTGCTGAAATCCAGATAGACGATGTCCAGGGACTCACCAACATCCAGCTTCCTCGTCACCCAGTCAAAGAAGCCGATCAGGTTGGATTGGCACGATCTCCCCTTAGTAAATCCATGTTGGCGGGGATCCCGCAGATTCTCCTCGTCCATGATCCTATCCATTTGGTGTTTGATTAGGGTTTCCATTAGTTTGCTCACTATTGAAGTGAGACTCACTGGTCTGTAGTTTGCCATATCCACCTTGGAGCCTTTCTTGTGTAGTGGAATGACGTTAGCCGTCTTCCAGTCCATCGGGACGTTACCTGTACTAAGGGAGAGATTAAAGAGCGCGGATAGTGGTTCCGCCAAGACCTCTCCCAACTCCCTGAGTACCCTAGGGTGTAGGTTGTCAGGCCCCATTGCCTTGTTGACCTTGATTTTTGACAGCTCGCAGTAGACGCTGCTGGGTGTAAATTTGAAATTACTAAACGGGTCTACTGATTTAATCCTTGTATGTGGTTGAGGGCCGATTCCCGGCACCTCGCGGGTGAAGACTGAACAGAAGTATTCATTTAACAGTTGGGCCTTTTCCGAGTCCGTCTCCACATGGTCTCCGTCTGGTTTTCTGAGTCGTACTATCCCGCCTGAGTTCTTTTTCCTGTCACTAATATACCTGAAGAAGGATTTATCTCCCTTCTGGATATTCTTTGCTAGAGACTCCTCCATGCGGAATTTGGCCTCTCTAACTGCCGCTTTGACGGCTCTTGATTTGGTCAGATAATCTACTCTGGAGTCCTGTGTCCCTGATTGTTTGTAAGAGATGAATGCTTTTTTCTTCTCTTTGATGAGGTCTGAGATCTCCATAGAGAACCACTGTGGCTTGTTGTTCCTACTTCGTTTGCTTACTGATTTAACATAGCGGTTTGTTGCTTCCTGTATGGTGGTTTTCAAAGTTGACCACATTTCTTCCACGCTGTCGGTATCTGCTTGGGTTTGTAGCGCCTGGTGAACGAAGTCTCCCATGTCCTGGAAATTTGTGTCCTTGAACTTGAGAACCTTGGTCAATGTGGTAGATTTCGTGAAACCTTTCCTGAGATTGAACCAAATCATATTGTGGTCACTGGAGGCCAAAGTTTCACCCACCGAGACCTCTGTGATACTTTCTCCGTTGGTAAGTACCAGGTCCAAAATTGCCTGATCCCTTGTTGGCTCAATTACCAGTTGCCTGAGTCCTGCTCCATTCAAAGAGTTTAATAGCTTCCTGCTGCTGCCGGAAGCAGAGGAAAGCATGACCCAATCCACATCGGGCATGTTGAAGTCACCTACCAATACTGTGTCCCCCCGCAAGGTGATATTCTCTATATCTCCGATTAATTCCAAATCTAGGTCTTCTTGATGTTTTGGGGGTCTGTATACCACGCCAAGATATAGGCATTTGTCCTTCCCTCTGGCCAAATTTACCCAAAGGGATTCCCCAGTGTACTGTACATCTGTGATTCTGGTGACCTTAATGTCATCTTTAGTATATAATGCCACCCCACCTCCCATTTTGCCCTCCCTGTCCCGTCGAAGCAAGTTGTAACCTGGTATGACCATGTCCCACGCTTGGGAGTCTGTGAGCCAGGTCTCAGATATCGCCACCACATCCAGGTCGGCACTCCTCATTTCTATCTCCAAATCTAGGATCTTGTTTCCCAGACTGTGGGCGTTGACGTACATAGCCCTCCATGTTGTGTGCTTGTTGTATCTCAGTGGGGACAATCCCTCTATATCAACTAGACCACCATTAGTATTTTTCGCTTGTCTCTTACACTCCCTAGACCCAGAGCTACAGCTTGTACCTATCCCGGACTCCCCATAACTGCAGTGCGCTCCTATCAGAGACTTGGTAATGTGTGTACCCTGTGGGGGTATTCCCGTTTGGGCTACTTGAGCTCCTTTAGTGCAATTTGCAGCGTATGCACTCTCGCTGGTCCCAGAATTACAGTGTGTACTCCCTCTAGACCTAGAATTGCTACGTGTACTCCCCTTAGACCCAGAATTGTAATGTGACCCAATGCAGTGTTTACTTAGTTCAGTTCCAAAATAGTATTGGTAGCCCGTACCCTCCCCCAACTCACCTAGTTTAAAGCCCGTACCCTCCCCCAACTTACCTAGTTTAAAGCCCTGTGTAGTAGGCGGGCTAGACGGTGTCCAAGGACGTTCTTCCCCCTCTTGGTCAGGTGTAACCCGTCTGGTCCAAGCAGTCCCTGCAGTGCCTCTCCGTGGTGCAGGAACCCAAAGTTCATCTCCCTGCACCATTCCTGCAGCCAGTCGTTCACCCTCCGGACACGATCCTCCCTGGCGAACGACTGGCTGCAGGAATGGTGCAGGGAGATGAACTTTGGGTTCCTGCACCACGGAGAGGCACTGCAGGGACTGCTTGGACCAGACGGGTTACACCTGACCAAGAGGGGGAAGAACGTCCTTGGACACCGTCTAGCCCGCCTACTACACAGGGCTTTAAACTAGGTAAGTTGGGGGAGGGTACGGGCTTTAAACTAGGTGAGTTGGGGGAGGGTACGGGCTACCAGGCCCAGGCAGATGCATTGCTGGAGTCCAGAGGAGCAGGAGGGACTGAGAACCCCTCCTACTCCCAACATTTAGGTACAGGGGTATAGGGCCGGAGGTGGGCCCTGCTGGTTGGGGACTTGGCCATGCCAATGGCAGGAGGGAGGCCTAAGGAGCAGGAGGAACTGAGCACCCTTCCTGCTCCTTACTTTTATGTACTGTGAGGGTGTCGGGTCGGGGGCCAGGGAGGGCAATTTTTGACTCTCCTGCTCTCTGCCATTCTTCCCCGCAGTGTAGCCCCGCTTTAAAACTACTGCAGGGAAGGGCGGCAAAGAGCAGGAGAGTCGGGGCAGGCAGAGAGCAGGTCGCAGCAGAGAGCAGAAGAGTCGGGGGAGGCAGAGAGAGTTGGGGCAGGCAGAGAGCAGGAGAGTCAGGGAGCTAGAGAGTCGGGGTAGGCAGACAGCAGGAGAGTCGGGGGGAGCCAGAGAGATAAAAGTCAGGGTAGAACAGTTTTTTACACAAGCGACTGGTCCTTGATCGGCCAGACAGTTGGTGTGTCAGAAAAAAAGGGTAGTGAATCGCGTCCTTCCTGCCTTGCATGCCGATTCCCCTCATTTGCATGCACGGATCAGGATGGGATCACTACACAGGTTAGTGAATTGGGTCGGAGGGAAATCGGGTCGCTAAGGACTCGCAAACTGATTGGTACACGATCGGTTTGCTTTGTGAATCTAGCCCTATGTGTCTGTTAAATGTTGGAAATGCTCCTTGATGCCAGCAAGAATGAATGAATTTGTTGAAGTAACAGTAAGATGCTTGAGCAAATGGGCATGTGATGGAAGGGCATTGCAGGTGGTAGGAATCTGATCAGCAGGCAAGACTTATTGCCACATCAAAGGCAGACAAGACACCAATGATCTCATTTAACAGTAGTTCTTTTAAATTCAAAAGCAGGTTCTGCGGTTTTATTAAATCATTGAATTCGATTGCCAGTTGTATGAGATGTGTTAAGTTTTTCCATATTGATACTAGCATTTTACAGATACTATTCCATCTTGTTGGAACAGCCTGTTTAAGGATAGTCTCAAGCTCTTTAGAATAATATGGGGACAGTTTGTTTCTGTCCCCTGCGGATCTGTCCCTGTCCCCACCCCACAGCTCTGTGTGTGTCCTTGCCCCGTGGTTATCCATGGGTATTTGTCTCCATGTTATTCTCTATGCATGCAAATGTGACCATGTTGCACTCCACTCCTGAGCATGTCTGCTAGAAGTGTTTGCATTTCTTTACCCGGGCAGGGCAAGATTGATGAAGGCACATCCACCTGCAGCTGCTCACCAGCGCATGTGCACAAACACACATATGCACACACAAACACATAAACATCACTCACACCCGGTGACAGGGCGGGGACAGTGGTTGCGGGGATGGGGTGGGGACGGGGACGGTGGTTGCGGGGACGGGGTGGGGACGGGGACGGTGGTTGTAGGGATGGGGTGGGGACAGGGATGGTGGTTGCGGGGCGGGGACAGGGACTGTGGTTGCGGGGATGGGGCGGGGACAGTGGTTGCGGGGACGGGGTGGGGGACAGGGACGGTGGTTGCGGGACGGGGACAGGGACGGTGGGTGCAGGGACGGGGCAGGGACAGTGGTTGCGGGGATGGGGTGGGGACGGTGGTTGCGGGGATGGGGTGGGGACGGTGGTTGCGGGGATGGGGTGGGGACAGGGACGGTGGTTGCGGGGCAGGGACAGGGACTGTGGTTGCGGGGATGGGGCGGGGACAGTGGTTGCGGGGACGGGGTGGGGGACAGGGACGGTGGTTGTGGGACGGGGACAGGGACGGTGGGTGCAGGGACGGGGCGGGGACAGTGGTTGCGGGGATGGGGTGGGGACGGGGACGGTGGTTGCGGGGATGGGGTGGGGACAGTGGTTGCGGGGATGGGGTGGGGACAGGGATGGTGGTTGCAGGGCGGGGACGGGGACAAATTTTTTCCCCGTGTCATTCTCTACCTCATATGTCTAGTAGCGTTATAGAAACGTAGTAGTAATAGTTGTCATCGCATATACTTATTTGCATTGGGCAATTTTATAAGCAGTAGTTTACACACAGGTACCAGTATAAATATGCCAAAATGCCTTTATAAATTAACTTGAGTCAGGCCATTTTCCTCTGAAAGTTGCCCTCTTAAAAATCAGTAGATGTCTCATATCATCAGGAAGAAAGCCTAAGGATCATGCACAAGCAGGGCTCAGTTTTTCACATGCAGCTCATCACAAATGGTTCTTCCCCAGGCTGATGTATTTATAACATGTGTCCAGAAAGTTTAATTTTAGAAGCTCCTTGCATGAGAATATTTTGACAGTTGAAGACAGATTTAACTATGTTAGATGCACAAATGAATATATACGCAATGACATCTAAACCTGTCTTTATAAAGGAATAAAGCACCGCAGAAGAGAATGCATGGTTTTATAGCGTTTTTGTGTACAATTCTTAGCACTGCTGACAGATTGCTCTCTGCTGCTTTCTTGCAAATTCTTTAACCTTTAATCCACGCTACAAATAATTAATGGTTTCTGCAGTCCAATAGAGTCCCTCAGGCCTTGATGCAGTATGCACTGTGCTAGATTCTAGGCTTCTGAGCACTGCGTTCCATGCACATACTAAAAAATATGTTTACGTCTGATACAGTACACTAACGGCATGCAATTTACTGCAGAGTTAAAAATGTGCCTATTAGGAATGTGCCTTCATAGGATAGCGACGAGCAGGAGGCTTGTAAGCTCTAGTCGCAGAGGGTTTCGGCTTAGGGCGAAGAAGAGAGGCAAAGGAGCGTTCATGCTCGGAGAGCCGTTTTGTAGCCGCCTCAATCGAGTCATCAAAAAGTTCTGAACCTTGGCACGGCAGGTTCGCTAAACGATCCTGTAAGTTTGGATCCATGTCCACTATTCTGAGCCAGGCGAGACGTCGCATGGCCACTGCAAACGCCGAGACCCTAGAAGAAAGCTCAAATGCATCATAAGATGCCTGCAACATGAAGAGACGCAATTGAGAGAGAGATTGGATAATTTGTATTATTATACTAGATAAAAGTATAACAGATCAGACTATTTGAATCACGTTTCAAGTTTCTTTATTTTTGATATACCGTTTATCGTATAGGTATCTAAACTGTTTACAACAAAATGTAATATATATATAAAAAATATATATATATTAAAAAAAATTAAAAACTTATCTAAACTAAGAAAAGGGGATGGGAAGGAGAGATTAATAAATACATCGAGATGAAAATAAAAATAAAAAGAGGAGAATGGGAAAGGGAAGTACAGCTAGGTTGGGGAGGTCGCGTCAAAAGAAGCGTTTTGTATGTCTTAGGATTTCTGCAAAGGTTGATCAATTTTCATAGATAATGGAATTTACAGAGTCAAGGCATTTTTAAAGAGGAACGTTTTAAGTTTGGATTCAAAATTTATCTAAAGAGTTTTCTAAACGAAGATCAGTGGGAAGAGCATTCCACAGTGTGGGAGCTGTGACAGAGAAGATGGATTTTTGAGTGGTGTCGTGAAAGAGTTCTCGTATTGGAGGGATGGTAAGCAGGTTTTGATTGCTAGATTGAAGGGTCCTGCAAGATGCATATGGGATTAAAGGTTTATCAATGAAAACTGGTTGATGGGAGTTTTTTGTTTTGAAAGCAAGAAGTAGTATTTTATAGGTGAAGAGGTGTGTGATGGGCAACCACTGAGCTTTGCGGAGAAGAAGAGTAACATGATCATTTTTTTTTTTTTTTTGCATGGTAGATAAGTTTAACAGCAGTGTTTTGCATTAATTGGAAGCAACGGATTTCCTTTTAGGTTATTCCTTGGTAAGAGAGCATTACAGTAGTCTAGGGTCGAGATTGAAGGGAGATCGAGAAGGGAGGAAATGGGACGAATAAGTTGTAACTCGTGAAAGCATTTTTGTGTTACAGCACTGATTTGTTGATGGAATGTAAGATCTTTATCCAGGATAATGGCAAGAAGTCTGATTTTACTGTCCATTTGGATGGGAGAAGAATCAATGCTAATGGAGGTACAGAGATGTTCATTTGTGGAGGTTGGAAAAAGAACGCCTGTAGTTTTAGAAATGTTTAGTGCGAGCTATCTCCTATCCCTAACCAACAAAAATGCTCTGCTGGCCCAAGCAGAACCCTTTCTAAATACTGCATCCCACCCACACACACCACAAAAATCTGTGAGGCAAGAGGAACATCTGAATCCTAGTGTTGCACCAGGGTGCATCAATAGGGGATTAACCATATGACAATGATTCATTGCTAAAGAAAGTAATATTTCCTTTGGTAAAATAACCTCTAGAGGTTCATCCTAATCCACTGCAATGGTTTAGGTGCCAACATTTTTCAAGATGGCAGTGCTAGAGGCAGGAACCAGTAGGTGTCACTCCTACTTCTCAGCTTTTAAATGTATATGAAGGGATTGGAGTGTCAGAAGGGACCAAAACGCATCACCTTGGACCAGCAGGACTTGTTTTTGAGGGTTAGGGGTAGGAGGTCTACTTTAGCCACCAGAATTTGGCTTTGTGGAAACTGGGAGAGGCAGTTGGGGTTCCCATATGGACTAACAGGTCCTGAATTTTCATAGGATTAGGGGGGTGGGGATGAGAGATCCAGGGGGCTAATTTTGTTATATGTTATCTTCAGGCCAGCCTGAGCTGGTGTAAAAATTCAGAGCTAAAAGAGGAGTAAAATACAACTGTGCTAAATTTAAGTGCAATGTTTATCTCAGGAGCAATTTTTTATTTAGCAATTTGCATATATTTTGCATGTTTATTGTGACACCCTTCAGCCTAGTAGTTTTATGCTGATTGTCCTGAGCTAATATTTCTTCCTGTGTTGCGGGTAATATTAGCCCAAATTGCTGTGCTAGTGGTTAGTGCAGTGCATTGTATCATCTCCTCAGTGTTCTTAACATTTGACACTCCTGGCTTTACAAAGACTCTATGTACTAGCTCGTAACAAAATAAGCACTTCTTACATTCTGTATTTGCAAGAATATAGCTTAGCTGTAGCATAAATGCAATAAACAAAGCAGGGGAGTTTTAAAAAACAGAAAAGATTATTTTATGCACAATTTATCCTTCAAAATAAGCCTTCAAAGGCCCTGCTTGTTTGTTTTGTACAATTTCCGTATATGACTTTTGCATCAGGATAAGATGACTGCCACTCAGTTCTGCTGATTAAATGATGCAGAGTCTTGCAGATTGCTCTGTTTAATTCTGAGTCCTCCCTATTGCTTTTTCCCTCACAGAAGGAAGACATGGCAGGAAATTTGGAGCACATTGGTAATACTAGGAGTTGCCTCCATAGAAGGTTCTAGAGTTATCCAAGAGTGAAGTGGTATTAAAAATATGCTCTTTTTCTTGGATCTCACTAGGAACAAGGTTACTAGATCATTTGGGACAAGCTAAACTGAGAACAAGATTTAAGATTTGGCAATTAGGCATATATGATCCAATCACTCATTCCTCTATTCCTGTCACTAATCCCAAGTCACTTTACCTTTCTGATCACTTCTGGAGTCTCCAGGCTCTATCCTAGGCCTTAGATCTACATTCATCCCCTTGAGAAACACCTACAGGAACTAGAACTACAGAAAAAAAAAACCCTCAAATAAATCAGGTGAAAAAAAAAAGGCTCAAACCAGCCAGTGGTCCTTTCTCAATGTTCCTTCTATGATTAGGGTGAGAACAATTCCCCCCCCCCAATTAGGATATAGTCTTTCAGCCCTCTTTACCCCAATCCCGGGCCTGAGTCAAACATGTTAGTTCTCAAATCCTTTAAAGTCCAAAAAGGTCCAAAACACCCTTCAAACATCAATTCTCTCCATGAAGAAAATATATGCAAATTAGTATTCAAAATAGGTCCCTTTTGTTCAGCAGTAGAAATCACTCAGTCATCTTTATGGGTCCGGAATTTATTTAACTAACATCTGGTAACCCTAGTCACAAGGTCATGCATTTGGGCTGCAAAAACCAGAGGGAACGGTACAGTTTTGGGGGTGAAGAACTTATGTGCATGACGGAAGAGCGGGACTTGGGTGCAATTGTATGTGATGATTTTATTGTAAGGTGGCCAAACAGATTGAAAAGGTGACGGTGAAAGCTAGAATGATGCTAAGTTGTATAGGGAGAGGTATGGCTAATAGGATAAAGGAGGTATTGACTTTGGTGAGACCTCACTAGAATATTGTGTACAATTCAGGAGGCTTCACCTTCAACAAGATATAAAAATGATGGAGTCGGTCCAGAGGAAGGCTACTAAAATGGTATGTGGTCTTCGTGATAAGGCATATGGGGACAGACTTAAAGATCTCAATCTGTATACTTTGGAGGAAAGGCAGGAGATATGATAGAAACACTTAAATAACTATGTAATATAAATGTGCATGAGTTGAGTCTCTTTCATTTGAAAGGAAACTCTGTAATGTGAGGGCATAGGATGAAGTTAAGAGGTTATAGGCTCTGGCGTAATCTGAGGAAATACTTTTTTACAGAAAGGTTGGTAGATGCGTGGAACAGACTCCCGGAAGAGGTGGTGGAAACAGAGACTTTGTCTGAATTCAAGAGGGCCTGGGATAGGCACGTGGGATCTCTCAGAGAAAGAGATAATGGTTACTGGGGATGGGCAGACTGGATGGGCCATTTGGCCTTTATCTGCTGTCATGTTTCTATGTAATTACATTTCAAATATGTTGATGTTTTGGTTCCGAATCTGGATGGAAATAGTCAGGTTTTTTTTCAGAACTTCTGTGATGTCAATGTCACTTCCTTGGTTTGCTCATTTTACCTTTGTGTTGTGTCTAGCGGCTCTAGCCCATGTGTGCATGATTACACAGTGACCTGCCTTTGCCCATGCCAGTGGAAAGCATAGATGAGAAGAGTCTGCTAGTCAGTCTGCTGAGTGATTCACTCATCTTGTGGTCTGTCCTTGTTGTGCACCTGCTCTGTCCTCATTTGCAGTGAGTTAAACTTCTGGTTTTAAGGGGTGGAGAGATCATGTGTTCATCATCTGATCTCTTGTTTTTGTTCTGCCAAAGCAGGAGCAATCTGGATGCAAGAAAGGGGGAGGATGTGAGATGCTGGACCAAGAGCAAGGGAGGAAGAACTGGAAAGGTGCTGGATGCAGGAAACGGGGAACAGGGAATAGGGAAAAGGAAGGGTGCTCAATGCAGGAAAGGGGGGATGCTGCATACAACATTCAAGAAAGGGGAAGGATGGAGAAGAATGAAAGAAAAGGGGACAAGAGAGAGGGGGAGATGCTGGATGCGGCAAATAGGAATTGGGGGATGGGATACTGCTTGCAGGGCATCCAAGTGCTATTCTGTAATGGTGTAGACAAGTCATACACATACAACACCCCTACATCTTTCCCTAATTAGATTGTAAGCTGCCTAGAAGGTAGCGATCATAGTGCAGGATTGTAACCCAGTAATAAACTTGGAAACTTGGACTTACAGAAAACTGTATGTTACATGGGTCCTTGCCACATTTATATGCTAGCACAGGAGTCCTCAAATCCAGTCCTCAACCTGGCCTGGTTCTCAGAATTTCCACATTGCATGCAGATTTATCTCATAGATATTCATGGTGGAAAATCCAGAAAACTAGGCTGGGTTATGGACCTTGAGGACAAGCTTTGAGGACCCCCGGGACTAGGTCAACGGCTGGTATAACTCTGGGTGTGTAAATGTTAAGCATACAGAGTACAGGGTTAGACTAGTATTCCATATCAGACCCTGAACATCCATGTGCTGTTACAGAATAGACTCTTATGATCCAACTTCAGGGCAACTAAATGGAGGTCTGGTGCTGTAGAAATAATTAATAGTAGTAGTAGGTGCTCAACTGTAGCATTGTAACATAGTAACATAGTAGATGACGGCAGATAAAGACCCAAATGGTCCATCCAGTCTGCTCAACCTGATTCAATCTAAAACATTTGTTGTCTTTTCTTCTTCTTAGCAATTTCTGGGCAAGAATCCAAAGCTCTGCCCGGTACTGTTCTTAGGTTCCAACTACTGAAGTCTCCGTCAAAGCTCACTCCAGTCCATCTACACCAGTGGTCTGAAACTCGCGGCCCGGGGGCCACATGCGGCCCGCCAGGCACTATTTTGAGGCCCTCGGTATGTTTATCATAATCACAAAAGTAAAATAAAACAGTTTCTTGATCATGTGTCTCTTTAGCTATAAATTACAATATTATTATTAAGACTTAGCCAAAAGGAAAGATTTATAGAGTTTTATCTCATGCAAAATTGTAATTTCTTTAATAAGCCATTAACTATTTTTTTTCTGAGGCCCTCCAAGTACCTACAAATCCAAAATGTGGCCCTGCAAAGGGTTTAAGTTTGAGACCACTGTTCTACACCATCCCAGCCATTGAAGCCTTCCCCAGCCCATCCTCCACCAAACGGCCATATACAGACACAGACCATTCAAGTCTTCCCAGTACTGGCCTTAGCTCTTCAATATTTACCATTATTTTCTGATTCTAGATCCTCCGTGTTCATCCCATGCTTTTTTGAACTCCGTCACCGTTTTCATCTCTACCACCTCTCTCGGGAGCGCATTTCCAGGCATCCACCACCCTCTCCATAAAGAAGAATTTTCTTACATTGCTCTTGAGTCTGCAACCCCTCAACCTCAAATTATATCCTATGGTTTTACCATTTTCCTTTCTCTGGATAAGATTTTGTTCTGCGATAATACCTTTCAAGTGTTTTAACGTCTGAATCATATCTCCCCTGTCCCTCCTTTCCTCTAAGGCAGGGATCTCAAAGTCCCTCCTTGAGGGCCGCAATCCAGTCGGGTTTTCAGGATTTCCCCAATGAATATGCATTGAAAGCAGTGCATACACATAGATCTCATGCATATTCATTGGGGAAATCCTGAAAACCCGACTGGATTGCGGCCCTCAAGGAGGGACTTTGAGACCCCTGCTCTAAGGTATACATATTCAGGGCTTCCAGTCTCTCCTCATGCCCCCTTAGTGCCTTCTTGGAACTTGGGAACAAGCAGAAATGTTTCATAAAAAAAATAGTGGCACTGGTGCTTTAAAATGATGGGGAAAATGATAGCAAATCAACCAGTGGAGTAAAACAAATAGTCCTGGTGGAAGTTTGGAGAGGCCAGTGCTTATTTTTGTAACTGCATCACTGAGCCAGAGATTAGTTTGGCTGTACTCTTGTGATACCGAGCTTTGCAATTGTTTCCCATTTTTTTGAAACAAATAAAAACTGCTACTTTCCATTCGTAATGTTTATATTAGAGGCACAGAAGCTCATTTTCAAAAAAAGACAGCATAAACTATTACTTGGACAGCCTAATTGACAGGACATCCAAGTGTCGATTTTTGAAACCGACTTTCTGGACATCTTGCCAGACATTCCAGTCACCGTGCATCCAAAATTCAAGGGAGGCATGTTGGAGACATGTTATGGGTGGGCTTTGGGTGGGTTTAGACTTGGACATATTGCAGCGATAATCAAATCTTTCCTGAGATGTCCTGGATGGAATTTAGACATCCGGAAGTAAACCTGTTTTAAAAGTGATTGTTTTTTGAATTATTTGTGCATTTAAAGTGCGTTCTGTGTAGTGTTTATGTTTAAATTCATTGTATGGCACTGTTAACATTTGAAAATTAATAAAGATTTATTTTAAAAAAAAGTGTCTTAGTGCTAACAAAATACCCAAACTGACCAAATGACCACTGGAGGGATTAAGTAATGACCCCTCCCTACATACACACACTTCCCAGTGGTCACTCACCCCCCCACACACACACTCCTCAGTGGTCACTCACACCCCCACCCTCACTCCATATCTTAACGAAACAGTACATGTCTGTCGGTATGGGAAATCCAAGTATGGCACACACTAGTGAGCCATAGAGAGGAGGATCCAGGCCATTTGGTAAAACATAGAAAAAAGCTCTATGAGCCAACGGCGTGGTCCTAACCAAAAGCTTGGCTGCAAATGCTTGTAATAAATGTACTCCATATAATAAAAGGCATTGAACACCAGAAATCTCCTTCTCTGTTTGTCTTCCACTTTCCAAGCTTTGGGAAGTTGGTATCTCCTGTTTTCCTGGGAATTCTTTTGTTCCTTTGGAGTAAATTTATTACAAGCATTTGTGGGCAAGCTTTCGGTTAGGAACTCGACGTCGTCTCTTAGAGCTTTTTTCTATGTTTTACAAAATTGTTTATCGTGACTGATTTAAAAGGATAGCGTACCTAATCAACATTCAGACATCAGAGTCCTGAGGCAAGGCCATTTGGGCCGAAACACGATCGTGTCGAGTCTTGACATACAATAAAAGGCATTGAACACCAGAAGTTTCCTTTGCTCTTTGTTTTCCACTTTGTAAAAGGAGCCCCATGTGGATAACAATTTTCTAAAATAGTTATTTATTTGCATATATAAATCTCTCTGTTTACACATGTAAATGATACACATTTTCTAAAATGACCTCCTTTACCTATACTTAGAAAAATGAATAACTGAATGATAGTGGGTATACCAAGATAAAGAAGAGGATGTTTAACTACACAGCAAGTTAATGCTCACTGCCATAGGCTCTACTACCATTTGGAAAAAAAACAAATTAGAATTAAGAAAAATTAGTTTTAGTATGCTTAATATGTGTTAATTCAAATTGTATCAGGCACTAAATTTGGCAGACTTCTAATATACCTTGAGCTTCATTTTTAAAACAGCACCTGAGTGGCACTTTTCAGCCTGCACAACCCCAGACTGTTTTCAAAAACAAAGGGCCGGATATTCAGGTGTATGCATGCATCAGTACACGTCCTGCAGCAAGCCATTTTTAAAATGGGGTAATGATTACCACAGTTTAATAAAAGAACCCCATAGATAGCAATGACTTTTATGCAGTCCTGTTTATATGGTCAGCCTGACTGGATAAGTGCTGAATAGCGACACTTAGCTGGCCAAGTGTAAACTCTGTCCCCGTATCAGGAGCCGCTGAAAAATTCTCAGCCTAAGAAGAGAATGATGTGGAGCCATGAAGCTTACAAGTTATTCCACGCTTTTCTTGACACTTTTCGTTTCAATGATATGAAATGAAGCAAAAAGTGTCAAGAAAAGCGTGGAATAACTTGCAAGTTTCATGGCTCCACATCATTCCCTACTTGGACGGGCTGAAAACCTTTCAGCGGCCCCTCGTAATGCCTCCAAACTAGCCGGTTTGCAGGGGCAAAGTTCAGTTAGCTTCCAATATTCAGAGCTAGCCAGCTATATTTAGCACATCAATAGAACCGTATAAATAGCTGTCCCATCTTTATCCGCTAGGCAATGGCTGGTTAAGTCTAAATATTTTTAGAAGAAAAAAAAATACACAGGCAAAATAAGTTTATAGTTCATTAAAACTTGATACATCGCCAAGCCTGTAGAATTTAGGTGGTTTAAGATAAAACACAATAAGATAAGCTGAAAAGGAACTCCATAGTTTTTTGTATAGGAGAGACCTAACTCAATCATTCCTAGAGAAAAATATAACATAATCTAATTACCCCCCCCCCCTTTTTACAAAAGCGTAGTGCAATTTTTAGCGCCAGTAATGGCAGTAACAGCTCCAAACCTCATAGAATCCCTCTGAGCATCAGAGCTGGTACCACCACCACCAGGGCTATAAAATGCACTTTGCTTTTGTAAAAGTGGAGTTAAATGCCAAGATAAATTGAGATCGGCGATGTAGCCTCCATAGAATGAGGGAAAGAAAGAGAAAAAAAAAATGCATCATTAACAAAATAATGTTGTGTTTTACTAAACAGCACTAGAAGTTTTTAGCGTGGGCAAGTGAGGTAAATGCTTTGACGCTCATAAAAATTCTATGAGCATCGGAGCATGTACCCTCAACATCCTGCGCTAAAAACCTCTAGCATCGTTTAGTTAAAGGAGCTCTAAGATTCCTAAACAAATCTCAACTATAAAGTGGCATCATTTGACCATGGCCCTATTCTATAAAACCGTAGACTGAGAAGAAACAAGTCATGAAGAAATTTTACCATTGAAAAGCTTTCCAGATGAGAGGGATCAAAAACCCTTGCCAAGAGATTAAACATTTACGAGGGGATGCTGAAAAGTTCTCAGCCCAACCAACCAACCAACCAACTTCCTAAATTCCGAACATTATTTTTACCACTGTAGTTGAAAAGCGTGCTATCTTATTTTGTTAAGTGCCAATTTGCAGAAACAAAATTCTATGTTTTGACATTGTTTCAGATCATTGATTGAAACATGTCCACAACATTCTCTTCATGGTTGGGCTGAGAACTTTTCAGCACCCCCTCAAAGCTCTAGAGAAGATAACAACGTCTGTGTAAAATTTCATCAGATTACAGATATCACCCTGAAGAGTGTGAAAAGCTCCTTCATCCATCCACATCCACTGCCCAGATCTTGGAGGGAAATCTTAATATGTTCAGTATTAGCTAACACCTCCTTAATGTATTCACTGAAGGCCAAGAAGCTCAGAATTTTGAATTTTCCTCGTACAAGGTTGCTTTCTGCTTTAATATATTGCTTTCTTAAAATATTAAAGAGGTAAGCGCCTGGTACATTGGAACATCTTCTTTACTCCTGTAAACATCTTAGTGTGTACTGGGGAAAAGTATGGAAAACCATTTGTGAAATATTGGGCATTAAAGATCCCCTCACATATAAGGTCATCATCTTTTTTTAAAAAAAAACTTTATTGATTTTCAAACTTTGATAGTACAATACAATTAGTAAATCAGAAATACTGCATAAAACACACTATTAACTATACAAATTATTACATTAAAGTCATTTCCTACCATCCTCATCTTAATTATTAATACAATAATACATATGATGTGATTACAGTATTATAATTAAATAAATTAAATCCTCAAAGTATCTTACCCCCCCCCCCCCACCCATCCTCCCTGGATGTGTAAGGTAATCTAATGAAAAAGAAAGAAACATGACCTTTACTGTAATGCAACAAAAGTAGTTAATGGACTCCATACATCATTAAAGGACTTACTAGTCCCCAAACGCTCCACCGTCATTCTTTCATATTTATATGTGGTACACACATTTACCCACCAAAAAGTATAACTAATCCTGTCATGGTTCTTCCAATTATGTGTGATCAATTGAACAGCTATTCCCGTCATGATCATGAAAAGATGACTTTTATACTTATCTAAAGTAGGCTTAACATGTAATAACGTACCATAAATTACAGCTTCATAAGTTAAGGGAATAGATGACTCAAGAATGAGATTTATTTGTCCCCAAATTGACTTCCAGAAACTAAGTATCAATGGACAAAAATATAACAGATGATCCAAAGTCCCTATATTACTATGACAATGCCAGCATCTATTAGATTTGGAATTATCTATTTTTTGTAATCGAACTGGTCATCATTTTAATGTCACAAGGTTTAACTGTTTCCTTAGATGTGTATACCAGTCAACTACTGTCCACTATGTTATCTATAGCAATTCAGAACGTGCTCTTTTGTTGGAAAGATCTATCAAAAGTAGAATTTCATGCCTGGTGGAATACCTTGTGTCTGATTGGTAAATATGAAAAATTATTAGCTGAAAGATCTGCTGTTCCTTCTAAATACAAAACTATATGGGCGCCTTTAGTTAGATACTGTGGTTCCTAATTTCAACTTTCATTATGGAATGTAGTGTAAAGAGCAGGTTTTTCACACTTTATATGATAGCCACCTCAATGTTCTATTGCTTCTATCCATATGATATCACGTATACTTGTAACCTTGTACACTTGAATTTTATGTTCTTGACGTTGTAAAAACCTAATAAAAATATTTGAAAATGAAAAAAAAAAGAGGTCTTTGCTATAACTGAAGATGTTAAGGTTAAGTATGAATATTGACTTAACTAGTCGTGCACTAGCCAGCTTCCCCCCCCCCAAAAAAAAAAAAAAAAAAAAAAAAAAAAAATTCAATGTTGATGCTCACACAGTTTTAGTGCCGGCAATGGACAAAAAACAAAATAATAACAAAAAAATGCTATCCACCACTAGCTGAATTTTGGCTGGAATATGTTTATCGTGAGGCTACTAAACAAACCAGAGAATATATTTCTTCACACAATGTGTAATTAAACTCTGGAATTCATTGCTGGAGAATGTGGTGAAATCAGCCTAGCAGGGTTTAAAAAAAAAGTTTGGATAATTTCCTAAAAAAAGAAGTCCATAGCCCATTATTGAGATGACTTGGGGAAACCCACTGTTTATTTCTAGGATAAGCAGCATAACATCTGCTTTACTACTAGCTAGGTATTTGGAACCTGGGTTGGCCATTGTTGAAAACAAGATACTGAACTTGATGGTCTTTTGGTCTGTTCCAATATGACAATTCTTATATACATGAGGGGCCAATGCAGACAAGCGTGTGTTAGAGATGTGCGCTGATGTTAGAGTGCAAGACATATAAAACCAACCTAACACAAGTTTTGCTCTCCAATGCAGTAAGATAATTGTATTTAAATATGAAGTGTGCAGAACTTGTGCGCTACCTAAGAGGAACATCCTGGATGCAAGCTCCCTCATTATGCATCAGGAGCAGCTAGAAGCATGCCTGAGCAAAATAAAAGTATTGGCATTACAAAGATTTCTTATGCATGAAATTGTTGCCCTGCTGTTACAATACTCCCCCGAAATTCACAGGGGTTTCGTTCCAGGAACCCCCGAGAATTTCAAAAAAATGTGAATATGGTTTTTAGGCAGGGGAGGGCAGCTGGAGAGGCAGGAGAGGGCAGCCTGAGTACCGGCAAGTGAAGGAAATCACTCGCTGTATGCTCCAACCGCCTCTTTCTGTACTAAAGTCGGGCCTCACCAATCAAGGTCCGACTTTAGTACAGGAAGAGGCGGTCCGAGCATACAGCGAGTGATTTCCTTCACTCACCAGTGCTCCGGCTGCCCTCTCTTGCCTCTCCAGCTGCCCTCTCCTGCCTCCCCTGCCCGGTCATTCACAGTCGGAAAATATCGCGAATGACCTGGACCGTGAACCGTCGACCGTGAACTCGCGGAGGAGTACTGTATATATTTGCAGAACAACATGCCAGCACATGCAAAGATATGATATTTTCTGCTTGGACCTGTGGGTGGAACCGTCACCTCCCATTTTGTCTTAAAACATTGTGGGTACTGTTACGTTTACAGAAAACTATGAAACTGGCATTAAGAGGGATGTTATGCAGTGAGACCCTGTGCTAAAAAATCCTATTTGTGATAAAATAATCCAACTTTACAATGGCCCATGTTGATAACTTCTCTCCCAAATCCTCAGAGACACTACTACAGAAGAAAGAGCTAATCATAGGTACCAAAATTTCAAGTGACTGTGGATCCAAACACAATACAACTTACCCTTCCCTGGACACAGTGAAGGAGTTTGCTCAATATTAAGGGTGCTCACCTAGGGTTATCAGATGTCCGGATTTATCCAGACATGTCTTCTTTTTAAAGGACTGTCCAGGTCCGGATGGCTTTTCAAAACCCGGCACTTTGTCCGGGTTTTGAGAAGTGTTGAGATTGGGGTCGCATCTGGATGGCATCTTTGCCTGCGCATATGCGATGTGGCGACATCACATGCATGCATGCATCACATGCATGCCCTCCAGACGCGGCCCCCGAAGAGGCGAGGTTTGTATGGGGCCAGGTTTGGGAGTGAGGGCAGGAAGAGGCAGGGTTGTGAGTGGAACAGGGCGGTGCTGTGGCAGAATGAGGCAGGGCCAAACATCCTCTTTTTTTTTTCTAGCCAAAATCCGGTAACCCTATGCTCACCACCTACTGCCCATAGTGCGGGCACCTATGGAGCTGACCTTTCCATGCCTCCTCAGATGTTGAAGTTGTTATGCCCAAAAGTCAACTCTGCATTGGGTCCATAAAAACTGGTAGCTTCAGAACCATTCATTTTGATACACTGGGTGCCGATGTCTAACAAGTTTAAGGGCTCCTTTAAGAAGCCGCAGTAGCGGTTTAATGCGCGTAATGGTGCGTGCTAAACCACTGGACGCACTAGCCGCTACCCTTGAGCAGGCGGTAGTTTTTCGGCTAGCGCGGGGGTAGCGCGTGATTAAAAGCCAAGCACGTGATTAAAAGCCATGGTAGTTTTTCGGCTAGCGCAGCTTCATAAAAGGAGCCCTAAGTTTCAAGTTTATTAAAAATTTGATACACCACCTTATCAATTTATTTCAAGATGGTTATACATTTTAAAATAGGGTAAAAACAATTAATACAAATTAACATAACTTTAACAAAAAAACATACTCAACACAACTATAACATACTAGACTAGACAAATGGGAAGAAAGGGTAGAACCAGGGCAGGTAGGCACGGGCCTAGGGCCCGAAATGGTCAGGGGGGCTCGATGAAGGAAGGCATCAACATTGTTTTTTCCAAACGGCCCCTCCAGCATCGATCAGCAACACGGGCCTCACCCTGATCGGCAACTCCCCCCCCCATCGACGGACAGTAAGACAAGCAAGCAGTGCAGGTAAGAAAAGGAATGGGAACTGCAATTTTGCAAGTGGTACTGCTTGCCCAAAGCTTCCCTCTGACGAAGCTTCCTGTTTCCGCCTGGGCGCATGGTGGGGTGGGGCGGGGCAGGGGGGGCCCAATGTTCTTGTGTGCCTAGGGGCCCTCAACGAATTAATCCTGCCCTGGGTAGAACTACAATGGTTAAAGAAAAGTAAGATATAAATAATATATAAGATATAAATAAGGGAGGGGTTAAAAAAACCAGATAAGTCCAATACAAGTGGACTCGTAAAAAATAAAGAAATTTTTTAAAATCCTTAAAAGGAATCCTTGAAAGGCATCTTTAAAAAGGAATGTCTTAAGGAAAGATTTAAATTTCTCAAGATTAGTTATCTCTCTTAAAGCATTTGGGGCCGAATTCCAGACTTCTGCATGAAACCTTTCCTGCACTGTGCTATGTGCTGCTGTCTGCATTAGTTTCTGCACTGGCCCCTGGGATAGGAAGACTAACTTTATTTATAACTAGGAAAAATGCGTCTGAGCCTTTTAAAATGTCTCTCTGATGAAGTAGTCCGGTCACTGACTTGCTGAAAATAATATTACATGTTCTAAACAACTCCCTGAAGGCTGGCTAATTGGCACTAACACCTTCTGGAGAGATTTTGGAAGACAATAGATTGAAAATGGATTGCGGTCCTCTGACATTTTTACAAGTGAAATGGCACGTGTGTTAAAATGATCTTAAATCTTTATCCAATTGCTGAACTGAGCTCCCTTACTGGGCATATAGTGGACTAGAATTTGTATTTCCTAATTATGCTTCGTTTTGAAACTGTAGCCCCGTGCAGTTAATTCGCCAGCGTACCGGGGCCCTGGATATGCTGCTGTCACATCTGTGGCCGAGCCAAGCAGATTCACGCTGACCTTATTGGCAGATGGTGAGATCATTACAGGGCTTTTTCTCACATTACACCTCTGCCTATTTTGGCTTCTTTAAAACTTAAGTGAGCCCTGGCAGGGGGCTGAACTTGGAGCCTTCCAGCACGGAAGCAAAACACTGCAAAATCATGTTGACAGGAATGGTCTTTGCGTGGACCCAGTGGAGCATTTCTTGAACCAATTTTTTTTTCCTGAGAGTGGAGTAGGCCACTGCCATTTAGCATTCCCTAAAACAAAAGGATGATCAGTAAGGGTTTTCATGCATATTAAACATTTTGTCAAAAAAAAAAAAAAGGTAATAATATAAAGTATATGCTAGTAGCACATTCTCTTTATGAATCTTCTTATCAGATATGCTTTTCTAAAAACAGTATCTTCATGGTACTGTTCCAATTTCTTATTTTATTGCTAACAGTTGTCAGTATAAATCAAACAATACGCAGACACAGTGAAAGATTCATAAGAGTCGTGTTGGTATGGAGAGTAAGTTTTGTGCACCTCAGGCTTTACATACATCAAATCAGTTTTGCTTCACCAGTTTATGAAATATTAACCAGATATATACGATTTGTCAAAAAGCTTCTGATGTTATTTTCCCCCTCCTTCTTTGTGTGTGTTTGTGCTTGAGTATGCATGAGAGAGAAAGAATGAGAAGTGTGCGTGTGTGTTTCTTGAATAGATAAGTGTTTGAGGTTTGTGCAGATGAGGACGGAGCTCAGGCATTGGTGGAATGAGGCATTATGACATCACAATCTGAGCTCTAGAATGTTGCTACTTATGATTTTAAAGTGTTTGAGGTTTGTGCAGATGAGGACGGAGATCAGGCATTGGTGGAATGAGGCATTATGACATCACAATCTGAGCTCTCGAAAGTTGCTACTTATGATTTTAAAGTGTTTGAGGTTTGTGCAGATGAGGACGGAGATCAGGCATTGGTGGAATGAGGCATTATGACATCACAATCTGAGCTCTAGAAAGTTGCTACTTATGATTTTAAAGTGTTTGAGGTTTGTGCAGATGAGGACGGAGATCAGGCATTGGTGGAATGAGGCATTATGACATCACAATCTGAGCTCTAGAAAGTTGCTACTTATGATTTTAACGTGTTTGAGGCTTGTGCAGATGATAGAAAATTGAATGTGAGAAAAATAAATGTGAGTGTGTCTTTGTAGATAGTAACCAGCTCTGTAGGTGCTGAACACCCCTAATATTTAGCAAACTCCTTAATTTTATCTACAGAGGAATAATTTCCATTGAGTTTAGCACTCCTAATCATTTTGAAAATTTGGCTTCTGTGTGTGTATGTGTAGAAGGAAATTTTATAAAGTGGATGCTAACATTAACATACAAGTTGTATACAGAAATGATCAGAATCATGGTATATACAGGTAGGAGCATCCATGGGTAGGATCCACACTTATGCATATAGGGGGAAATTCTATAAGAGGTGCCTAAAGTTAGGCTCCTAAATAAATAACCCGATTAGTAAACTGGCTTCAATTAAGAGCGTTAACAAACTATAAAAGATAGGTGCTTATCGTATTGCACCTAGCGGCACCTAATGCCAAAGTAGGCGTATTTAGGGGTGGAGAATGACTTAGGTGCCACTAGGCACAATTATCTAAAGGACTTAAGTGCCTATAATGTGGCCTGTAAAACCATGGCCTACATTACAGGTGCCTATGTTTTAAGTTAGGCACCATTAGGTGCCTAAATATAGGCTGTGACCAATCAGACTTGGCCTGACATGTTCCCATTTAAAAACCCCAGGAAAGGCAGAACTAGGGCCAGAAATATTATTCCCAAGCCCAGAAAAGTTCAGCAGCCTAGATTCCGCAAGTACACTGAGGAGAACCTTGCAGAAAATGAGTGCTTCTCTGACATCTCAGAGGTAGAAGAAATGGAGACTCAGCCTAGCTCTGGAAGGTTTGTCTCCAAACCTATTAATATAAGGTTCAGGCAAAATGCCTGTTAGAAAGCCTTGCTCTTTCTCGGAAATCCATAGGGGGAGCCCAAGAGAGCCTCAGAGCAGTTCAGGCACACAGAGAGCAGGGTGTGGCTCATATACTGAAAAGTCAGCAGTGTTTGTTCCACAGTTAAAGAGGACAAGGAGAAAGGATGGATTTCTCTCTACTGCTCAGCCCGCCCGTTAGAGCAACCTAATAACTCATGGAGGTGGATGAAATAGTTCCAAGCCCGGAAGCTGAAGCCCTACCCGAAGAGGAATCGATGGAACTCTGTGATGAGGTATTTACACCAGCAGAAGCTATGGAGATGGGAATTGCTTGCAAAGCCTTGAAACTGCTTGGAAGTTTTCTATGCAACAGTTTGATATGAATAGTTGTTTGTTTGTTTTTTGTTTTTTTTTGCATTGCAGTTTTGGGAGTTCCTGAGTGACCAGTGCTTTGTAGCCAAGAACTGTGAGATAGAGTGGGGGTTTTTTTTAGCCCCTGCTGTAGCCTCATGCAGGGTGGGTGCAGGACACTTTCTTGTGCTGTCTGTGTTTGATGGACTAACAGTTTTAGTTTTGTGCTGACAATGTTTTGCCTTGGAGAATTATATATTTAATTTTTGAATGAAGTAATTCAAGGGATCTGAGAATTGATTTTTGGGGAGAATTTTGTCAAGACCTTGGGTGGTGGGATTGTATGAATGCTTTGTAAGCTGTGAAGACAAACTTAACAATTCTCCTGCCTCAGCTCAGGACAAAAGCTGAAGGCTTCCAGAACATTTTCTTTTTTGTATTTGTATTTTGGAAAGCTATGCAAGGCCTGGTAAGACGCTAAAGTAGCTAGACTTGTGCTCCATTCTGAGCAGGCCTAATTTGAGGGCCAGTGTAAGACCTAGGCCCAGGTGAGGCCTAGTTACTGCAGTCTGTGCTGGATTGATATAGGGCACAGTGACATTTGTAAATCCTGAACTGCTAGATTTTTTTTCTACAACTTTTGTGTTTGGCCATTTTTGTTTTTGAACTATTGTGGAATGTAAATCCTGAACAATAATCCTGCAAAGGATCGAAAATACAGCATTGAATGTGTGACTGGTTTCATGATTCCTTTTTGATTTTGTTTGCTTTATACCTTGCCTGTAGGGCTGGTCTCCTTATTGAGCAGCGGGCCTGGAGTAGTAAATATGTGGTCCACTTGGGGCGCTATCAGTCTAACCAGGGCCCAGTGGCCACAAGGCACCGATCTTTGTAGGTGCCAATTATAGAATCAGGCTCATAATTTATAGAATACTATAAGTCAAGTGTGTATCTCTCTTAGGGGGAGCACTTCCATCAGCTCTGTAGCAAGTGTAAATCATCATGCCTTAATTTATAGACATGCTTTTTACCCATAATGCTAGTATTCTGTAAAACAATGTAGGTGCCTACTTTCTCTTATAGAATAGACATCACTTAGGCACTTAAATATAGACACACTTTATAGAATTATCCCCAAAAGGTCTCTAACCCCTACTGATAAACACCTCCCTTCCCATCAGTCAAGATCAAATTTTCCAGAAATATCTTGGGTGCTATATTTATATTCAATGCCAAAAAACAGGTTTCTGACCCACAACTTAAAAGTTATGTGTGTTGAGAGGAAAAGGTCTCGGAAATCCTGCTCTGTTCAATGAGCAATGGTCAGACCACACTTGGAATACTGTGTCCAACATTGGTCTTCCAACCTAAAGAAGGATATGAAACTGCTGGAGAGGGTGCACAAGGCACTTTACACTAAAGCACTTTTTGAAGAAGTCTTAAGCTAAGTGCACTTTTGTTGTTATTTATCTATTTATTGAGTAAAAAACAAAAAAATATTAATGACTTAAATGAATGAGTAAGAGGTTTTTGGTCTATGAACGAGAATCCTTCCTTCATCATTATCTCAATGTTCTTTCATTGAACAGAGCAGGATTTCTGAGACCTTTTCCTCTCAACACACATAACTTTTAAGTTGTGGGTCAGAAACCTGTTTTTTGGCATTGAATATACATTCTTAGAGGTTTCTTGCTTTTTTCATTATTGCAGTGCTATATTTATATGCAGGTCTCTTGGTATTCTTTGAACCTTGCAGTGTTCCAGAAAAGTTGATTGATGCAGTTCACAACAAGCCTTTTGCTCAAATTAACAACTTCTTCCCATTATTTCAATCGATTCTTTGCATCATTTCGTTCATTAAAAAAGGAGTTTTATTCAGAACTTGATTCCTAAAGTCCTTGCCATAGCAGAGGATATTATCCCATTACAGGGATATCCATACAAGGGGCTGCTGAAAATGAAGAAAACAGAGCATTCAACTCTATCGTCGGACTGTTGTTTGTCTGTCTGTTTTTCCATCTCCCTGACATATTTGATCTTACGAGGCTATATGAGGAGCCGCTGAAAGGTTCTCAGCCCAACCCACAAAGTTGGGGCAATCTCCATCGAGGGCTATACACTTAGGGCTAGATTCACTAAGCCCATCGATCAAGTCATAGAAACATAGAAATAGATGGCAGATAAGGGCCACGGCCCATCAAGTCTGCCCACTCCAGTGACCCTCCCTATCTATCTTTGCGGATAGATCCCACATGTCTATCCCATCTGGCCTTAAAATCTGGCACACTGCTGGCCTCAATAACCTAAAGTGGAAGACTATTCCAGCGATCAACCACCCTTTCAGTGAAGAAGAACTTCCTAGTGTCACTGTGCAGTTTCCCGCCCCTGATTTTCCACGAATGCCCCCTTGTTGCCACGGGACCCTTGAAGAAGAAGATGTCTTCTTCCACCTCGATGCGGCCCGTGAGATACTTGAATGTCTCGATCATATCTCCCCTCTCTCTACGTTCCTCGAGTGAGTAGAGCTGCAATTTCCCTAATCGCTCCTCGTACGGGAGCTCCTTGAGTCCTGAGACCATCCTGGTGGTCATTCTCTGGACCGATTCCAGTCTCGGCACATCCTTGCGGTAATGCAGCCTCCAGAATTGCACACAGTACTCCAGGTGCGGTCTCACCATGAATCTATATGATTTCCTTCCAACCAATTCACTAACCTCGTGGCCGATCATCCTCCCATCTGATCTGATCAACGCATGGACATGAAGGGAAACGTCATGCAAAGTAGGCAGGTAGTGATTCACTAAACAAAATCTGAAACACCGACTGGGCTGGCCGATCAACAAAGAAGCGACTGCTGGGGCCAAATCGCTCACGTCCTTTCTGACTGCCCTCTCCTGCTCTCTGCCGCCCTGCTCATTAAACTCCTGCTCTCTGCCCCGATTCTCTGCTCTCTGCTGCCCTGATAACTCCTGCTCTCTGCTCCGATTCTCCACTCTCTGCCGCCCTGCTCACAACTCCTGCTCTCTGCTCCGATTCTCCACTCTCTGCCGCCCTGATAACTCCTGCGGGTTTAAAGCAGGTTAAAACTGGGCTTGCGAAAAAGTAAAAAACAACAAAAAAGTGATTTTTCAGCCCTGCCGGGCGTGGAGGGCCAGCGTATGTGCAGACCATCTACAGATGGTCTGCACATGCGTTGGGATCGCTGGAGAGCGATCCGTGCGTTCGGTTGGGGGCTTGATTCCAATTGCCCTCATTTGCTTGAATCAGCCCCCCTGGACATGGATCGGATCGCTCACGGATCGGATCCATGCCCTTGGTGAATCTAGCCCTTAGCCCGGTGATTTTTCCACTTTTTTCATTCCTTCAGAAAAGTACATAGTGAAAAAAGTGGAAAAATCGCTGGACTGAGTGTATAACCCTCAATGGAGACTGCCCCCGACTGTGTGGGTTGGGCTGAGAACTTTTCAGCGGCTCCTCATATAGGAAGGAGGTCTTTTACTAAGGTGCGCTAGCTGATTTAGTGCGTGCTAAATGCTAACGCTTAAAGCATCAGAGCGGCTCTTTTGAGCAACTCTTAAGAGCTTTCAAACCCATGAGGGTGCTCCTTCATTTAAATATTTAAATTGATTTCAGTTTTGAAGCGTAGGGGCCAGGGAATCAGATTGTCTGATATATTGTGTTTTTTAAGTACCTGATTAGTTCCTTTTGGGGGGCATTTTTGTAGTATAAAATAAATCAAACGAGATTTGGAAATGACCTACAGTCTAGAACAGTGGTCTCAAACTCGCGGCCCGGGGGCCACATGCCAGATACTATTTTGAGGCCCTTGGTATGTTTATCATAATCACAAAAGTAAAATAAAGTTTCTTGATCATATGTCTCTTTAGCTATAAATTACAATATTATTATTAAGACTTAGCCAAAAGGAAAGATTTATAAACTATAAAGAGTTTTACCTCATGCAAAATTGTCATTTCTTTAAGAAGACATTAACTATTTGTTTCTGAGGCCCTCTAAGTACCTACAAATCCAAAATGTGGCCCTGCAAAGGCTTTGAGTTTGAGACCACTGGTCTAGAAGCATTATAAAGTCACTCATAAATGATTTGTAGATTTGGCATGCAAGAGTTTCTTTTTTTCAGAGGTCTTAGCAAGAATGATGGAATGATGACAACATTTATCTGCAAGTAATTTGTTTTACGTTAGCTCTATTGCTGTCAAGAGCCACATCTACAGTATATTAATCCCATTTCTCGTGTCCTCACTTTGAAGGGGGATATGGTTGGGAGGCCCGTTTGGCTCGTTGTTCTCGGCGCCGGAGCAGAGACTTTGTTCACACTTGGACTCCATATTTGAACATTTTGACTCCTGAGAGTCGTAGCCGGGTCTTGAATAGACTCCACCTCTGAAACTGAGCTTCTAGTTGTCTATGCTGTTCCCTGCTTCCGAGTTTTTCTGTATCTGTGGGGGGTTGGGGAGGGGTGGGTGGGGGGTAGGGGTTTCTTTATCGGGGGGTGGGGGTATGGTGGGTCCGGGGAGGACATAAGAGTTCAGTCCTCCGCGGGTGTTTGATAAAAATGTATATCATGGTTGTTATTGCTGTTGTATTTACTGTTGCTTAATAAAATAGATTTGAACATAAAAAAAAAAAAAAGGAGTGAAGCTTAACTTCTATCTGTACCATTCAGAAGTACTGACTGAGACCCCCACAAACTCTTTCCACACTCAGAGCATGTGTTTTTACTGAAAGAAAATTTCTTCACAAACTGCATTTTTATGATCTGTAGTTTCCACTTATTCATTCAATAACTGAATTGATAAGGATCTTCTTATTTTTTCTGGAACAAGTTCTACAACTAATTCTTCTAAAATCTAGTCACACACTTTATTTATCTTTCTATAGGGTTCTCCCAGGGGAGCTCAGAAGGGTTTATGTGAATTTATTCAGGTATTCAAGCATTTTCCCCATCTGTCCCAGTGGGCTCACAATCTATCTAATGTACCTGGGGCAATGGGGGGATTAAGTGACTTAACCAGAGTCACAAGGAGCAGCATGGGTTTGAACCCACAACCTCAGGGTGCGGAGTCTGCAGCTTTGACCACTGTGCCACTCTAGAAAATCAATATGTACCGGTAGTCAAAGTGAGCTAAGTATAGGACGGTGAAGCCATTGTGACATCACTGATGAGGTTGCTCTTAGACAGTGATGGAATGAGGATTTATGATGTCACAATACCAGCTCTGGTTATCATAGGCTGAAACTCTTCACATTATTTATCTATACAAAAACAATGGAGCTCAGAATGGTTTACATGAAAATTTTCAGGTACTCAAGCATTTTTCCCTGTCTGTCCTGGTGGGCTCACAATCTATCTAATGTACCTGGGATAATGGGGGGGGGGGGAATTAAGTGACTTGCCCAGGGTGAGCAGGGGGGTGGACAGGATTAAGGTGCAGGGGATTAATGGGAGGGTTGGGAGGGTGCTGAGATTGTAGCTTTAACCACTGCACTACACTTTACACTGCCCTAACCTTCTGCAGTTACTTATGCAGTTAGCAGTCTGAAAATCCCCACTATCAAGCTAAGTAAGCGCTCTGCCCATGCTTTGCTTCTAGTCTAACCAGTAAGGAGATGGTCAGTTAGGGCTTGATTCTGTAAACAGTGCCTAATGATGCCTAACACCTGGGCGCCACTCAACACAGTTGTCAATCAACCATTAGGCGCCGTTTACAGAATCACACTTACCAGTGCCTAACTTTGCACAGGTGGCGTTAGCCGTCCTAATGGTAGGCGCTGGTGTATTAGGCTACGATTTCCTGACCTAATTTACCAGCGCCTAACCCAGTCACCTAACGACACCTAAGTCATACCACACCTATTCTATGCCCCTAACCTTGCCCACTTTTGAGATAGGCGTTCTTAAGCACTGGTAGGCACCTTGATTTAGGTGTCGGTAGGCGCTGTGTTGAATTCTGTGCAGAACGCGTCGGGAGCGGATGCCTGAGCGGACAGCGCTCAATATCGGCTGAGTTCAGCGCGTGGTGTGACTCTCTCCCGTTTAATATGGGGAAGAGGAAAGGGACTACTCGCCCTAACCCTCCAGCGGCTGGAACCTCCCAGCGAATGACACAGCCGACTATATTCAGCATGCTAGCCCGTTCGGGCGAAGATCACAGGCCTACGTCGGAGGTTCTTTCAGGTTCAACTGTGAACCTCAGCGCGGCACCGAGCCAGGCATCGCTGAGCCCGGAGCAGAGACTGGCTCCTCCCCAACCCGGAAGCGTTATAGTGCAAGGAGCAGTTGGTGTCCGGTTACCCCAAGAGGGAAGTGAGGACTCCAGCATGAGAGGGACGCCTTCACTGGACTCAGAGGAAGGAGCAGGTCATTTCCATCTGTATTCTCCTAGCACAGTTAAAGAAGACCTAGGAACTGCTTCAGGTGAGGATACCATCAAATTTTGGGGAGTTGAAAAAGCCAGAGAAGGTTGATTTTAGAAGCACTCTGGCAAGCCATATCATTTATGGACTCCAATCTAAAATTCAGCTATTAAAACCGATTATGGGACTGTCCATTCTAAGGTAGAGCAACAGGGGGTATATTACTATCTAATTTGAAGGAAAAAGTAGAGATGCAAGAAGTTAAGATTAATGAAATGAAAATGGTTGAAGTAGAAATGGTTAAAGAAAGATCATATCTCACGAAAAATGGAAAATTTTGAAAATCAATTGAGAGAGAACAATTTAAGATTTTTAAACTTTCCTAAATGTCCTATCATCTCACCAGTGGAGATGGTTAGGAAATACTTTCAAGAGACTTTGGCCGTACCGTTGGAAAATTTGCCCCCTATTGTGAGAGCTTATTATTTTAATATTAGGAATCCTCAACGTGAATCTACTCAAGCTGAATTGCTTGTAGATAGACAGGCGGATATGAACTTATCTTCATTTTTGGAAACTTCTTTAGAAGTAGTTACTGATAGAACTACCATGCTTGTGACTTTTGCTTTGGAAAGTGACAGGGAATTTGTTCTTCGTCTATTTCCGTCATATGAATGACCAGTTTTTAGGCTCAAATGTTAGAATTTTTCCAGATTTATCTCAAAAAACCCAGAGACATAGGAAAGAACTCTTGGCCTTGAGGCCTAGAGCTCTTGCTCTGGGTGCAACATTTCTTGTTAAGTATCCTGCAAAATGTTTTGTCACCTATCAGAATAAAATTTTTTTTTGTTCTTTGAGCCTAAACAACTTACAGAATTTATAGAGTCGAGAGAAAGGTTGGCAACCATACCTGATGTTATATGATTTGCCAGCGGCTATAGGAAGGTGTATCTTTTGCCGTCTCTTTTGTAATAGGTTAATAATTTCCTCAGTTTAATTCCTAATCTTGATCTCTTATATTGTGGACTAAATAAGAGTTATATTTTCTTTTCTCTATATTTAGTATTTATAAAATTATATTTCTTGATCTGTAACAAGTTATGTATAAGTTTGTAAAATTGAAAATGAAATAAAAATTAAATATACAAAAAAAAAAAATAATCCTTACTTATATTTAAAGGAACAGGAGATTTTTTATTGCCCTAGAAACACCATTTTTTTCTACTGCAAATCATACTTAGAGATAGCCTAAACAATGCTTTCACAATCTCAAAATTGGGAGAAAAAAGGCCTCAGTTCAGCTTCATATGGCCCCAAAAAACTCCCAGTTTACATATGTGAAAAGCTTGTCTCAAAAACTATCAGTATTAATGCATAGAGTTAAAAAAAATCAGTTCTATGTAGAAAAATCCTCCTACCAAAAGTGGCAATCAATATCCACAAAGAAAGTCACTTGGCCTATAAGTTGGCCGTTCTCTGTGCTCACTGCAATGGCGGCATTTTTTTCATGCAGAGATAGCCCCTCCCCTAATAAAATACACCCTCCCCTTTTATTAAGGCGCGGGAGAGGTTTCTACTGTGGCCCAGAGCACTAAATGCTCCAACGCTCATAGAATTCTATAAGCATCGGAGCAGCCTCAGAGCATTTAGGTTCGTATTCTATAAATGGTGCCAGTATCGGTGGCTGCCCAAGAAACGGCCACTGATCGCATGTCAGCCATGCACCAGCGCCGTTTATAGAACCACATCTGTTTGTTTGTTTTTTAACGTAGACACCTTAAATGTAGGCCAGCATTTCTGTAACCACGTCGAACCAAAAGGCTTTTTGCGGTATATAAATAAAGGCTTATGTTATGTTAAGATGCCAGTCTCGTGCCTACAGAGGCGCAAACCATGCCCCCGCCGGCCTTAGGCACCCATAGGCATCCCTATGTGTAGGTTCTAGATCAGTGCCTTAATTTATTCATTTTTTAAAATGTGCTCCCTTATCGGTTGGTTAGGAGATGGTAAGGCACCTACTGCCACCTAACTGTAGTGCGTCCTGTACAGAATTTTGGCCTTAGCGCTCCAGGCCAATGTAGAAACCCCTACTGTGGATTAGTTAAAGAGGGCCTTAGCAGAAAGTTTCTTTAGGTTTTGATTACTAAGAGACATTTTTTTCTTCTACATGGTGAAAGTTCTCCAAAACTCATTCAGCAGGCAGCTACAATACATGTTAACAAGTAAAAGTGTTTTTGTAGAAAAACACTGGCTCGTGGACCTGAGTTGTCCAGGCAGTGTCTGGTGGATTGTGATTCACTGTACTGAATTTTAATTCAAGCAACGTAAGGTTTCTATCTTTTTCCACAGGGGGCATCGTATATTTGATTTTCAAGTGCTGTGATGCTGTTTGTTCCGACAGTATGAAACCAAAAGAGGAGCGGGGAAGGGACACAGTCAACCAACAGACAGTACACCCACACACACGCGCGCATTTCATTTTATTTTGATTTATTAAACTTAGATTTACTTCTACCCATCCAACAACTTTGGGCTTGTTGCAGCTTTCTGTCTCACTGTTTTGGAATCTTTGGTCACGTTGGAAGCCGCTATGTTTCATCGTCAGTGACTTTGCAACTACTGTGCAAGGGGACAGCAACGCTCAGCAGACTTGGCAGAGGGAGCGAGCACAACAAGGCGCGGGCCAAGGAGTGGCCTAGTGGTCAGAGCCTTTGGCTCAGTTCCCTGAGGTTGTGGGTTCGATCCCCACACTATTCCTTTGACCCTGGGCAAGTCACTTAAAACTCTACTGCCCTAGGTACTGTAGTTAAATTGTGAGCCTGCCAGGACAAATATTAACATAAGAACATAAGAATTGCCGCTGCTGGGTCAGCCCAGCAGTCCACTCACGCGGCGGCCCTCTGGTCAAAGACCAGCACCCTAACTGAGACTAGCCTTGCCTGCATACATTCTGGTTCAGCAGGAACTTGTCCAACTTTGTCTTGAATCCCTGGAGGGTGTTTTCCCCTACGATAGACTCCGGAAGAGCGTTCCAGTTTTCAACCACTCTCTGGGTGAAGAAGAACTTCCTTATGTGCGTACGGAATCTATCCCCTTTCAATTTTAGAGAGTGCCCTCTCGTTCTCCCTATCTTGGAGAGGGTGAACAACCTGTCCTTATCTACTAAGTCTATCCCCTTCAGTACCTTGAATGTTTCGATCATGTCCCCTCTCAATCTCCTCTGCTCGAAGGAGAAGAGGCCCAGTTTCTCTAGTCCAGGGGTGTCCAATGTCGGTCCTCGAGGGCCGCAGTCCAGTCAGGTTTTCAGGATTTCCCCAATGAATATGCATTGAAAGCAGTGCATGCAAATAGATCTCATGCATATTCATTGGGGAAATCCTGAAAACCCGACTGGACTGCGGCCCTCGAGGACCGACATTGGACACCCCTGCTCTAGTCTTTCGCTGTACGGCAACTCCTCCAGCCCCTTAACCATCTTAGTTGCTCTTCTCTGGACCCTTTCGAGTAGTACCGTGGCCTTCTTCATGTACGGTGACCAGTGCTGGATGTGGTACTCCAGGTGAGGACGCACCATGGCCCGGTACAGCGGCATGACAACCTTCTCCGATCTGTTCATGATCCCCTTCTTTATCATTCCTATCCCCTTCTTTATCATTCCAGTATGGGAGTGCCTAACATACTGTATATACATCCACAGTTACACCAGCCGTAGGCCTTGCATATCATCAGGTACCTAAATTCAGCAGGGATGGTTGTAACTTACAGTATTCTATAAGAAATGTGTAAGTGGGGGGCCCTACCCATATCCAACCATGCTTCACCCATGCATACACTCCTTTGTGTATGCATGCTTTCACCAGCAGTGAGGAAAGGACATTTCAATTATAAGTTTTGAACATGTCGCTGTTCAAGCTCTGGTCACTTCTACTGCTGCTGCGAGTATAGGAAAAGAGGGTTGAGGTGAAGAGAGAGAATTTAGGGAGGTGTCAAAGATACGGTGGAGGGGTAGAGGAAGGAACCAGGTGTGGAGAAGGGAGTGCAGAAGCCAGGAGTGAGGTACTAAAGGAACCAGGTGCTGGGAAAGAGTGAGTGTGGTAGAAAGCAGGAGCCAGACACTGGGGAAATGAGGGGAAGCAGAAGTTGTGCCAGATACTGGGGTAGAGTGAGGCAGAAGTCAGAAACCAGGTGCTGGGGAAGAAATAAGGTGGTTAGCCAAGTAAAACTGGAAAAATAAAACCGGAAAAATAAAGCTCACCATTTTTGCTTCCAGGTTGAATTAATTGCACTAATTCACAACCCATAATTATGTAATTTAGAAATTCCACATCACCTCTTATTTTCTGACTTCAATTTAATACAAATTGCATGCCCCTGAAAGCTTTCGAAACTGCAGGCGGACCTCCAGTATGCAAACGCAAGTATTTGGTTTTGTCTGAATGTGAATTTTGAAACGAACACTGCCGTTTGTTTTCCACTTGGAACAAACTGCTTGAGGACTCGCAGGGGAGTGATGCTCCTATGGAGTCAGGGCAGGATTAATTCGTCGAGGGCCCCTAGGCACACAAGAACACTGGGCCCCCCCTGCCCCACCCCACCATTTGCCCAGGCGGAAACAGGAAGCTGCGTCGGAGAGAAGCTTTGGGCAAGCAGCACCGCTTGCAAAGTTACCATTGCCTTTCTTACCCACGTTGCTTGCTTATCTTACTTTCCGTCGATGGAGGGGGGGGAGCCGCGTTGCTGATCAGGGGGGCCTGCGTTGCTGATCGATGCTGGAGGGTCCCATCGCCGTTTGGAAAAAAACAATGTTAATGCCCTCCTTCATTGGGCCCCCCCTGATCATTTCAGGCCCTAGGCACATGCCTACTGGGCCTATTGGCTAATCCTGCCCTGTATGGAGTACAAGCATTCGCAAAGGAGGGGCCCGCAATGAATACCTTCATACCTACAGTCTCACTTCATCCTACACAACCCCACAAGAGCGACCAGAAGCAAAAACATCTTTGCATACCCTAAGATGTCTGGCTGCAGATACAAATCATTCCTGGACAGAACCTTTAAGTTCCAAGCGAACAGACAGCAAGTTTGGCTGATAAACTACATAAACAAACCCAATCTGTCTTACAGTGCATTCCGCAAATCGATCAAAACCGCCCTATTCGCAAAATTCACTGAATAAATCTGTCCCCTCCCTTCACTAGGACTCCCCTCCCTGTAAACGCCTTTCTTCTTCTCTCAAGATGCTCCTCATATATTCAGTTATTCGCTACCCATAGAACTCCAATTCAAATGGAAATTCTAAAGATATACTCAGATACTCATGACCCATGGATCCCAATCTATATGTAACTTTCCCCTTCTACACGATTGCATCATACTGCATCATATTGCATCATATTGAGAATTATTGTATGGTACTGTATTTAATCTCAGGTACTGTATTGTACTTAGACTTATGTATTATATAGTATTCAGACTTATTATATTGTACTGTATTTAAACTAGTAGTATTGCACGGTACTGTATTGTATACAGACTCATTGTATTGTATTGTAAGTAGTCCTACTGTATTGTATTGAGTCCTCTTGTTATTCGCTGAATGTCCAGCCTTCTTACAATGTAAACCGCCTAGAAGTCACCTGACTACGGCGGTATAGAAAAATAAAGTTATTATTATTATTAAAGTTATTATATTAAGTCTCATTGTATCAAGACTGTGAGGCCATCAATTAAGGGCGCTAAGAGACTTCTGAATAAGTTGTTCTCTGAATACAGAAAGGAGGTTCAGACTACAAAGAGAAATGTATTTTAAATCACATTTTGTAGCACCAGAAAAACCTTCAGTGACCTCCACTCATTCTAAGCAGTATATTGTGTTTCTAAAGTACTTTCACTCCTGAAATGTTAACAAAGAGAAACATGGGATTGGCTATGGTTTAGCGACGATCGCTGCTAACCGACCCGATTCACGAAACAGCCCACCACGTGTTTTTCTCCTCGATCACCCATTTTCTAATCCGGCCATGCAAATGTAGTAAAACCCAATGCAAAATAGCCATGCGATTGATTCATTTACATTTGCTTGGCTATTTTGCATCGGGTTTCACAATCTTAAAACCTTAAATCTTAAGGCCTGTCGGTAACTGTGCCATTTTTTTTTTAATGGCACAAATATTTTGCGTGTATTACATATGCAAAATATCTGTCCCATTAAAAGAAAATGAAAAAAATCCCCCACCGCCGCTGCTGGCCCTCTTCAATGACCCGCTGACAATCCCCTGAGAATTGCCACAACCCACCTGAATCCCAAAAAGATTGCAGGAGGGATGCCCATTCTCTTCTGCACACAAATACCTCTTCCCCCCAAAGAAAAAGGCCCTGGCCCTCATACCTCTGATGTTGGGAGCAGGAGATACTGAAAACACCTCCTTCTCTGGCTTCTCCCCAATGACACTGGGCCTTAGGCCCCTCCCCGGTGCCCCATGTGATGCACAGGGAGGGGCCTAAGGCCCTGATTGGCTCAGGTGCCTTGGGCTTCTCCCTTGGGAGGGGCCTGAGATCTCTGAGCCAATCAGGGACTTAGGCCCCTCCCCACTTATCACATGATCAGATCTGTGTTTAAGGACAAAGGGGTAGCACCCATGCAGACCAGATCCTTCCTACTGGGAATATTTTATTTATTCCCAAAATTAGGGGAAGAGAAGACACTAAAACAATTATACTCAACAAATTCTTAGAACAGGAATCCTTGGGTCATACCAAGCTAGTCTGCTCTTCAAGATATCCTGAATGAATAAGATACATTTGCATGCAATGACTTCCTTGTATGTAAATTTATCTCATGTATATTCATTGAGGGTATCTTGAAAACCAGACTGGCTGGGTGTGTCCTGAGGCATTATCACCTTGTTTTTTTACTGGCCATTCCTCTCCCTAAGCCCTCAAGCATCCTTTAGCTTTCACGTTTTCTACCAGTTTGAGCATGCGAAGGACATCACTCATGATCACACCCTATCTCACTCCTCTTTCACACACAAAAGTTCTTTACCCTCTCAACCAGTGGCATAGTAAGGGGGACAGGGTGTGGATCTCCTCGGGCGCCATTTTAGTGGGGGTGTTGGCACCTCTCCTTCTCTTGCACCTCCCCCCCCCACACACACATGTAATAAAAGCAAGCTCAGGGCCCTGTCTGGAGGGTATCTGCACATGTTCAGGTATCGATGTGATGATATCACACATGCATATGACATCATCACAGTGATGTCTGCTTCCTCCAGACGTAACCCCAAGTTTAGTGTGCCAAGGCTTAAAAGGTTTGAGAGACACCGATCTAGAACATGAGTTTTTTAAAAAAAATATCTAAAAAATAGTGAGAAAAACAGCCTCCTGCTTCTCTATGCTACAATCGGAATGTTTTTCTTTTTATTGAAAATGAGCCCCGTAGTATATGAATATATACACTACTGTGTCATTGCACATGACCATAATGACATGTTCACCCAAGTGATTTCTTTACCTCTGAGATCTCTCAGAACTAAATACATTTACTCAAGCCTGAGGCTGACATAATCTAGGCCAACGAGCTGTCACAGTTCCCACTGTCTCCTACAGCAGTAGTTTCTGGGCCTTTTAATTATTTTTTTTTGTTTGGAAACAAAAGAAGAAAGCTCATGTGAACAAAAACACTGTCAGTAAATTATTTTTAAAAAGTAACAATTTTTATCTGGTTAGACTCTTTTAATCTCTCGATAGGCACTTTTAAAGAGTCAGTACAGCCATAATTCTTGCCCTGTCCTAAGGGATTTTTTTCCATGAGGTTGTTTCTTTGCATCATTTTCACACTTGACGTTCTACGGCAGTGTCTCTCAAACTTTTTCAGCTCCAGCACACTAAGGGCTCCTTTTACTAAGCTGCGCTAATGGTTTTAGCACACGCTTAGCGTGCGCTACAATGCCTCGCACGCTAGACACTAACACCTCCATTGAGCTGGCATTAGTTTTTCCACGTAGCGCGGTTAGCGTGCGCTAAAAACTCTACTGCAGCTTAGTAAAAGGAGCCCTAAGGGGTCCTTTTATTAAGGTGTGCATGCCTTAGTAAAAGGACCCCTAAATGGAGCAAATGTTTTTGGCGGCACATTATAATTGAAATTATAAAATTGCAAAACCAACAAAAATTAAACTTGAAAGCTATTTATGTAAAGTTCTTTAAGCTATGTATGGGTAATTGTAACAAAGATGAAACTAAAGTAGATAGAATAGAATTGCTAATCAATGCGATGGATGTGCTTGTTTTAGAGTGCAAATTAACTCAAAACGCGGCTCGATAGTCAACAAGCAAACATTCATTTCAACATCCATCTCAGTCGTTCTCTTTTTTTTTTCGATTTAATTTGTTAGAGCTGAAAATCCAAGTTCGTAAAGATAAGAAGATCCAAATGGTAACAAAGTTGACTGCTTTGTTGCTCAAATTAGGATAGCAACTGCATAAAAAATAAAATGACTTGCCATTAACTTTCAAGGACCAAACACGTCAAAGAATGATGCTTGTCTTGGCGGTTGTATCCTTACGCACACAGACACTCATTGGCAGACTCTTGCTTATGCATCGTACATGTCATCTATTCTAGTGTATACTTATAAAGAGATTAAAAAAAATAAAAAATAAAGTAAAATTCTGGAATCCCTTGTGGCACACCCAGAATCTCTTCGGGGCACACCACTGTGCCGTGGCATACAGTTTGAGAGGGACTACTCTACCATTGATACATGGATGCAGTGGCGTACCAAGGGAGGGGGCGGGGGGGGAGATCCGCCCCGGGTGCATGCCCCAAGGGGGTGCACAACTGGCCACTTACCGGGGAATAGGCTGCCACCGGGGAAATGCTGCCACTGCCACCATTGGGAACAGGCCGGTGCTGAGTTCTCCCTCCCTGCTTTTCTTCCCCACGGGGCCGACCGACTCTCGTCTCATTATTTGTTTTATTTTTATTTGTTAATTTGTAAAGTGGTGATTGTTATGTATCAGTTTTTTTCAAATTTACATCTACTGTCTTTATATTTTGCACAGTATTAGAGGACATGTGTTACTGTTTTGGTGGTGTTGTGGTGTTGCATTGTATGCAGAGTCTGGTTTCTTGGCGGTTCAGTTTAACTTTTGTCTACATATTTCTATTTTTAGTTTGTGATTATTCCATATTGGGCAAGGGTGTATCTCTGTTCTGTGTGTATGAAAAGAACATAGTTTTCAGTTGGCATTGACTGTGCGGGATCTGGCTTGTTTAGTTTTACAATGTATGTGTTGGTGTTCTAGTGCTCACTGCAGTGTTTAAGATTCTGCCTTTTCCTAGGTACACTCTTGTACGATATGTGGATTGTTACTAAAAATCATATTTTTCATATAGATGGGGGCTGTCAAAAAATGATGGGCCCCGGGTGTCACATATACTAGGTACGCCACTGCATGGATGCACACCTATTATTAATACTAAATACATGATTCCTGTATCACTGACAAGGTCTACTCTAGATGGTTCACCTCACTACATATATACAGTTCTCCAGAAATTAAATTAAAATGATGAAATATTTTGACACCTACCAAACAGGGCTTAACAAAGTCATTTAAAACTGTTTTGGCATCTCTCTGACTCGTGCTCACCCACCCATCCCCACCCTCTTTCTATCCCTGTCAACATTTGATTATTTCTGATCGGAAGAAGAAGGGTTACCTTCGAAAGCTCATCATAAAATACATTTAGTTAATCCAATACAAAGGTATTACCTTATCTCCTTTGTTTTTTGTTTTATTTCTATATATTATCCAGAAATAGTAAAACTAATGACCTCTTTTACAAAACCATGGGTGTCAGGTCAAAAGCGCGCCGGGACAAAGGCTTGCGCAGACAATTGAGCGCAGTGTGGAGGTGCGCGCCGCAGAAAATTATAGTTTTTACGGCTCTGACGAGGGGGGCGTGGGGGGGAACCCCCCCACTTTACTTAATAGAGATTGCGCTGCATTGTGGGGGGTGTGGGGGGTTCTAACCCTCCACATTTTACTGAAAACTTCACTTTTTCCCTGTTTTTAGGGAAAAAGTTAAATTTACAGTAAAATGTGGAGGGTTACAACCCCCCAAACCCCCCCACAACGCCGGCGTGATCTCTATTAAGTAAACTGGGGGGGCTCACCAACAAAACCCCCCGTCGGAGCCCCTAAAAACTGTAATTTTCTTCGGAGCGCGCCTCCGTCTTGCACTCAGTTGTCGGCGCGCGCCTTTGTCTTTCGCGGGGTTGTCTATGAACCAAACCGTGTGGCAACAGCCCTGAAGCCCTTTAAATCTCTATGAGCTTCGGGGCTGTTAGCGCAGCGCAACCGCTAGCGCGGCTTTGCGAAAGAGGCCGTAAGGATCTTACAAGCAATATTAGCAAGCCGTTCGGTTACCTGCAAGCAACACTGAATCACTGTATTTTCATAGCCCTGCATAATTTTGCTCCATGCGGACATATTTCTAACGCACACTCCATTGCACATTTATTTCATTCAAATCTTTATTTCATACCCTTTAGCGACTTACAGGTCTTCACTTCTGGCATATAAAATTCTGCATATCACATCCTACAGTAAGGAAAAATACCCTCAGGAATAACAGATGCATTTATAGAAAGAATTGGAAACAATTTTATAACAGGCTGTTCATATTTACATCCCATTTGAGCACGAGTGTATAGAATACTGGCAGATTTGAGAGGATGTGTACTTTTGCACATAAGTGGCAATAAACACCTAGGGCTCGATATTCAAAACCATATAACTAGTCAAAAATGGCCCTTGGCCAGTTAATCGCCTTTTTGGGGCTAGCCATTCATTTTCAGTGGCATTTAACTAGTTAGCAATGGATTAAAAACTGGATATTTGGGGGGCATTCCGGGGCAGAGCCGGCACTTGGCTGGTTAGGTGATAAATATCGGCACTTAACCAGCTAAATGCTGACTCTGCTCTGGAACGCCCCCCCCCCTCCCCCAATAGCAATAAACCGTAGCAGGTTAACTACTAAATATTGCACGTAACCATCTATTAGCTGGCTCCACAAACCTGGAAATTCAATGCTGGAGCCCAGATATAGCCCGGGATCGAATTTCCGGGTAGAACTCTGGCAGCAGTCAGCGAGATGTTGATCACCACAGGCTGTCTATCAGGCCTATTAATGCGATTTTGAAAGGGTGCATGTAAGTGACATAACATGTCAGTGTGAAGAATGGGAAGGGCATGAGCAGTGTTGTCACTTATTCATTTATTGATTTCTAAAATTTCTAGACTACTTATACCTAAGCGGTTAACAGTAAATCATTCACAATAGTTCAAGACTTATGACTTATGCAGGCAACTTACCGAATATGTTCTTAGCTTTGACGTTTTGAAAGATTACTATCCCTGACTAGTTTACATTGGCTTCTCATATACAATACTCCCCCGAAATTCACAGGGGTTCCATTCCAGGAACCCCCACCAATTTTAAAAAACCGTGAATATGGTTTTCATAGGTAGAAGAGGGCAGATGGGGCGCCGAGGCAGGAGCAGAGGTGCCGGTGGGTGCAAAATCACTCATGGTATGCTCCGACCGCCTACTCCTGTTGCTAAAGTCAGGCTACACCAATCAGGAGCTGCTTTGACACGCAGCTCCTGATTGGTGTAGCCTGAATTTAGTACACGGAGAGGCAGTTGGAGAATACCGCGAATTAGTGAGTCCGCGATTTGCGAACCGCGAATTCGCGGGGGAAATACTGTACAATTTAAAACAGCCTGTCTGATTTTCAAGACTCATAAGAGTGGCTTTTGTCCAGAGAGTCTAGTTTCTCTGGTAAGCTTATTGAGGTCATACTTTGATCCTAGATGAAATTATTTGCCTTTGGAATTGCCTTAATCTAGGAATATTAGGTTCAAAGCTACTCTTATCTCATTCTTATGTTTCTTACTGCACAACTACGGGACAGCTTGCCTTGGCAACAGTGCTATAGTAAAGGGGTGCAGAGGAGTGGTCTGCCCTGGGTGCGGTCTTCCTAAGGGCGTGACGCCCCTCCTCCTCTCTGCCCCCCCCGCTCTTCTCCTTGCCGCGCGCACACGCTCCTTGCCTTCCCCCCTTACCTTTTTACTTCCCCAGTGTGAGGTTGCTGCCTGCGTCAGCCTCGGTGCTCTTTCCGACATCACTTCTGGGACCTGTGCCTAGGAATTGACCTCAAAGGGCGAACCGACACAGACATGAGCATGCTGCTCTCGCCGGAGAAATTAAAAAGGTACAGAGAAAGGGAAGGGGGCATGCACATGGGGGGAGGGGGAGAGCATGGAAGAGGAGGTGCACCACCACTCCAGGTGCCACTCACCCTTATTATGCCACTGCTTGGCAATACATCTGCTATAATAAAACCCTTAGCGAGCATGCGCACTTCAAACGGCGTAATCCCTGCGTCTGTGATCTGTGCTTCTATGGCCCCGCATGCACAGTAGAGTAGAACTCTGCTTGTGGCAGGTTCCCCATCATCCTCCCTCGGCGACACTGCAAGCATCACGCTGCCGAACGCATGGGTCCCTGGCCCACCAACCAACGCACTCCTCCCGTGGCCCAGAGCACCTACCCAACAACCCCTGACACCGAGCTCCACAGACACCAGCTCCCTACAGCCCGGCAGAGGCCCCGCACCAGAGTGAACTCACGCTGCCACCCAGAACTCCCCCACCTCTGCTGACCCACACCCTGGCCTGTCCCATAGGGCGCCCCCGGCAATCCCAGCCCACAATAGCTGGCACGGAATCAAGGCAGAGGAGACACCGAAACGCCAACAATGCAACAGGTACTCTGATGCTGGATGGGGCGGAAAAGATGGAAATAGGAAAGGTAAAAGGGGAAATGGGAATATGGGTAGGTAAAAAGAAGGGAGAAGGGCTACTGCTGGACAGGGGGATCAGGGAAGGGGTGCTGCTGGACAGAGGGGAGGTAAAAGGAAGGGAGAAGGGCTACTGCTGGACGGGGGGGGGGGGGGGGGGAGAGAGAAAGAAAGAAAAAAAGGGGGGGGCAGGGAAACAGAAAGAAATAAATGCCTAAATCTACACATCTAGCACCCATTAATGTAATGGGCTAAAAAAGTAGTGTTTTAATAATTATGTTATGTTTAGAAAACTTTTATTTATTTGAAAATTGTTGATGCGGCAAAATACTTTGATGCAATTGTTTGCTGCTTCTTGTTTTATTTACAGTTTATGTACTCCACCTTGATCCTAATTTAGTGAGTTGATGGATTATAAATCCTAAATCATACAAGTGGGGTTAGGAACTGCTAGGTCAAAAGAGTAAATATTTATGAAAATATATTACTGTAACATTCTTAATAAGCTCTTTCAGAAAAGATTTTTCAAAAGGTTTTTTTGACAGAACTTATACTGCTGGTTATTCAATCAGAGGGATATACTTTTTGGTCTCTGGATTGTACCCAATTCACTGTCACAGTTATTTTTAATGTCACGAGAGCGCCACCTGCTGGATGTCGATTATACCACTGAGGCAGGCTCCTAAGCCGAAACATGGACCATGTTAGGTCCATGACACACAGTGAATATATGACAAAGACTGTTACATTAATATCTTAATAAATATTTACTCATTTGGTTGATATGTACAGTTCCTAACCCCACTTGTATGATTTAGATCAGGGATCTCAAAGTCCCTCCTTGAGGGCCGCAATCCAGTCGGGTTTTCAGGATTTCCCCAATGAATATGTATTGAAAGCAGTGCATGCAAATAAATCTCATGCATATTCATTGGGGAAATCCTGAAAACCCGACTGGATTGCGGCCCTCAAGGAGGGACTTTGAAACCCCTGATTTAGATTGTTTCACCGAGAGGCTCATTTCCTGGGTTTTTTTTTTTTTTTGCATCACATAAGTCCAAAATAACATAACAGGCTAATGGTAAACTACTGAAAGAGATTGAGCTGCACATGTCTGACAAGTGCAATATAATTGAGAATGATAGTGACGATACTCTTCCCAGTGTCATTCCTGATCCAATTTAAAAAAAAAAAGGGGGGGAGGGGGATTAAAGGGTAAAGGGAATAACCTATATGAAGAACAAGAACAAAGCAAAAGTAGGGGGTCTGACATAGTGGGCTCCTTTTACTAAGCTGCGATAGCGTTTTTAGCACACGCTGAATTGCCCCGTGCGCTAAACCCCCGCTACGCGACTAGAACTAACGCCAGCTCAATGCTGGCGTTAACGTCTAATGCGCATGGCAATTCAGCTTGCTTTAAAACCACTATCGCAGCTTAGTAAAAGGAGCCCAGTGTCTTCCAACCAACAGAAGAAATGTATTCAATCAATTTAAGCTTGAGAAAACAAATGTATTGACTCTTTGACTCGACACGGTGCCTTATTGTAGGAGTCAGCAGGCAAAACAGAAGAGCCCCTCACCTTAGGATACAGATGCGACAACAAGGAAAGACAAGGGGGATGGCTTAATCAACCAAAGCACGTATTTATTCAAAATAAGAAGTTCCTTATGTAAATAAGTCCCAACAAGAATTCCAGTTTTGACGTGTAGAAGATGCCTTCTTCAGGGGACGCTTTGCTGAAAACGCATGGATTTTTCTCGGCTCAAGCAGTTAATTTGTATCTGCATCATTTTCAGCAAAGCGTCCCCTGAAGAAGGCGTCTTCTAAATGCCAAAACTGGGGACCTTATTGGGACTTATTTACATAAGGAACTTCTTGTTTTGAATAAATACGTGTTTTGGTTGATTAAGCCCTCCCCCTTGTCTTTCCTTGTTGCGTCTATTTCAGGAGCCATAATGTCTTTTACAATGTGGGAATTCAGCTCTACTCAAACCCCAAATCTTGGTAAAACTCCAAGTAAGAAAACCTTTGAGAAATGAAACCAATTCGCTATCTTCTCAAGATTCCAAACATCGTTGTCTGCCAAAAGATATAATTCATGATCCAGTACCATAGACCGCAGTCAAGCTCTTTTGCTTTCTCTTGTGTTCCCAGTTCCTATTGGCTAATTATAACATGTTGTACCGTGGAAGCGTGGCTGAAAGTACAACACTGATCTCCAACCACATGTCTCTCTTCTGTCAGCAGTAAGAAATTAATCTGCTGCTTGGCTTGTCTTGCAGTGTTTATATTTCAAGTCAGTCATTTTAGCATGTGGCAGTTCATGACAGAATTGATGATAAGACTGTCAGTTTGATTGTTAAATTGTTATTCTCTTACATATCCTTTTTTTTTTTTTTTAACCCTTTCAGGACCAAGGGACATATTTGTCCCATAACTTTAAAAATCCTATAAATTTTGATTGGGATAGTCTACAGTTCTAAATTTGATATGTACGGATTCCATAGGATACTGCCTTTATGTAAACAAACTGGTTCCGACATTCATTCATTAGCGTCGTTGCCAGATTGACGGGAAGATTCACTTGCCACACTGTCCATAAGCCAGAAGTGTGATTTTTTTTTAAAAAAAAATAATGATATTTCACAAAAAAAAAATCAATTTTTTGGCATCTGCAAGCCCTTTTTACCATAAAAATGTCGTCAAAACCACAAAAATTGGCCTACGATCCTTATGGTCCTGAAAGGGTTAAAGAGCTGAAGGAATATGACCACTGTAATTTCTTATTCTGAGTTTAATTTGCCCATATGATTGTTAAAGATGAGCTGTCGTTTCAAACGACATAGCCAACTACATAACCCTATGTCCTTGCACGTCATTAGCATTCAAAAGCGAGCAGGAAAACAGTGACATTCCCCCATCCCCCCCCCCCCCCTAATTCTATAATTCGGCATGCCCATTGTTGTTCTTGGGAAAAACAAAACAAGCGGGATGGATAGAAAGCCAGGATTCTTTCTGTTACCAGTTAGTTTCATGGAGTGTCTTTTGTCCTAGTTTTACTTGAAAAGATGAATAACAGTTTCCTATCAGCTTGTTCTACACCGCTCATGATTTTTATAGACTTCTGAACAGAAACCAGGAGAAAAACAAGTCCGAAACCAACAAACCACAGTGGAGGCCCAAAACAGCTGGTGTGAAATTTTAATAATCAAATCACAGTGTAGGGCGGTGGCTTGGCACGCACGTGTTTCGGCCTCTACAGCCTGCCTCAGGAGCCTCTGTAAATCACAACTGCAATTTTTCTATGAATAAGAAACATGGTTGTTCACAAACGCTAGGGAAATCAATTGTGAAAGCACAGACGCACTCTGTGGTTTGTTGGTTTTATAGACTTCTAGCATATTCCCTCTAAGTTGTTGGTTTGGGTTTTTTTCTCTCTCTCTTTTAGCCTGAAGATCCCTAATCTGTTTGGCCTGCCTTCCTACAGAAGCTAGTCTGGCCATTTTATCATTTCTGGTTCCCTTCTCTAGGCCTTTTCCTGTTCTGCTCTCTCTCTCTCTCTCTTTTTTTTTTTTTTTTTTTTAAGAGATGTGACAATGAGACCTTCACACAACAGTCAAGGTGTGATCACACCAAGGCATTATGATATTCTCCGATGTATTCATTTCTTTCTGAATAATTCCTAATATTATGTTTTCTGTTTTGATCCCTATTACACAGTTCCTGAGGATTGAGGAATATAAGACTACCAGAGGCTTATTATATGAAGGCTTAATGTTTGTTCTTGTTTTCGCCTGTGGATTACCTTGAAACTGTTCATACCAAGTCAAAACGCATCGGTACTCTCTTCTTGTAATGACTTATTTATATTACAGCATTAGAGATAGTAATTCTATAAAGAATACCAATTTCTAGTGCCAAGAATGAGCATAAATGTACTGCTTCTACTATTTTGTATTTATTTCTATAGGGCTACCAGACTGTACATCAAACACACAAGAGACTGCCTCTGCTCTAAAGAGCTTACAATGTAATCATGAAAGACACATTGGACAAAAATGGTGAATTAATATATGCTGCTCATGTAGAGAAATATGAAGGAAGAAGAAATAGAGAGAGTAGGGGCTACAGAGGGAATGACAAACAGATGTGGTGCTTTGCCAACTGGTAGTGGAATGGCAGTGGAGGAGGATCCTTCAGAGCATAGGCAGTGGAACGCTTTTCCTTTGGGAGGCGGAGCAAAGGTTCTGCTCTAGCCCCAGCAGGATGCTGTGGCATGACCTCTCTCTCCAGCTTCTAACTCCCCCACCTACCTTCCCCAGTCACTGTAATTTTAAATATTCCGGCAGCCGCCGTACAGTGTCAATGAGCAGACCTGCTCCAGAAGTCTTTATTCTGCAATAACTCTGCACAGTGGCTGCCGGAAGATTTAAAATTACAGCGGCCGGAAGAAGGTGGGTGGCTGACTCTGACCGCCAGTTTTGGGGGAAGTCATGCATGGAATGAATCTTGCTCCTAAGTCAAGGCATGTGATCAATTTCTCCAAATGGGTTAGTTTTGTGCATCTATTACAAAATTATTGAAAATAACTATGCAGTAATCATTGTTAGTTTTGTGCATAGACTGAATCTCGCTCTTAAGCCAAGGCATGTGGAGTACAGTACGTATGATCTGTCTCTCAAATTTACTGCTAATGCATGCCAAGTTACTTGCATCGTTCCAAAGGGAGCCTCTTTCTGAAGTTCATAAGATGTAATGTGTGTAGGCAACTTATCCAGGTGTGCTTGGAAGCTCTTTTTAATCAAGGCTGTGGCACCCAAAATGATGGAAGATGTTTTCTGTTTCTGTCTGCCACATTTTCTTAATCTCAGACTTCATTTCTTGGTATTTTAGGATCTGTTTTTCTCGTTTACCACTATATCAGATTTTCTGGCATTCAGCTTTTTATTGGTCAGGATGGAGATGTCCCAGCTGATCATATAAACTCTTCTTGTCTCACAATTCTCTTAGGGTCATGCTCCTAATGCTTTTCCGGTACACTGATGTTGGGATGTTTACAGAGTTTCCAATGAATGAGACGTGCCACCTTGTTGTGCCTTTCAGAATAAAACTTTTTTTGCTATCAGCTCTTCACAGCCAGCTACAAGATGAATAACTGTTCCTAACTATTTTCTTAAAGAATCTACAGATGTCTGTTGCACCAGTTGTTTTTTTTCCCAATGGTTGCTATAAACCATCTTGTACGTAATCTGTTGTTCTGTCTGCATATATCAATTGCTCATCCTCAGGTTTCAATCCACTTGTCCTTAATCATTTATGTGTTCAGTGTTAATCCAAAAATGGTTCCCAATACTACGTTTTATTTTCCCCGCTGTACTTTTGCAACTTCTTGTTTCTCCCCTTCTGATCCAATTTCTTTGAAGAGTTTTGCCTCTTCCTTCACAAATGTTGTTGCTTCCTTCCCTTTTGGTACTGATGGATTTTCAACCATTCCTTCTACTTGTCAAAATGCTTGTCCAAGTTTAATGATGGAACTGAATTCTGGAAGTTTCTTTCAGATTTTGGTACTTGCTCTATGGATTTTTTTCATATTCATTTTCCGAGTTCCGGATAAATCTCTGATCCTTATTTATTATATTTTGTTGGTACCTTCAAGATTCCTATTGCTTTAGTCTACATAATTTTGTCCTTATGTTATACTTCCCTAATTAAGAGTTAGAAACCTTTTCTCCAAAAAATAGGTTGATGAGCTTGAAGAAATAGAAAAGATTAAAAATTTGTTATTTCTCATAGTTTGATGAATATTTTTTTTTTAATAGCTTGTCTGTTATGAATTTATGTTAAAACTAAACTCATTTTAAGTTATTTACTGCCATTTGCCATATGATATAATTTAGGAGCTTTTCTACAACACTGGGGGAGGGAGGAATTCATCAAGGAGTTGCATTGTTTTACTACCACTAGTACTGCTAGAAGTCATGACAGCCATTTTATTTATGTATTGTAGGTATTTATATACCACATATCAAGGATATCTAAGAAGTTTACATTCAGTTACTATAGCATTTTTCCTATCTGTCCCAGTAGGCTCACAATATATTTGATGTACCTGGGGCAATGGAGAATTGAGTGACTTGCCTAGGGTCACAAGAAGCAGTGTGGGATTTGAACTCACAGCCTCAGGGTCCTGAGGCTATAACTCTAACCACTAGGCCACTCCTTCCTCCTAACCATAGAAGTGAATGGGGTTTGCTCCTGCCTCTGCACTACTGGACATCAGCAATGAAGGTATGCATGGGGGAGGGGTCCTGCTTGAGCTTGGGGTGGGAACATAGGAACATAAGAATAGCCTTACTGGGTCAGACCAATGGTCTATCAAGCCCAGTGGCTCATTCTCATGGTGGCCAATCCAGGTCACTAGTACCTGGCCAAAACCCAAGGTATAGCAATATTCCATGCTATCAATACAGGGCAAGCAGTGGCTTCCCTAATGTCTTTCTCAATAACAGACTATGGACTTTTCCTCCAGGAACTTGTCCAAATCTTTCTTAAAACCAGATTTGGGAGGGTTGGTTGGAAGCTGATTGGGGGAGGGGTTCTGAAGCTGATTAGGACAGGGTGAAGGTTTTGAAGCTAATTGGGGGGTTGGAAGCTGATCGGAACAAGTGGGAGGGGGTTCTGAAGCTGATTGGGAATGGGTAAGTCAGAAGCTGATTAGGAGTGGAGGGGTTTGGGTGGAGGTCTGAGGCTTATTGGGCAGGCATGAGGGGTTTCTGAAGATTATTAGGGGGCAGGAGGTGTTTCTGAAGATGACTTGGATAGACAGAAGGGGGTTGGGACTTTGTTACAGAGGGGCAGGAGGGAAAGGTGATGAGTTTCAGGCTTCTACTGTAAGCTATGCGGGTGCCGGTCAATATTCAGCACCCGCATAGCTAACCAGGTAAAGTTAGGGCTGCTTTTTATATGGTCTTAAACTCCCAGTTAATACTAACCCTGAATATTATTGGCACTATGTAACTCCTGGCTCCTCCCCAACTCTGCCCCCTTGTAATACCCCTCTCTTGCCCACTTTCAACAAGTTGGTTAAGTGCCTTTGAATATTGGCAGCCAGCCCCCTGTGTATGATTTAAGTAGGCCACAGCCCCTATACTCTTCTTTTTTTCCTCCCCCTGCTGAACAGCTGCCTAGATACAGCTAATTTAGGGCTGGGAAGTGCTTGGATGTGGTAAGCCTCCAATAGTAGAGTTAAAAGGGGAAAATGCAGCATCTGCAGGTCACTTGGCACAGGGCAAAAAGCAATTTGATACATGCCTCCTACAAGCCTGAAAGCTATTGGAGTGTTCTGTCTGTTGAAGACTCACAATTTGAGTTTGTGCTCGAGGCAGTGGAGAATTAAATGACTTGCCCAAGATCACAGGAAGCTAAAGTGAGATTTTGAAGAAGGCTCGCCTAGTTCTTAACCATTACGCTACTCTACGCTCCATTTTCAGTTGTCTTGGATGAACTGTTAAATCAAGTTTAATTTATTGTACAACTATGTAGAGCCCCCACATCTCAACAATATTTTGGACACGGTTTGGGCAGGTTCCTGGAGGAAAAGTCCATAAACTGCTGTTGAGACAGACATGAGAGAAGCCACTGCTTGCCTTGGATCGGTGGCATAGAATGCTGCTACTATTTGGGTTTTTGTCAGGCACTTGTGACTTGTATTGTCCTCTGCGAATACGGGATAGTGGGCTAGATGGACCATTGGTCTGATCCAGTAAGGCTGTTCTTATGTGAGCCAAGTATAGGACAATCAAGCTACTGTGACATCGCTGATAGAGGCTGGCTCTTAGACACTGGTGGAATGAGGCATTATGACATCACAATCTCAGCCCTGGAATGAGGCTACTATTTGGGTTTTTGCCAGGAACTTGTGACTTCAATCGGCCTCCGTAAAGACGGGATACTGGGCTAGGTGGACCATTGGTCTGACCCAGTAAGGCTATTCTTATGTTCTTACTAGCTGTTGGCCCGGCGTTTTACGGGTATTTAATTATAGCAATAACACTGTAAATGGATTCAAATAAAGATACTTTATAGTGGTGAATGAAAATATTTTTTTACTTTATAAAAAGTACAATATTCAAATTATAATGTGAAATATTTGACAAAATGAATACAATACAACTAACACAAAACTTGATTATAAACAACATTTTTAGTTTCACCTCCAGGAGCAAGAACATATACATTATTGGGTGAACCCACCCTTCCCACATGTGCAGGTGGGCCACGAGACCCCCAGAACATATCACCCCAGGTAGTGAGGGATCTGCATACCAAGTTTCGTTCAAATCGGTCCCACAGCTTTTTACATTTTTCCCATTGACATGAATGGGTGAAATCTGAAGTTATGTTTGTAGCTCCGCCCACGTGTGCAGGTTGGCCGCGATACCCCCAGAACATATCATCCCAGGTAGTGAGGGATCTGCATACCAAGTTTCGTTCAAATCGGGCAAGCCGTTTTTGCATGATCGCGGCACATACACACACACATACATACACACATACATACCTCCGATTTTATATATATAGATTTTGGATAGCTATAGTGAGATAATAATCTTGTGTCATTTATGAGCAAACATCGATCTTATCGTTATGAAATAACTCTTATTTTTTGTGCTCCACATGCGTATACTATATCTGAGTATCAACAAAAATCTTAATAGAACTGCACCTTTTGCAACATCTGTTTCAGTATACTATTCTGAGTTAATAACTCTATTCAGTTTTGTCGTCTGGTGGTTTGATTAAAATAATAGAGAAACAACCATGGAACAGATATGCAAAAGACTTATTCTTTCCCAAACTCATTTCTCTCTTTGCTAAGGCTTCCAACGAAGATGATACCAATTAGTCTTAATTGTGCCAGTAGCTATTTTTGTGTCATGGACATCTGTACACTAGGATCCGAATAGAGACTATGTAATTATTCTGCACAGGTCACCAATTAGCCATCAGATGTCCAATAATGATCTCTTTTTGAAGCAGTCTTCATATTTATTTTCATTGAATTGACAAGATTATTGTAATAGCAACAAAGGAGAGAGAATCCAAGGCACAGAAGACAAAGCCAATCCACAAAAGCACAATAGGCCTCCAAGAGTAGGGTTACCAGATTTTCCCGAAGGAAAATCCGGAACCCATGGCCACGCCCCCAGGCCCACCCAGTCCAGCCCCATTCCGCCTGTGTCGTGCCCCGCCAGGCCCCCCCCCCCAGCTGTGCCCCAGACGGCATCCGCATATGCACGGACATGACACAATGATGTCACATGCACGCACACATGTATGTGACATTAACTGCGTTGAACCCGCGCAGAGGCGGATGCTCCTTCCCGACACGATTTTGACAGGAAGCTTATCAAAACCTAGACAAAGTGCCGGGTTTTGAAAAGCCATCTGGACACCTGGACGTCCTCGAAAAGGAGGACATGTTCGGGGAAATCCAGACATCTGGTAGCCCTATCCAAAAAGTGAGTTTACAACCAAACTTTAATCGGTGGATCCAATGTGGGTGTTTCAGGGGAATGCCTGTGTTACAGAGTTTAGTAAAAAAAAATATATATTGTAAATATCTAATATAATAAAATGCTAGGCCGCGCATGCGCACTCCCATCGCTTGCGTCCGTTTTCTGTGAGCTGTAGGGCACCGCAGATAGGAGTGCGCATGCGCGCAAAGCTCTCTCTCTCCCTCCCCCCCCGAGGTGGATGTCGGCCGCCGCGGCTGTCGGCGGCCTGAGGCGGATGTCGGCCGCGGCGTCTGCTGGCTGCCCGAAGCTCTCTCTCTCTCTTCCAACCCCCCCCGAGGCGGATGTCGACCGCGGCGGCTAAACCCGGATAGCATTTCAACATAAGTAGGGCATGCAGTTCAGGAGGAAGGTATGGGGGGGGGGAGGAAAATACTGCACAGGGAAGTGGGGTGGGAGGGAAATGGAGGGGCAGAAAAGGGGTTGATGGACAGGGGAAGAGGTGCTGATGAACAGGGAGGGGGCAGAAAAATGAAGACAGGCCTACTGCTGGACAGGGGGAGCAGGAAGGAGGTGATGATGGACAGGGGGAGGTAAAACAAAGGGAGAAGGGCTTCTGCTGGATAAGGTGAGCAGTGATGGGGTGGTGGAGGACACAGGGGAGGTAAAAGGAAGGGAGAATGGACAGGGGGAGCAGGCAAGGGGTGGTAGTCGACAGCCAAGGAAAAAAAAAAAAAGACAGAAATACAGAAAGCGGCTAAGGAGAGAGAGAGAAAAAAAAACCAGACACACACACATATATTCTAGCACCCGTTAATGTAACGGGCTATAAGACTAGTATATATATATATATATATGTATGTATAACTGTGTATCTTTGTGGCATATTTGTGATCAGTGGCTAACAGATAACTGGCCATATCGTGAGATAACCTATGTTACCTCTAAGCAGAGCACGTGGGCAATCATTCCCACATTCCAGGATCGTCACTCACAGATTTTACATGGTCGCTCACAAAAATACTTGCAAATCTGGAAAATAGTTGGTTTTTAGAACTTGTTGCTCGCTTGAAAAAAAATGTGCATGTACCCAGCCAATCCTAAGAGGGAGCATTGGTGATAACTAACAAGCATCAGCGCTAACCAGCCAATCGGATTGCCTAAATAGCAGTCCTATTCTTGTCTATTTTAACTTAACCAATCAGTGCTGAATATTGACTTAGCTGGTCAAATCCCCCCCTTTCCCATACACATACACACTCGTATTCAAATAGTGGTCATTGGAAACAGTCTGGCACTGAATATCCAAATACTTTATACTAATAAGCCCACTGAAAGAACGATACATGCATTGGACGATGAATAGAGATTGAGAAATACACTTTAAATTTATTATACACTTTTTTTTCAGTTGCACACACTGAGTACCATTAGTTACAAGGATGTTTCACAGCATGTAACCCGCTGAGTAAATGAATACTAAGAACTCTTTTTAAATAGGGGTTCCTGTATAGAGTTGTGTAAACTGAGGACCCTTGGTACTCTCACTTTATTTACACTCCTCATTTATTTACTATTTAATTTTTGATATTGAGTGTTTATGTGAGCAAGTATTTCTCTTTTCTGTTTATATTGGAAAGATTTTGATATACACTGACTATCCAGTCTCACTGTTGATCAAGGGACTTAGGTGGGCTGTCTCCCGTGATTTGAATATCAGGCCCATAGTCACGAGCCACGATTAACCTAAAACCTCAATGAGATAGCTTTATGGATGATGACAAAAATAAGTCCTTATACTACGATGTGTGGCAAAAAGTGATCTTTTTCCATATACTAAGGCCAGTTTTTGCCATGTCAATGCTCATACACTGCTGTTGAAGGGAGAGTAAGCCACATAGTGAGATGAACCAATCACCACTGCAAACACAAAGGGTGGAGAAAAAAAGGCCTCAGAATAACGTGGCAGTAATAACCACATCTAGTGTAATGCTGCCATAGTCACATTCACTGGCATTTAAAAAAAGCCAACTCCGTCCCATGTACACACATCCAGTCTTGCAGTATAGAGAGGACGCTCACAACTGTAGTGGAAGATACACTAGGGTTGAACTTATCTGGTGCAATTCTGCTTTGCATACGATTTGAACGATGGTGTTGAAAGAGTTGAGACTATCCCTTCCTTGAGGACTGAGGTTTTATGGTATCAATATAGCATTGTTTTCACAATTTAAATTATGTTTATTTAACAATCTGGAGCATAAACAGAAATAAACTCAGTTTTATGCTGATTAGATTCATAGGCCTCCATGTGAATTATTTTAATGGGTTTCAGGACTTAGCATGTTACTAGCTCTACAAATCAATCTGTCGCATAGTAAATATTTAAGTAATGAAAAGGCCGGGCTGGCTGTTACAATTACTTAATAATTCATTGATGTTTGTGGCACTAATGATTTACTATATCATAATGGGTTTCCATAGTGATTGCTTGTTCTGCCACTTTCATTACTTAATCTACAGAAACCTTAAGTGATGTGTTTACAGTGTGCCTATCTTCCCCATGAACTAATCGTTGAATGGAGAAGCCATAAATTCTCCTTAAAGGTACGAGAGAGTCCTGAAAAGTTCTCAGTCCAACCAAGAAGAAAATGACGTGAATATGGTTCAGTCAATGATCTGAAACAGTGTCAAAACATAGAATTTTGTTTCTGCAAATTGGCACTCAATGGAATAAGATAACGCTCTTTTCAGCTTCAGTGGCAAAATAACACTCGGAATTTAGGAAGTTGGATGGTTGGGCTGACAACTTTTCAGCACCCCGTCATACATGAAAGCATGGGAGTCGAGTGTAAAAAAAAAAAAATGCTAGACTTTATAGGCTTGCACAAACATTTTCTCACTTAGCGGACAACATTATGCATGTAGTTTATAGAATAATTAAGGTTAGCGGACGTCCAGATTTCTCCAGACACATTCTGCTTTTCGAGGACATGTCTGGGGGTTCGGGTTTTGAAAAGCTTCCTGTTAAAATTGCACCGGGAAGGGGCATCTGTGCATGCATGATCGCAACGCGTTGATGCCATGCGCAGGCGCATGTACATGTGATGTCATTGCATCGTGTCTGCGCATGCACGGATGCAATCTGGGGGCAGGGCTGGGGGCAGAATGGGGCGTGATATAGGCGGAACGGGGCCGAACTGGGCGGGCCTGGGAGGCATGGCCATAGGCCTGGAATTTCCTTCAGGAAAATCTGGTAACCCTAAGAATAATGGGCATTAATCATGTATGTTTCTACATTTCTATAATTAATGCCAATAAAGTATGTTTCTTTTTTTTTTATCAACAAAAACATATTTATTACTTTGAAACTGCGCCACTTTAATGGGAACATTAGACGTGTCTCTCAGAGCAGGTGTCCTAGATTTTAATTGCAAAACTGCTTTCTCTTGCAACCGTGTGGCCTTAGCCTTGCTTGCGTCTTCTGTAAGCTCTTCTGAGCAGGGACTGTCTATTGTGTGTTAGAATGTACAGCACTGCGTACGCCTTTCAACACTATAGAAATAATAAACAGTAGTAGTAAAGAACAATTCTATAACTGGACATCTATAATTAGGCCCCTGGAACATGCCTGAAGGGAACCTATTCTATAAGGGGCACATTCTATGTAGGTGTCTACTTTACTTTATAAAAAAAACTAGCGTAAGTATGTTTCTATGTTACTAAAAAAATCACAGCACAAGCTTGAGAGACATTTGGAGCATCGAGATTAAGCAGCAGATTTCTGCTACTCAATGGCCACGGATTTGGACTTGGAGGATGAGATGTACAGCGTCAGCATCTATGAGGCAAACATGGTTTTGTTTGTTACATAGAAGTTTTTGGACCCCTGTTTCTTTACAAAAGTTGGACTGTTCTAAGTCTAATAGATGCTGGCACTGTCATCTTGAGGTTGGGACACTGGATCATTTATTATTCTATTGTCCTTTGATACTCAACTTTTGGAGATCTATATGGGAGCAAATCATCTTGATGTTGGAATCCTCAATTCCATTGACCTATGAGATGGTAATAGGTAGGACATCATTGCAGACCAAACCTTTATTAGACAGGCATAGGGGTGGGCTCTTTATGATTATGACTGGGATAGCCATGCAAATGATCACTAAAAACTGGAAGAATTGTGACAGACTTCAATTTACCTTTTGGTGGGAATTTTTATGTTTATACTATAAATATAAGAAAATTTATTTGGAAACATCATGCCATAAAGTTTAAATTAATATGGAGTCCATTGACAAGGTTTGTTCATTCTGATTAGTTGAATTATATCTTGATTTCCCTTTTAGACTGCATATCCAGGATGGGCAGGAGGGAGGGGGTTATATATTTAACAAGTGTTGTCTGGGATTTTAATTTCATGTATATTTTAAAGCATTTCTTTTTGTTCTCAATATGGGGGGGAGGGAGGGGATAGTTATTTTGTATTAATTTCTGATTGATTGTAAGTGCTATCTTTGATGATAATTCTATGTATTATTTGAAAGCACTATTCCAGATTTGAAAATCAATAAAGTTAAAAAAAATAAATAAATCACAGCACAGCAAACATATAAACCATGAGGAACGCACAGAGCCCCCTAGAAAATACACTTCGTGGGGTTATTCAAAGTACCCAGGTTTAACACAATTATGGCTTTCCCTTGAAAAAATCACCTCGAGGTAGGAAAATGCCTCGGAGCCCCTCCTCCAGCAACCAAACAACAAAAGTCGTTGACTTCTTTATCTCATTTTGCTTGTGTAGATTGGTCTAGGTTACTATAACCATAAAGCTCTATGACCTCACAATGTAAGTGTTAAGAGCCATGGAGTGGCATAATAAAAAAAAAGTCTAAGTTCATTTTGGGCCTAAGTCACTAGTTGCCCAAAGTTGGCAGCGTTCAAAGTCTGTTCTCGAAAATAAGTCCAAAATATATATTTTTTCAAGAATCGTCTACTTCTTCGTCCAGCCATTTGATCGTCCAGACCACTAAGTCGTCTACCTTTATACCCCATTCTCATTCAAAAAATCATCTAAGCCTAAAACACCTAGAGAAAAGACCTTTTATACATGGAGGGACCAGCAAAGTGATGGACTGGACACCCAGACATGGCACCTTACAGAGCACTGCTGTGAACTTCACAAAAAGGGTGCCACATAAACATCTCACCACAACTCCCTTACAGGTCATGGTGAGCCCCCCAAAACCTGCTATATCCACCTGTCTACCACCGCAATAGCCCTTATGGCTTCAGATGCCACCTTTATGGCAGTACAGTAGGGGTTTTTTTTTTGGGGGGGAGAGGGGATGCACATTTTCCATCATGAATGAAGTGGTTAGAGTGGCTTATGGGCCTGGGTCATCCTCTCTATGGTTCACTAGCCCACCTCCACACTACTTAAGTCACCTCTGTGCAGCTCTACTAGACTTTCCTATGCCAGGTGCTGATGTTCTGGAGGCAGGTATGTATTTTGTATTCCAATATTTATGTCGGGGGGACAGAGATCACTGGGGGAGTGTGTGTGGGGGGTGACTGTACTTTGTCCCTGCAGTGGCTATCTGACCACTTTGGATACCTTCTGGGCACTTAGACCTCTTTTTAAATCACTTAAGTCACAACGTATTAGTTCCGTCTAAGAAATCTCATGAAACTTTCGATTATCACTGCTGGATGACTAAGTCTAGGTCATCCCTTATCTTGCCCACCTCCCATCCTAACCACTCCTCAAAAAATGCCCCTTTTCACTCTGGGTGTACAGCGGCAGTGAAAAGGCCTAAGCTGCTTTTAGATACGTCTAAAACCCATTTTGATTATCGGCACTTGGACAACCTGTCTTTTTGATTGTGCCAATTTAGGTTGGTTTTTAGATGTATTTCGTGTTCAATTATGAACCTCTTAGCTTATAACAATAATGCTCTATGGCCCCATAATGCATGTGTAAAGAGCCTTAGCCTAAAGGGAGAGGAGGAGATAGTGGATACTGCAGATGGGCAGACTGGATAGGCCATTTGGCCTTTATCTGCCTTTTTAGCTCCAATAATAAAATCATTGGAGTTCATGAATTATTTTGGGCAAAATTAGGATGACCTTTATAAAATCTAGAGGTAAGTGCTCATGCCAGGGTGCTCATGCCATGGTTATGCTTGCATTCTATAAATGAAAGACACTGTCTACTTTCCTTTATACAACAGGATCTTATCAGGCACCCTCTAGGCCAGGGGTGCCCACACTTTTTTGACTCGCGAGCTACTTTTAAAATGACCAAGTCAAAATGATCTACCAACAATAAAATTAAAAAAAAAAAAACACAGCACACATTGTACGCATAGAATTGTTAATTATCATTCCTATTCCGGGGTTTTTTCAAAGAGGTCAAAGCAGTTGACTCTATGCATTGTCACCTCAGTAACAACCATACAAAAGTAGACAAATACCCACCCTCTCCCTTTTTACTAAACCACAATAGCAGTTTTTAGCGCAGGGAGCTGCGCTGAATGCCCAGCGCTGCTCTCGACGCTCATAGGCTCTCTGCGCTAAAAAACACTATTGCGGTTTAGTAAAAGGGGACCATATTGTAAAATATAGACAGCAGATATAAATTCAGACACATTTTGATCACTAAATTTAAAATAAAATCATTTTTCCTATCTTGTCTGGTGATTTCATGAGTCTCTGGTTGCACTTTCTTCTTCTGACTGTGCATCCAATCTTTCTTTCAGCCTGTATGCTTCCTCTCCTCCACACCTCATTCCCTCCCCCAACTTTTTCTTCCTCTCTCCCTGACCTTTCTTTCTTTCTCTCTTCATGCCCCCTTTCTTTTTTTCCTGTTTCTCTTCTTTCCTTCTATCTCCCTGCCTGCCCCCTTTCTTTCTTTCTCCCTGCCTTTCCCCAAACCACTGCCACTGCCGCTGCCATTGGGGAACAGGACCCAAACACCACTAATGGCCAGAAACACGCCCCAAAGCCGCCGCCGCTGCCGCCGCCCCATGCTCTCTTTGCTTCGGGCCGATCAACCTTCCTCTCCCCAACATCAATTCTGCCGTCGGAGAGGAAGTTCCACCCAGCCAGGCAGCGATTGGCTGGCCCGAACTTCCTCTCCGACGGCAGAATTGACGTCGGGGAGAGGAAGATTGATTGACCCGATAGATCGCCAAGGCAAAGGGAGTCCTGGATGATCGACTCACTTTGCCTTGGCGAGCTACCGGTCGATCGCGATCGACCTATTGGGCACCCCCTGCTCTAGGCCATATTATTAATAGAAAGGCCCAGAATCCAATAGTAGCCACTGGAAACTTCTGGAGTGGCCCTCCCCCTCATTCTATTTTATTTTCTGTTCCTCTTTGCCTCTCTAACCAAGTTCATGACAGAAAAAGAAATGTGGATAGGAAAGAGCCACACGTTTGAAGGGCACACTATTTCTCAACGGATGAAGAAAACACATTTGGAAATGCCCACCTCTTTGAGGATAAGCCCAATAAATAACTTGAATGCAGGCTGGTGGGGTAGTCATCAGTGCACACACTGGTCAGCAGTGTTATTACCTTGCAATGGGAAGGTATTTGGTGGCTCTCCCTCAGCTCATTGGATCCAAATTGGCCCCTACTTAAAAATGAGTGAAGAAATTGCATTGGCTTCTGATTCACTTGAGAGTTCTAGTTAAATGTGCCTGTATAGTCTTTACAATTTTACATGGACTATTTGCTCCTTTGATGTCTTTGTCTCTAAACCCCATGAGATCTTTGGGCATGAGAACAATTCCTCTGAATAAGCTCTCTTTTCCATCGTTAAGAGGAATCAAGTCCATTAGTAAAATTTTGCACTCCTTTCCAAACTTACTAACTACGATATGGAATGGACGACCTCCTCAGATTAGATTGTGTTTATCTCATCAGATCGTTCATGAAACCTTAAAACCGCTATATTTCATCACTTTTTAAGTTATAGCGCCAATGAATGTTAATAGATCTTTCTTTGTGATCTAATTATGTAAACCAAATCGAGCTCCCATCTTTAGGAGATAAGTGGATTTTTTAATTATTTTATGGAATAACTAGTATTTTAGCCCATTACATTAACGGGTGCTAGAATATATGTCTGTCTGTCTTTATTTCTGTCTCTCTCTCTGTCCCGCTGTCTTTCTTCTGTCTGTCTCTCTCCCTGGCCCCCTTTGTCTGTCTGTCTTTCTGTGTCTCTCCCTGTCCCTGTGCTAGAATATATGTCTGTCTTTCTTTCTGTTTCTCTCCCTACCCCTGTCTTTTTCTTTCTGTCTCTCTTCCTCCCGCTGTCTTTCTTTCTGTCTCTCTCCCTGCCCCTGTCCCTGTGTCTTTCTTCTTATCTCCTTCCCTACTTTCCTGTGCAGCAGCCGCAGTATTCCCTCTCCCTCCATTTCCCTGTCCATCATCATTTTTTCCCTCAGTCTAGCTTCTCCTGCCCCTCCTACACTCACTACTTTAAACTTTGGCCCGGCCTGTAGGTCAGGGGTTTCTCGGGCTGACCATCACCCACTGCTGGTGGCTCCGTGCTCGGCCGCCGCAGCCTGCAGCCGCCGGCAGCAGACATCCACCATGGTCTGCAGCCGCTGACAGCCACCGCGGCCTACAGCTGCCGCGGCCTGCAGCCGCCGACAGCCACCGTGGTCTGTATCTGCTGACAGCCGCCGCGGCCGACATCCGCCTCGGGGGAAGAGAGAAAGAGAGAGAGATTCATGCGCATGTGCACTCCTACCTGCAGTACCCTACAGCGCATAGAAAACAGGAGCATGCAGGTGGGAGTGCGCATGTGCGGCTTAGGGTTTTATTATATTAGATGGTTACAGTTTTTTTTTAACCTATTTTAGTAAAAATAATTTGTAATGTGCATATCTTACTTTGAATAAGTTAGGGTCACATTTTGTTAGTCAGTATTTTTATTGAATTGTGTTATTTTCTTTTATAAGACACTTATTTGGATCTGTATTTTAATTACTTGTAATTACTATTGTGTAAACCGCCAAGAACTGATGGTTTGATGGTATATAAAAATAAACTTATTATTATTATTTATTATAAGATTAAGGTGTCCTTTTACAAAGGCGCGGTAGCGGTTTAACGTGCGGAATACCGCACGTTAAACCGCCTGCCGCGCTAGTACCTAATGCCTCCATTGACAAGGCGTTAGGATTTTAGGCTGCCACGGGGGTCAGCGCGTGATGAAATGTCCGACGCACTAACCCCCGTAGCGCGCCTTGATAAAAGGAGCCCTAAGGCACACTAGTGCATCTTAGCGCGTGCTAAATATTAGCGCACGCTAAATGCCAACGTGTCCATTATATCCTATGGACACATTGCCAAGCGTTAGCATTTAGCGTATGCTAAGACGCACTAGCATACCTTAGGGCTTCTTTTACTAAGGTGCGCTAGGGCTTTAACGTGCGGAATAGCGCGCGCTACATTGCCCCGCGTGCTAGTCCTTAACGCCAGCATTGAGCTGGCGTTAGTTCTAGAAGCGTAGCACGCAGTGTAGTACGCGGTAATTTCCTGCGTGCGCTAAAAACGCTAGCGTCCCTTAGTAAAAGGAGCCCTAATAATTAGATTTGATTAGGTTCTTTTACATACACGCATTCTAATTGAATTAACCTCTTGTATAAAGTGATGCTTTACCATATGATACTGTCTGCTAGTCAACAAGGAACTGAACTGTAATCATTTATTTTTTAATCCCTACCAAAGTATCTGCATTTTGTACGGGGAATTTACTGTCTCTATTAATGCTGCACTTTCATTTTGTTCCCGAGAGAAGTATCTGTTGGCACTTTAATTGTTTCAAAGTGACCAAATATTTGCTTTCTGGTGACAGCAGTCTTGGAATTTGATTCAGCAATCATAAGTCTCTTTCCAGGGTGGGAGGGCTGCTCTTTGCTCTCAGACAACCAATGACCCCTGAGGCAGGCGTTGTGACAACACACGGCCGTGTCGGGTCAGCTATTAAAGATCTTGCTCTTTTGACTTGTCATCACGCCTCTGTTCTTTGCCATCTCCACTTTGTGTTGTCCTTGTGGATTTCTACAGAGGTCTTTTCTGCACTGTGTTGTTGCATTACAAACCTCTGCACGGAAGAGATTTCAAGCTTTTATTTCTGTGTTTTGATTTGGTTCCTTTCCCCCTGTATATATTCTTATACTTAGCCCCTGTTTTTGTTTTAAATAACAAAAAGTGTATGTGGACCTTTGGGAACAACTGTATTGTTTACAACATATCTTTCCTTCACTCAACATTTCTTTGAAGTACAATCTGTGGGTAGAGTTGAGGTACATATTACTTTTACATTATTTTTTTTACAGTAACCTACCTAGACTAGTTTCCTAATGAAACTAATGGCTGTTTTATATTACTTTTGGAAAGTAACTTACTCAACAGTAGTTAGTCATTACTTCTAAAAGTAATATATTACTAGTGATAACGTGTTTCCCCCGAAAATAAGCCCTAGTGCGTTTTTTGGACCCAAAATTAATATGACACTGTCTTATTTTTGGGAATGTTTTATTTATTTTTTTTTAATGTACAATGATCATCTCTCCTTTCCTCTCCTCCACCCCAATTCTTCCTCTTTCCTTTCTTTTCCCTACATTTGCAGCATCTTTCCTCTCCCTCTTCCCATCCCCTTGTGCCTTCCCTCTGCAGCATCTTTCTATCCTCTCATCCCCCTGCGCAGCAGAACCCCGCCGACCTTCCCACTGCATGACCGACATACCTCGCTCCAAACAGCAGCGTCGCCAACACTCTAAACAGGCTGCTTTGCGGCCTTCTCCCGCTGGGGCTTTCCCTGTGCTGTGTCACTGATGACATCATCAGTGATGCGTCAGTGGGAAGGACCCGATGGGAAAAGACTGCGAAGCAGCCTCTGTAGAGTGTTGGTGACGCTGCTGTTTGGAGGGTGGTATGTCGGTCATGCAGTGGGAGGGTCGGCGGGGTTCGGATGGGACAGATGGAAAGATGCTGCACAGGGGGATGGGTGGGAGGGTCAGCGAGGTTTGGCTGCGTGGGAGGGGGGAAGCGCTGCTGCTGCCGGCAAATCCAGGGATGGGGCCATTTGGGAGGAGCTTCGGGGGTCAATCTAATGAGGGCTTATTTTTGGGGTAGGGCTTATTTTCGGAGTAGGTCTTATTTTCGAGGAAACACGGTACATTGCCAGTAATATATTACTGGTGCTATTACTTTGCTTACCCTTTCTTTCAATTTATTTCCTTTTATTTGGCAATCTTTTATATTTAGATTTATAGTCTAATGTTCACTGCTTTGTTATGTGTTCAGGAAAGATGGTACATTCAAATAATAAACAATAAACCATAAGATGTTACTTACGCCTCCTTTTACGAAACTGCAATAGCAGTTTCTAGCGCGGGGAGCCGCGCTGAATGGCCCACGCTGCTCCCAATGTTCATTGAGTTCCTGTGAGCATCGGGAGCTGCGCAGGCCATTCAGTGTGGCTCCCCACGCTAGAAACTGCTATCCCAGTTTCGTAAAAGTGGGGGTTAGTAATATAATATTTACCCGACATTGCCTTTGGGAAACTAGTGTTACACGAATAAAGAAAGAGATGGCGTTCTATACAAGAAAACAAATTTGTGGCAAACCAAAGATCTCCAGGTCTTTGCCCTTTCCCATATATGCCTGAAGCTTTATGAATTCATGATCTCTTTTAATAGAAATCAACTGGATTTTCAAAAGGGTTTTTACCATAGACAAAATATGTGAAATTCCTTTGCAATTACAGTTCTAATTACTCTGGAACACTAAGAAGCTGATGCACTAAACTGAGGGATTTCTGAAGAGACGTTGGGGACCCTTTTACCAAAATCTGGTAAAAAGTAGCCTTGAAACGTATACGTGCTTGGGTCATTCCTACGAACTAAGGCCACTTTTACCACATGGGCAAAATGGCCACGTTTTCTATTTTTCGGGAATTAATGGCCAAAGGCTAATTTTGGGCTCCTTTTACTAAATGGCGATAGAGGTTTCTACCATGGGCCAACGAGTTAAATGCTCCAACGCTCATAGGAATTCAATGAGCGTCGGGGCATTTAACTTGCTGGCCCACAGTAGAAACCTCTACCGCTGTTTAGTAAAGCCCATTGTTTGTGATTACATATGGCCTTTAGTGCATGAGTCCCTACTGCCTCGTATTCTGTAGGTGATAAGGGCTTATGTGCTAACCGCACATCAGGGCCGGATTTAGATGAAAAGAAGCCCTAGGCTATTCCACTTATGAGGCCCTTTCACCTCCCATTTTTACGTTTGTAAATTACATGAGAGATAATAAAATACATCATTACTGTGATATATATCAATATGTTAAATGAAACATGTTATTATTGGTACTAACCTTTATAAAAAATGTGACACGGATAATAAATAAAAAAAAGTCGAGAACACTTATTTGGACATTTATTCTCAGCACCATATATAGTACTTGTAACAATAACTAATCAAACATAACACACAACATTGCCCCTTCCTATGTCCATAGTGTCCCCAGTGCATCCTTCCTCACCTCACCCCCCTCCGATGCTCGCCTGCCTCCCATCCCCCTTCCATTGAACACCCCTCCCCCATGCCATCCTGCCTGCCTGCCTTCCATTAAACCTCCGATGCCAGCCTGCCTGCCTCCCATCCCCCTTACACTGAAATCCCCCACCCTCCCAACCCCCCTCAACCCACCCCCGATGCCAGTCTGGGCCGTCCTGTTCTGACGGATCCATGTTTTGCCTCTCTCCCCACGGGCTGGGCTTTGCCCAGCTGTTTCCGGATTGACATCTTTCCCTCCCCAATCCTCCTCCCAGGGTGAGAAAAAGAAAGGGAGAAGCCGAGTCGGCGCCCCGTTGTGGCCGGAGCCGGTTCCGATCCCGAAGCGTAGAATTTCTCCTTATTTTCGGTTCAGTGTTTTAGTGTTCACTGTTTTTAGAATAGTGTAATTTTAATTTTGCTAACAATTTGAATGTAGGCCCCTCTTGATCTTGAGGCCCTAGGCTGAAGCCTAGTTAGCCTATAGGAAAATCCGGCCCTGCCGCACATAAATCTGTTCGCGTACGGTGATGTGGCTGTATTGTCTGATTAGCATAGTACAGGCCTGTTCTCCTCCCTGACCTGTCCCCAGCACTAAAACATAAAATCTATTTTTGTTTTTAGTGCATGGGAAGCATATGCAGATGCCAAAATTATCACGAGATGCCTGGTTGTACTCTGCATTAAGGCATTTAAAGCTGTGAAAAGCGTTCATTAGTGCTCATTGCAGCTCAGCGAAAGGACATCTTAGTGATCTATCGTATGGAAAAATGCTGTAGGTGCAGATTAGCTCTATTGCAACTTTCATACACAAAAAAAGGAGAGCTGGAGCAGCTGACAAGAAAGATAACTACACCTCATCGAAGCATAATGAACTTATAGATATACGTATATATTTTGTGTGTATAAACAAGCTTGAGAAGCCTCTTCAACAATTCATATTCCAGAAACTGCTTTGTAGTAGTTCATTATTAAATGCTCACACATAATGGACTATGCATTGATAATTCCTGTAGAGACTGGCAGCATTTTGCAAAATTTCTTTGTAAGGGAAATATATTTCAAGGCCAGTATTTATGGGCTGGGCAGAGTATAGAATATGACGACAGAAAAGTGCCGGCGGCCCAACAAGTCTGCCCAATCAAGATCCCTCCCACCCTCGAGAAACTATCCCCTGTTAGACCTCTGTAGTGATCCCATCTGCTTGTCCCATCGTCTCTTGAAGTCTAGCGTACTACTGGCCTCGACCACCTGACGTGGAAGACCATTCCATCTATCAATCACCCTCTCGGTAAAGAAGTACTTCCTGGTGTCCCCATGAAATCTTCCTCCCCTAAGTTTCAGCGGATGTCCTCTTGTCACCGTGGGACCCGTAAGAGTAAAGATTTCCTCCTCCTCCTCCTCGATGCGGCCTGTTATGTATTTGAAGGTTTCTATCATGTACCCCCTTTCTTTGCGCTCCTCAAGTGAGTATAAGTGCAGCCTGCTCAGTCGATTTTCATACGGAAGATCTTTGAGACCAACCTTGTGGCCGTTCTCTGAACTGACTCAATTCTCTTCACATCCTTTTGGTAGCGTGGCCTCCAAAACTGGACGCAGTACTCCAGGTGCGGTCTCACCATGGATCTGTAGAACGGCATTATAACTTCGGGCTTTCGGCTGATAAAGCTTCTTCTGATGCAGCCAAGCATTTGTCTAGCCTTAGCTGAGGCTTTTTCCACCTGATTTGTAGCCTTCATGTCTTCACGGATGATTACTCCCAAGTCTCTTTCTGCTACCGTTCTTGTTAATTTTACTCCATTTAAGGTGTATGTAGTGCAAGGATTCCCACTAGAAAAAAAAAAATTATTAGATGATACAAATCTGTACATATATCCAATGGTGCTATCTGTTTAGACAGCACTGCCGAACTACGGACTAGATTCACTAAGCAAACTGATTGTGTATCGATCATTTTGCAAGCCCTTAGCGACCAGATTTCCCTCCTGCAGTGTTCACTAACCTGTGTAGCGATCTGCTTCCGGTGTGCTCATGCAAATGAGGGGAACTGCATGCAAAGTAGGCAGGGACGTGATTCATTAAACTTTTTTTCGATCCGAAGGGGCTCGCAAAAAGCGACCGCTCAAGACCCGTCGCTGAAGCCCTTTGCGACTGCCCTGCCTTCTGCCACCCTGCTTTCTAACCTGTCGGCCCCATCTCCTGCAGCCCCGAACGAGCCTGCCTGCCCCGAACACGCCTGCCTGCTCGCCCCAACTCTCCTGCTCTCTGCTGCCCTTCCCCGCAGTGCAAGCCCGTGGTTATAAAGCGGGGCTGCACGCCGCAGTGCAGCGCCAGCTTTAAACCCACGGGATCGCACTGAAGGGAAGGAGGGAAGAGGCTGCCGCCGCTGCAAAAGTTTAAACATAAAAAAATTTTAAGTTAAAAAAAAAAAGTTGCGGCTAGGACGGGTCTGCGCACGTGCAATCCGTGCACGCAGATGGGAGCGTTCCTCCGATTGCCCCCATCTGCATATTTTAGGTTAGTGAATTAATCGGACCTCCCTGAATCGGAAACGGATTGTTCCGATTCGGGCAGGTTAGTGAATCTAGCCCATAGAGCTAATAAACTAGAATGCCTAAAGTAAATGCTTCATTCATAGGCGTCGGACTGGGGGAGGCCACAGGGGCCATGGCCTTCTCCCAATTTTTCAGTCACCAATTTTAGCCTTCCCGCCCACCCTTCTCCTGGTGTTATGCTTTAAATGTTTGGGCAGTCACCGCGCCTACACAGTAACCCTTCATTCTACTTCAGGGGGCAGGCCTGCTTGTGGACGCTGAAGATTTAAAACTAAAGCACCGGGAGGAGGTGGGTGGGGGACTTGGGAGTTGCTGAGAGGTCATTCACTAGGACAGAGTTCCTGGCTTCCCCCCACCAAACAAAGCAGCATTCACTTATGTGTGGCCCAGCTCAATGTATGTTTTATATTACTTTTGGAAAGTAACTTACTCAACAGTGGTTATTCAATACTAAGGTGACCATACATCCCTTTTTGAATGGGACAGTCCCGTTTTAGGATCCCCTGTCCCGTTGTCCCCACACACAGCTTCGGGACACCAAAATGTCCCGTTTTCAGGGACAGCGTCCCGATGCTGTGCGCGGGGACAACGGTATAGGCGATCGCTTCCTGTCCCTCCCCTGCCGCACCAAAAAAAAAAAAAAGCCTCCCTCCAGGCCCGATTTAAACTTCTCCCTTGGTCCACCGCCGCTGCTCCTCTGCTGCCACTTCTCGCACCCGGAAGCCTTCTTCCCGATGTCAATTCTGACGTCGGAGAGGATGTTCTGGGCCAGCCAATCGCTGCCTGGCTGGCCCAGAACGTCCTCTCCAACGTCAGAATTGATGTTGGGAAGAAGGCTTCCAGGTGCGAGTAGTGGCAGCAGATGAGCAGTGGCGGTGGACCGGGGAGGAAGTTTAAATTGGGCCTGGAGGGAGGCTTTTGTTTTCCAGGGGGGGGGGGGAAGAAGTAGGCAGGCAGGCTGGCTGGCTGGCTCTGGGTGAGGGAGGTAGGCAGGCAGGCTTTGGGGGAGGCAGGCAGGCTCTGGGGGAGGTAGGCAGGCAGACTGACTAACTTTGGGGGAGACAGGCAGGCTGGCTTTGGGGGAGGCAGGCAGGCTGGCTCTGGGGTAGGTAGGCAGGCAGACTGGCTTTGGGGGAGGCTGGCTTTGGGGAAGGTAGGCCGGCAGGCTTTTTGGGAGGAGGTGGGACAAAGGCTAGGAGGCAGTGAGGGGACATAGGAAGGAGGGATGAAGGAAGGAGAGAAAATGGCAGAGAAGGGGGGGGGTTGTAAGTAAAAGAAAGACTAGAGAGATAAAGGCCTGGACCAAAGGGAAAAGACAGGAGGCAGAAGCAGGACTTTGGGAGGTGCAGAAAGAGGGGGAGAGCCCCTGAGGAAGAGTAGAGAGAGGCAAGATCATAACAGAGGAGGGAGAGAGGGAGACCTGGAACAAAGGTGCAAAGGAGAACTGACACTGGATCGGGGGCACTAAGGACATAGGAAGGCACTGGGGGCACTAATGACATAGGAAGGAAGGAGGGAGGGAATAGAAAGGGACAATTGTTGGGCCTGAGTGCAGAAAGAAATGAAAGATAGGATGCACAGTCAGAAGGAAACGCAACCAGAGACTCATGAAATCACCAGACAGCAAAGGTAGGAAAAATGATTTTATTTTCAATTTAGTGATAAAAATGTGTCAGTTTTGAGAATTTATATCTGCTGTCTATATTTTGCACTATATTTGTCTATTTTTCTATAGTTACTAAGGTGACATCATTGAAAACCCCCCAAATATAAATGATAATTAACATTTTCTCTGCGTATAGGGTGCTTTGTGTTTTTTTAAAATTTTATGGTTACTATTATGAAATAATAAGATATTGTGTGTACATGAAAAATGAATGGAAGAAATTGGGGGTGGGGCTAGGGTGGGATTGGGGTGGGGCTAGAGCGGGATTAGGGGCAGGACTGAATGTTAATAGATGTCCCATTTTGATGAAAAAAATAAATGGTCACGTTATTCATTAAATAAGAATAGCAAATTCAGGGGCAGACTGACAGTCTATCTAGCCCACTATCCAATCCAGGTCACAAGTACCTAGAAGAATCTCATAGAGTAGCAAGATTCGATGCTACCAAACCCAGGGCCAGCAGTGGCTTTTTTGTCCATTTATTTCTCTAAGAAGTTGTCCAAACCTTTCTTTAAACCCAGCTAAACTATCTGCTGTTACCACATCCTCTGGTAACGAGATCCAAAGCTTAACTATTCATTGAGTTAAAAAATATATATTTCCTCCTATTCATTTTAAAATCTAGGCACTTGCATTTATGAGCCCCTTGTGCATGTAAATATCTAGAATGCTCCCACTTATTTGTATAAGTGCCAGAAGGATAAATAAGCACTTTTATTTAATAAACATAAATGTACAAATGGGCAGAGCATGGGTGGAACATGGGCAGGTCTCCCACATAACTTATAGAATACTATGTTATGCACATTCCTGACACATTTAGGTGCTCTTACTTAGCCAGCTTTGTCTAAAAGGGCATGCCAATGCCATATGATACCTGTATTCTATAATGAAACCTAGGTGCCTCAGTGCTATTATAGAATAGGCTGTTACTGCATGTCTTTGGGCATCTTAATAGAAGGATCTTGTTGAAGAATTGTCCCCATAGAGGTTAATTCTATAACAGTGCCCCTACTGGTGGGCACCAGGAATAAATATAAATGTCCAGAATACTAGCATTTACACATGTAAGTGAGAACAAAGGCACTAGCTCTGTGGGTGATCTGAATGCTTGAGGCCCCTCCCCCCCTCAATATTGAGCAAATTGAGGGGTCATTTTCATTGGGTTTAGCACCCACAATCATTTTGAAAAGTAGGTCTCCTTTGGCCTAAATTATGTATTGTGCGACCCAAGTAGTACACACAAACCTGTATGCAGCACAGATTTGCGTGTGCAACTTAATTGTTTAGCAAGCTAATTGGCAATTACCACCTGATAATTGGCACTAAGTAGAAGTTACGTGCACCACTTTCTTTAAAGTGGTGAGCGTAAATTCTAATGTGTGACTCTCTAAAAGGGACACAGCCAGGGGAGCAGGGCTCGCAGGCGTTCCGTAAAAGGTGCACTGTTCTAGAATACACCTAATCTGTGCACAACTTAGGCACAAGTACTTAGGCTTGGTTTTTCTTGGCCTAAATGGCTGCGCCTAAATGTCAGTCGCGTTTATGGGCACTAAGGGGCCGATTCTATAAACGGCGCCTACATCGGCCAGCCCCTAGAAAAATGGCACTGGCTGCTTGTCAATCACACTTAGGCGCCAGTTACAGAATCACGGCTAGTGGCACCTGTGTAAAAATTTAGGCGAGGGTTTTAAAGGCCTACATTTCAGGCACCTAAGTTTTTTGGAGAATTGCGCTTAGCGGCGCCTAAGTCACGCTCCACCCATAGAAATGCCCACGTTAGGCGCCACTAAGCACCATGGAATAGGTACCTATTTTTTATAGAATCGGATAGTCACCTATCGCCCGATTAAATATGTTTTTCCCAATTATTGAGACTTTTAAGGATATTTTGGCAAATAAGTTATGCGCTTAACAGGTGCCTTTCTTTAGGTGCCCTTTACAGAATCAGCTCCTAAGTGTGGCTCTTTATATGGCAAATGCTTTTAAAATCATGATAAGTGCTCTTCAGGTCAGCGCCACATTTTTTTGGGTGTCAAATACAGAATTTGGGGGTCTGTGTGTAAAAATATGCACGTGATGCCAAAAGTGGTTCATAAAATTACTCCCAAGCTGTAATAGTAGCTCCAGTGTTTTCCTTCCTTCCTTCCATGTTTAATAAGCAGTTTATCTTTCCATGGCCTCGTGATATTTTCTGATAATACATTATCCCCCTCCTTTACAAAGCTGCGCTAGTGTTTTTAGCACCAACCATGGTGGTAACAACTTGGACACTCAGGCCCTGATTCTCCAAAGTGCCATCCTGATTTTAGGCAGCTGTAGGCGTCCTACAGCTGTCTAATCAGCCAATCGGGATGCACGTTTTTTTAAAAAAAATGCTCCCCAGGCAGGCCTGAAGGCACCTCCGGGAGCCTAGGGAGATCCGCAAGATGCCTAAGCTCGTCTAAGGGCCTTAGACGGGCCTTAGGCGAACCTAGGCTGCCCTAAGCGTCTCCCTAGTAGAGGAGAAGCTTAAAATGTAGGCCAGCAAAATGCTGGTCTACATTGTAAGTAGACACGGCCGCTATACTTATCGCGACAAGGGATCTCTCTGCCGCTATAAGTATAGCGGGCCGCGGCCTGTCCGATCGCTGGCAGGAGGGTGCCCAATCCCTCCTGCCCGAAGACGCACCCCCCGACACTACCAACCGCCCCCCCCCCGACATTACCGATCTCCCCCCCTGACAATATCGATCGTTGGCAGGAGGGTGCCTAATCCCTCCTGCACGAAGACGCACCCCCCCCCCCGGCGCTAACAACCCCCAAACCTCCACTCCACCAAACCTGTTCTTACGGCCAGATGGGTCTTGCACTTCCAGCCTGCAGGCACGCCTCGTCGAAATGAGGCGGGCCCGCCCCTTCCCGACCCATCCCGCCGAAGCCTAAGGCCTGATTGGCCTAGGCTCTAGAAGCCTGGACCAATCAGGCCTTAGGCATAGCGGGTCCGCCCATCCCCACTAAGTTTAAGGTCTGATTGGCCAATCAGCTGCCTAAAATCAGGACGCACTATTGGAGAATCAGGGCCTCATAGTTATTCTATGAGTGTCAGAGCTGTTACCGTGGTGGTCGGCGCTAAAAATGCTAGCGCGGCTTTGTAAAAGAGAGGGTATACATGGTATTTCACCATTCCTTTGCTGTATTCTTACCAACAGCATTTACTTGCTGAATTAGAATGAGTTGGATCTAATTTTGCAAATTGATTCTAATTCTGTCTGCCTAGTTATTTCCTCTCTCTGACTTGATAGTTCAGGAAGCTACTCATAAACACATCCTGTCCTTTAAGACTGTTATTATGGAAAATCACCACAGATTGTCCCTGCCAGTGGTAGGGAAACTGACAAATGTGCTTTTGCCTACAGAAACTATCCTATGTAGTAAAATGATCTTTCTATGGTCTATTTTCAAAAGGATTTTAATTTGGACATTGACCCCCATGTAAAATAAACCTGTGCACCCAACTTTTTACTGAGCACAGAAAGTTACACACAAGTTATAGAATAAGGTCAGTTATTAATGAGCTGATAATTTGTTTTAATGGACAATAATGGAACAACAGTACAAGTGGATCGTTTTTGAGGTGTTTTTTTTTGGTTATTTTTCTGCATCAAAATTTACAAAGACTAGGGGACACTCGATGAAGTTACAGAGTAATACTTTTAAAACCAATAGGAGGAAATATTTATTTTTCACTCAGAGAATAATTAAGCTCTGGAATGTGTTGCCAGAGGATGTGGTAAGAGCGGTTAATGTAGCTAGTTTTAAAAAGGGTTTAGACAAGTTCCTGGAGGAAAAGTCCATAGTCTGTTGTTGAGAAATGCATGGGGGGAAGCCACTGCTTGCCCTGGATCAGCAGCAGGGAATGCTGCTACTATTTGTGTTTTTGCCAGGTACTTGTGACTTGGATTGGTTTCCATGATGATGTGATACTGGGCTAGATGGACCATTGATTTGACCCAGTAACGCTATTCTTGTGTTCTTATGTTCTTATGCTTAATCTTAATTAGCAGCATGTAGCAGTTATACATTCAGCTACCCTTAGTATTCTATAGCATGGCAAGAGGGGTCGGGAAAGAGCGCCCTCAAATCTTTGAGTCACATGTTTTGGGCCTGCCCCGCAATCCAACAGTTTTGGAGACATCTCGGCCTATATACCACATCGCTTTGGGGAAGGCGATGGCTTCCGCAACCGAGGGCGTTATTTGGATTTTATAATATAGCCTCGCCCAAACCCAGGGGAATGTCAGCATTTATCTCCAGAGCCCTTTGGATGGGAAAAAAAAGCCATCCTCACCAACTGGCTCTCCCGTGATCCCCCGTCATATGCACAGTGGAGATCCCTAATGATAGTGCCACGCAACACTGGAGAGACGCATGGTGGGAGACTTGACTCTTGGACCGGGTCGCAAATTTTGTCAGATGTGGGAGCACTTCTGGCAGGACCTCACACCGCGTGCTCGCAGTAGACTTTTGAATCTTTAAGATTTTATTCCCACTCTCAGCTGTTGGACTGGCCATGGATTCTTGGGGAGGGGGGGATGGGAGGGGAACTGATTATATTGTTGAAAATGTTATTTCCTGACTGGTACTACTGTTTGTATTTGCTTCTTACTGCTGGAATAATAAAAATCATTTAAACATTAAAAAACAACAACCAAAAACAACCCCTATTACTACATCACTGCTTCCAAGGTAGGGGCCACTTGTAGCTGAACACCCCCTTGTCCAGCTCGAACACTTTCCCCACCCCTAATGCCCAGTTGCTGTAGTAGCATCTGGAGGACTAGGCAGGTGGGCAAACAGTTGGATGGGGGGGGGGGGGAGAGAGAGAGAGAGAGAGAGAGGTCCTGAACATGATGGCATGCGGAGGGAGGTATCTTGGTTTTCCTGCCAGGGACCAAGAAGTCCCAGCTATGCCACTGGTGAATGCACTTACATCAGCTGTATGGTTGATTACCTAAATGTTATGCATGTTAATACTCAGTTATGCTAGGCTTCTAGGCTAGAGAGTAGGCACCTAATTTCTGTTTCCAGTACCTAATTGGATGCTCTTAATTATAGAATTATTCCCATTAATGGCTAGTTTTAGGTTAAGAGTTGAATGGCCCTGGCTGAGTACAGACACTGATTGTCAGTCTAAAGTCATTTGGGAATAAAGACCTTGGCCCAGCTAGAAACCTTAACATTTATAGATGGTCCCTGCTTAGAAGAGCTTACAATCTAACTTGGACAGACAGACATGACATATAGGGTTGGGGATGCAGAACCCAAGGTGATAGGAGACGAAAGCACTCTCAAAGAGGTGGGCTTTTAACTGGGCCTTGAACACTGCCAGAGCGGGAGCTAGCTGTAGGGATTTGGGCAGCTTGTTGCAATCATACGGTGCAGCAAGGCAGAAGGGACGGAGTCTGGAGTTGGCAGTTGAAGAAAAGGGCATAGCTAAGAGGGACTTACCAGCGGAGATCACAGGGTGGGGGGTGGGATCATAGGGGGAGATAAGTGAAGAGAGATAGTGAGGGGCAGCTGAGTGAGTGCATTTGTAGGTCAGTAAAAGGAGTCTGAATTGTATTCAGAAACGGATGGGAAGCCAATGAAGTGAATTTAAAAGAGGGGTAACGTGAGCAAAGCAGCTCTCCCGGAATATGAGTCGTGCAGCCAAATTCTGGAGTAGGAAAATACTGCCAGGTTAAAATAATGAGATCATTGTAGCGATAACATTTGTGATTAATATACTGTAGGATGCAATTTACATATCTGATTGAGCATTATCTAATAAAAGCAATGAAAATTCACAACTGTCACCATTGCAGGAACAGCTGTGTTTATGGTTTATAACAGGTAAAATTAAACCAAGCAGCAACAGACAAACCTAATCTGTATTTTAGGACATTTTACATGTGTATAGCATCAATAATGTTGCAGAACGTACAAGACCTACATGGGTTTTAATGACACTATTAGAAAAATATGCTAGAAGGTATAAATTAAATGACCCAACTAAAGAAGATACTGCTCACTGTTAGTCTAAAGTATAAAATACTTAATTGCTGGCAAAGCCACATATGATGTCATTAAGCCTTTGAGCACTTATAAAACAAAACTGTTCTTATAAACGCCAGGCTACATTGCACAGCATAATGAGGGCAATTTTCAAAGTGATGTGAATCAGGCAACTAGCACTCTACTCCTGTTAATTGGTTGTCTCGGAACTGTCCTGCCTCGGTGCCTTTAGTGAATTCTTAAAGGGGCTTGATCATTTTTAAATAATTTCTAAATGAGATGGCAACGATCGTCAAGTTTCAAATTATTATAAATTTGACTAATCGCTTATTCAAAATTCTAAGCGATGTACAGAACAATAAAATTACAAATTTCTGGGGGAAACAAAACAAACGAATAGAACTAGCTTGACAAAACATATTCAACAAAAGAAAAAGATGGGGAGAGTAAATAAGACAAGCATGGGGGAAAAAAAAACAATAGGAGGGGAGAGAGCTGTGTGCTTCAAAAAAGTTGGAAAACAGGATTCAATTGAGGCTCCTAATCAAGCTTTCTAGCTATCAAATGCATCTTTAAAAAGAAAGCTTTTTAACGTGCTCTTGAATCTGTCTGGATTGCGTTCTTCCCTTAAATAAATAGGGAGGGAATTCCATGTTTGGGGGGGCTGCGACAGAAAAGATGAATTGCCGCCTCGTGTTAATATTTTTGAGTGAGGGAACAATTAATAGATGTTGGTCGTTTGACCTCAGTAATCATGGAACTCCTCGGGCTCTACCTAGCTCTACCAGCATACATTTCAGTTTCACCTATCTGAATTAAAACCCTTCCTGCTTTCATCATTATCCTCGTGCCCCTCATATTTCAGCTCCTACAAGTTGCAAGCAGAAGCTTAGCTAGGTTTTTATGTTAGGGACAGCAGACCTTTAGGTAAAGCAAAACAACAAAACCCTAGAATGGAGGCTGAAGGGTTGATCTATGGAGGTGCCATTTCATTCAAATTCCATTTGGGGGAGCAGCTGCTCCCCTTGTGCCACCTTCACCTAAGCCTCTGGTTCCGAGTCCTTTGTATTCAGTGCAATGGTGACAAGAGCCAATGCAGAACTTTAGCTTTTTCTTGAGGGAACATTTGTGGAAATTTCAAAACAGATCATCTCCAAGCTTCTATATTTAAGCATGTTTATTGATTTCAATATTATATCAAGTAAACTTGTACAGAAAGCAAATTTAACCAAAGCATATTACAATCGTATAAATCCATACTTAACAATGTTCAGCAAATACAAAAGAAACTATTATGGTAAAATTAGCTCAAGTCCTCATTGGATCCAAGAATTAATTGTGAGAAAACATAAAGAAAACAATCAAAGAAGTAATGCTGTTCCTATAGATCGGGAAGGAAGTTACTATTTTCTTTAGAGCTCAACCTTAGATTTTTTTTCTTGTCCAGATGGACATCGCCAGGAAATTGGTCAGATGTTGGGGTTCAAAGAATACATATTTAATTGAATAGTAACGGACAATGTACTTACAGGGGTGTCTCAAATAAAATGTAGCCCCTAATGAGATGACCCCCGGTTTCAAAAGAAGGAAATCACGTCTACGTTTTTGCATTTCCCTTGTAACATCAGGGAACATTTAAATTTTACAACCAAGAAATTCCTTTTGTTTCTTCTTTAGAAATAGTCTCAATAACCAAGAATTATCAATAGAAAGTAGCTACTAATGTTGCAGGTGTTACCACTTCCTTATCTGACTTCTCCAAAATCTCAGTAATATTCAATAGTTGTCGTTCACTAGGCTCAGGTTGCTGTTGATGTGGTGTTTTACTGGGGAGATAATAAACTTGAGCAAATGGTGGAAGATTACCTTCCAGTACTTCCAAAATTTCTAATAAATATCTCTTGAGTATGTCTCTAGGAGTTGCCATAATTATCCTTGGAAAGTTTATCAATCTCAAATTATTGCTGCGTGCCTGATTCTCTCACGATTCCACTTTTCTTCTAAGATTCAAGTTGTCTTTAATTATAGTTTCCTGAAGTTGTTTTATTGAAACCATATCCTGCTGAGTCTTTTGAAGTAAATTATTAGAAGAAGTCATATCCAATTTTAATTTTCCTAGTTCTTCTGAATGGTGGATAAGTTTATTTTCAATCTGTTGGAAATTGGGACTAATTACTTTTGCAAAATTTGCTACCAGATCCCATAGGGCTTCTAAGGTCACCTCAGCAGGTCTGTCACAAAAAGTAGCTTGTACTGTAGTACAGAGTCTCTCACCTTCCTTTGGATGTTCTGGTTTCTGTTCCTTCTGGTTCAGTCCTCCTCCAGCTGTTATGGACCCCACAGCGTCTTCCTTGGAGGTTACCCAGACCGGGATCTCCATTTCCAGGCTTCCCGAAGTTAGTTTGTCTGCCTCTGGGGAAAGTAATACCCCTTCCTCTGGGGTTTCCTGACCCCTGGGTGAGCTGGCCAACTGTGGTGAAGGAGGCGGTACTCTATAATCCGGGCTAAGTGTGGTGTCTGGCCCAAGAGGTGTCCCGTCGGTCTCACTAACACCCGGGATCCTCAGCGGGCTTATGGCAACCGGATCCACTGGAGCAGCTCCCTGCACCCTCCAAAGAAGTTCTTCAATGTTACCGAGGGACAGCACCTCGGAGCGCCGCGAGGCACCAGCAGCACTCCTATCTCTCCTCTTCGGCATCGTGCCACAAGTACAGGTACATCCAGGCGGAAATAGCAGTCTCCAGCTGAAAATCGTTTAGCAAGAAGCGCTTCAATCAGGGGCTTGTACCCGATCACTTAGGCAGCGGCCATCTTGGATTCTGAAATTTCTGGTTTCTAAAAACCTCTCCAAGCTTCTATAGTTTGAGCTGCGTCCCTAGCTGGGAACCTGGAAATTACTTTTACAGTGTAGTGGCGTAACTGGCTCAGCTGCCATCTAGTGAGGAGCACCCTCTCCTCCAAGCTCATCACCCCGCCCTCGAGGCAGTCTGTGTGGGAGGGGGTGTGGAGCAGTTGTGGGGCTGCAGTCTGTGTGTGCGCAGCTGTTGGCTCTGCTGGACAGGAAGTTGACATCAGAGGGGCGGAGGCCGCATGTGTATGAATAATTTACTAGATTGTTGGTTCAATATTGCCTTAATAATGATTGAGACTATTGTGCAGACTGCATGAACCATGTAGGTCTTTATCTGTCGTCATTTACTCAGTTACTATGTATGGACTGTGGCCCCATGAATAAGTGTTTGTTTATAAATAGATTACTCAAATTTGGGTGCCCAGGGCAGATGTACGAGCAAATTAATTACCCATTTTTAAGATGGACTTGAGAAAATCCACTGCTTTAACTCTTCTGGGATCTTGCTAGGCAATTGCATTCTGGATGGGCCATTGTTGCAAACCAGGATACTGAACCGGTTGTCCCAGTATGGCAACTCTTATGGTCTTATGTAGCTAATGATAAGGTTACCAGACATCCAGATTTCCGCGGACATGTTCTCCTTTTGAGGGTCCAGACGGCTTTTCAAAACCCGGCATTTTGTCTGGGTTTTGAAAAGAAATTGCGTCGGGAGGGGGCATCCACGCATGTGCGGATGCAACACAGTGATATCATGTGCACGTGTACATGCATGTGACATCATAGCATCACATCTGCGCATGCCTTTCTGCCCAACATGCAGGCAGTGGGGGTGGGGCTGGGGCGGAGCTGAGGGCGGAGCTAGGTGGAACTGGGCAGGCCTAGGGGGGGGGTCTGGATTTTACTCTCACAAAATTTGGTAACCCTAGCTAATGAGGCATCAACAGTTAATAATTAGAGTTAATTGGCAACAATTTGAATTTGCGTTTGCATCTCCTCTTATCACTGAACTATAACATCCACACCTTGGGCTCCTTTTGCAAAGCCACGCTAGGGCCTTAATGCATGGAATAGCACGTGCTAAATTGTCGCACGCGCTAGCCGTTACTGCCTCCTTTTGAGCAGGTGGTAGATTTCCGGCTAGCGCGCGCTAATCCGGTGCGTGCGTTAAAACCGCTAGCTCGGCTTTGTAAAAGGAGCCCCTAGATTTCACACCACTCAAAAGGAGGAGTACAGGCAGGCCAGGAGGAGAGGTGTAGCCTACTGGTTAGTGCAGTGGTCTAAGAGTCGGAGGAACTGGGTTCAATTCCCATGACAGCTCCTTGTGACTCTGAGCAAGTTACTCGACCATCCATTGCCCCAGGGACAAAATTAATGCCTCCATAAACCACACTGATTGCAATCACAGATCTATTCCCCTTAATGTCAAGGGCATTACTCCAGATTTCATCAGGAATAAGTCCAGCATCTGATATTAGTCATGAGATCCAAACTAAGCCAGTGATCTGGAAAATACTAGTTTAACATGGATCTTTTTTGGTGAATACATTCGGGCGTCATTTACTGAATCTGATCCCACATGTTTAAATACTCGGTTATGCCAGTATTTTGCAAAGGAAAGCAGATGCTTACTTTCCTTTACAGACTAGGCTCCTACCACACACCTAGTACTAGAATAAAGACTTTGGGCTCCTTTTTACAAAGCCGCGCTAGCGACTTTTAATTATGCGCTAACCCCCGCGCTGTCCGAAAAACTACCGCCTGCTCAAAAGGAGACAGTAGCGGCTAGCGCGGCCGGCGGCTTAGTGCTATTACGCGCATTAAACCGCTAGCGTGGCTTTGTAAAAGGAGCCCTTTATTTCTATTGTGTATAATAAACCTTAAATATGTGATATATTATCTGCTCAGTAAGGAGGACAGTAAACAGTAACAAGTGGAATTACAGCAATTTTTTTGCCACTTATTAGGATTATAGTGATTTTGTGGATCCGATTTGGATACCTCGTTGACACATATACCTACGGGGACTAATCAATTTTATTGAAGATAAAAATACAAGTAATTGGAAGTCAATAGAGTACATATATGAGTAGTAGATAAACCATTCTTGCAATTATCCTAACCTGATAACACCCACAGGTGGAGAAGGAACGTAAATGTGCTATGATGGTTCCTAACAAATCGTGGTCTTTGCGTATCCTTTGCTATGACTGTGGTGGAGGTTACTGAGCACATAATATATCACATATTTAAGTTTATTTATACACAATAGATAAAAGTCTTTATTCTAGTACTTGGTTTTGTGAATACTAAATTTACTAGCAATCCCAAGATTTTAATAAAATCCTACACACACCTGCCAGATACACAATTTTAGGTGCCCTGTTATAGAATTGCCCCGTATGGTACAGTTGTTCCAGACCACTAGGTATTCAAAACCTACAAAACATATGCAATATTGCTGCCCAATGCAGACATAGAGAAATAGAGAGAACATAAGAATAGCATTACTGGGTCAGACCAATGGTCCATCAAGTCCAGTAGCCCGTTCTCACCAGGTCCCTAGTACCTGGCCAAAACCCAAGGAGTAGCAATATCCCATGCTACTGATACAGGGCAAGCAGTGGCTTCCCCCATGTCTTTCTCAAGAATAGACTATGGACTTTTCCTCCAGGAACTTGTCCAAACCTGTCTTAAAACCAGCTACACTATCTGCTCTTACCACAGCCTCTGGCAATGCGTTCCAGAGCTTAACTATTCTCTGAGTGAAAAAAAATTTCCTCCTATTGGTTTTAAAAGTATTTCCCTGTAACTTCATTGAGTGTCCCCCTAGTCTTTGTAATTTTTGATGGAGTGAAAAATCGATCCACTTGTACCCATTCTTCTCCACTCAGGATTTTGTAGACTTCAGTCATATCTCCCCTCAGCCGCCTCTTTTCAAAGCTGAAGAGCCCTTTTAGTCTTTCCTCATACGAGAGGAGTTCCATCCCCTTTACCATCTTGGTCGCTCTTCTTTGAATCTTTTCTAGAGCCACTATATCTTTCTTGAGATAAGGAGACAGGAAATGAATGCAATACTGCAGATGAGGTCGCACCATGGAACAATACAGGAGCATTATAACATTCTTAGTCTTGTTAACCATCCCTTTTTAAATAATTCCCAGCATCCTGTTTGCTTTTTTTGGCTGCCACCGCCGCACATTAGGTGGAAGGTTTCATCCTTTTGTCTAAAGAGAGAAATAGAGAGAGAGAGAGAGAAAGAAAGAAATAGACAGAGAGAGAGAGCTAACAAGGGTCATAAGATATTTTCATAACCTTATCCTAATAAATACTTTTACTATCTACCTCTATGGACACACAAATGGAAGAAATATAAAAATTGCACTGACATCTCAGAGTGAGTTGGTCAAAACTGATTTTAATATGTGCTAAAATTTTGAAGCATTTATCTTGGACATCAAAAAGAAAAAAAAGCATGTTTTTAAGAGGTAAATTGTTCCATCTTCTGACTGTTGGAGCTTAGGACTCAAATCATGAAGAAGAAAACCAGCCAATTTTGACTGCGACACACTCTTTGTGAATTGTGGATAATAATAATTCAACTTACTTGGTTGCCCCAGATATGAGGCATTATTGGAGCAGTGCCCAGTTCAAAACCAACACCAAAGTCGTATAAGAAATTTTGCAGTTTCCGTATTATACTGTATATTACCTTGCAGCAATGACAAACAGATTTTGTAGAGATGCCAACTCTGCTTTTAACCTGTGTATTTAATCCTAACATGGATTGACTACTAAAAATGCTTTTTTTTTTTAGAGCAAAGGATTCTATTTTCTGAATTACCATAGGAAGATGCACTCAGATGTTATAAGGACCAGGCAGAAGAAGAGGAAATAATTCCTCTTATTTAGAACAGGGGTTTCCAGATTGGAGGTTTATTCTTTCTATAGTTCCCTGCAAATGCTAAACATCAGGGAGCCAGATATAGCTTTTATGATCCTCAAGAATTGTCACTATTTGTTAGTTTTAAGAACTTGATGAGGAAGCCTTCTGTTCTGTCTGATAAGGTGCCTAACCCTTCCACTTTGAGTGAAAATGCAAGATAAATTTGCTGTTGTAAGTATCCATCACTATCGGTTAATATGGCTTTGTTCTCGTTTTTCCTGTGATTAGAATTAGAGAAGACACGGTGACAAAATTCATCACCGTTCCAGCCCCCGTGGATAACCGCAGGAAACCATCTTCATGTCATTCTTTAAGGCAGGGGTGTCCAACCTGCAGCCCCGGTCAAGGGCGATGCATTGTTTTCTTCTGCTGCCCCCGGGTGTTTACCATCTTGCTAGCTCCCTCCTCTGTCTTGCTGCAGCGTTTGCGCATTTGTGCGGCCCCAGAAACATTTTTTCGGCCAATGCGGCCCAGGGAAGCCAAAAGGTTGTACACCCCTGCTTTAAGGAGAGAGGGAAGAATCAGAGTATAAATGGGCCTAGCATGGTAGACATGGAACAGTAAACACTGTGTGGCAGACATAGCATGAGAAATCATAGCATAGTAAATATAGATTAGTTGTATGGGTTAACCTATAGAGCAAGTTCTAGCAAAACCAGAGCTTTACCTATAACGGACACGGTCAGGCAGCGAAAGGAAGACGGGCTGTTCTGAGCACATATATAAAGAGGAAACGTAACCATAGTAACGAAAATGCATTCACGTGACTTATATTCAAAGCACAAACAATGAAGGTAACCGTACTGATAACGTGGTGGCATGGTGAACGGGCGCGTGACTTCCGCCATGCGCCATTTTGAGGCACGCTGAATTGTCGTTGTGCTGAGTTGTCCCTGCGCTCAATTGTCTTGCGCGCTGTTATCCTTGCACTCAATTGTCTTGCGCTCACTTGTCTTGGCGCTTTTGTCTGCGTGCTTTTGTCTTGCATGCATTTGACCTGCCACCGTTTAGGAGGGTGTAAATATAGCATACTGTAACTGTAGCATATAGTTAACTGTAGTCTTGTGTAAACATAGTATACATACGATACATACATATTTAATAGTGTAATAATGCCAATGCAAACATGATACCCTAGCCAAGCATTTAGGAGGTCGACAACAATCACAGTGGAATCCATCTCAATCTGTATTTAAAATCCATTACAGATGTCTTTGAAGATATAGAGCGTAGTGAAAGGAACAGAAACCCCACGTAAAATCCAACAAAAAGAGAACAAGTGGGGAGCTGTTCTCCAAATGTTTCTTCTTGGTACATAAAGCCTTTTATCCACTTGATTGTTCCACTTTTCATCTTTACTATGTTTATTGTTTTTTTGTTTTAATGCTCCGTTGACACTTATTTGGTTCATTTTTTTAAAATGGTTTATATTGTTTGCTGTTATTTTATTACATTTTAATGCCATTTGACCACGTACTTTCAATAATATCATTTATAATGTTTTTATTCATGTTAAGTGTATTCTTCTCAGACCAACAGGCACACCCCTGAGGCAGGTCTCCATCTGGGGGCCGAAACAGAGGCCGTGTCGCGTCATTGGCTGAATCCTTTCAACATAAGGACATTACGTCCATAGGACTTTTTAAACATGTGTTTCTTTTCATGTGCTCTTGTATTTAATTTGAATTTATAGAAATAAAAGTTTGTTTGTCCAAGGTTGACGTGTTCTAGACATAGTATGGCAAGCATAGTGTGGTAGATACGATGTATAGTATAGTATAGTATGACAGAAATGGTGACAGAATGACAAAGTGTGGCAAAACATGGCATGGTCAGACATAGTACATAGTACGGGGGGACCATGCATAGTAATGGAGGCTATACATTATACCACCGGAGGGAACTTGGGATGCTCAAACATTATAAGATGGACAATAGAATCATGGATGAAGCACATTAGTGCTTGAGGATGTTTGAGACTAGAGAATAACAAAAGGACAAATTTTTCTCCATCCCCATGAATTTTGTTGCTGTCCCTGCCCCTGCCCCATTCCTGCAAGCTCCGTCCTCATCTGCACAAGCCTCAAACACTTTAAAATCATAAGTAGCAACATTCTAGAGCTCAGATTGTGATGTCATAATGCCTTGTTCCACTAATGCCTCGTTCCACCAATGCCTAAGCTCCGTCCTCATCTGCACAAGCCTCAAACACTTGAAAATCATAAGTGTTCAAAGCTTGAACAGTTAAGGCAGAGCTTACAGGAATGGGACAGCGACAAAATTTACAGGGACAGGACAGAGAAATTGAGTTTCTGGCGGGATGGGGACAAATTTGTCCCAGTGTCATTCTCTATTTGAGATAGCTTAGCCTTTTAGACATGACTTTCAGTCTGCTGACCAGCTAGATAACTGCATAAAGTTAAGACAATAAAGCAGCTGTCAATAATTCCCCCCCTCCACCCCTTTTTACGAAGCCGCGTTAGTCTTTTTTATCGTTGGCTCTGATGCTCAGAGTGATAAAAAAAAAAAGCCTAACACCTCTTTGTGAAAGGAGCCCTTTATGTGGCGACTTAACTGGGCCCTGGCCTGAATATTGGACGGAGCACAGTAAAGTTCCAGGTTGGTGGACATACCCAAATATTCAATACAGGGAGGGGGACTTGCCAGCCGCTTTCAATAAAATATTGTATCAATAATGGTTTCTAGCTTGATTTGACTTGTTAGTCCAGTGTCTCACAAACTTTGCGAAGTCGCAGCACACTAAATGTGGTGTCTGCGGCTCGAGGGCATCCGGAAATGCGCGGATGTCGACGCGATGATGTCATGCACATGCGTGATATCATCACATTGACATCCATACATGCGCGAAAGACCTCTAGTCAGGGCCTTGAGCCGCCAGTGGGGGTGCTGGAAGGGAAAAGGTGTGGAAAGAACGCGGGGCACAGGCGCCAGCTGACTGCCTACAGGATGTGGCTCTCAATTCAAGTGGCACATCCTGTAGGCAGTCAACCGGCGCATCTCTTCCTCCCCGGCGTCTTACGGCACACAGGGTAGGATTAACCAATAGGCCAAGTAGGCACATGCCTAGGGCCCAAAATGGTCAGGGGGGCCCGATGAAGGAGGGCATCAACTGTTTTATTCCAAACGGCGATGGGCCCCTCCAGCATCGATCGGCAATGCGGGCCCCACTCCGATCGGTAACGCAGCCTCCCCCATCGACGGAATGTAAGACACGCAAGCAACGCGGGTAAGAAAGGCAACGGGAACTGTAATTGTGCAAGTGGTGCTGCTTGCCCAAAGCTTCCCTTTGACGCAGCTTCCTGTTTCTGCCTGGGCGCATGGTGGGGTGGGGCGGGGCAGGGGGCCCAGTGTACTTGTGTGCCTAGGGGCCCTCGACGAATTAATCCTGCCCTGACGACACACCTGGAATCTTGTGTGGCACACTAGTGTATTGTGGCACACTGTGCTAGTCTCTAGTTCATGTTTCCAAAATGAGATTGTAAATCTCTACGGAAAAATATGGAGCGCCAGATTATTGCAGCCAACCCATTGTACAGATTCAGTAAGGGTATAAGAACATAAGAACATAAGCATTGCCTCTGCCGGGTCAGACCAGGGGGGTCCATCGTGCCCGGCAGTCCGCTCCCGCGGCGGCCCTCCAGGTCCATGACCTGAAAGTTTTCCCTACCTAACCTAAAATGTCCATACCCTATTCGCTCAATGTCCTATGAAGTTATTGTCTCTAAGGATTACTAAATACAGTTCAGAAACAGAATACCAAATCTTTACAGATTTAGAGTGTTGCATTTCATTTTATTATTAAATATGCAAGGCTCATTTAACAGGATATGCTCAGAACTGTAGAAATTTTATGACACCATTAATACTTCGATAACTGCAGCAAATTTTCCTTATGCATACACTATAGAGAAATGTTGTACTGAATAATTGTTACATAAAGCTATTGGGCTTCAGATATTTACACTTAGCTAAACATCAAAAAGGTCAAGATCTGGATTTTCTGCAGCTGTAACGCTTCTTGTGTCTGCAGAAGTTGTCCCAAGAGTTAGCAAACAGGACCTACATGACTTGGCTATCAGAAATTAACACTGTTATGATGCTGAACTTATTAGCATTACACCTTAATTTTAGGTTTATCATGGTATTGGGGAGAGGATTCTATAACCTAGGCATTAACATTTGTGCATTTAAATGTTTAGAATAATGGCATTTATGTGTATATATATATACACACATACGTGTCGAAATTCCACCCAAGCCCTATTCTGTAAATAGCTACATAACCCGCATAGGGGCATGAAAATGATTACTGCAAAGCGCATTAAAGCATTTTGAAGCAAGTAATTTGTTTGCACATGCTAAGGGTACATTATTATTTTGTATTTATTTCATGAAGGTGGAGGTGGAGAATAAGCGTGGACATGCTGTCCAGCTAGTGTGCTTTGATTACTGCACCCTAACTACCTTAGTGCACGAACTGAAAAAAAAAATATATGCAGGTAGTCCCCCCGAGTTAAGACCGAGTTAAGTTTTTAAAGTTGTTCTTAGGTCGGATTTGTATGTAACTCAGAACATAGAAACATAAAATATGACGGCAGAAAAGGGCCTACGGCCCAACAAGTCTGCCCACTCAAATAACCCTCCCCTCTAAGTTCCTCTTTGAAGTGAGCCCACGTGTTGATCCCATTTGATCTTAAAATCAGTCACGTTACTGGCCTCAACTACCTGAAGAGGAAGATTATTCCAACTGTCGACCACTCTTTCGGTGAAGAAGTACTTCCTAGTGTCACCATGGAATCTCCCGCCCCTGATTTTCAGCGGATGCCCCCTTGTCGCCGTAGGGCCTGTAAGGAAGAAGATATCTTCTTCCACCTCAATGCGGCCAGTAACGTATTTGAACGTCCCTATCATGTCACCCCTCTCTCTGCGTTCCTCGAGAGAGTAAAGGTGCAACTTACTTTGAACCAAAGAAAACTTCCAGGTACTTTAGGCGAGAGGAGGAATACTGAAGACCAAGTTTGGAGATGAGGTCTCCACAGGGGGTACCAGTCAGCGGTAGGACTTCAGTCTTCGATACATTAAGTTTATACCCAGAAATTAAAGCATATTTGTCTATAATATGTAATATATAGCGGTATAGAAGGAAGGGTGGTATAAAGCATGACGTCATCCGCATAAGCCGAAAGTTTAATGTTCAGATCTCCCATATGAACACCTACTATGTTGGGTGATAATCTGATGGCTATAAGGAGAGGTTCCAAGGCAATGTTAAATAAAAGTGGTGACAGAGGACAACCTTGCTTCGTACCTCTTGAGGGACGAAACTCTTCTGATAAAACATCATTAATTCGAATCTTAGCGGAAGGGTTAGAATATAGAACATGTATCATGTAGATTTTAAGATTCCCAGCTGACAAGAGCCAACTGTCCCTACCAGTGTTCGCTCTAAGGTACAGCAGGCATAACCACACACTGTTCCAAGTTTATTTAAAATTTGGATAAACTGCCTAATCAAAATTCTAGGTGGTGTTCTTAATGTGGTCATACATCATTCCTGAGGAGAAGTGTAGGAGTCTATGCCACTGGAAATACTGTTTAGTGAAATCAAATGAAGTTGCAAGTGCGTTCTTAAGTACGAGTCGTACTTAAGTCGGGTGTCTGTAACTCGGGAACTGCCTGTACTGGAAATCGCTTGATTCCAAGGCGTGCTAGAAATTGGCTTAGCACACAGTGCTCCTGTGCTATCAAGCACTAAGTCTTCAAAGATATATGTAGGCTACTGCAGAATCAACAGTCCAATTTCTCATTCACTCAAAAACTCTTTAAAGATTTTATCACGGATCTCAAGTGTTCACAGTTATACCGCCACTAGAACACGTCTCGGTGTATAACTGACAGTGAACTATCATCGGTCCATAAATTTATTTATAACTTTACTTTCTCTATTTTCATAATTAGTATCTTTTATTTTTATTTTTACTGAAATTGCTTAACTCCAATACTCTTCTTATATAGGTATTATTCTAGTACTTAGCTCAGGTAAAGATAAACCCGTCCAGCCTGACGGAAGATCTCCATTTCGCTCTTTTTAATTCATTAGAGCTTCCTCAGGAACAGTATCACAACATTTCTCACCACCGTTTGTTAATATTAGAACATTAATGAGACTTCTCCCGACTATTTTCATCCCGGTGAAGCTGGCGGCGTCCTATGTCACTTCTGGACGTTAAACCAGAAGCACTAAGCCCATTTGTGCATGCCTCAGTGCAAGATAAGATGCACACCTGAGTGGAGATAGCTCAGAGCAAAAGCAAGGCTCAGATTTATGTGAAGAACTAGTAAAATACTACAGAGTCTGTGGGTCTACACAGTGCGTCCATGCTAACACTTAAATCCAGTTCTGTGCCTGGTGTTAGTCACTGCTGCAGTACATGAATAACAGAGCCTATGGGCAACCTTGCAATCTGTGCTAGTCACAGTGTGTGGGAGCATTGGGCTACTGACCCACAGTCCAATGCTCCCAACACCTCTTAAATAGATTGGGCAATCAAAGCTAAATCTTCCTCCTGAAGCCCCATCATCACAACAGCCCCACATCATCACAACAGCCCCCACAAAGCCCCCTCATAAATCCCGAACCCTAAGATCCCCCTCACTATAATTCCATCATAATTGCCCCCCCCCCCATTACAATCACCTCTCTCCAAGGTGCCCTCCATCCTATAAACACCCCTACACTTCTATGGCAACAAGTCCCCCCCAGGTTACCTGATGATATCCCTATCTGGTCAGAAGTGATTCCAATTTATTTTATTTTATTTAAAATATTTATCAACCGCCTATTCCTAAGTGGCATTACAAAACTTACATACATAAAATGAAGCATACAAGACTTACAAAACTATCATGAAGTACAAATGAGTAATTACATCTTTAAAAACAAGATTTCAAAAATCCTCACAGTACCATTTATCTTAAAACCAGCATTAAGCAACATATCCTTTATTGAAATGCTTCTAGAAAGAATGTAGTTTTAAGTGTTTTGTTTTTGTTTTGTTTATTTGAACTTCTGAATATCAGATAGCGCCCTCTGTGGTCCAGTTAATTTGTTCGACCAAGTTACTCCCATGATGGAAATAGCAGAAGTTCTTGTGTTCTCATAATGCATTTTTGAGAAGTCTGTCAATGACAAGCGTATTGCGCCTTCAGAACGCAAGGTTCTGAACGGTCGGTAGATTGCAGTGGTTTGTGACAGAAACCAAGGAATCCCATGGTAAATGACCTTAAAGACCAATGTTAAGGTCAAAAGCGCGCTGGGACAAAGGCGTGCGCAGACAATTGAGCACAGCGCGGAGGTGCGTGCCGAAGAAAATTACTGTTTTTAGGGGCTCCGACGGGGGGGGGGGCGTGGGGGGGAATCCCCCACTTTACTTAATACAGATCGTGCCAAGTTGTGGGGGCGTTGTGGGGGGTTTGGAGGGTTGTAACCCCCCACATTTTACTGAAAACTTCACTTTTTCCCTATTTTTCGGGAAAAAGTTGTTTCCAGTAAAATGTGGGGGGTTACAACCCCCCAAGCCCCCCACAACGCCGCCGCGATCTGTATTAAGTAAAGTGGGGGGGCTCCCCAACAAAACCCCCCGTTGGAGACCCTAAAAACAGTAATTTTCTTCGGCGTGCGCCTCCGTCTTGCGCTCAGTTGTCGGCGCGCGCCTTTGTCTTCCGCGATTATGTCTATGAACCTCTTGCCCCTGCCATTACCAGGTTCAAAATGGCATTGACAACCCCTACAGTAGTTTCACGGTACTACAGTAAGGCCCCTATAGGGCAGCTTGACATGTCCGTGGATCCAGACGGCTTTTCAAAACCTGGCACTTTGTCCGGGATTTGAAAAGCTTCCCGACAAAATCGCGTCAGGAAGGGGCATCCGCTAATGCATGGATGCAGTGCAGTGCCGTCACACGCACGTCGTTGCATCTCGTCTGCACATGCGCAGGTGCCGTCTAGGGGTAGGGCTGGGGGGAAGAATGGGGTGGAACTGGGTGGTCCTGGGGGCATGGTCATGGGTCCGGATTTTCCTTCGGGAAAATCTGGTAACCCTAAGCTTGACCCCCCTCTAGTGGTATTTCTAATGGGAAGGACTTTGGGGTGGGGGATATGATTGGGGGGGCTTTGGGAGGTGGGTTATGATGAGAGGAGCTTTGAGATTTTTAAAAAGATTCTTAAGACCTTCCTCCTATTCGGAAAAGCTTTTGCGACAGAACACTGAAGATTATGAAAGTTGCCTGAACTAACATCTGAAAATAATTGACGGAAAATTTTGAAACTTTTTTTCAATGTATATCTTTATTGATTTTCCAAGCTGGCAACAGTGTAGCAAATAATACATAAGATAATACAAGAAACAGCACATACATCTTTCCAGGATTACATGAAAAATCATTTTTACCCACCCTCACCCACCCACCCAATTCAAGTAACTCAAGCAAGAACATAAATATATACAATCCTTCAATAACCATTTCCATTGTAATATCTTAAAACGTCTAAGATATTACCCTCCCCTCCCCCCACCCCCTGGATGTGTAGGTTATAACCAGAAGTATATTAATAATCAGAAGTATAGTAAGAATCCATTCAATTATTATTAAGAAAATTAGTCAATGGACCCCATTGAGATTATGTCATATGGTGAGTATCAAACTACCACGATTTTTGGGATATCCATAATGTTATGTTATATGTGGTCTTATATCCCACTGAATCCTGGCAGAGCGGCATTCTAGGTGGGTTACAGATTGCATACACTTTACACAGACTTGTATACATACCAAAGTTACAAAGAGCATTATATACATACAGTGACCGATAAAACATTGGTTATACCTTCAGTAAATGATGATAACAATAATTTATTTTCTTATATACCGCCAAAGCCATGGTAGTTTGAGGCGGTTTACAACAAGAGGAGCTGGACAGTCAGCGATAAAATACAAAATAGAATCAATGAATACAAGTACACTGAAAACAGGTACAAATAAGAAGAGCTGGACAGTCAGCGACATAGCTATGAATTTGGTACACAGAAAACGAGAGATAATGAACAACAAATTCTTAGGTGACAAATCGGTTGAACAGATTCGTTTTTACTAATTTTCTAAAGCCTTGATAGGAAGAGGAGAGCATGATAATGTTACCCAGCCAGTTTACCTGCCTGGAAGGCTAGCGTTCTGTCCAGGAATCTTTTGTAACGGCAGGCCTTTATTGTTGGGTGTGTAAATAAGTGGATTTTACGTGAGGTCCTGATAGTGCAACCCAGATTGAAGTAGGAGACCAGGTACATAGGGGCCAGACCAAAGATTGATTTGAAGCAGATACAAGAGAATTTAAATATTGCTCTAGCCTCGAGGGGCAGCCAGTGAAGTTTTTTGATAATAGGAGCTTATGTGTTCCCATATTTTTTTTAACTGAAAATCAGACGTACTGCCGAATTTTGAATAATTTGGAGTTTTTGAAGGGTTTTCTTGATGAATATGCATGGCGTTGATTCACATGCATTACGTCATTATATGCAAATCTATCTCATTCATGTTCATTTTCATCCTGAAAATCTAACTGATTGGCATTGGGAAGCACAGTCTTTTCCAGATTACAAGAAACTTCACGCAAGAATAAAGGGAGCCTTGTTTTTATGATTATTTTTCACTATTCTTCTACAGCAAATCTTTAGCAGGTAATCACCTCTCAAGGGAAGAAATCACCAAAGCTGAAGTGCCTGCTAATGAATGGTGTACAGGTTGTCTCCTGTTCCTAGCTCGTTAAAAGACCAATTGACATACACAGAACATTAATATTTCAGAAGTCAGAATGAATAGTAAATACAGCTTAGCTCACTTTTTGCTCATCTACAATTAATTAGAAACACGCATAAAAAAACCCAACCACAACCTATTGCAATTAACTAAATGCAAAGTAAGAACACAGAGGTAACCATGTGAAAATATGCTGAATTCTGCCTGCCTAAGTAGTAAAAAATAGTTAATATCAAAGATGAACTATCCTAAAAATTCTCAGACATAACATGCCAATTCTTTTCAAAAAAAGACTTCTGCCAGCCCTTCTGCAGCATAGAGAGTTCTTTGCATCATCAAAAACATTATAAAGATCTACAATGGACAAATTAAACAGAAACCTGCTCTGTGTTGTTAATTTGAATTTTTTTATATAAAATTTTTCTTATCATACAAGTACGGTATATATTCCCCCTCTTCTACAAAACTGCGCTAGCGGTTTTGAGCGCAGAGAAAGCACTATAGGATCAACCATAGTTTCTTTTTAGAAAAAGATACAAAAATGTGGATAGCTGTAGTCTTTGGGAAAAAAAAAAAAAGCATTAGTGTTCCAAGTGCCAGATCAAAGCTTATCCTATTCTTGCGGGAATGTAGAAAATGAGGTTCAAGAACTGCAGAGAATCAGAGAATATAAGATTTTAAATATTTACTGCAACCTCTGACTTTTAGTTTGCTGTGTTTGCTGGTTTTTTCCATCTTATTTGATCTATTTCATTCCTTACCCTCTCATTGTGTCATTAGCAGTGACAGCACATACAATTCAAGGTTTGGTTGCTTTAATAGACTCTCACTCTTTATAGCTGTAATAGCATCCCTCACCAAATCAAAAGATTCTGTTGGCATTCCATGTGGATTCTGTCAGTGCCCTACAATGTTCCACCGGTTACTGGTACAAGTCTAATGTTGACTTTGATGGTAATTTGATAAACAACATACGCATGTAGAATAGCATGTTACCAAATTGCCTCAGTGTTTGCAGTCATGAAAGTAGACACATGGAGGGGAATTTTGATAAGACGTCTAAGCCTGAGTTTGGGAAAGACATCCAGAAATCCTCCTGCCACGATCAGCTGGAAACCACCAAACTCTAATGTAAACTCGGCAGCAGAAGGGATGCCCACTCCCTCCTGCTGGAAGCCAAGAGCCCCCACCCGTGAAGTAAGCCGGTCAAAAGGGATGCCGCCACCGCTCCCCCTATGGGAGGGGCCTTAGGCATCTGAGCCAAATGGAGCCTTAGGGCCTTCCCTAGTGCATTCTAGAATGCACCAAAGGCTGAGTGGAATTGTCCAGATCAGAATGATGTGCACTAATGAAAGTGTCCTACAATGCATCTGATAATATAGAAATCTTTATTCATCCAATGACATAAAAATACATCCAATGACTCAATGACTCGACATGCGCATGTTTCGGCCAACAGGCCTCCCTCAGGAGTCTATCAGAGTGGCAATATATTCTAGATATACACATTGGTGACTCTCAAGACTCCTGAGTAAGGCCTGTTGGCCGAAACATGCGCATGTCGAGTCATTGAGTCGTTGGATGTATTTTTATGTCATTGGATGAATAAAGATTTCTATATTATCAGAAGTATTGGAGGACACTTTCATTAATGTACATCATTCTGATCTGGACAATTCCACTCAGCCTTTGGTACATTTGTGTCTGTGGTTTTGTTTTTCCCCCCCATTTTTGCTTTTGCATTCTAGAATGCACCAGAAAGGGGAAGGACCACCATTTTGGAGTGGTTTGCCAATCAGCCTGGGACAGGAGGGAGTGGGGTATACCTCCTGCGCAGCATACTTCGCGGGTGGGGGTTCTGACAGAAAGGAGTGGGCATCCCTCCTGCCAGCTGAGTTTATGTAGGAGGATCAGGGGTTCTGGCAGGAGGGAGTGGGCATCCCTCTTGCTGACTGTGTTTGCATGGGGGTTCTTGTGTTTTGGCAGGAGGGAGTGGGCATCCTTCCTGCCAGCCAAGTTTGTGCGGGGGTTCAGGGATTCCGGTGGGAGGAAGTGGGCATTCCTCCTACTGAGGGTTTTCCTGCCATGGCCACTCAGCTGATCATGGCAGGGAGATTTTCTTGCCATGATCAGCTCAGTGGCTGTGTTTATTTGAAATGTAGACTAGCAGTTTGCTGGCCTACATTTTAGATGTCTGTTGTAGCTCTAGGGAGATGCCTAGGCCTGCTTAAATTCACCCAAGGCCACTTCCAGGCAAAACCACGCCCATACCCAGCTTTGGGCGAGCTTAAGTGTCCCTACGTATCTCCATAGACCCATGAAAACACCTATAGTATAGGCCATCTGCCTCGGATAGTTTGTTTTTTTAAAAACAAGCATCTTGATTGGCTGCCAGACATCAGTAGGACGCGCACCGTTGCCTGCAATCAGGACACCCATTTATAGAATCAGTCCCAAAATGTCCATTCTCAAAACAGCAAAATGTCTATTTTTATTTTTTTTTTTGTAGACATTTTTTTTTTATGTAGACATTTTGGTCCTTAGTACATCTATCCTTTTTGGTTGTTCTTGAATATTAATATGTCCACATGAAAAACACAGAAAAAAGTTTTTGAGGTATTCTTAGCAAACTATTCAGACTGCTGAACATAGCAGAGGGCTTTTCTATGAAGTACTGTAGTGAATTTCACATTAAAAGTCCCAGATATAGATATCACTATATCTTTCTTATATTGTATGGTGAGCCCTCCAAAACCCACCCAAAATTTACCATACCCACCTGTACACCAGAACAATAGCCCTTATGCCTGCAGTTGTCATCTTAATGTAGATACAGTAGGTTTTTGAGGGCTCACCATACAATATAAGCATGATATGGTGACATCTGTACCTGGAACTTTGATTATAACAAGATATCTGATTGATATTGCAAGCAAAAGGAGCTATGACAAAGAATAGACACAATAGGAGTTGTGAATACAACAGTAATCCATAATGTTGTAGACTTAGATGGATTAAGAACTAGACGGTTATCGCTGAGCCATTGGACAATTGCGTTTAAACAGTTCTAAACTGGCGAAAGGTTAGGGGTGAAAGGATCTTGAGTAGAAACCAGTAATACATCATCTGTATAGATGTAACAATGAACACCTACTGATTGGATGAGATTGGTCAATGGGATAAGAAAAATATTAAAGAGAAGTGGGGAAAATATTGAGCCTTGAGGAATGCCTTAGCTTATAGGATGGACTGCAGTTTGCAGAGTATTTATCTTATGCGAGCATTCTGAGAGAACCGAAGAAAACCAGGAAAGGAAAGTTCTAGAAATAACAAGCGAAGCCAAGCAAGCTAGAAGATGGGAGTGGGATAACAGATCAAAAGCGGCAGTTAAATCTAAGGAGACTAGCAACACTGCCAGTCCACGGTCAAAAGCAGAGTGAATATCATTAAGAAGGGTGGTGATAATTGTATTAGTAGAATGTCCCAGAAACTTGACTGAAAGGGATGGAGTTAGACAGTTTCACATGTTGTGATAACTGAAAGAAAACTAGCTGCTCAGTGGGTTTGGAAAAGAAGCGGAATGTTAGCGATGGGCCTATAATTAGAGGGGTTAGACGCATCTAAAGAAGACTTTTTCAGAACTGGCTGGATGATAGTGGTCTTCCAACGAATCCTTCAGTCAAGCTCTTTCAAACTAAAACAAGTATCAAAGATAATAAACCATGAGAAGGAATATTAATCCAAGAAGAGGACAAAGGGTCCCATAGGCAGATAGTCTTTAATGGATTAAAATACTCTAGAGAGGTCAGAGAGGGAAGGTACATTAAAACGGGACCTAAATCAATCTAAAACTAAACCAGAAATACCTATTGATCAGAATGTCATGATCGATTGTATCAAAAGTTGCTGATATGAGCATTCAGCGGTGTAGTACGGGGGGGGGGGGTGTACAAAGGAGTTTAGGGTTGTTTGGGTTTTGATTTTATTAAAGTGGTAGAGGACTTCCATCTCCATCATTGTTTACAGAATTGCAACAAGATAAATGCTCACTAGAGACTGTGGATGATTCCAAATAATGCGATCTCACTGGAGACAGAACTAAATGGCAGTGTAAATGATATTCCCACAAGGGTTGCCAGCATCCTACGCTTTGTCAATATTACATAAACCATAGTGCAACAAATGCTTTTCTTGTATTACCTTAGAGAAGCGTTGTGAAGCACATTTTTCCAATTGTTATGGCGCTAAAGGAATCAGCGTAGCAGCTTATGGACAGGTGCTCCAGTGGGCAGTCATTCACAGGTCTTCTTTACATAGCAGTGCCATGTGCCCAGAACTGAGGACCAAGATACTTCCTGAACAGCTGGACTGAACGTTGATTAAGTCCCAAGGGTGGGAGGCGTGAAGGTCAGCTGCCTTTTTCACAAGGTCCAGAATAGCTGCTCACAAAATTTGTGCATACAGTAGATGGATTGGGACTCGCACGTCTGCAGTGCTTTAGTTACAGTGGAAATGGTTGCAGGGTTAATTGTATCGGAGCCAGAATGATATGTGACTGCATGCTTGTTGTGTAGGAACCCAAAGGCATAATTTTGTTCCCCTCTCCCCTGAAATAGTAAAAACAAAAAAAACCCCAAGATGATCATATCAAAATCAGGATATTTGTTAGAGCTGTGTTTGGAGCTGTTGTGGGGAAGGGCTGGGCTGCAAGAATGAAACGATAGATTGATTTGTTATTTATTAATTCACTAGTCTTTAAGCCCGTTAAATTAACGGGTGCTAGAATAGATGTCTGTCTGTCTTTCTTTCTGTCTTTCTCTCTGGCTCCCTGTCTGTCATTCTTTCTCTCTCTCTATCCTTGGCTAGTGTTTGTCTGGGGAGGGGGAGGTTTCTTGCTCTCTTTCTCTGCTGTCTGTCTGTGTTTATTCTATTTGTCTCCCTGGCCCCCTGTCTTTCTTTCTGTATGTCTCTCTGTCTTTCTCCCTGGCCCTCCTGCCTACCTGTATTTATCTGTTGTCTCTCTGGCCCCCTGTCTGTTTGTCTTTCTTTATGTCTGTCTCTCTCCCTGGCCCCCTGTCTTTCTTTCTGTATGTGTCTCTGCCTTTCTCCCTGGCCCCCTGCCTACCTGTATTTATCTGTATTTATCTGTATTACCTTCTGACTCCCTACCCCCTCCCGAAAGCAAGCCCATTACATTAATGAGTGCCCTGTGCAGCAGCATTAGCGTTTCCTCTACCTCCTTTCCCTTCCCGCGGTCCCGACTACAAAGCTGGTGATTCCAGCAGCGTGTGCAGCAGTCTTCACACGCTGCTTCGGGCCCTTCTACTGCCCTGATTTACTCTGGCACGTCCCTGATGACATCATCAGAGACGCGGCAGAGCAAATCAGGGCAGTAGAAGGGCCCGAAGCAGCGTGTGAAGACTGCTGCACACGCTGGAATCGCAAGGTTCATAGTCGGGTCCGCGGGAAGGGAAGGGTGGGGTGGCAAAGGACTCGGGTCCCGGGCGGCGGGGTCAGTTTTTTGTTTCGTCCCGGGGGGGGGGGGGAGGAGGCGCTCTTTGTACCCCAGTCCCGGCTTGTGGAGGCGATCGTCGGCTGGTTGGGAGCAGGCTTGTGGAGGCGATCGTCAGCGTGTAAAGAAACTTCTGTATTGTGAGGTGGAGAGCAGGGAAGCTTGTCTGGCGCGCATGCGCACTTGTGCCGTCGCGACGGATCAGGGAACACGACTTTTGAGTGCGCATGCGCGGCCTAGCATTTTATTATATTAGATGATGTTTGCTTTATCATTGGAAATCATAGATAAACCTTCTATAAAATGCTTAAAAGGCAGTAAGGCTGACAGGTAGGTTAATTATTGAAGATCCAAAGTGAAATATAGGAGTCGCCATACTGTGACAGAGCAAAGGTCCATCAAGGCCAGTATCCTATTTCCAACAGTGGCCTGTCCAGGTCACAAAATCCCGAAAGAGTAAAAATAAGCACTGAAAACTGTGAGACGGAGCAGAGTTCCCAAATTGTGTGTCTGGTTTTACAATATCTTTTACCAAACGAGTCTGGGGAAACAGAGTGAGACTGCCTCTTAAAAATACATGTTCAGCTTCTCCTGGCAAATGCTCAGCCATTTAAACATCGCTAGCGAGCAGGATGCCTACAAGTTGCAGAATTGTAAAGCTGGACGGCGGTAATGAACCCCTGCTTGATTCTGAAAGGGGGGAGCAGCCGCGTCCCCTGATCATGCCTCTCGTGGACATGCCTTTAATCTAAGACCGTCTCCTGCTTTCACTCTGAATGTCTCGGAGAAAGTAATATCCTCACTGATTGACCAATTAGGAGCTTTCTACCACAACTCGGCTACTTGCAGTGTAGCTGTGAAATGATGCATATAGAGGCTGCCAGCTCCTACTTTTCTCCTGGAATACACAATTTAGATAATCATTAAAGTGCATCTGATTCCTACCTTACATGCTGAAAATGCCAATGAAAATGATTATATGCACCTCTCAAGGAGTGTGGACTGGAATAAAGGCTGATAAGACTGAAAGGAGAAAAAATGTCTTACACACCTGGACTTTGGGGGTCTTTTATTAAAGATTATGCATGTTATGTGCAATGAGACCCATTTTATTTCTATGGGCCCTGCTGAAGATAATATGCACAAATTATTAATGAAAGACATCCTCACCCTCCCCCCCCCTCCCGGGGTCCTTTTACTAAAACATGTTAAGTGTTAGTGTGTGCTTACTCCTGAAATTCATCTAAGGCGCTTTGAGCTGCACGTGCAAATTTGGGCATGCACCCAATTTGGAACCGATTCTGTAAGTGGTGCCTGCCGCGTGTCAGTCATGGACAGGCGCAGTTTACAGAATCACACCTTGCAAGGACCCTAGAGGCCATAAATGTAGGCCAGGGTTTACAGGCCTACATTTCCAGCGCCTAGGGTCCTTGCTGAATCGCAGCCAGTGGCAACGCGCCCACTTCTGAGCTTCAACGTCAACTAGGCGCCACTCGGTGCCATGGACCCAGGAGCCGGTCTTGGAGGGCGCCTAGCGGCATCTAATTTTTTTTTAAATGAGCTTTTAATTGGTTTTTAATGGCACAACCAATTATTGTGCCACTTAAAACCAATTTTTAAAAAGCATGATCTAGGCGCTGGCGCCTAACTTTAAGTGACTTTTTTTCAGAATAAGGCCCTCTGTGCGCACAACTTAATGAGCCATTTAGCGTTGAAAATTGGCTTCTTAACAAGCAATTATCAGCATTAATTGGATTTAATTTATGCACGTAAATGTAAGCTTGAGGTCTGCATCTAAATTTTATGTGCAGTACCAAAAGGTGGGGGGTGGGGAAATGGGAGGATCATGGTCAGATCATTGGCATTCCCCTCATTTATACACATAATTATACAATAAGCGGCATCCGTGACTAGTGGCGTAGCAAGGGTGAGAGGCGCCCGGGGTGGTTGCGCCTCTCCCCACCCTTGTCTCCACCCCCCCACTCCTTCCATGATCCCCCCCTGCCACACACACCCCACATTTCCTTCCCCATACCCCGGCTCTCCCACTGACATCACTTCCTATGCGCGGTGCCCAGACGTGACATCAGCGGGAGAGTCGATGGAGATCGCGGGGAGCACGTGGTTGGCTGTCACGAGCAAAAACTTCAGCTAGAAATATAGGGGAGGGGAAGGGGGTGCGCACGGGGCGAGGGGAGGAGTGGAAAGAGGCGGGGAGGCAGAGAAGAGGAGGGGCGTGCCTCCCCCTTACTATGCGACTGTCTGTGCCTAACTACTGGCATGAGGATTTGCACCACTTTTCCATTGATGCAAATGATGGCGCCTGAGGTTAGGCATGGCTCACAGCTTAAGCGCCATTTTTTAAATGGTACTTAACAGTAGGTGCCGTTTATGGAATAGTGTTTAAGCATATTTTGGGTGCTGATTTTCTTAATGTAGGAAAAAAGGTTTGCAGCACAATCTATTAAAGCATTTTGCACTAATTTCCCTGTCAGTATTTGCAAATTATACACTATTTATTTATTTTTGGGGTGGGGGCAGAGAATGGGTTGGGAAAGGGCATGGAAGCGTTATCCAGCTAGCTCATATGCATTAGTACGTGCTAACAGGAATAATGCAGAGTTAGCATGGGAGCACTTAGCACTACCTAAATAGGAGGCCGCAAGGGTTCCTGCATTAACCCCTCCCCCTCCCAACCCCTTTAACAAAACCGCAAAAGCGGTTTATAGCGCCGGCTGACATGCTGAATGCTCTGTGGACAAATCCAGAGTCATGCATTTTGGGGAAAGTAATTCTCATAGTTACTTGAAGTTAGGTTCCACCTTAGGCGTCGGCACCTGAGAAAAAGATCTAGGTGTCTTCGCAGACAATATGTTGAAATCTTCCATCCAGCTGCCAAAAATAAGCAAACAGAAAGCTAGCAATTATTAGGAAAAGGATAGATCATGCTTCCGTATCACTGCGCCTCGGGGTGAGCAAAAAGAAACTATCCCAGTGGACGTTTGGGCATGCAGAGAGGCTGTTCTTGTAGACTGTTTTTCTTACGATGCTGCATTTCTTCAAGTTGTAGATGACAACTATGGTAGAAGGTAAGGCGGGACATTGTCGAGCTCCTTCTACTCATTTCTACTATTACTACTACTGTTCATTCCTAAAGCCCTACTAGGTGTACGCAGCGGTATTTTTTAAGCGCCAGGAGAGCTCACAATTGAGAAAATAAAAATCACAAAAAGCTGTTGGAAAAGTATTCGGAGGCTTTGAAGCTGTGGAAGGGCCCAAAATTGCCATCACCTGTGATAATCTAAACTGCTTCAAAGCCCATTCTTTTGAGCGCCATGTAAAAGGAACCGTGACATATCACATACATAAAATCTTGTTTCCCTCCGATTATCACATATAACATAGACATGTCAAGACAACATCGTTAATCGTCCCTGTTATAATAGGGATAGAGCACAAATTCCATCAATTCAGAAGTACAAACAAGCTTTAAATCATAGATTGATGTCAGAAAAATTCTAAAAGGCGATTATCAACTGAAATATATCTTAGCATAAGAAGGCATCTTTTCTAGAATCCAGGCCTAAGTGCTTACCTCTCCATCTCTAACCGAATTGTTCCCAGGATCTCTCTGCATCATGCTCTCCTGTATTTTGATGATCTTATATTGTACCTATATTCACTGATTGTCCAGCTGTAAATCGCCTTGAACTACCACGGCTTTGGCGGTATATAAGAATAAAATTATTATTATTATTAATAAATTATTATTATTATTATTATGTGTATAAGAAAGAAAGCCTTTGGAATATTAACGGACTATAATTTGGTGTCACATGTCTGCAACCATGTGGAGGGCCTTTGCTTGTGAACCTGGGTCCTCTGAGTCTCCATTCACTGCTGCAACCACAAGGCTACCCCTCTGTTCTGCATGGATATCTGTGTGCCCATTTTATAAGATGCAGCTCAAACAATGATTCAAATTTTATCTCAAATATACCCGGAATTCTGATCAATATCACAATATACGTAATAAGCACTCCAGGTGTATCCAGCTTAGATTAAACTTGGACTCAAATTCTACACCCATATATTTTCAGACCTCAGTACAACCACTCCACCGCTCTCATAACTTTGTACAGCGGGAAGAATTGCATGTATTTTAGTCACTGGCCTGTGTAATTTAGTATATTTAATTATAATTTTAATTGTTTTTTTTTCTTTTTAAGATCCACAATTTTAATGGATTTCAAGTATTTTTTTAAAGCCACTTATCTTTTTAAAACAAGCTTAACCGGACCTGTTTCGCAACAAGTGCTGTTTCAAGTATCCCCCGCGGCCGCTTCAGCCATCCGACTCATATTGAAGTTAAATATACACAGGCCAGTGATGAAAATACATGTAATTCTTCCCACTATACAAGTTACGAGAGCGGTGGAGTGGTGGTACTGAGGTCTGAAAATATATGGGCATAGAATTTGAGTCCAAGTTTAATCTAAGCTGTTTAATCTAAGCTGGATACACCTGGAGTGCATATTATATTGGCATTTTATAAGATGGACATTCCTATGCTGCCACACATATGTCCATCTCCCTTGTTTTCCCTGTTCATAATTTGGACATTTCAGTTTGTAAAGTGGATATCCATGCTGTATGTTCCAGCACAAGGACATCCATCTCACATATATTTTAGAACACAAGAGATGGATGTCCATTTGTGATGTTCTGATATAGTCATCCATATTCTGAGTTAGGCACCCTTTCTGAAATGCCACTCTACATTATTTATTAAACATTTAGTAGGTTATGGTCCACTATTATTTCCATCCTTGGTATTGAAGAAGACATATCTTTGGTCGTTATTATATTCGGTCAATTTGGACTATCAACTCAACTTAGTACTGAAACAGGTAAACTTCTTAGGTGTCTACTACTTATAACACTCAAATCCATTATGGCCAATTGGAAAAATAGCCACAACCTTTCTCACCTTTCCTAGTGGAATAACTTATGTATGATTGCTAAGTATGAACGTACTTATGCTGAGAAATATGGACATATTGGCTCCTATGATAAAATATGGTCTCCTCTAGATGATTATTGTACATTATCTTAGTGTTTTTGATGAAAGATATTTATACTTGACTACTCATACATGAATGTTTCTGTTAGGCAATGTGGTATTCTGATGTTTGTTTATATTGGGATGTCGTCTATTTTGTTCTCTTTTGTTTTATATATTGTGATTGATTCGTGTGTTCCATTTACTCATTATAGACACCAAGGGCTCCTTTTATCAAGCCGCGCTAGCGGAGTTAACGCGCGTGACTTTTCATCACGCATTAACCCCTGCGCTGGCCAAAAACTGCCGCCTGCTCAAGAGGAGGCGGTAGCGGCTAGCACAGCCAGCGGTTTAGCGTGCGCTATTACGCGGGTTAAACCACTAGCGTGGCTTGATAAAAGGAGCCCCAAATGTTATGAAGAATATGTATTTTATCTGCTTTTTCAAAATAAAAAATATTGAACTTAAAAAAAAAAACCATTTAGTAGGTCTTTCATCTAAAATTTAACTGCCTATCCATCCCCAAATAACAATTGTGGAGATTATTGCATCACTGCGCAACTATTAAATGAGATGTTCGTGGCTGCAATCACCAAAGGATGAATAAGAAGCAGAGAGACAATTAAAATGTGGAGGAAGCTTGGCAAGCACGCAGCCTTTGAGTAGCAGGTACAGCAGAAGCTGCCAGATTCATTGCAGCCCTTGATAAGTCTGATTTCTTGACAGTGACAGAGTGGCCTCTAACACTGGGGTGGAGAAGGCTGTGGTAATAGCCTTTGCTATCTGATGGCCTTAAGCCAGCTGGATTGAGCACATTATTGCTCTGTCGGAGAAGATTTCGGTGGCTTACAAGAGAGCTTCCCAGGATTACGGAAAAAGAAACACATACAGCATAGGCAGTGGCTATAAAAATAGTATTGAAATTATTCTGCTAGTGTATTTGCAATATACCTACATGAAGCAGAAAATGTGTAAACGTTCTGCTGCAAAATGGGATTCGGCAGTTACAGCGCATATATATATATGGCAAATGCAATTTGTATGTGCAGCAGACTACCAAGGGACCAATAATAAACTCCTTGCATATGTGTTTATTGAGCTCTTATTAGAATGTAATAATGAACAAAACTGTAAATTGTTCACGCAAAAAGAAAAATGATACAGCGAGACTACAGTGAGCCTTTAACTCAATCCATGAGCCCAAAGGCACCGTAACAGGGGAGGCTACAGAGGCATGGCCTCCCTCCAAAATTGGCCGTCAGAAGAGTCTGTTATGGTTCTACTCCCCCATCCACCTCCTCCTAGCTGCTGTAATTTTAAATCTTTGGACAGGCCTATTCGTTGACGCTGCGTGGCACCTTCTAGAAGACGTAAAATTACATTGGGGAAGGTAGGTGGGAGAGTCGGGAGCTGGAAAAAAAGGTCATGCCACAGCATCCTGCTGGTACTAGGGCGGAACATTCGGGCTCCTCCAAACGAAAAAGCATTCCGATGCCTATGCATGAGCCCAAAGGATAGGATATTTCCAAAACACTTTCCCATGCCATCAGTACCCCAAAATAGTTCTACTACTTCTGGGTTGCTACTGAAGAAGCTGTCAAATGGAAGTGACTTAATCCCACAAGGGGCTAGTTCTTTTCGGAGTTAGATACCTACAGCAGTGCAAGGTGATGTGGTAATGAAGCCCACAAAGATGGAGGCAAAATAGCAGATGGGCAAGTCCTGCAGTTAATAAGGATAATTCTGATGGGACTAGAGAATGACATAGGGACAAATTTTTTCCCCGTCCCCGCGGGAATTCATTTTCCCATCCTGGCGAGTTCTTTCTCTGCCCCTGCCCCATTCCTGGAAGCTCTGTCCTCATCTGCACAAGCCTCAAACACTTTAAAATCATAAGTAGCAACATTCTAGAGCTCAGACTGTGATGTCATAATGCCTCATTCCACCAATGCCTAAGCTCTGTCCTCATCTACACAAGCCTCAAACACTCTAAAATCATAAGTAGCAACATTCGAGAGCTCAGATTGTGATGTCATAATGCCTCATTCCACCAATGCCTAAGCTCTGTCCTCATCTGCACAAGATTCAAACACTTTAAAATCATAAGTAGCAACAGTCTAGAGCTCAGATTGTGATGTCATAAAGCCTCATTCTACCAATGGCTAAGCTCCGTCCTCATCTGCACAAGCCTCAAACACTTTAAAATCATAAGTGTTCGAGGCTTGTGCGGTTAAAGCAGAGCTTGCAGGAATGGGGAAGGGAAAGGGACAGTGACAAAACTTGCGTGGATGGGAAGGAGAAAATGAGTTCCTGTGGGAATGGGGACAAATTTATTCCCATGTCATTCTCTAGATGGGACACTCTTTCCCTCCTTACCTGTAGCTCACAATGGGTCAGTCTTGTTTTTTCTTCAACACCAGGCAGAATTCACTCACACTGAGATCATCAGGAGGGATTGGGCTTTTGCCAACCATCTTGTGGAGGTTAAATTACTTAGGGAAGTATTATCAAACTGCTTTACTTGCCCTGTAGTACACTTTACAGGGCTCTAAAGGCGGTTTTGATGCTGTAATGCACATTATTAATACAGTATACAAATTCCATAATGTGGCTTGTGGAGACCACCACAAGCTGTTCTATTTTTGGATAAATATTTTATTGTCCCAGAAGCAGCAACCTGATGCTCTCAGGCTGCATCTTAAAGGGCCCAGGCACAATTCAAATAAAATATTTATGTTTATGTTTATTTAAGATTTGATATACCGCTCCTGCATTTTACTGACCTAAGTGGTTTACAATGTATCAAACTAAAATAAAATTAGGTACTTGAGAAAAACTATCCTATCTGTCCCGAAGGCTCACAATCTAGCTAAAGTAACTGATTAAAATAAAAATATGTAATACATTTCCAAGATCAAAAATCAAAGAAATAGAAAAAGAAATAACGAAAGAAGATAAAAAAATAAAATCAAACACATTTAAGAGATAGAAAAGTCTCTGAGGCGGCTTGATAGTAAGTTCAGTCTGCAGAACCAGGTCAACCGGCAGCTACCAAAGAAGCAGGACCAGGAACCACGCCATATTTATGCTTATTGAAAGCTTCTATACTGTTACTATTTATTTATTTTATTTATTTATTTAAGTTTTATATTCTATCCTACCCAGGAGCTCAGAACGGGTCACAGTAGTACATTCTCAGTGTTTGGGATACAGGGATAGCGGTACATTCTATATTGTAGGGGAGTCAATTCAGAGCAGTTTGCATGAGCTTCTATAATGGTGTTATGATAAATGAGCTTTAGTAATGGTGTTACAATACATTAAAATGCTCTGATGCTGCTCCAACGCTCATAGAATTATTCATAACATAACATAAAAATCAATTTCTATACCACATAACTGGTAAGTTCTATGCTGTTCACAAAAACTAAGAAATAAAACAATTGAGCGTTGGAGCAGTGTCAGAGCATTTAATAACCCTGGGCCGCGGTAGAAACCTTGGCATAGTAAAAAGGGTGAGGGGGTCAATTAGGCTGATTTAACAATGGATTTCTGCTAGTAGGTTTCAACTCAGGATCGTTTTCTATCACATAAATAACCTGACTGTTCTCCTTCTAGATTTTGCTGGATGGATGTTCAATATCAGTTCTTTCTGAAACTTGATACTTAGGTGTACTGATTGATTTCTTGCTGTCTTTCCAAGCTCATTTTAAAATAAAATGTTAACGTTGTTTTTGTTTAAGCTGCGTCTACTTTGCAGAATGTGGGATTTACTGTCTTTGCAGAATTTCGTTCTTCCACATTTTGACTACTGCAATTCATTGTTCATTGACATCCATCATGTATCCTGAAATCTTTATAGATTAAAGCTGGGTTTTACTAAACATAACTAGAGATTTTTAGCATGGGCCAGCGAGGTAAGTGCTCTGACACTGATAGGAATTCTAGGAGCATTGGAGCATTTACCTAGCCAGTCCGCAGTAAAAACCTCTAGTGCCATTTAGTAAAAGGAGCCATAAATGTGCAACAGAGTTTGGGGCAAATTCTCATCAAAATGTCTCATCAAAGTGTCTGTATATGGCCATTTGGTGGAGGATGGGCTGGGGAGGGCTTCAATGGCTGGGAGGGTGTAGATGGGCTGGAGTAGGTTTTAACGGAGATTTGGGCAGTAGGAACCCAAGCACAGTACCGGGTAGAGCTTTGGATTCTTGCCCAGAAATAGCTAAGAAGAAAAAATAAAAAAATTTAAATTGAATCAAGTTGGGCAGACTGGATGGACTATTCGGGTCTTTATCTGCCGTCATCTACTATGTTACTATGTTGATACTTTTTCTTTGGCTTCCAACTTAGATGAGGATTCAATATAAAACATTGACTTTTGTCCTTTTGTGGGTCTTTCCTGCACTCTGAGGTCATTTTTATTGCAACACATGACCATTACCACGCGAGCCCCTACCACCACCTATTTTGTAAGTGGTAAGGGTCACATGCTAACTGCGCACTAATCAGTTAGTACACAGCAATGTATCTGTACTAACTGATTAGCACAGAACTTGCCTACTCTCCACCCCTGTGAAGCAGGCACAGAGTCCAAAATTACTGCTGAGTACCTCAGTGCACCCTATGGTAAGGCTCAAATTCTATAAACAATGCCTAAAACATATGCTCTGAGGAACATGATACATAGCACATGTCAGTCTTAAGTTAGGCACCATTTATAGAATCTTGCCTAGCGGCACATGAATTTGGGCTTAAGCTCCGGTAGGCATCATAATCTAATGGCTCCTTTTATGAAGCCGCGTTAGCGGTTTAACGCAAGCTAAACTGCCAGCCGCGCTAGACGCTAACGCCAGCATTGAGCTGGCGTTAGTTCTAGCCACGTAGCGCAGGTTTAGCATGTGCTAAAAAGCTGCATGCGCTAAAACCGCTAACGCGGCTTCGTAAAAGGAGCCCTTAGGTGTACCCTATTTATGCCAGGGTTTTGTTGGCCTAAATGCTAGCTCCTAAGTCTAAAGCAGGTGCCTACATGCCAAACACACCCATCATCTATCCCTAACCATGCCTTGGTCTAAACACCTACCATCCAATTCATTTTAATTTAAGCCAATTATGAAGTGCTAATTGCTTGTTATCAGTGCCAGCTAAGCTTTTTAAATAATTAATCTAGGCACCGATGTAAGTGCCTAAATTTATTTATTTACTAAAAAATTTATATACCGCATACAACTATGCGGTTTCCATATCACATACATAAAATCTTGTTTCCCTCCGATTATCACATATAACATAGACATGTCAAGACAACATCGTTAATCGTCCCTGTTATAATAGGGATAGAGCACAAATTCCATCAATTCAGAAGTACAAACAAGCTTTAAATCATAGATTGATGTCAGAAAAATTCTAAAAGGCGATTATCAACTGAAATATATCTTAGCATAAGAAGGCATCTTTTCTAGAATCCAGGCCTAAGTGCTTACCTCTCCATCTCTAACCGAATTGTTCCCAGGATCTCTCTGCATCATGCTCTCCTGTATTTTGATGATCTTATATTGTACCTATATTCACTGATTGTCCAGCTGTAAATCGCCTTGAACTACCACGGCTTTGGCGGTATATAAGAATAAAATTATTATTATCTTAGTAAAAGGGCCCCTAAATAAATACAACTGAACTGGATAGAAGGTATTCCTGGATGGCTTGAGAAACACTGTTTTGTCTCCTACTGCTACAAGTACAAGCAACATGACCATTGGAAGAATATTGCATCCTCATTCCAAGTGGATTCAGTGCTGTGATCATTTGAATGCAATTTATTTGTACTGATCATGAGAAAAGTTCATAATTATAGATAATTCATTTAGGAAAAAGAATGTTATCTATGAAAAAGCTTTTCTTCAAGTTGCTTTTTTTTAAAAAAAAAAATATTTTCATCAGTACATCTGACTAATGAGAATAAGGCATTTTCAGACAGAATTATTTTGATAAGGAACTCTGTGATTCCCCACAGTTTAACAGTTTCACATTAGTTTTCATTGATTAAAATATTGTCAACATATTTCCATTCAGAAGAAGAGGTTTATTCATCTGAGTTTTGGAGTTCTGAATGTAAACCAGTGAATTTTGAGAGCCTCTTTGCATCATGTTTTTTACAACATTAATCTCTTAGAATGTAAAATCCAAGGAGATCTAAATGGCTAACTATGGAGTCTTCCTGCTAAATGTCCCAGAGCAGCTGTGAATAGCTGCCTAATCATTGCCGTACTTACAAAAAAAGGACAAGGAAATATATCTAGCTTCCTGAATTATGTTCTCATAGAGTTCAGGTGTTGGTAACATGATTGTTGCAATTGGCCACGTCTCGCAACATCTGTGTAAGTAGAACCAATGTTTCAACCATCATGCTGCAACAATCAAGCCACATGGAATTTGATTGGCTAAGTGAAAATGATCTTGACAACCTCCTAGCGACAACCTCCAACCTCCTATATGACAACCTCCTAGCGACGCAGGCAGCGAAACTTGACCCCTCCATCTCCAAGCTGCTGACCACAACAACTGACTTTAAAGCGTTCCGAAAAGAAATCAAAACACTACTATTCAAAAAACACATCCCATCAACCTAATCCCCCCCTTTTCCTATCCCATCTGTATATTCCTCGCGAACTTACCACCCTTCTGGTAACATCTATTCAATGTCTCTATACTAAATCCTCAATATATAACTGGATTCCAGCTTCTTTTAAAGTATTGTAACCTACTAGATAGGATGCTCAATGTCTCAAAACGTCCGAAACCTCAATATGTAACCTAAAACCAGCTTTGTTCAGTGTAATGTAATCTCAAAACGTCCGAAACCTCAATATGTAACCTAAAACCAGCTTTGGCCAATGTAATGTAATCTCCTGGAAATGTCCAGCTATCTTCTAATGTAATCCTCTTAGAATCGCAAGGTACAGGCGGAATAGAAATCACTTATGTAATGTAATGTAATCTTTAATCTAAGCTATAAGTACTTGCAAATAAAGAAGAAAATCAAGAATAAATACTTGGGCAGAAGACAAGGGCAATAAGGATGAACCACCGGAAGACTGTCAAAATATCCCAATGTGGAATATATTTATCAATGATCTAGAGATGGGAATAACTAGTGAGATAATTAGATTTGCTGATGACAAAAAGTTGTTCAAAGTTGTTAAATCGCAAGAGGATTGTGAAAAATTGCAAGAGGATCGTGTGAGACTGGAAGACTTGGTGCCAAAATGGCAGATGACGTTTAATGTGAGCAAGTGCAAAGTGATGCATGTGGGAAAAAGGAACCCAAACTATAGCCACGTGATGCTGGAGTCACTGCCCAGGAAGAGGATCTAGGTGTCATTGTTGAGGATACGTCGAAACCCTCAGGTCAATGTGTGGCAGCTGCTAAGTAAGCAAATAGGATGTTAGGAATTATCAGGAAAGGAGTGGAAAACAAAGATGAAAATATTATAATGCTCTATGGTACAGCCACACATCGAATACTGTGTGCAGTTCTGGTCGCCATATCTCAAAAAAGATATAGCGGAATTAGAAAAGGTACAAAGGAGGGTGACAAAAATAATTAAAAGGGATGGGACAACTTCCCTATGAGGAAAGGCTAAAGTTGCTAGGGCTCTTCAGGTTGGAGAAGAGATGGCTCAGGGGTGATATGATAGAGGTCTATAAAATGAATGGAGTGAAAAGGGTAGATGTGAATTGCTTGTTCACGCTTTCCAAAAAATACTAGGACTAGGAAGCATGTGATGAAGCTACTAAATAGTAGATTTAAAACATACCAGAGAAAATATTTCTTCACACAATGTGTAATTAAACTCTGGAATTTGTTGTCGGAGATTGTGGTGAAATCAGTTAGCTTAGCGGGGTTTAAAAAAAGGTTTGGATAATTCCCTAAAAGAGAAGTCCATAGGCCATTATTGAGATGGCTTGGGGAAAATCCACTGCTTATTCCTAGGATAAGCAGTATAAAATCTGTTTTACTACTTTGGATCTAGCCAGGTACTTGGGATCTGGGTTGGCCACTGTTGGAAACAGGATACTGGGCTTTATGGATCTTCAGTCTGTTCCAGTATAGCAACGCATGGTCTTATGTTTTTATGTGAGCCAAGTATAGAACAATCAAGGCATTGTGACATCACTGAGGTTGGCTCTTAGGTATTGGTGGAATGAGGCTTTATGACATCATAATTAGAGCTTTGGACCTACCCCCCCCCCCACCACACACACACACACACACACACTTGGTACGCCACTGATGCTCTGTAAGAATTAATTAAAGTACTTTTAAAGACAGTAGCAAAATGTCTTTCGAGACCATCACCACTATTCTCCATTGGTTAAAGTAGTTTCTTCCTCTTCCCCAAGCACAACCACTTTCTTCCTGATTCAATAAACTTTATTCTTGCAGAAGTACAATGGTAGAAAAGTCATAAGAACATAGAATAGCCTTACTGGGTCAGACCAATGGTTCATCAAGCCCAGTAGCCCGTTCTCATGGTGGCCAATCCAGGTCACTAGTACCTAGCCAAAACCCAAGGTATAAAAATATTCTATGCTATCAATACAGGGCAAGCAGTGGCTTCCCCCGTGTCTTTCTCAATAACAGACTATGAACTTTTCCTCCAGGAACTTGTCCAAACCTTTCTTAAAACCAGCTATGCTATCTGCTTTTACCACAACCCCTGGCAAACCAGGTACCCAATATAATCCACATTATTTTCCTATAATATTTTATTATGTATAAAATTCAAATCTTTTCCAGATCTATAGGAAATCAGGTTCCCATATCATTCATGATTATACTTTGCAAGTAATGCAGCGCTGAGTCAAAGTGGATTAACACTTGTAGGCAGGTCATATTATCAATGTTTGCCTCCAAAATTATGTATGTTAGTGAGTAGTACTTCTGCTTCAGACAGAGAAAATAATAGCTTTTTAACTATATATCTACAGTACGTTGGTGGTAATGACAGCCTTTGTTCACAAATACTCATTTTAAAGCGCCATTTTTCTGGCATTCTCTTTTCAGATTGCTGGTACAACCACAATAATTATAACATTCTAGCAAGAAACATTTTTTATAACATTTTAAGTCTGGCATGTTAGTGTGGTGATAGTGTTGGGAGCTGGCATTTGAGAGACTTGGATGCTACAAAGATTTTGCTTTCCAGCTCAGAATGCTCGCAGTTACTGCTCAGTGGTGAAATCTACTTCAGTGTGGTTCTTGAGCAGGGATGTCAAACTCAATCACATAAATTGCCAAAATCTAAAACACAGGCTAAGTTGTGGGCCATATCTTTTAATTACGATACTTACCCCCTCTTCTATGCTCTTCTATGAAACCGCGCTAGCGGTTTTTAACGCAGAGAGAGCACAGAGAGCCGCACTGAATGGCCCCGCGTTGCTCTCAATGCTCATTGAGTTCCTATAAGCGTCTGGAGCAGTGCCGGTCATTCAGCGCAGCTCCCCGCGCTAGAAACTGCTAGCCCAGAAACTGCAGTTTTGTAGAAGAGGGGGTTAGTCCTAGTATAGATCCTTCCTCACCCTGAGACACCACATCACACGCCATCCTCGAGCATTAATCATGTTCTGAACATAACAAGGACAAAACAAACTGTAAGAAAACCAGTTAAATTACTTGCATGGAGTGCCCTGCTCCAACCTAGCTTTTACACTGGGACTGGGTCATTCTGCCTGCAAATGGGTACTGAGGCAATGCGGTAAGGCACTTGGAGCGCCGCTGGGACCGGGGCTGCACGGTAATGCGCTTGGATGCAGCACCGTCACCATGGGCCGCGTGAAATGACCAGGTGGGCTGGATTCTGCCTGCGGGCCTTGTGTTTGACATGTGGTTATGAATTGTGTGGTAACCAGTTTGTCTCAGTTTCTATATATGGCACTTTGAGTTTATTCACAAAACTTTCACTGGGGTATTTTTTTAATTATTATTAACTAAAACTCTCCCAGAAGTGTTGGACTCTTTACCCGCCCTATAGATTTTGGTGTACAAAAATCCCACCCAAGATCCCAGTAGATTTGAGTAATGATTTCCACAGTGACTTGTGACTAGCAGCGCCTGTCTTCATTCACCAGCTTAAGTAGCTTTTTCATAGTAACATAGTAGATGACGGCAGATAAAGACCCGAATGGTCCATCCAGTCTGCCCAACCTGATTCAATTTAAATTTTTTAAATTTTTTCTTCTTAGCTATTACTGGTCACGACCGAAATCTCCATCAAAACCTACTCCAGCCCATCTACACCCTCCCAGCCATTGAAGCCCTTTCCAGCCCATCCTCCCCCAAATGGCCATATACAGACACAGACCGTGCAAGTCTGCCCAGTACTGGCCTTAGTTCAATATTTAATATTATTTTCTGATTCTAGATCCTCTGTGTTCATCCCACGCCTCTTTGAACTCAGTCACCACTTTCTTCTCCACCACCTTTCTCGGGAGCGCATTCCAGGCATCCACCACCCTCTCCATAAAGTAGAATTTCCTAACCGTGCTCTTGAATCTACTACCCCTCAACCTCAAATTATGTCCTCTGGTTTTACAATTTTCCTTTCTCTGGGAAAGATTTTGTTCTATGTTAATATCCTTCAAGTATTTTCCTTTCTCTTGTGGATTGTATTCGCAATGTATACAAACCAATGTCATGCCTAGTCATTGTGGATATCCTGAAAACCTGACTGGCAAGGGGGGAATTCCAGGACCGACTTGAGAAACACTGGTCTATAGAACTGAATCATTAGCTATTAAACTAAAGTGGGAATAAATTTTACATTTTTTTGAATGGCCTGCGCTGCTCCCAGGGCAGGATTAATTCGTCGAGGGCCCCTAGGCACACAAGTACACTGGGCCCCCTGCCCCGCCTCACCCCACCATGCGCCCAGGCGGAAACAGGAAGCTGCGGCAGAGGGAAGCATTGGGCAAGTAGCACCGCTTGCACAATTACAGTTCCCGTTGCCTTTCTTACCCGCGTTGCTTGCTTGTCTTACTTTCCATAGATGGGGCCCGCGTTGCCGATCGGGGGGGGGGGGGCCACATTGCCGATCGATGTTGGAAAAAACAATGTTGCTGTTTGGAAAAAACAATGTTGATGCCCTCCTTCATCGGGCCCCCCTGACCATTTCGGGCCCTAGGCACGTGCCTACTTGGTTAATCCTGCCCTGGCTGCTCCCAACGCTTATAGGAACTCTAGGAGCAGCAGGAGCCACTCGGCGTGGCTCACCGCGCTAAAAACTGCTATCGCAGTTTTGTAGAAGAGGGGGTTAGTTTCACCCATTTAGGCCATTGAAAACCAGGTCTAAATAGCTGTGCATAAGTTGTACATGGATCAGGCGTGTTCGATTACAATGCATTTTGGAATGCTCTTGATCCACCTTTGCTCCACTCCTGCCCATGCCCCTTTTGAGTTTCACACACTAGAATTACAACACCACTTTATATAATTCACATACCCTTCCCACCCCCCACCCCCTCCTTTTACTAAGCTGTGGTAGAAGTTTGTAGTACGGCCCGAAGCCCTAAATGCTCTGACACTTATAGAATTCATATGAGTGCTGGAGTGGCATTGGAGCATTTAGTGCCCCAGGCCGTGGTACAAACCTCTACCACAGCTTAGTAAAAGAGGGCCTTAGAAAGTTATGCGTTTAATATTTAATTAGAGCCAAATAGAGCCAATTATTACTTGTTGGTTGCCACTTATCGGTGCTGATTAGGATGTCTGGTGCTATACTCGGAGAGAGCCCCCAGGAAAGAGACTTGGGAGTACTTGTAGACAAGTCAATGAAACTGTCTGCGCAATGTGCGGTGGCGGCGATAAGGGCAAACGGAATGCTAGGAATGATTAAGAAGGGGATCACAAACAGATCCAAAAAGGTTATCATGCCGTTATACCGGGCCATGGTATTCCCCCACCTGGAATACTGCGTCCAACACTGGTCTCCGTACATGAAAAAGGAAATAGTACTACTTGAAAGGGTGCAGAGAAGAGCGACAAAAATGGTTAAGGGACTGGGGGAGTTGCCGTACAACAAGAGGTTCGAGAAGCTGGGACTCTTCCCCCTTGAAAAGAGAAGACTGAGACATGATCGAAACATTCAAGATACTAAAGGGACTTGATTAAGTAGAGAAAGAGAGATTGTCCACCCTCTCCAAGGTGAAGAGAATGAGAAGGGAAAAGATTCTGTACAAACGTAAGGAAGTTCTTCTTTACCCAGAGAGTGGTAGAAATCTGGAACGCTCTTCCAGAGGCTGTTATAGGGAAAAATACCCTCCAGGGATTCAAATGGGGGAAAACACCCTCCAGGGATTCAAGACAAGATTGGATAAGTTCCTACTGGAACAGAGCATACGCAAGTAAGGCTAGACTCAAATAGGGCATTGGTCTTTCACCTAAGGGCCACCTTGTGAGCGGACTGCTGGGCACGATTGACCACTGGTCTGACACAGCAGCGGCAAATCTTATGTTCTTATGTTAAACAATTAAAGTTGTATGCACAAATCAGCAGTGCACATTGATTTGTGTAAGCGACTTAAGTTGCACTATACAGAATCTGGCCCCAAAAGTTTATATGTCGATCCTGCACAGTTTAACATAAACACAAGAACATACGGTGAAATTACAAGGGGTCACTCGGAGAAATTGAGAGGGGACAGATTTAGAACAAATGCGAGGAAGTTCTTTTTTACCCAGAGGGTGGTGGACACATGGAACGCACTTCCGGAGGTTGTGATAGGCCAGAGCACACTACAGGGTTTCAAGGAAGGTTTAGATAGGTTCCTAAAGGATGAGGGGATTGAGGGTTACAGATAGATGTAGAGGTAGGTTACAGAAATGGTCAAGAACCACTTCACAGGTCACAGACCTGATGGGCCGCCGTGGGAGCAGACCGCTGGGCGTGAAGGACCTCTGGTCTGACCCAGTGGTGGCAACTTCTTATGTTCTTATGTTGAGTTCAGTCAATGCTAGTCTTCTTTATCTCTGTTGTAAATGCTGTTTGGCTCCTTCCACACACGAAGGGGCTAACTGTGAAGCTACTCTGCTAAATGACCAGGAATTGCTTTCTAGACATTTTTTCAGTAACGGATGAATGCCAGACATCCTCGTGAGAGTTGCATGCCATGAGCTCTAACAGGAGGATGCCTATATGTTTGGTTTTGAAAAATAGGGGAAGAAAATATGTTTAATTATGGTGTTATGCACAATAATTACTAGTATCGGGGGTTTTTTTTTTTTTCTAGTTGTCTAAAACTCCAGAGTGTTCCATTTTAGTATTAAGAATATGCAAGAAAAATGAGATCATTCAACCTCCCCTAATACGCTGTTCTATTGTCCTACCATGAAAACAAACATTGCTATTGTCTTTAGTAGCTAGGTCTGTGACCTTCAGGAGCATTTTAATTAGGCTTTTAATCCTGAAAGCAGATTCAAATTTTGAGACACAAGGTTGGTTTTTAAATACACAATTATATTTTTTGTAATTCACTATATTGCTGTTTCAGAATGCCTGTAATGTCACATGAATTATATCTACAACCATCGCAGCTAAATATTGGAGAAATGGCTTTTGAATGTGATTACTTTGTGGAAAGATTTTCCCCATAATATTAGAGCATAAGAATAGCCTTACTGGGTCAGAACAATGGTCCATCAAGCCCAGTAGCCCGTTCTCATGGTGGCCAATCCAGGTCACTCGTACCTGACAAAAACCCAAAGAGTAGCAACATTCCAGCATCTCAAAGAACAGCAAAATTCCAGAACCCCAATGAAAACAACATTCCAGAGCTGAGATTGTGATGTCATAATGCCTCATTCCACAGTGCCTCAGAACCAACGTCATCAGTGATGTTACAATGGTTTAATTGTCCTATACTTGGCTCACATAAGAACATAAGAATTGCCATATGGGTCAGACCAATGGTCCATTAAGCCCAGTAGCCCGTTCTCATGGTGGCCAATCCAGGTCACTCGTACCTGGCCAAAACCCAAGGAGTAGCAATATTCCTTGCTACCGATCCTGGGTATGCAGAGGCTTCCTCCATGTCTTAATAACAGACTATGGACTTTTACTCCAGGAATCTGTCCAAACCTTTCTTAAAACCATTGAAAAAATCTTTTCTTTTTTAATACTCAGCGAGTATCTGAATTTCAATTCTTCTGAAATACTTTTCTTCAAATGGCAGAAGTAGGGATTGGAAAATTCTAACATGTTTCAGAGAAGGATTGTTTATCACAGATTTTTGAGATAAACTGAAATGGCTAGCATTACCAGGTGATGGCTGCTGCTTGAAATACGATAGAAGAAATTGTATTTTCTTGTTGAGTTATGTAAAAGGCATTTGATTTTGCTGATATTTATTTATTCAATTTTCTACACCGTCCTCCCAAGGGAGCTCAGAACAGTTTAGATTAATTTATTCAGCTACTCAAGCATTTTTCCCCGTCTTCTGGTGGGCTCACACAATCTATCTAATGTACCTGGAACAATGGGGGATTAAATGACTTGCCCAGGGTCACAGGGAGCAGTATGGGGTTTATGCCAGAAATGGCCTTAGGCATCACTAGGCATCTCGGTAGATGCAATTCTCATCAAACATAGGTATCAGTAATGTAGACCTTTAAAACCCTGCCCTACTTTACCAGCGCCTATGTTAGATGTAAGCCGTGATTCTGTTAATGGTGCTTGTGCATGATTGGCACATGTAAAGTGCTGTTTCTGGAGGCATCAGCTGATGTAGATGCCGTTAACAGAATCTGAGCCTTTGTGCCAATTCCTGGACCCTGTTTTGGAAGCAAGTGCTTATGCCTGCTGAAACCTGATATAAATCTTGGTGAACAAGTTGAGCGTGCATCCCAGGAATTCTATAGAACTGGCCCTGATTTTTGGAACATTCCTGACTAGGCACAACAAAGGGGTCATGAGGATGAGATGTCAATAATTCAGCCATGGGTGTAAAGTTCAAAGTTCACTTTATTGATAGTAGCAATGTAAGGACTCGAAGACTCTCATCATTGAGGCCCCATTGGGCTCCCTTTTTGGTACATTCCTGACTAGCCCATGCTTCTTCTGTGGCCATGCCCCTTTTAGGGCTGTATATGAGACACTGAAGGCATGCAGGGTTATAGAATAGTGCATAGGCAGATGCACCCGCAAGTCCAAATTAGTGCCAATTAATTATTGATTGTTAATGGCTAACTAACAACCCCCCCCCCCTTTTTACAAAAGCATTGAGTGTTTTTAGAATTCCTATGATCGTCCAAGCTGTTACCGCCGCTGCTGGCGATAAAAATTGTGTTATGCTTTTGTAAAAAGAGAGGTAATTGATTTGCATGAGCAGCTGCCCTGTCTGCCCAAATTTGGGCAACTTATATAAAATCCATAAGAACAGCCCAGTAGCCCGTTCTCACAATGGCCAATCCAGGCCAAAACCCAAGGAATAGCAACATTCCATGCTACCGATCCAGGACAAGCAATGGCTTCCCCCATGTCTTTTTCAATAACAGACTATGGACTTTTCCTCCAGGAACTTGGCCAAACCTTTCTTAAAACCAGTTACGTTATCCGCTCTTACCACAACCTCTGGAAATGCGTTCCAGAACTTAACTATTCTCTGAGTGAAAAAAAAATTTCCTTCTATTGGTTTTAAAGTATTTCCCTGTAACTTCGAGTGTCCCCTAGTCTTTGTAATTTTTGACGGAGTGAAAAATTGATTCCTTTGTACCCGTTCTACTCGACTCAGGATTTTGTAGACTTCAATCATATCTCCCTTCAGCTATTTCTTTTCTAAGCTATAGAGCCCTAACCTTTTTGTCTTTCTTCATACAAGAGTAATTCCATCCGCTTTATCATCTTGGTCACTCTTCTTTGAATCTTTTCTAGCGCCGCTATATCTTTCTTGAGATAAGAAGACCAGAATTGAACGCAATACTCTAGATGAGCAATACAGGGACATTATAACATTCTTAGTCTTGTTAACCATCCCTTTTTTAATAATTCCTAGCATCCTGTTTGTTTTTTTTGGCCGCTGCCGCACATTGGGCGGTAGGTTTCATCGCATTGTCTACGATGACACTCAGATCCTTTTCTTGGGCGGAAATTGTCTGTCTCCCCCTTCCATCTCTCCCCTCCCTGATGGTCTGGCATCTTTCTTCTTTCTTCTTTCATCTCTCCTTCCCTCCCTCCTGTGGTTTTTATCATTTATCCTCATTTCCTCTACTCAGATCTGGTATCTCTGTCTCCTTCTCCCCATGTTCTGGCATCTCTCTCCCCTCTCCTCCCTTCCCTTTCCTTTTCTTCACTGGTTGTCTTCCTTTTCTATTTTCTGCCTCTGTCTAAATTAAATTGTTTCTTATTATCTAGTCTTCAATTTCCCTCTTTTCACTGTGTCTACCCACAGCTTACCACCCCTTTCCTTCACCCACTCCAGTATCTCACTAACTCTATCCTCTTCCCCCATTCAGCATATGCCTTTTTTCTTTATCCCCTCCTTCCATTCAGTATGTGCTCTCTTTCTCCACTTCCATTCAGCATTTTCTCCCCACTCTCCCCTCCCAACTGATATCCAACATCTGCTGTCTTCTCTCTCTCCCTTCACCCCACTTCCATCACCTGCCCCCTTTCTTTTCTCCCCTCCCACCTCCAATTCCATTGAGTATCCAGCCCCCTTCTCACTCTCTCCCTCCATCTCAATTCCATCGAGTTATCCTGCCCCTCAGCCTCCCCATTGCTGCTGCTGCTGCTGCTTTCCTACATGCTCTTGACGGCACAAGATAAACCTCAAACATCGTTTAACCTCTTCCCCTTATTGGCCCATCTCCTTACTTTCCTCTGACCTTTGTGGTTGCCTTTCAGTTTCAAAATCAGTGCTTTCTTTTTCAGCCATTCTTTTAAATTGCAAGTGGCTGCTTGGCTGAATGCTTCCCCTATGATGCAGTCATGCACCCAGGCAGAAACAGGAAGCTGCGTCAGAGGTGAAGCTTTGGGCTGAGCAGCTGCTTTCAACTTTAGAGAACGGCTGTCTGGAAAAGAAAATGTTGATTTTGAAACCAAAAGGTGACTGTGAAGTTGAGAGGAAGGGAGGGAGTTGGGTTAAGAAGGGAAAGAAATGCCCAGACTGTAGAACCACCTTAAACTGTGGGACCCAGGGCAGCTGCCCTGTTTGCCCTCCCCTAACACCGGCCCTGGTCATAGCACCACACTGGAAGGCCCCTCTGACGTTTTGGGGCCCGAGGCATATGCCTACTAGGCCTACTCTTTAATCCAGCCCTGCCTTCCTCCCAGGGCTTCCGCTTATTCCAGCTCCATGTATTTTCTAGAACACTTGACAGCAGGAATTCCTAGGTAAGGACATTTTTTCTCTGTTTCATTCTGTTTTCTAGGGAATATGGAAAACTGTTGAATTTTTCCTATTTCTTCCCTCTCCTTCCTCTATGACAAGGCTTCCCTATCACAACATATGCCATTCTTCCATATTTAGCATTCTTGCACCAACACTTGGGTAAACCTTTTCACAATATCTTCAACTTGAATCTTCATTGTAACATTTCAAAATAGGCCTCAAAACTTACCTATTTGAGAATGCTTTTAGAATTTTAATTCAGCTATACACATGGAGGGGCATTTTCAATAGTGTGTCTAAATCCGAATTTGGACTTATCCTGCAAGATGTCCAAATATCGGGGTAGGGAATCGGCCATTATCAAAACCGCTAGACATCTAAATTTATTTTATTTTTTAAATGACCTATTTGGACATCTTGACCTTTAGGACGTTTAACTTGTTTTGATCATTTTCCAATACAAAAAATGTTCATGTTCAAAACTTCTAAATCAAGCCCATTTGGATGTGGGAGGGGCCAGCATTATAATGGATTGCCAACATAGACATCCCAACAAAGCAGTGGAGCACCTTAGAGTGGGTAGAGTGCCTTATGGGTTTGGGTCCTCCTCTCTATAGTTCAGTAGCCCTCCCACCAGGTAACTTTACATACCTGATGCTCCACTAGGCTTCCCCATACCAGATGCTGCTGTCCTAGAGCCAGGTATGTACCTTTTTGTTCTCATTTTTGTGTGATGGAAGGGGGTCAATAAGCACTGAGGGAGTGTAGGGATGTCTTACCTTGATGCATCCAGTGACCATCTGGTCTGTTTGGGCAGCTTTGTGGCACTTCTAGAACAGGTCTAGCTCTGAACGAATAAGTTCCATCCAGGACATCTTGCAAAACATTCAATTATCTCTGCAAGATATCCAAGTCTAACCTGCTCTTATGCATGTCCAAAGCCTGCCCATAACACTCCTCCACCATGCCCATCTCGAGCTCTGGATGCACAGAGGCTGGGACACCTTGCTAGACATCCAGAAAGTCAGTTTTGATTAAGATGTCCAAGTGCCGATTTAGGATGCTTTTTGGATGTTTATATTTTTTGATCATGAGCCCCAAGACTGCAAACTAAAGCTTATGTTTCCCTTTCCCATTTGTAAAGGTCTGCTGCAAGGGGCAGGAGTGAGGGTGTTTTGATCCTGCCCACAACAGCCCCCAGGGACTTCAGGTAGGCCCAGGGGAGGACCTACCTAGGTCTTGGGGGGAATGGGGGAGCCTCATTCTGAGGGAAAGGAGGGGAGGGGGCTTAAGGTAGAGTGTAAGAGAGAAGGGGGGCTCTTTGGGAGGCTGAGAAGGAGACCAGGAGGAGGCCTTTAGGGCCAACAATATTCATGCGGATTCCAGCCAATATTTAGCATGGTCCTCATAAAGCTCCTACCTGGTTGAAATATCGACTGGGACCTATATAGTCTCTGATGACCATTCCCATGACATTTAGCCCCCCAATATTGAATACCAGTGCCCGGACATGGCTTGTCACTGAATATTAGGGGCTAATCTAAATACACCGACTGTCATCGGCTGAAAATCAACAAGCTTTTTTTTTGTTGTTATGCTTTAATTTGCTGGAATAAAACCTTTTTTTTTATTGTTTGATTTAGTGGCACAATCACCCTGGCTTGCTTCCCTTTTTTTTTTTTTTATAGACTTTGTGACATTTTCTACAAAATATCACTGACTTCCTTTACATCCCAAATTAGGTCATTTCCCCAGTGACTTCAAACCGCCGAGATGAATTATGAATTATGTCGCCTGACAGGAAGCTTTTGATACACCTACATTGATCTCCTTACCCCAATAAACAGCCATTACCTACCAGCACAGTGGAGCACCTATTGAGTGAAAGTAAAGAAAAAAAAGTCTGTGACATGAATGGGTTTGTATTTTACCAGGCTTTTGGGATGCTGACAACCCTCTGAGTGAATTATTGAGTAAGGAAAGAGCATGCTGTATTAATAAATTTATCATTGTATCAAGCAGTGAAGTGAGAGGATAATCAGAAGTGAAAGCACAAAATGGAGCACAAACGCCTGAATGAATAAATCTGCCATTCACCAACTGATATCGGATCACAGATAATCTCCCACTTATATGGAGTTTGCTCTGGAGAGATCGCTGTGCCTAAAGATTAAGAATGTGCATTTCTTTGAAACTACAAGGGAAAAGTCAACATTTTCCATGTTGCTTAATGTCACTTTATACCCAAAATGACAGGAAAAACATCATTTGGGGGGGGGGGATTGTATATGTCAACAGTGCACACTCTTCTGAAAGAGTGTGCATTTTATGCACAGTATACACATTCAAAAGAATACAAGAACATAAGAATTGCCCTACTGGGATAGACCGAAGGTCCATTGAGCCCAGTATCCTGCTTCTAACAGTGGAGAATCCAGGTCCCAAGTAACTAGCTAGATCCCAAGTAGTAAAACAGATTTTATGCTACTTATCCTAGGAATAAGCAGTGGATTTCCCCAAGTCATCTCAATAATGACCTATAGACTTCTCTTTTAGGAAATTATCCAAGCCTTTTTTTAAACCCCGCTAATTTCACTGCTTTCTTAACCCTTTCAGGACCAAGGGACATATTTGTCCCATAACTTTAAAATCCTATAAATTTTGATTGGGATAGTCTACAGTTCTAAATTTGATATGTACGGATTCCATATGATACTGCCTTTATGTAAACAAACTGGTTCCGACATTCATTCATTAGCGTCGTTGCCAGATTGACGAGAAGATTCACTTGCCACACTGTCCATAAGCCAGAAGTTTGATTTTTTTTTTTTAAAAAAATGATATTTCACAAAAAAAAATCAATTTTTTGGCATCTGCAAGCCCTTTTTACCATAAAAATGTCGTCAAAACCACAAAAATTGGCCTACGATCCTTATGGTCCTGAAAGGGTTAAAAGCATGCTCCGTTATCAGTCTTTCCTGATAAGGGAGCATGACTTCTGGGTGTGGATGTTTTGACTGCTGCTATTTTTACATACGGGCAGCATCCATAAGGCCTCCTCCCCTTCTCCACAATCACCGAGATCTGAGTCGGGGACCATGTGGGCCAGCAGAAGTAGGGTGCTGCAGGCAGGGCAGTTCTCAGAGCATAAGGGAGAGTATAGCTGCCCCAAGAGGTGCCTATGAGAGAGGACAGAACAAGCATCTTCCTCCTTCACAGGCACTGTCTGGGGCAACTATGATCTTCTTTATGTTGTGAGCAGCACTATTGTAAAGGAGACCATAGCTGTCACAGGCATTACCCTCCAGAAATGTAGGGGGTATGAGGTAAAACTAGAGGACGTGCATGGGGGTTTCAGGGAGGTAGACTTAGGAGTAACATCGGGAAATATTTTTTTTTTCACAGGGAGAGTAATAGACACTTGGAAAGTTGGTAGAGTCAAAAACGGCGAGTGAATTCAAAAATGTGTGGGACACAGAGGTTGCCTGAATAGAAAAAGGATGGAAATGCAGTATGACTGTTGAGGTGTTATCTGGGGTAAGAGCAGTGGGAGAGTGTGGCGCAGTGGTTAAAGCTACAGCCTCAGCACCCTGAGGTTATGGGTTCAAACCCACGCTGCTCTCTTGTGACCCTGGACAAATCACTTAATCCCCCCCATTGCCCCAGGTACATTAGCTAGATTGTGAGCCCACTGGGACAGACAGGGAAAAATACTTGAGCACCTGAATAAATTCAGGTAAACCATTCTGAGCTCCCCTGGGAGAACAGTATAGAAAACTGGATAAATAAATAAAATAAAAACTGAGGCCAATGCTGGACAGACGTCTATGTCCTGTGTCCCTCAAATGGAAAAAGACAGGTGACGCATTGGCAGCTCCAGTGTTGTAGATCAGTGCTCTTCAACCTTTTGACACCTATGGACCGGCGGAAATAAGATAATTATTTTGTGGACCGGCACTGGTCCGCAGACACGGCAGTTGAAGACCAATGGGCTAAGTCGTGCCCATCTCCACCCAATCTCCGCCCCAGACCTTGCCCCTATAATAGTACTAATTGTAACAACATTTTTTCCATTCATTTTTCATATATACACACACACACAATATAATCGCATTAACAATACATAATGGTTAACCACAAAATTAAACTACACAAAGCACACTGTATGCTTCTCAACATTCATTCCTATTGGAACACAAATAACCCCTAAGCAAATATGGGATCATAAACTAAAAGTACTAATTTATACAAACAAACCCTAAGATGCAAGACTCTGCAAGCAGTACAACCCCCCCCCCCCCCCCCCCGAGGAAAAGAAACAAAAATGCATTTCTTCCTGAACAGACAGCAGATGTAAATCAATCACTAAATAAAAAAAATAAAAGCATTCCTCCTACCATTGTTGTCTCTCTCCCTCCATGCTGTGCCTTGCCTTCTGGCCTGTCCTCCCCCCCCCCCCCCCCCAGTGTTATCTTGAGGCTGGTCCACGGTGCAATCAAAGCGGCGTCTTCGGGCCGCCTCCCTGAGTGCTGCATTACACAAAGCTGTGAGCGGCGGCTCCTTGCGCGCGTCCTGCGCCTCATCTGGAAGCCTTTCCCTCTGACGTTGCGATGTCAGAGAGAAGGCTTCCGGTTCAGATGCCGGACGTGAGTAGGAGCCTTGTCCCATGACTTTGTGCACTGCAGCACTCAGGAAGCCAGTCCGAAGACGCCGCGTTGATCGCACCATGGACTGGCAGCTAAAGAACACTGTCTTCTGCCTGATGGACGCGCTGGCCCTGGGGACCGGCAGAAAATTTCTGCAGGCCGGCACCGGTGGTTGAAGAACACTATTGTAGATCATTTTATTGTCACTTGCTTAGGGTTACTATTTGACTCCAGAAAAAGGAGGACAGATTGAGACCTCTAGGTTTTACTTCCACTGAAAGCAATAGAAGTAAAACCCAGATGTCTCAATCCATCCTCATTTTCCTGGAGTCAAATGGTAGCCCTGCACTTGCTGAAACCGAGGGTGCTGTGCAGCTTGAGGTGGGGAGGGGGGGGGGGGATGATCAGAAGGCATGTTGACTGTAAGTTTAATACTGACAGTAATACTTGGGGATGAACCGTGAGTATAACCAAGACCGCATCATGTTGGGTTTTGGGTCTTTTTGGTGGACTCACATTTTTCACCATGAATGCAGTGGTCAGAGTGGCTTGTGGTTATGGGCCTGGGTCCTCCTCTCTATGGTTCACTAGCCCACCCCCCAGACTACTTAAACCACCTCTGAGTAGCTCTATTAGGCTTTCCTATGCCAAGTGCTGATGTTCTGAGGCAGGTATGTATGTTTTTATTCTGAACTTTGTGGGGGTGCAACAGGGTCAGTGATCATGGAGGGGGGGGGGGGAGGGCCTTTAGTTTGTCCCTGCAGTGATTATCTGGTCACTTGGATACCTTTTGGGCACTTATACCTGGTTTTAGATTGCCTAAGTCACAATGTATACGTTCCATCTAGGCAGCCTTGTCAAGCTTTCGATTATCCCTGCAGTACAACTAAGGGCTCCTTTTACGAAGGTGCGCTAGTGTGCGCTTAGTGCGAGCTAGATGCTAACGCCTCCATAGAGCTGGCATTACTATTTTCCATGTAGCGTGAGGTTAGCATGTGCGGCATTGTAGCGCACGCTAAAAACGATAGCGCACCTTCATAAAAGGAGCCCTAAGCCTAGGTCGATGCACAGTGGGATTCAAAGGCCTAAAAAGTCTTTGGATACGTCTAAAAACTCATTTTGATTATCGGCACTTGGACGACCTGTCTTTTAGATCATCCAAGTGCCAACTTGGGTGGGTTTTTAAATGTATTTTTGTTTCGATTATGAGCCCCCATAGCGCTTAGAGCAGTTTTCCATGATGAAAGTTTAGGCACTGGTATTTGTGCCAACTGACACCTGATATAAATGCCAGCTCCTAACTTTTTGCATTTGCGCACAGAAATGGGGCTAATCTATAAATCCATCCACAACTTTTTGGAACACCCCTTGGTCATGCCCCCTTTTGAGTTGCATATTAGTGCACAGGCAGATGCATGCACAAATTTCAATTATTGCCAATCAAATGCAATAATTGTTATTATTAATTGCTAGTCAATGGCTCTTTAGCTCTTTAGCTAATTAAGATTACATTACATTACATTAGTGATTTCTATTCCGCCATTACCTTGCGGTTCAAGGCGGATTACACAAGAGTTGTCAAGTTAAAAGAATTGTAACATTACATAAGAATTGTCGAGAAGTTAAGGAGATACATCTTGGGTAATTAGAAACATTTTAGATTAGATATGGGTGGAGTGTGTAGTAGGTGGAGTTTGAGAAGGAACTGTTCGTGTTAGATAGGTTTTATGTATTTTTTGAAGAGTAGGGTTTTGGTTTCTTTTTTGAACGTTTTGTAGTCCATGGTCGAAGACAACATATTGGTGATTTGTCTGTCTAGTTTAGCTGCTTTGGTGGCCATTAGGTTGTCATATAATTTTCCTCGTTTAACATTTTTGGTTGGTGGATGTGTAAATAGTGAGTGGGTTCTCCTGTGCCTGGTTGAGGTGATTGGGTTAGTCGGTTGTTCCAGTATGGGCTTTCTCCATTAATAGCTTTGAATAGTAGGCAGTAGAATTTGAAGTATACTCTTGCTTGTATTGGGAGCCAGTGTGAGTTGTGGTATGCTGCTGTGATGTGGTCATATTTTTTCAGTGAGTAGATGAGTCTCAGGGGTGTATTTTGTATTGTTTGTAATTGCTTTATCAAGGTCACTGGACAGGGGAGGTATAGTATGTTGCAGTAGTCTATTACGGTAGTCCATGAATAAGAGATTGTACCAAAAGTTGGAATTGATTCCTGTCGAAGAATTTTCGGATTTGTCTTAGGTTTCTCATAGTCACGAATGATGCTTTTATTACTTTGTTGATTTGTGGTTGCATGGTACAGCCTCTGCCAATCAGTACTCCAAGAAGTTTTAGGGTGGATTGAATGGGGTATGAGATCGAGTTTATTACTAGGTTTGCTAAGGTTGGAGGTTTGCTGTTTTCTAGGAGGATGAATTTTTTGTTTTGTCAGAGTTAAGCTTTAGTTTGTGTTCTGTCATCCATGTTGCTACTGTTTCGAGTGTCCTGCGTATTGTGCCTGTCATGGTGGATTCTGGTTGGTCGAAGGGGAGGAGAATTGGTGATGGGCGTGAATCTTAGATCTGCACCAAACCTTTGGTGCCAAAATCTCGGCACCACATACAGAATCTGGAAGATAGAGGACTGAGTATCGCTGCTATCTGGGTAATTCCCCAGGCTACCCACATTCCTTCCTGACACTATCCAGAGAGTGCCTGGGTGATCTGTAATGGTTTTCAGCAATACTATCCAGATAGTGCTGCTTAAAATCCGTAGATAGACTCATCCAGTGGAACTTATCCGAATAAGTGCTTTTAAATATCAGTCATTAAGTTTCTGCCTGAGACAATGAAAGGTTAGTGTGTCTGTCTGAGATCACAAAACTCCTCAACTAGAGAAGTGGGATTTGAACTCTGGTTTCCTTGGTTTTTCATTCTGCTGTTTTGTATGACTAGACTCCTCCCCCCTCCCCCCATCTCTCCTGAAGATTTTTCTAGAAATACATGACAACCAAATAGTCAGAAAACTGAGATCTGAGAGACAAGTGGTTAATTATAAATGAAAGAGAAAAAATAACCCTGTGCTTACAGCTGTGCCAGGCCTTTTGATGGATGAAGATGTGTCTGAGCCTGCACAATCATGTTTCTTATAGCTGTCACTTTTTATTTGCTCTGGCCTACTGCATCCATACTAGTCAAGACTCACTGGTTGTTCTTAAAGTAACAGCGACTCCCATTCATAGGGAGAATCACATTATCCTTGAATAGGAAGGCAGGCCTCACTGTGATAAAACTAAGAACCAATAGAGTCCATTCTACAAGAAACTGGCTCCTTATTTGTGGCTAAAGAGGTCTGGCATAAGTTCTTTTTAATTTGTAATTCTATAAAGTGGATGCTAACATTTATGTGCACACGAGGGTCCGCTGAAAAGTTCTCAGTCCAACCAACAAAGTTGGGACACTCTCCATCGAGAGCTATACACTTTGTCCAATGATTTTTCCATTTTTTTTCATTCCATCAAAAATACAGAACAAAAAAAGTGGAGAATTGCTGGACTATGGGGCTCATAGTCTAAAAACCTGCTCAAGTCGGCACTTGGACAACCTAAAAGACAGGTCATCTAAGTGCTAATAATCAAACCTATTTTTTGGATGTATCCAGGGACTTTTTAGGCCTCTGAATGCCGCTGTGCGCCCAGAGCTAAAAGGGGCATATCTGAAGGAGTGGTTAGGGTGGGATGTGGATTGACCTAGACTTAGTCGTCCTGCAGGGATAATCAAAGATTTTATGAGACTTCTTGGACGGAACTTATATTTTGTGACCTAGATGATGTAAAAAAGGTATAAGTGCCCAAAAGGTATCAAAAGTGGCCAGATAACCATTGCAGAGACAAAGTAAAAACCCACACACATTCCCCCAGTGTTCACACCACTGCAAAGATTGGAATAAAAATGTACATACCTGTCTTCAGAACATCAGTACCTAGTATAGGAAAGCTTAGTACAGCTGCACACAGGTCTCTTAAATAGCCTGGGGGGTGGGCTAGTAAACCATAGAGAGGAGGACCCAGGCCCATAAACCACTTTAACCACTACATTTATGGTGGAACATCTGCACCCCCCCCCCCCAAACCCTACTGTACTGCCATATACAGTAGGTGCCACCTGCAGCCATAAAGACTATTGGGGTAAATAGGTGGGTATAGTGGGTTTTGGCAGTGTTCTAGGGGGCTCAGCATAACTTATAAGGGAGTTCTGATGAGATGTTTATATGGCACCCTTTTTGTGAAGTTCACAGCAGTGCCCTTTTAAGGTGCCCCACTGCTCTGTTGCCATGTCTGGGTGGCCAGTCCATCACAATGCTGGCCCCTCCCATGTCCAAATGGTCTTGCTCTGGGCCTTGGACAAAATTTTGGTCGAGAATGTGCTATACAAATAGATGTGCTGGCAGTCTGGACGAACAATAACCTGGACAATTTTTTTTTTAAAAAAAAATTCTAGATGTATTTTTCGAGACTGGGCATTTTCCCACTGCTGACTTTGGACATCTAGCGCTATACATCCCAATCGGATTTAGATGTATGTTTTGGTTATGTCCCTCTAAGGGTATAGCCTTCGATGGAAACTGCTCCAACTTGGTTGGGCTGAGATCTTTTCAGTGGCCCCTCGTAAATGATTAGAATATACACATATATACACATTAACTATTTGTGCCCAGTGATTGATATATGTGTGCGCTTATGCATATAGATGCCAAAATTCCACCTAATCACAATTCTGTTCTTACATGGATAACTTATATAGGACATATTTTACACATAGGCAGAATTTCATGGAGCATGGACAGGACTCTCACACATGCAACCGCAAAGCAATATAGGTTATCTCTGGCATTTAGATGCAAGCACTTACACCAGCTGTATGGCTGTTGTATATGATTCAACCTAAATTATACATGTGGTTCTACATGTGGTATGCTAGTATTTTATAAAGAAAAATAGATGTCCTTTATAGAATATTCTCCAATCAGGCACCTGTCTATAGTTACGTTATACTATTGTCCTTGAATGGGGTCATTTTACATGAAGTCTAGAAAAAAAAAATAGGGACCTCCAACATTTTTCCAAATACAGGTAGTCCCCGTTTTACGAACATCCGACTTAAGTCAGATTCATACTTATGAACGAGGGTCCTGTTCTACCTTCAGTGTTCCAGTGCGCCCCTCTCCCTCCCTCACATGTCCCAACGCGCCCCTCTCTCTCTCTCCCTCCATTCTGTGCGCCAAATATGTGTCTCCCTCTGGCGAGTTTTTACTTTCTTCTGGCCAGCTTCCTCCTCCTTCCAGCTGCAGTCGTTTCTCAGCACAAAGCCGTGGGCAGTGGCTCCTACACTTGATCGAGCTGGAAGCCTTCCCTCTGATATTGGAGGAGCTTTTCCTGTGCACATCCCAAAAGGGGCGGGGCATTGGTGGATTATTGGCACTCCCAAAAGTTAGGCACCAAATTATAGAATACTGCCAATTTGTGCTTAACTTTGGGTATATCTGATTCAATCAGTCATGTCTAGTGCCCAGCATTAAACAAAACCTGTGTACCATGCCAGTGTTCTTCAAAGGTTGGGCACCCTTTGTAGTATAGAAGTATAGTGTGGATCTTTTTGGAGTTGTATATAGAATTCCCCCCTCAGCGTAGATTTGGCATAAGTGTGAGTCCCTAAATGTGGTAAGGATTTATGTAACTTATAGGATTCTGTAACTTATACGCATAAGTAGGAGCTTCGCCTTTGTGTACACTCCCCGTGCAAATAGCTGCTATGTAAGTTAAGCAGATATTTGCAGAGTAGCACTTAGACAGAAAATTGACATTTATTTATGTATATACACATGAATGTATATGTCACCATTCAAACATTCAAAAATATACCACAAAAACAATGCATCTTCCACTGTTTGTGCCCAGTGATTGATTGAGCAATAGAAAGATTTACTAAATGGGCCTCAAACTCCAAACAGACCGTTGCTCTGAGAGCATACAGCTCTCTTACAGAGTCTTACTTCTAATCACAGGCCCACTCTGAAAACCAACCAGAGAGACAAAAAACTCCCTTATGCATAAGACAGAAAAAAATTTCTGGTTAAAAAAACAAAAATCCACAGGCACCATCAATCTTTTGACCAGAGATTTTTTTTCTTCCTTATGCATAAGGGAGTTTTTTCTTTCTGGTTGGTTTCCGGAGTGGGCCTATGATTAGAGGTAAGACTCTGTAAGAGAGCTGTATGCTCTCAGAGCAACAATCCATTTGGATTTTGAGGCCCAATTAGTAAATCTTTCTGTTGCTTGATCAATCACTGGGAACGAACAGTGGAAGATGCCCCTTCTTATAATACAGGGGTTTTCAACCCAGTCCTCGGGACACACCCTGCTATTCAGGTTTCCAGGATAACCACAATGAATATACATGAGATAGATTTGCATACAATGCAGGTACTGCATGCAAATTATCTCATGCATATTTATTGTGGATGTCTTGAAAATCTGACTGGCTGGGTGTGTCCCAAGGACTGAGTTGAGAAAGCCTGGTTTAATGTATAACTTTAGCCATTCACGAATAAAATGGCCAAAGTTCTACATCAGGGGTGTCAAAGTCCCTCCTTGAGGGCCACAATCCAGTCAGATTTTCAGGATTTCCCCAATGAATATGCATGAGATCTATTTGCATGCATTGCTTTCATTGTATGCTAATAGATCTCATGCATATTCATTGGGGAAATCCTGAAAACCCGACTGGATTGCGGCCCTCGATGAGGGACTTTGACACCCCTGTTCTACATACAACTACTAGGCCTGTCACTAAGAGGGTGAGGGAAAAACCCAGAGATCCTGCACAAAAAAAACCAAAAAACTTAGCAGGGTATCTTTTGCTTTAAATGGAGAAAAATAGTCAAATACAGCAAATTTCAGGACACTGACAGATATTTAAAGGTCCTGATGAATAGGGAGAGACTAAGCTGGGTAAATGACCTTTAGAAACTGCCTTCAATATTTGTGTGTGTGATGTACACACATAAAAAGAGTTTAATATTTAAAAGTATGATGTCTGTGAGGGCAGGGGAGGTAGATTAGAGGTCTTGAAATTACACCATGACACTAGGGTTTGCTTGGCAGCAAGGATTCCAGAATGTTCCTCGTGGAGTGACAGAGGGCACATTGCTGATACCTTCAATCATAAGTCCACACCTGAAGTAAATGAGGTCTAGCTTTTCGCTTTACTAACCCGCCCTGTTCTGTTGTCATGGCACTTGTGACGTCAGTTGCTCACTGTTTCCCCCGTGTCAGTTTTATTTCTACCTGGGGCCTATGTAGACTGAAGAACGGTAACCTCCTGCTTCCTCTAGCCATGCAATGGTAGCTTTTATTCTTTTATAGGAACTAGAAACTGTGGTAGGTGAAGATGCAGTTATCAGTGAAGCAAGATTGCCATATTTTATGACCACTGCATTGTTTACAGGAATATGTAGACATACTGCTTGTCTGAAAGTCAGAGACCCACAGTGCTATAAATAGATCCTTTCCAGTACTGCTTCCAGCAGCGGGTGGGATGCTGTAATGAGACTTCATTACATTTTAGCTTTTTTATTTTTAGTAAAGCATTACAAGACCTGGGAATAGCTTTGAAATACCTTAAAGGTAGAGCATACAAATGCATTTTACAGTCATTATTTCAATGGATTTCAAACAAGCTTCAATTTAAGGATGCACAGTAGATCAGTATATATATACTGTATGATTTAAGTGCTATATACTTGCCATAGGGCACCTTTTATCAAACTGCGGTAGAGCTTTTTATCGCGGACTGGTGAGGTAAATGTTCCTATGCTCGTTCAATTCCTATGAGCATTAAGGCATTTACCTCACTGGCCTGCGGTATACAGCTCTATTGTGGTTTGATAATAATAATAATAACTTTATTCTTCTATATCGCCATAGTCGAAAGACTTCTAGGCGGTTCACATTCGAAGAAGGCTGGACAATCAGTGAGATACAGGATGTAAGAAGAGAGGGTTACATAAGATTTAGGTAAAGGAAAAGTTAAAAAAAAAAAAAAAAAAAACAGCGAAATTACATCGAGGTAGAGAGGGGGAGAATATATCATTTGGAGGCTTCTGTTTAGGAGATGAATTTGTCAAACAGAATGGTTTTGATTGATTTTCGGAATGTGCCGTAGGTCAAACTTGCTCTGTTTATGTAGTTGTCCAGCCAGGACTGCTGTCTCTGCCTGCTTGGAACTTGAAAGTCCTGTCCAGAAAGGATTTGTATTTGCAGCCTTTGATTTTTGGGTAAGTAAATATGTTTCGGTTTCTGGTTGGTCTTATGGGATTGTGAAATATGAAGTGTGGTAGCAGGTAGGAAGGCGCTGGACCCCAGACCTGCTTGAAACAAATGCAGGCAAATTTGAACAGAATGCGTGCCTCCATTGGCAGCCAGTGCAACTTTTTGTAGTAAGGGGTAATGTGGTCGTTTTTCCTCAATCCGAAGATCAGACGAACTGCTGTGTTTTGCACTATTTTTAATTTTTGTACTGGTTTTTTTTTTGGGGGGATACCTAGGTAAACAATGTTGCAGTAGTCCAGCATTGATAGGATCAGAGACTGCACTAGTAGCCTAAAGGATGTAGTATCGAAGTATTTTTTGATGGTCCTTAGTTTCCAGAGTGTACAAAAGCATTTCTTCATTACTAAGTTCGTGTGGTCTACCATGGTTAGGTGTGTGTCCAGTGTGATACCCAGTATTTTTATGGGTTTGGAGATTTGGTGGTCGTGGCCGCTTAATTTTAATGATGTACTGGTAATTTTGTCCTTGGGGCCTGACAAGAAGACTTTTGTTTTTTCTGTGTTTAGCTTCAGTTGGTTGTCCATTTTTCGATTTCGGTCATTATGTGAGAAAGGTTATTTATTGTTTCGTTTGTTATGTCATTTAAAGGGATCAGGATTGATATCATCTGCATATATATAGTGGTTTAAGCTTAACTTTTTTAATAGATGGCCTACGGATGAGATAAAACAAGCTCCCATCCCGTCTAGGGAAGAGCGTGGCCAAATCGTCCGAAAGCCGTTGCGAGTGGGGGGAGGGGGGTAGCAAGAAGGGTTAGGGAGCGGCAGTGAAGGCTAGGCTAGGGGAGGGGAGGAGTCGTGACGAGGGCCAATCAGGTAGAGAAGGTCAGGAAGTAGAGAAAGGATAGCGGGGAGTGGTGGAAAGAAAGTCGCTCTATCCAATCCGGCACTCAGAGGTGGCCGGCGCGACTTACCCTCCCCTTCAACGAGCACTCTCCTGCAGGCAGAGACTGCGATCGCGCCGGCAACAGCCACATAGCATCTAGAGAGAGACGCAGCGGCCCATGCCGAGACACGCCGGAATAGCCAAGGCTTCCATAAGGGTAGATAGGCCACGGCAAGGGTCCGGGGGGAACCCCCAGGGAGGTGTGCAGCACTGTCTGTTGGAGTTACTCTACTGCCGCAGTAGCTGGAGGTGCTGGAGGAGCAGGAAGGTTTGTTGAGTCCGAGAGATTCTGACCCGGTATGGCCGCGTAGCCTAGAGGGGCAATCTGGGGCTTCCGGCGGCTACATGTTGGCCTTGCCTTGTGCCGGCCTGGTTCTGGCCGGTGGGTGTTCTCGGTTTCTTCCTTCGGGGCTTCCCCGGGCAGGCTGAGATTCGCGGCCTGTGGAGGGTGGGCCATCGGGGTGTGAGCTAGCGGGGAAGCAATGTGAGGAAGGCAGACAGTCGGGGCAGATTGGCCTGGGGAGCTCCGAGATCGCTCCGATCTGGCTGCTGCCCCTTCGTGACAGTTGGAGCGTGCGGGGGAGCCACACTGCTGTGGTGGGCGCGACTGCTTGCTTGCTGTGGCGACCCGAGGCAGCCGTCCTTTTGCTTTCCCCTCTGGGATGAGATGTAGATATTGAATATTGTGGGTGATAGTGGGGAGCCTTGGGGAACCCCTGAGGGGTTTTTCCATGGTTTACAGTATTTCCCTTTGCTGACTTCTCGGTATGGTCTGTTGGTTAGGAATTCCTGGAACCATTTCTTTACCTTTCCCATGAGGCCTATTGTGTCTAGGCATAGTAGCATAATTTCGTGGTCTACTAGATCGAACGCACTGCTAAGGTCAAGTTGCAAAATCAGGGCACTTTTACCTTTGCTGAAAAGATCGTATAGGTGGTTTAGGATGGAAGCTATAACTGTTTCCGTGCTGTATCCTTTTCTGAATCCTGATTGATGTTCACTAAGGATGTTGAATTTGTCTAGATAGTTCACTAGTCCCAGGTTGACCAATCCCTCCTGAAGCTTAGTGAATTGGGGGATGTTTGCTATAGGCCTGTAATTGGATGTCAGGCCTATTGAGTTTTTCTGATCTTTGGGGATAGGTGTGATCAGTATGTGACCTATGTCCTCATTTAGTATGCCGTTTGTAATAGTAGTTGTGAGCCAAGAGAATAGTTCCTTTTTAAAGTCTGGTGGAGCAACTTTCATGAATTTAGATGGACATTCGTCCAGGAGGCAGTTTGACTTTGTGTATTTATTGAATAAAGTTATGAATTGATGCCAGTTTGGAATCTCGAAGTGGTCCCACACCATTTCTGCTCTGGATTCTTGATCGTGGGGTCCGAGGTAGAAATCTGTGTTGGTTTTGGGTGTGGGTATTGTTGCTCTTAGGTCTGTGATTTTATTTTTAAAGAAATTGGCTAGGGTATGAGCAGATGGAGGGCTTTCGTCTTTTTTCAGGATTTGATATGTGTCTGTTATCGTTTTTACTAGTTTGAACAGTTCTTTGCTATTTATTTTTGATGCACCAATTTTCTGTGCATTGTGTTTTGTGCGTTTTTCTTTGATCACAGTTTTGCATATTTCATTTTTTGTTTCCAGTTTGTCTTGTCTTTTTCTTTGTTTGTTTTTTTCCAGATTCTCTCCAGTTTTCTTAGTTCCTGTTTGCAGGCTAATAGTTCTGAATCGAACCATTCATTTAGTACTCTTTCTTTCTTTTTGTATGTTTGGTATGCTGCTAATTGGTCTAATAGTTCCTTACTGAACTTTCCCCATCTTGTTGGGAAATCCTGTATTTCCTCGGCTGTGGGTCGTAGTTTGTAATAAGTCCAGAATTCTGTTGGGTTGATATTACCGCGACTAGTTATTGTTTATGTGTTTTCTCTTATGATTTTAGGTTGGAGTGACTTCTTTTGCCAGTGTAGGTCGAATTTGCCAATGTAGTGGTCTGACCAAATGCATTTTTCCAGGTCCCTGTATTGTATTTAATCTTTGGGTAGGGGGTTTCTTTTTGAGAAAAAGTAACTATGTCTAGTTGATGCCCCTTCTCATGTGTTATCCCTGTGTCTGGCAATGAGAAATTGAGCGACGTTAAAAAGGTGTCGATTTCGGTCACTTCTGGTTTTTCCTTTTGTCGCCCAGTAGTAGGTTGTACGATCCTTTTAGGGCATTTAACGTAAGGAATTTGAAGAATTCTTCTCTAGTGTTAGGCCATTTTTTTGGGAGGGATGTAAAATAATGTCACAATTAGTGACTCTTCTAATTGGGCGTTTGAGATCTTGCAAGTTAGTATTTTTAGGTTATCTGAGGTTTTGGAGTTGTACACAAAGGATTCTTTTAAGATAATCACTAGACCACCCCCTTTTTCCCAGCTTCTTGATAGTGGAAGTATTTTGTATCCCTGTGGTAGAATTTCTTTCATGATAATGTCCGTGTCAGGGGCTAACCATGTTTCAGTCAGTAACAGGAGGTCGGGATTTGTTTTCACTATCCAATTGTTTATTATATGTACTTTGTTTCTCACAGATCTGGTGTTTATATAGAGTCCCTTAAGCTTTCCATAGTTGTTTGGAGTGGGAGTTTCAGTAGGCATTAGCTTTTTTAGGTTTCTGTTATTAGCCTTATTTTTGTATGGTTAGGAGGGTTTTCGGTTGGTGTTCATGGCAGGGATTTGAAGAGGGCCTTGTTCTAGGCAGTTTTGCAAGGTTCGGTGGGAGTTGGTTGATTTGGTTAGTTTAGTTGGTCTGTGCCAGGAGAGGTGGGTATGAATTGGTTATGGAGCAGATTAGGTACCCAAAGGAGCCCAAAGTGAATAACAATATTTCAATATGAAAACAAAAAAAACTTCTAATTTTACATGGATGCCACCAATAATTAGCATTATTTCCCAGAGAGCTACTTGGTTAAAAGGTCAGTCCTTTTTTGCTCTTATGGGTCTCCTATTACCCCACATTAACTTGAAAATTGAATTTTTGGTTAAAATGATAACAAACAATGTACATGTATGTATCTGTCAAAAATGATTGCAAGCTTTCATTCTGTTTTACCAAATCTTAATTCTGTTAATTGCAAGTTCTCTGCTAATAATTTGCCCAGTTGCCATTATACAGAGGCTCTTCCGTATGGAACTAGGGTGTCTAAAAAGAGGTATCCACTGCTTATTCCTAGGATAAGCAGCATAAAATATGTTTTACTATTTGGGATCTACAGTACACTGTTGGAACCAAGATACTGGGCTTGATGGACCTTCAGTCTGTCCCAGCATGGTAATTCTTATATTCGTACTGATAGAGTTGCTCTAGTACTGTATACAATCAAAGCAACTTCCAAAATTACATAGTAATAATAAAATATAGCTGCCAAGTAATTATTTAATCACTGTAAAGGTGAAAAGTACAAAATTATACAAAAAAAAGTGAAAAACAAATATTAAAACCTCCCCAATCGGCTAATAACAAGTCCTCAAAAATAATCTGCTATTAAGGCTCCTTGATAGGTGCCACTGACACGTATTCGAGCGCTAGCGACTTGATGAACATCATTAAGGGCTTCTTATACGAAGCCGCATTAGTGGTTTAACGCGCGTAATAGCGCACGCTAATTTTCTGGCCGCGCTAGCCACTACCGCCTCCTCTTGAGCAGGTGGTAGTTTTTCGGCTAGCACGGGGGTTAGCGTACACTACAAAATTGCGTGCAATAAAGCCGCTAACGCGGCTTCGTAAAAGGAGCCCTAAGTTTTTGTGTCAGAATACAGAAGTAGATTGCCGGGCCTTTTCTTCTGTGCAGTACAAATTTGATGTTGCCATAGTCGCATCAGACATGATCCTCCGCCTCCAACACTGCCCATCCGCTGCTGCCCAGATGAGTGGTACATCGTTAGTCTGACATATTCACTGAAACATGTCCACCTTGGGAGGCCCTGATGGTACTGAAACTATTGACAGCACCCCAGATTATTCCATCTGGTTTCAGATCACAATGTAATCTCCATAATGACCCATTCAGAACAAGTTCATTCCTAGCCTTGATTCCTTCTCTCCTAGCATATCCTATGAATTATATTAATGTTTTTGCTTAAACTCAATAAGACATTTGGCAATTGTAAGTCTATGTTCTCCTGCTTTCAAGAAGCTTTCCTCTTCCCCTTGTTTCTTTGTTCATAGTGTAAAAACAAAAAGATTGTCAAATCGTAAGAGGAGCCTAGTGTTGCAGATTTATGTTCTAAGTGTTCTATAGTCAGCTTATAACGGCATCAAACAAAAAATCTCCCTCCTTTGTATTTGAGTAACAATCACTAGAGTATACTCAGTTACTGGATGCTAGGGTCCACCTTGGGGATTAGCACCCAAGAAAAGGATCTGGGTATCATCGTAGACAATACGATGAAACCTTCCACCCAATGTGCGGCGGTGGCCAAAAAAGCAAACAGGATGCTAGGAATTATTTAAAAAAAGGGATGGTTAACAAGACTAAGAATGTTATAATGCCCCTGTATCGTTCCATGCTGCAACCTCATCTGGAGTATTGAGTTCAATTCTGGTCTCCTTATCTCAAGAAAGATAAAGTAACCCACTGGGCTAATATAAATAAAAGCTTCCTCCCTATATGATTTATACTCACAATACAAAAATAGAAGCTTTGCCTGAATAAATATTTATTATATCAAAACATCAATATCAACACTTCACATACAATGTAATTAAATGGATCCACACTACACATGTAGACAATAAAACTATTAAATCACTAAAGCTTTCATAGCAATGGTAGAAAACCTGGAGTCTTTGACGTCCTTCTCAATGGTACAGTACTTCATGATGATTTTCAACTCTTTTTGTTACTCGTTGCTCTCTTTAAATGAAAACTCCTGCCATGGATATAGCAAGACAAAGTTGGTAACATGCCTTCTCTGTTGTTATCCAAACTATGACCAGTCACAGTTAAAGACCAGGCTACAGTGGTATGCAACTGAAACCAATCACCTAAGACTCATTGCTGATTGTGGGGTATTGTTCTCTTTGGATACCTTTCCAACACCCCAAGGTCCCACTAGTCCTATGTCTCCAGTTCAGCTGAGAATATACTGCTGTCACCCTTAATCCTTGACTCGAGTATGTGGAAAAGTACTCTAATCTAATGCTTCCAATACATTGTGAATGCATCCTTATATGCCTCCAGTACATGCAAAGGTACCACTATAACTTGTACTGATCTAACACCTACCACTACCTTGTCAATCTAAAGTTCCTAGCCTAGTTGTGAATATACCTCTGTAACCCTTACTCCAATTCCTAGTACACTTCTCCCTCCGAATCCTCGGTTTCAGCATCCGTGGATTTGGCTATTCGAGATTTTTTAAAATTTTTATATTAAAGCTGTATTCCGGACCTTCCCCGCCTCCCTCCCTCTTTCCCCCGGAATCCATTAAGCCTTACCTGGTGGTCTAGCGGGTTTTTGGGGCAGGAGCGATCTTCCTACGCTCCTGCCCCATGCAGATCACTCATAGGAAATGGCTGCTGTTAGCTCCTATCATAGTCTCAAGAGTAGTCTCTTGAGACTATGATAGGAGCTAACAGCAGCCATTTCCTATGAGTGATCCGCAGGGGGCAGGAGCGTAGGAAGATCGCCCCTGCCCCGAAAACCCGCTAGACCACCAAGTAAGGCTTAAGGGATTCCGGGGGAACACAGGAGGGAGGCGGGGAAGGTCCAGAATACAGCTTTAATTCCGGGGGAAAGCAGGGGGTGGGTCGGAACCGGCCCGGATAGTATTCGTGGTTTTTAATATTCGCAGGCTGGCTCTGCCCCTAACCCCCGCGAACACTGAGGGAGAAGTGTATACGTATTTTGAATGTACCCTTAATCTTGTGCCTCCAAAATACTGTGAATGTATCGCTGTAACCTGTTCTGGGCTCCGGGGGAGGACCGGCTATAGAACTAGCTAACTGAATAAACACATACATAATAAATGCCTATTTTCTCTTATATCTAGCTTTTTCATTTGCTTATAAGCCATCAAATTGCAGATATTGAAAAGGCAGCTCAAGCATACAGGTCAGATTGCTGCATTTCTCTTCCTTTCGTGAATTTCCTTTCCACTGAGCCAGTATCAGTGCATTATTCTCAGAGCACTGAGTAGGAAACAGAAATTTAAAAATGCAATTCAGCTATTTTTATTATAACTGTGATTCTACTGCTTAATACAGATATAAGAACATAAGAAATGCCTCTGCTGGGTCAGACCAGAGGTCCATCATGCTTATGCGGCAGCCCATCAGGTCCAGGACCTGTACAGTAATTCTCTATCTATACCAGGGGTGTCCAACCTTTTGGCTTCACTGGGCCGTATTGGCCGAAAAAAATGTTTCTGAGGCCGCACAAACTTTCAAACGCTGCAGCAAGCCCCAGAGGGAGCCTGCAAGATGGTAAACATCTGGGGGCAGCAGAGGAAAACATTGCTTCGCCCTTGACCGGGGCCGCACAAAATACTTCACGGGGCCGCAGGTTGGACACCCCTGATCTATACCCTTCAATCCCCTTTTCCTTCAGGAAATCATCTAATCCCTTCTTGAAACCCAATAGCGTACTTTGTCCTATCACACCCTCCGGAAGTGCATTCCAGGTGTCCACCACCCTTTGGGTGAAGAAGAACTTCCTAGCATTGGTTCTGAATCTGTCCCCTCTTAGTTTTTCCGAATGCCCTCTCGTTCTTGTAGTTTTCGAGAGTTTGAGGAATCTGTCCCTCTCCACTTTCTCTATGCCCTTCATGATCTTGTACGTCTCTATCATGTCCCCTCAAAGCCTCCGCTTCTCCAGGGAAAAGAGCCCCAGTTTCTCTAATCTTTCAGCATATGAAAGGTTTTCCATACCTTTTATCATCGTACATGCACAAAATATTTGTAGCTCACTTATAGGCGTTTTAGAATTTTTGATTTCTGGGTGTTTCTTCAATTTGTTTCAAAATTCAGTTTATTACAAAATTTTTTTTAACATGCATTAGAATTTTTAATACAAACAAATTGACTCTGTAGGTACTTGGAACCCTATCACTGTTAGAAACAGGATACTGGGCTAGATGGAGTCTTGGTCTTATGCTCTTATGATTGCATTTACATTAAATATAAGCTGATATAATATCAATATCAAGATAGGCTATATAATTCTTTTGAAATGTTAGAGTATATTTCTAAATTTCTCTGTCCTAAAGCACTAAATATACTTATTCATTCTCTGGTGATATCTAAAATCGATTATTGTAATTCCCTATTTAAAGGAATTGCTTTACAGGAAATAAAACGACTACAAATCATTCAGAATGCATCAATTAAATTAATAACTAAATCCAAAAAGTTTGATCATGTAACACCACTCCTTAAAAAGGCTCACTGGCTTCCTGTCATGCACAGAATTACTCATAAATTATGTACAATTATTTTTAAAACTTTATATAATAAGACCCCGGCATTTTTATTTAGATTACTTATCCCCTATTCTGCAAAGAGAACCTTGAGATCTAACGAACAAAATCTTTTATCTATTCCTTCTCTAAAAATTATCAATACAAGGAGACAATTTATCTTCTCCTGTACAGCACCGCAGACATGGAACGCCCTCCCTATGTTTTTACGGGAGGAGAAAGAGTTTGTAAAATTTAAAAACGAATTAAAAACTTTCCTTTTTAGAGATGCATTTGCAAGTTAATCTTTTATTTTATTGCTTTACTTATTTTATTACCCTCATATGTCATATTACCCTTTTGTATTTTCCTTTAATGTCTCCTCTTTACTTTTCAAATTGTATTTCATCCCTCCTTACCTTGTGTGTAATAATGTTAATTTTTAGCATAATAAGTTTATTTATTAATTGTATGGACTGTTTTGTTACCTAATCTATGTAACTTTTTAAATGTTCACCGCTTAGAAACTTTGTCTAAGGCGGTTAATCAAGCCATCTAATAAACTTGAAACTTGAAACTTGAATAAATGCAACCCTGTGAAAAAGGATACTTTAATGCTGTACTTATCAATCTTTTTACAATTGTAGACCCCCCCCAAAAAAAAACCAAAAAAACCAACTGTGTGATACCCCAGAGGTATAGAATAATTATGCACCTATGGAGAGCCCATCCAGCAGTGAGTCCGGATGAAGATTTTGTGACCCCCCAACTCACAGCTAGGAAGTTCTGCTTTCATAAAACAAACATGGCTTTACACAAAAGCATCTAATTCATTTATTGAATAATACTAATTAGTTCTGGGTTTTGCTAATGAGCATATACATTTTTATAATGAGAAAACAAAATTGAAAATGATACTGGGATGTCATTATATTCTCTGAATGTAGAGTGTGCATAACAATTTGGCACCGTTTTTCCTTTGTAGCTCTGACTAGGGTTGGTAACATTTGAGAGCCAGAAGTCAAACATGGAACGTGTTCTTTCTCCTGTTGCATGAATATACTGGTTGATTAATGGATTTTTTTCTCTAAGTTCTTGGCAAAACATTTAATTGGTACATAGCTGCAGAGTCAATTAAAGGTATTGCCATGCTGCAATTTATGATAAGTTACAACTGTCACATAAATGAATTCCTTTCTCATTATAGTAAAAAGAAATGAGATCTTTAAACACTTGTCAGGACCTCTAAGTTGCAAATCACTCTGTTCTTTTCCTTCAGTAAGAGAGGCAAGAGATGTCTAGCTGGATTCCTTGCGGGCTGTAATATTTTGCTTTGGACCGAAGATCCTATATAATAAAACCCTAGCTGCGCATGCACACTCAAATCTGCGTGCTTCCATGATCTGTGAGATGTAGGTCCGTGGCCGCAGGAGTGCGCATGCGCAAGTCCCCAGCCTTACAGCTTCCCAGCACCTACCTACAAAGGACTGGCCGCCAGCATTGGACTCCCTGCTCTCCAGATCGCGGTGTCGGCTCCTCTCATGAGCCGCACCAGCATCGGAGAAGGCTTCCGACGCTGGCGGGGATCCAGAGGAGCCACTGCGACACTCGCCCGGAGCAGGCCAGACTGCGGGCCGGGCAGGGAAGCGCTGACAAAAAGAGACTCCAGCCGCTCAATGGGACCAGGCAGGCAGCCACGCGAGGGTGGAAACAGAATGAAAACAAAAAGGTAATGTGCAGGGAGAAGCTGGGCCTGCCTGCGGGAAACACGATAATGGAAGGGGGGCCCTTGGAGCAGGCTAGACCGTGGGAGGGAAGGGGGAGGGGCAAAAAGGAGCAGGCCACATCGTGGTAAGAGTAGGGAAGGGGGGGTGGGGAAAATGCTGCTACTGCTGCACAGGGATCTGGAGGGGAAGGGAAATGCTGTTGCAGCTGCACAGGGAAATGCAGGGAAAAAATGACAGACAGACAGCAGGAGGGAGAGAGACAGAAAGAAAGGAGGAAATACACAGGGGCAGGGAGAGGGACAGAAAGACAGAGAAAGGGGGCCAGGAAGAGAGAGAGACAATGGGAGAGAGAGAGACAGAAAGACAGACAGACATATATTCTAGCATCCATTAATGTAACGGGCTTAATGACTAGTGTTGACATAAATTAACTATTGAGGCCATGTCATTCACTTTATCAAGTATCACATTTTCAATTTGCTGCAACAGTTCCATGTATGACAAGTACAAGCGCAGGAATATTTTAACAAACATTTGTCAATTGGTGGAATCTCCAAGGGGTGTGTTATTTGGTAAAGCTGCGGCTTGTGGGGTTTTTGGACAAGGAAGAAGTATTCTATTCCAAAAGGCATGTATGATTGGTACTGGGGTTCAAGAAAGGATTGGACAATTTCCTGCTTGAAAAGGGGATAGAGGGGTATAGATAGAGGATTACTGCACAGGTCCTGGACCTGTTGGGCCGCCGAGTGAGCGGACTGCTGGGCACGATGGACCTCAGGTCTGACCCAGCAGAGGCATTGCTTATGTTCTTATGCTCTTATAAATGCATCTTGCAATATTGGTTACAGAAAGATCCTGCTAGTTATTGGCAATAGAGGAAACAATTTCATCATTTAATTTTATTTGAGGTTTGGGAGGTTCGTAAATTTCCAAAATGAACTCGTTTTGGGTTTTGTTTTTTTAAAAAATTTGGGACTCATAAACAAAATTTATCCTTTAGATCAAGAAGTATGATTCTTAATGCTTTACATTGAAGCTTTGCAAACATTCTATGCATTTTAATACCTGCTACTTGGTGTCACCTTTCATTCTGGGATAGGGGTGGGAATAGGAGGGATGATAGTAATATATCTGGAATTACTTGAATTGTATTTTTGTTTAATTCATTCATTACAATGTTATAATAATAATAAATACAATGGGGGGGAAGGGAGGGAGGGGTGAAAGGGAAGGGGGTAGGCAACAGGGGGAGGGTATAGAGGTATGTAATGGGTAATATGGAAATTTATTTTGAAGGAATGATAGACATATGTTTGAAAATTAATACTGTGAATATAAATGTAATGATTATTTTATTGTATTATATTATTGTATATTTATTGGATTCCTTCAATAAAATATTATAAATTAACAAACAGAATTCTAGCAGTACAGTTCAACAGTCGGGGTTATGCATGTAGTCAGAGCATCAGCAGGGTCAAGAGTAAGTCACCAGGCAATGCATTCAACTTATAGAATACTATCAGTTGTGTGCATTGCATGATGCACTTGAATCCGTGAAGTTGGCTTTATATTCCGCATTGTTGTTGTCACATAGTGATAGCCTTTTTGACCTTTTTTATGAGTTGCTACTCTCAGTCAATCCTACCAGTTTAACATTGTTAGACTCCTGATGCAGATAGGTGTGTTCTTGCTGAAACACGGCCATGTTGAGACACTCTTGTCATCATTGACGCAGCTGTCATATTGTATAATAACATCAGAGGGTGTTAGCATGTTCATTTCTACCACTTCTCATCACTGACACAACTGGCATATTGTATATGGATTTTACTGTGTATTACTAAAAAAAAAGCTGTGTAGAAAATATTTTCTTTTTTTTGTTTAAATCTTTATTAATTTTCCAAAGTTAACAAAAATGCAGTACAGTATCTACACAAACAACATTATTCATATATGCATTTATATCAATCAAAATCCCCACAGCAAAATAAGAACCCCCCCCCCCCCCACACACACACACATACCCAACCAATACCTTGCAAGAGAATAAAATCATGACATAAATATCCCTCTCCCACCCTCTCTCCCCCTGGATATCAAAGGGCCCCAGATTAACTTAAATCTCATAGAATGACCCATTATATCTGCATTCATTTTTTCAAATCTATAAGTTAAGCATAAACTTGCCCACCAAAAATTAAAGTTAAGGCGATCCCAGTTCTTTCAGTTGCGCGTAATCATTTGTATGGCAACCCCAATATTTTCATTTATTTAACAAATCTTTATACATAATCATTGCATCATTCTCTATAAATAATTCAAATATACTCTTAACATTATTTATAAATACTTTTCAAAGAGTTAGAGTCCCCTTCCTAATTGTAATGACTAAGCTACATGATAAAAAAAGTATGGTGATCTGTATCCTGCCTTTGGCATCTGTTTAACTTCAGTATGATTTATTAAGGTATTTGAGAATATTTAGAGTATCTTTTGATCTCGGCTCCTGATGAAGCATAGATGGTGAAACACAGTCTTGTGTTGAGCTGGATAATTACAAGTGAACTGAAACACTGAAACATTCATTTTACCTCCAGTGGATTTTGGAAACAATACAGCCAGCATTCAATAACAACATTTGACAACAAACAAGATAATTGAATTTAAGGAGATACGAGTATAAAGAAGAAGATTGTGGTTTGAAACACTGTGAGAATTGAACATTTTATAGGACATTTATCTTGGCCATTACAATTAGGAAGGGGACTCGTGATTCTTTAGAAAAGTATTTATAAATAATGTTAAGAGTATATTTGAATTATTTATAGAGTATGATGCAATGATTATGTATAAAGATTTGCTATATAAATGAAAATATTTTCTACACAGCTTTTTTGAGTAAGATATAGGGCTCCTTTTACTAAAGTGTGCTAGCGTTTTTAGCACATGCTAACCCCGCACTACGCGGCTAGAACTAACACTAGCTCAATGTTGGTGTTAGCGTCTAGCGCGCGGGGCATTTTTTAGTGCACGCAAAATATTAGCATGTGCTAAACGCTAACGTGTCCATAGAATATAATGGATGCGTTAGCATTTAGCGTGCGCTAAAATGGCTAGCGCGCCTTACTAAAAGGACCCCTAAGTTGTTATATCACACTAGGGGCTCCTTTTACAAAGGTGCGTTAGGGCTTTAACGCGCAGAATAGTGTGCACTGAATTGCCGTGCGTGCTAGACCTTAACGCCAGCATTGAGCTGGCGTTAGTTCTAGAAGCGTAGTGCGGGTTTAGCGCACGCTAAAATCCTACGTGCGCTAAAAACGCTAGCGCACCTTAGTAAAAGGAGCCCTAGGTGTCATATTTCATGATGCAAAACAAGTGTTCTGTTTTTTTAAACATTCGCTTAAATTCCTGCAGATCTTTCAACTGTCGTAAATACACAGGTAATTTGTTCCATTCCTTAGGCCCTACACAAGAGAACACACTTTTCAGCGATTTGATTTCTAAGGGTTCCCTTATAACAGGGGTAGGGAACTCCGGTCCTCGAGAGCCGTATTCCAGTCGGGTTTTCAGGATTTCCCCAATGAATATGCATTGAAAGCAGTGCATGCAAATAGATCTCATGCATATTCATTGGGGAAATCCTGAAAACCCGACTGGAATACGGCTCTTGAGGACCGGAGTTCCCTACCCTTGCCTTATAAGGAGGTATGTTGTTTGTTTGTTTTGGTTTTTTAAAAATAATAATAATTTATTTGTATGCCGCCATACCAGGGAGGTTCTAAGTGGCTCACAACACAGGAAACAATACATACAATTCCATGAAAATATCCTGGTGAAATACGACAAGGAGCTACATACATTTCAATAATACATCAGAATAAAAAGCATGCCATATAGATAGAAATGCAAGCGATAAAAAAGATAAAAAGTGATAAAAACATAATGAAGTTAAGAGAAAAATGTTACGATATCAACTTATTAAATAAATAAGTCCTTAACAATTTCCTAAAATCTAAATAAGAAGAAGCTTCTACCATCATTTTACCGAGCCATGGATTCAATTTGGCAGCCTGAAAAGAAAAGGTTCTATCAAGGAACTCTGTGACTTCAAGTCAGCTTCTCTAATTCCTTATGTCATCAACTATGCAGGCAGTTGTTTTGGAGAAATCATTTCTTTCACGATCTTGATCGACTAACTTGCTTCACAGTGAATGTCAGCACTGAAAAAGAAAAAAAAAAAACCACATCAGTTTTAAAATGAAGTTGTTCAATAATGAAAACTGTAGCATCTGAAACAACTCATATGTCCCTTGCAAGACACATATTTGTTCTTAATATCCAGCAAGCTTTTATCTTAAAAGTACTGTATCTGTAAGACCTAGGGCTCCATTTACAAAGCCGCACTAGCGGGTTTAGCGCGTGCGACTTTTTATCACACGCTAACCCCCGCACTGGCCGAAAAACTACCGCCTGCTCAAGAGGCGGTAGCGGATAGCGCAGCCGGCAGTTTAGCACATGGTATTACGTGCATTAAACCGCTACCGCGCCTTCGTCAAAGGAGCCCCTAGATAACTATAAATTGTCAGTAAACAGCAGAATCATTTACTTTCATTTGAGCAGTTTTCTATTGCATTGAATTCTTGCCTCTATGAATTGACTGCATTTTTTCTCAAAACATCTTTCTGAGCTTATAGCCAAATTCAGTTGCTGTGTCCTCATTGGTCCATTCTACTGTCCATTCTTTCTCTAGCTCCTCAGTATATTTCCACTCTTATCTCTCTCTATACACCTCCCCAGGAACTCAATTCATTTGGGTAAATCTCTCTTATCTGTACCCTTCTTCTCCAAGGCCAACTCCATTCCTTTTATTGTGTTGCACCGTTTGATCGGAATAGACTTCCTGAGTCAGAAGGTCAAGCTCTGTCTCTGAACTAAACTAAAACCTGGGCCCTGCTTTACTAAGGTGCGCACCTTAGTGAAACAGGAGGTTAATTTTACACACCAGGTCATCAACCAATTTTAAGCTCGACTCGGTTAACATCAAGAATAAAGTAATACAAAAGAAATCTAATTTGGAAAAAGTAGAATAGCTAATTTCCAAAATGTTTGGCGAACAAGACTGTCTTCAGACCCTTCCGGCAAGATGAGAAGGGGCCTAAGTCCAGGCTAAAAGCTGACCTTTTTGAGGCTGCTTTTAATTCCTAACTCCTATTCACCTGTTTGATACCTATGTCTCTTTAATCATTTTTACAATAAGAAATTCCCTAATCCCTTATTTGTCTGTCGTGAATAGATTGTAATAAGCTCTGTCTCAAATGTGTTTAGTTTATAGTGCCGTGTATGTCCAACATAGCAATATAGTAGATGACAGCAGGTATATATTTTTTTGAGTTTCAGTAATGCGCTAGCTGTACTTGGCTATCCTGATGGATGATAATTTGTTATTGCATTACTATTGTTCTGCTTGAACTTACCTTGTTGGTTGTATTCCTTGTTTGGTGTATTACTTAAATGCCAATAAACTGTTTGAACTGAAAAAAAAAACCCCGAACGGTCCATCCAGTCTACCTAATAGTCACACTCATTCTATATTCATGGTTAAATTGTCTTTTTTAAATATTTCTGGGCAATAGACCATAGAAGTCCACCTGGTACTCCAGCCACTCCAGCCTGTCCTAACCATCCTGCCAATGGACTTCTATCGAAGCCTTCCCCAGCTCACCCTAAATCAAATCACTATATACGGGACCGGCCTTAAGTTTGTTTTATACCATTCAATTTCTAATTAGAGATCGTCTGTGTTCATCCCATGCTTTTTTAAAATTTCGTCATCGTTTTCCTCTCTATCACTTCCCTCGGGAGGGCATTCCAGGGATCTACCACCCTCTCTCTGAAAAAAGAATTTCCTAACGTCATTCCTAAGTCTGCCACCCCGCAATCTCAATTCATGCCCTCTAATTTCCCTTTCTCTGGAAAATATTTGTTTCTATATTTAAATGTCTGTATCATATCTCTCCTATCCATCCTCTCCTCTAGATTATACATATTCAGGTCTTCTAATCTCATCTTGAATGTCTTTTGATGATGATAAGTTCTACAGTGATCACAATAAATATATATTTTTTAACACAGGGAATTTCCATCTTATTGTGTACTATCTGAGCCAGTGTTAGCACTTACCTACAGTCTATGAGGTTACTACAACATTTATTGGTCATTCCCTCTCTCAAAATTATTAACACATGGCGGAAATCTATCTTTTCCATCACAGCTCCTCAAACATGGAATTTGCTTCCAATTTATTTAAGAGAGGAAAATAATTTGGAAAAATTTAAGAGCAAACTTAAGAGCTTTCTTTTTAAAGATGCATTCAATGACTAAATGAATTGCTTATGGCTCTCTTTTTTTATCTTTATAGTTTTTGAGAGTTCTTTTCCTTCCCTTTCCTTTTGTTTTTAACCTTAATTGCTTTTCTCTCATCAATCAAATTGTATTTCTTTCCTCGCCTTTCCTTGTGGTTTATTATGTTTGTATAAGTTGGTTTTTATTGTTTAGTAGATTTAGTCCCTGTGTTAGTTGTATTTGTTTCTCCTAACTTTGTAATTTTTATCGATTTGTACATCGCTTAGAATTTGGAATAGGCGATTAATCAAATTTTATAATAAACTTGAAACAATACACCGGATTCTACATTGATATCTCGTTCAAACAACCATATACAATCTCGTTCAAACAACCATATACATCACAGTACCAAACGCACAACAAAAGTGTTTCTGCAATGCCATGAACATTTAATCATCATTTACATTTCTATGCTAAGATAGGGGACTCCCTTCCCCCTTTTACAAAACTGCAATAGGGGGTTTTAGCGCAGGCCGGCGCACTGAATTCTCGGCAGTCCTAGAGTAGCGCAGAGCATTCAGCATGCTGGCCTGCACTAAAAAGTGCTATCACAGTTTTGTAAAAGGTGGAGATGGGGGAGGGGGGGAAGAGAGAGAGTTTGTGTGTAGAAAGTGTACTGCAGGGATTCTAAACCTTAACCTTTCTGCTATTGTGACACACCGGACAAACAATGCTCAAAGGCGTGACGCATTGGACACTACAATTTACAGCTGAACAAATTTTTTTTAAAACCCTATATTTCATTTCATTGTCGCTAACAATGGCGCAAGAGAAACACAGAAACAATGGCAGTAATTGTCTGGGTACAGGAGACGGGTGAGCCGGAAACCCGTAGCATTTTCCAGCTGGGACTGGGAATAGAAAGAGGGAGCAGTCATGGAGGTTTCATGTAGCTGACTTCCCGTTCTCAGTTCTCCCCAATCTAATGCTCACCTGGTTGTTAAGGAAAGCACAAACAATGTTGTCTGTCTAATTTTTGATGACACACTTCCCAGCTCTTGGTGATGCACTAATGTGTCCTGACTCACTGGCTGCAAACTAGAGAATGACATGGTGACAAAATTCATCACCGTTCCCGTCCCCGCGGATAACCGCGGGAAACCATCTTCATGTCATTCTTTAAGGAGAGAGGGAAGAATCAGAGTATGAATGTCCACAACCACTGACCCACAAGCTTTGCTTTGAAGAATGCTGGTGTAGAAGGACTGAGGTTGAAATAGACACTACAGAATGACAGTCTCTGGTATCCAGAGCAGATATTGTGATGTCATAATGCCTCATTCCACCAGTGCCTAAGAGCCAATCACATCAGTGATGTCACAATGGCTTCATTATCCTTGGCTCACATAAGAATCAGAGTATGAATGGCCATAACCACTGACCCACAAGCTTTGCTTTGAAGAATGCTGGTGTAGAAGGATTGAGATTGAAATAGACACTAGAAAATGACATGGGATTATTTCCCGCGGTTATCCGCGGGGACGGGAACAGTGATGAATTTTGTCACCGTATCATTCTCTACTGCAAACCACTGGTGTAGAGCAGTGGTTCCCAACCCTGTCTTGGAGGACCACCAGCCAGTCAGGTGTTCAGGATAGCCCTAATGAATATGCATGAAAGAGATTTGCATGTAATGATGATAGGAATGCAGATCTGCTCCATGCATATTCATAGGGCTATTCCGAAAACCCGACAGGCTGGTGGTCCTCCTGGACAGGGTTGTGGACCACTGGTGTAAACGATGATTTCCTGTATGCTTTAATCCCTGTACCATTTTTTTTCACATTTCCATCATCCTACTAAACAAAGGAGGTTGCCCTTTCTATGGCATTTTATTTAGACAAATGAATAAAGAGACAGAATTTTCTTTGTCATATAAAAAAAAAAAAAAAACCCAACAACTATTGAATGACATCATGGAAAAAGCTTTGTAGAAAAATGCTGTTCTCAAAACAGTGACATGTTTCAATTTACTAAGTTTTACATGTTGACTGCTAGCACTGTTGCAGCATTTTTCACAGTAAATGAGCCGACTGGCAGATGCTTTTCACATCATAAACAGATGCTTGTTTTGTTTTCATCCTTCGCACTGCACTGCTCTGTTTTCCAGCCGGGGTACCTGCATTATCACCGTTCTGTAGTGTGTATTGTATTATTTTCAGCTTCATAATCCACACTGATCATTTGCAGCTATAGAAAATGTCTGGTCAGTCACCATATTTTAGTTGCCAGGTCATAGCACGGAGCCGGCATATTGACATTTGCATGTGCGTGCACGCACGCACAAATGCACAGATATGCCAGTGTTCAATTCATTTCTATACATTCAGGGTGCCTAAATGTTCGCACTTACCTCCAATGTGCCGTAAAATGATATCAAAAGCCAAACTGGCAAAACAGATTTATGTCTCTACAGCAATTCTGATATCATATGTCTCCGTGCCTCCAGTTATCTCAACCAACTGTCCAGCACTCCTCCGTAGATCTTGCACACTTGAATCCAGATCCTCAGAAAACACCACCAGAGGCTCAGCACTTCATTGGCTCAGGCTTTATGTGTTATCTCGTCACCGGATCGATAATTTTTAACGTACTTAAATTGATATTTAAATGAGCGCTTATAGCATTTATAAAGTGAAATCAAGACACCCTAGTGACAAGACCACATCCTTGAAAGATAAGTAACAGTCTTGATTTCATTTTATAAATGCTATAAGCACTCATTTAAATATCAATTTAAGTATATATATATATATATATATGTATATATATATATATATATATTATTAATCTTTATTCATTTTTAAAGCTCACAATAAGTGTAATATATAATACAATCATTTATACTTTAACATCACTTACTATATCATCAAATTCTAACTCGAATTAAATACCCCCTTCCCTTATACCCAACAGTTATTCATAAGCAAAATAAATCATAAAATATTCCCCCCCACCCCACTCTGGACGTGTATGAACAAAAGGGAAAAAATTAATATTTATTCTATGCAGTAATTTCAATCTTTACAGTATCTTGTTAATGGCTCCCAAATAACCTGAAATTTTTTAAAATTTCCCTGCTGCATGGCAATTATCCTTTCCATTTTGAATATGTGACACAAAGAGTTCCACCAAATGTTATAATTCAGCCTATCCCAATTTTTCCAATTATTCATAATCTGTTGTATGGCAACCCCTGTCATAATGAGTAGAAGCTTATTGTTATTAGAGGATATTTGGCTTTTAGCCCTCATTGAGATGCCAAACAATGCACTGTCATAGGATGTGGTCCTGTCACTAGGGTGTCTTGATTTCACTTTATAAATGCTATAAGCGCTCATTTAAATATCAATTTAAGTATATTAAAAATTATCGATCCGGTGACGAGATAACACATAAATCCCAAGGCAATGAAGTGCTGAGCCTCTGGTGGTGTTTTCTGAGGATCTGGATTCAAGTGTGCAAGATCTACGGAGGAGTGCTGGACAGTTGGTTGAGATAACTGGAGGCACGGTAAAATGATATCAATGCAGCCTTTACTCTTATAAAAGTGTATCGCTCTGATCTGTAAATATAATTCTAGACCTCACTTTGATCTTATAAGCAAATAAAGAATCATTATGAATTGTCTACTTACCCTCAAAGTTGGGTGCCCAAATTTGGGTGCAGAGCCAAGATGCACACATAAGCTAATTAGTCAATTGAGTGCAAAACAACCAATTATTGGCACTAATTTGGATTTATGCATGAATCTGCCCTCGTAGATGCTATTTTAATAACACCAGGTACCCAAAGGCCCATATTCTATAAATGGTGCCTGAAGTTAGGCACCTAGCTAGGCACCTTAGCTGATCTAGATGACTAATTTAATTTTCTTAATTGGTGCCGTTAATTGCCATCATCGCCCAAAATAATCCTTTTGACTGACACTTTTGGGAAATAGTTTAAGACCTAAACAACAGTCATAGTGCCCTAAATAACCATTAGTGACCTTCAAAGTAAGCCTTTGGCTACCAGCGACCCCCATCTCTCAATGTTTTCCCCTTATTCATTCTTTTCTTCAAATAAATTGTAGTTCTACCCATCTTACCCTAATCTCTAGTTAGCGATGTCCATCGTCCGTCTATTATATGTTCCTACCTACCCTTTTTATAATGTACATCGCTTTGAAATTTTTATTTAAGCGTTTTATCAAATTTTAAATAAAACTTGGACACTTGGAAAACTTGAAAGTACCATAAAATATACAATTTAAATATCATTAAAAAAAAATAAGGAGCTGTTAGGTGCCTAACTCAGGAGGCACCTACCACTTCAAGGCAAGCGTCTACACCAAGGTGCCTACCATCAAGTATGCCTGGTTAGGGAGGATTTGGGGTGTGGTTTGACTTAGACATCAATAGGTGCCTAACCTAGGTACACTCATTAGACCAAGAAAACTTTAGCCTAAATAGAAGTGCTGCAGAGATCATGTCAGTAGGTCAGTATTAGGTCAGTAAAATGTTGTTTTGTAAAGGATGGTTCCCATTCATAGATGCCACTACAGCCAGTGTTTTCACTGGTTCATTTCAAATTTTATGCCGAATTGAAAGGGACCCCTGAGGAAGACGTGTTTTTCAAAACACTGACTTTGTCTGGTCCTGTCATCTATGAATGAGAACCATCCTTTGCAAAACAACATTTTATGGGCCTAATAAAAAGTTCCTGAACCTTGTACATTATCTCTGCAGTCTTCCTTTGGTTATGTTGCACAACTTTCACTGCAGACTTGTTGTATCCTAGGTTGTTTTGTCTAAATAGGAGTGCACTTAAGGATTCAATGCCTAGGCAAGATTCTATAAATGGACACCTAGCAGATGATTGACAATTCTGCTCAGCGGTGCCTAGCAGCAAGGCACCATTTAAAGGCCAAAATGTCTCATGTGCAACCCAAAAAGAGGACATGACCATGGAAAGGACATGTGCGAGTCAGGGGCATTGTTATAGACCAGTGGTTTCCAAACCTGTCCTGGAGGACCCCTAGCCAGTTGGATTTTGAGGATATCCCTAATAAATATGCATGGGAAATTTGCATATCTAGACTTGACCTTAGTGGAGCATATGATTTGGAGTAGGAGGCAATGGTTCTGAGACCACTTGATAACAGTGATCATAACAGGATCAGATTTTATATAATTTCTGAAGTAAATACACACAGGAAATCCAATACAATAGAATTTAACTTTAAAAAAATTAGTCTACGATAACATGAGGAGAATGGTAAAAAAAAAAAAAAAGAAACTTAGAGGAACAGCTGCAAAAATCAAAAATTTACATCAGATACGGATGTTATTCCAAAATATATAGTAACATAGTAAATGATGGCAGATAAAGATGTGTAATCCATCTAGTCTGCCCAACAGTCACATTCATTCTCAAGGCAACAAACCAGTAATTATTCATTTTACATAGAAACATGATGGTAGATAAAGGCCAAATGGCCCATCCAATCTGCCCATCTGCAGTAACCATTATCTTTTCTTCTCCTTAAGAGATCCCACCTGCCTATCTCACACTTTCTTGAATTCGGAACTTAACCACCTAAGTGCCAACTCTGCACCTGGACCACCCACAAAATAGCTGGTTTTCAATTTAGCGGTCTGATGAATATCAATGATTCGCTTCGCCCAAGTGATTTAACTAGCCAGTACCCATTTCAGGCTGGTTACATTAATTTGAATATTGATCCTCTAAACTTCTATATTTCGGACCCTAAAAAGTGGTTGGTAACAGGGATGGTTTCAGGGAGGGAAAAGTTAGGGGCTCAGCACTAGGTACCTGAATTAGGGCCAGAAGCACAAAGATCCAATAACTCGGTAAAAAAATACTTGGTTGGCAGCGATTTTGTGGTTGGTTTTTTTTTCTGGGTTATGCTGAGCACAAATAGCATGCAAATATGCACTCTGTGCTGAGTAGCCTGGCAAAGGGGGGAAGAACTGTGCCTGGCACCTGCACAGAAGAGCAAATCAGTCTTCTACGTAGACCCAGTACAGCTCCCAATTGCTGGAGCTTGCAAGCAGTTTTTTATTGGTCACTTTCCCAGGATTAAACCCACAACTAGATAATGACACGGTGACAAAATTCATCACCATTCCCGTCCCCGCGGATAACTGCGGGAAACCATCTTCATGTCATTCTTTAAGGAGAAAGGGAAGAATCAGAGTATGAATGGGCACAACCACTGACCCACAAGCTTTGCTTTGAAGAATGCTGAGATTAAGCAGCAACATTCCAGAGCAGATATTGTGATGTCATAATGCCTCATTCCATCAGTGCCTAAGAGCCAATCACATCAGTGATGTCACAATGGCTTCATTATCCTTGGCTCCCATAAGAATCAGAGTATGAATGGCCACAACCACTGACCCGTAAGCTTTGCTTTGAAGAATGCTGGTGTAGAAGGACTGAGGCTGAAAGAGACACTAGAAAATGACATGGGATTATTTCCCGCGGTTATCCGCGGGGACGGGAACGGTGATGAATTTTGTCACCGTGTCATTCTCTATCCACAACCTCTGGCTCCCAAGGCAGGAACTCTAACCACTCAGCTACTTCTTCACACTGTGTAGGGTTGTGCTTGAGCTCTAATAAGCAGCAAAAAGAAAATGGCATCTAAGGCTGGAAAGTTTATTTGTTTTACTTTATGTTTCAGAACTCAAACACTGGAGCAGTGGCTGCAGCTCCTGCCTCAGCAGCCTGAGGCTATAGCTTTGATCCTGAGTAAACATTGTAACGTGATTTGAACAAACACATGTTGTGCATCTGTTTTGTGAGTCCTGTGCTGAACAGCTATGTTCTGCCCATAGATGGGGGACATACAGTATATGATCTGTTCAAAAAGTTCCAGGACTGATTTTATAAAAATTTATTAAACAATTGTACAACTTATTCCATTGAGTTCCCTTCTCAAAACGCAAATCTGACCATGCCTCCCCACTCCTTGCCAAACTTCACTGGCTCCCAATAATCTCCAGAATCCATTTCAAATGTTCCTGCCTGGCTTTTAAGATCATTCACGGCATCCTCTCCCCCCTTATCCCACTATCTTTCAACTCCTCCAGTCCTGACTCCTCCAGAACTGCCCAAAGGTATAAACTAGCCTTCCCCTCTCTACGCGGCATCCACTATGCAGGCAAACTGGGAAAATCCCTTCTCTTCAAAATCACAGGTCTTTGGAACGACCTCACCATCCCGTTGCGGAACCTGGGCTCCCTTCAATTATTCCGCAAACAACTGAAAACTTGGCTTTTCACCAAATGTAACTCTATCCTCCCCCTCTTTTTCTCCTCCCTTCTACACATAAGTTCATATAAACCTTTTTCTTCTTCTCTACCTATTATTTAAGTTCTTGTAAACCGTGTCGAGCTCCATACTCATGGAGATGATGAGGTATATAAACTTAAGGTTTAGATTAGATTAGATTAGATTCAAAGTATTCCCCTTCTCCACATATACACTTTTCCCAGTGTTGTTTCCACTTCTGGAAACAGTCCTTAAATGCATCTTCAGGAACTGCCAAAAGTTGCTGCGTTGAATTTTGCTTTATGTCTTCAATTTAGGAACAACAGTAACTCAGGGCTACTCAATTCTAGTCCTTGATGTCCACAGACAGGCCAGGTTTTCAGTTTATCCACAATAAATATGCATGAGAGAGATTTGCAAGCCAAGGAGGCGGTGCATTCAGTGTTCTCTCATGCATATTAATTGTTGATATCTTAAAAATCAGGTCTGTTCATAGACCTTGAGGACTGGAATTGAGTGGCTCTGCAGTAACTCTTAACTTAAGCTCTTAACTTTAGATGAATTTTCAGCAGAAAACTTAGGATCCCGTTTTTCAGTTTAAAATAGGGCACAGATTTATTTATTCAATTTTCTATACTGTTTTCTTAGGGGAACTCAGAATGGTTTACATGAATTTATTCAGGTACGCAAGCATTTTCCCTGTCTGTCCTGGTGGGTTCACAGTCTATCTAATGCACTTAGGGCAATGGGAGGATTAAGTGACTTGCCCAGGCTTACAATTGGGGGGGGGGGGGGAGGGTGTTAGGGAAAGGGGAATGGGGAAAGGGGGGTGGGAATAGGGGGAATGTATAGAGGTATGAAATAGGTAATATGGAAATATATTTAGGAGGAATGATAGAAATCTGTATGAAAAATTAGTATTGTGAATATAATTGTAATTAATATCTTATTGTATTATATTATTGTATACTTATTTGATTCCTTCAATAAAAAGTTATAAATAAAAAAGAAAACCTTTGGAATGTCAATGGACTATTTTCTAGCATTCATATAAGGTGACCACTGTCTGCATAATATTAGAGGGTGGTTTCTTCTGAAGAAAATAAATCGATGAATTCTGGACTAGTTCTCTGGTGTTTTGTGAGCAGAATATAAGCAGGAAAGCCTGGGGTGGATTAGTTCCTGACCATAGATTGAACTCCTGGTAGCTATAGTGTTTCTTCAGACCAAAAGAGGGAACTGCCAGGAGCAGAGGTGAATCCTCACTGGATCAAGCACAGCCAGAGGCATCAAAGTGTTGAATTATGTACATTAAATTATGTTCCACATCAAATGTGTGAGAGAGTACAGAATACAAATGTTGCAAAGAAATAAATTTTGGTGTGACATGGGGTTACTTCTGCCCTACTTGGATCCTGAGAATCAAGGAAGAAGGTGCATGTGTCAAAAGGGATGCCCCTTTATCTTATGGGAGTGTGTGGGTTCAAACCCCACGCTGCTCCTTGTGACCCTGGGCAAGTCACTTCATCCCCATTGCCCCAGGTACATTACACAGAGTGGGAGCCCACCAGGACAGTTAAGGAAAAATGCTTGAGTACCTGAATAATTTGTAATCCGCCTAAAATTGTGTATGTGTATATATATATATATATATATATATATATATAGGATCCAGTGGGAGATTGGTCCCATCTCAATCTGAAACTGGGTTCCAATGAGAAGGAGGTGGGTGGTGGCATAACTGCACATAAATGAAATAAAAGCAAGCAAAGGATACAATTGTGTTTCATTAAATTTCCAAGAGACTTTTCTCTAGGGACAGCAGTTTAATTCTCAGGCAGTAATTCAGAGTCACTGTGCATGCAGTACTGAGTGCAACATATGGTAGCAGCGTGGTGTTCATTGGTGCAAGGAGTAACACCCAAGCAAGCAAATGGCATATACTTGTAGACCAGGATTTAAGCAAACAAAAGAAATATTGCTAATGTCTCCTCCTACTGCTCCTTACTTGTACTTATTGCTAATAAAGATATAAAAAAAAGAAAGAAAAGAAACAATGACTCATGAAGAGATACAATGTTTCTTTGCACAAGACTGAATTTCATGTATATCAACTGGAACATTAAAGGTTTCATTTTATAAAATGGGACCTGTGGTAAAATAATCAGTCATTAATGGTAGTTAATCTCAATAAACTTCCCCTAATCCTCTTACTGCATGTTACAAAGACTTCTCGTGTAGATATTTGCAGTAAACCTACAAAAGTTTCCTACGCCTATGATGGAATTCCTGAGAGCAGATCACCAAAGACTGAAGCACAGGGAAAAGAAATGAAGACGACAAAATGCCAGGATCTAAACTGCATATATACTAATGCAAGGAGTTTAAGAAACAAAATGGGGGAGCTAGAAGCCATGGCTAATGCAGAGGACATAGACATCATTGGAATCTCTGAAACGTGGTGGAATGAGGAAAACAAATGGGATACAGCACTGCCGGGTTACAAGCTCTATCGCCGGGATAGGTCAGGTCAGAAAGGAGGAGGAATAGCCCTATACATAAAAGAAAGCATACAATCGACAAGAATGGACACAGCAGAGATGATCAACAAACTGGAATCGCTATGGGTTAAAATACCGGGTAGGAAAGGGCATGAAATAAAGATGGGCCTATACTATCGTCCACCCGGGCAAACCGGAGATAGCGATAAAGAAATGGATGCCGAGATGAAGCGAGAATGCAAAAGTGGTTACACAGTTGTTATGGGAGACTTCAACTATCCTGGGATAGACTGGAGTCTTGGAAGCTCAAGATGCGCTAGGGAGACAGAATTCCTGGAGGCTATACAAGATTGCTTCATGGAGCAGCTTGTTAGAGAACCGACGAGAGGAAATGCCACTCTGGATTTAATCCTAAATGGACTAAGGGGACCTGCAAAGGAAGTGGAAGTAGTGGGACCGTTGGGAAACAGTGATCATAATATGATCAAGTTCAAGGTTGAAGTAGGCATACCGAACAGAAAGAGAACCATAGCAACATCTTTCAACTTCAGGAAAGGAAACTATGAAGCAATGAGGGAAATGGTAAGGAAGAAACTTAGGAACACTTCCAAAAAATGGCAAACAGTAGAACATGCCTGGTCTTTTTTCAAAGACACAGTGAGCGAGGCACAAAATCTGCACATCCCCAGATTCAGAAAGGGGTGCAAAAAGGGTCGAACAAAAGACCCAGTATGGATGACTAAAATAGTGAAGGAAGCGATAGGCAATAAGAAAAATTCATTCAGGGAATGGAAAAAGGACAAAACTGAAGGGAACCAGAAGGAGCACAGGAAGTATCAAAAAGAATGTCACCGTGTGGTTCGAAAAGCCAAAAGAGAGTATGAAGAGAGGCTAGCCAGGGAGGCACGAAATTTCAAACCGTTCTTCAGATATGTTAAAGGGAAACAGCCAGCTAGGGAGGAGGTAGGACCGCTGGACGAAGGAGACAGGAAGGGAGCGGTGAAGGAGGAGAAAGAAGTCGCAGAAAGACTCAACATGTTCTTCTCGTCTGTATTTACAAACGAAGACACAACCAACATACCGGAACCTGAACAAATCTTCAATGGAAATCAAGCAGAAAAATTAACATCCATGGAAGTGAGCCTTGATGATGTACACAGGCAGATAGAAAAACTTAAAACTGACAAATCCCCGGGTCCGGACGGAATCCATCCCAGGGTTCTGAAGGAATTAAAGGAGGAGATAGCGGAACTACTGCAGCAAATTTGCAACCTATCCTTGAAAACGGGCATGATCCCGGAGGATTGGAAGATAGCCAATGTCACGCCCATCTTTAAAAAGGGATCAAGAGGTGACCCGGGAAACTACAGACCAGTGAGTTTGACCTCGGTTCCGGGGAAACTGACGGAAGCACTGATTAAAGAACACATCGATGAACATCTGGAAAGAAACGAACTTTTGAAAACAACCCAACATGGTTTCTGCAGGGGGAGATCGTGCCTAACGAACTTATTGCACTTCTTCGAAGGAATTAACAAACGGATGGACAGAGGAGACCCCATAGACATCATATACCTTGATTTCCAAAAAGCCTTTGACAAGGTGCCTCACGAACGTCTACTCCGGAAACTGAAGAACCATGGAGTGGACGGAGACGTACATAGATGGATCAGAAACTGGTTGGTGGGTAGGAAACAGAGGGTAGGGGTGAAGGGCCACTACTCGGACTGGATGGGGGTCACGAGTGGTGTTCCGCAGGGCTCAGTGCTCGGGCCGCTGCTATTTAATATATTCATAAATGATCTAGAAACAGGCACGAAGTGTGAGATAATAAAATTTGCGGACGATACAAAACTATTTAGTGGAGCTGGGACTAAAGAGGAATGCGAAGAATTGCAAAGGGACTTGAACAAATTGGGGGAATGGGCGGCGAGATGGCAGATGAAGTTCAACGTTGAGAAATGTAAAGTATTGCATGTTGGAAACAGAAACCCGAGGTACAACTATACGATGGGAGGGATATTATTGAATGAGAGCAACCAAGAAAGGGACTTGGGGGTAATGGTGGACATGACAATGAAGCCGACGGCACAGTGCGCAACAGCCGCTAAGAAAGCAAATAGAATGCTAGGCATAATCAAGAAGGGTATTACAACAAGGACAAAATAAGTTATCCTGCCATTGTATCGGGCGATGGTGCGCCCGCATCTGGAATACTGCGTCCAATATTGGTCTCCGTACCTTAGGAAGGATATGGCGTTACTCGAGAGGGTTCAGAGGAGAGCGACACGCTTGATAAAAGGGATGGAAAACCTCTCATACGCTGAGAGATTGGAGAAACTGGGTCTCTTTTCCCTGGAGAAGAGGAGACTTAGAGGGGATATGATAGAGACTTATAAGATCATGAAGGGCATAGAGAGAGTAGAGAAGGACAGATTCTTCAAACTTTCGAAAAATAAAAGAACAAGAGGACACTTGGAAAAGTTGAAAGGGGACAGATTTAAAACGAATGCTAGGAAGTTCTTCTTTACCCAACGAGTGGTGGACACCTGGAATGCGCTTCCAGAGGGAGTAATAGGGCAGAGTACAGTACAGGGGTTTAAGAAAGGATTGGACAATTTCCTGCTGGAAAAGGGGATAGAGGGGTATAAATAGAGGATTACTGCACAGGTCCTGGACCTGTTGGGCCGCCGCGTGAGCGGACTGCTGGGCATGATGGACCTCAGGTCTGACCCAGCAGAGGCATTGCTTATGTTCTTATGTTCTTATGTTAAGTCCTCAAACCAATAGATCCCTCTGGAGCCTACCTGAAATAATCCCAGAAGCAACTGAAAATTGTGGCCAGCCCATTCCACTGGACCACTGAAGGTTGCATCAAGTGGTCTTCAGGAGGGTGAGAGACCTTGGGATGTTTGAAAAGATTGCAGAAACGGAGTGTAAGATCTGTATGGGGACAGGTTGTCACTATTTATAAAGTTCTGCCCTCTTTATGAAGGCTCCTATGGAGCATCAAGTTGTGTGTTAGCATCCTAGTGTTCCTAGGAAGCAAAATAACACAGCTTGTGAGGTGCAATGTTTCTACTTTTCATAAATCATGCAGACAGTAAAACATAGACTATAATGATGTTTGTCCTATTTTTTTTAGTCTTCTAGGTAGAGATTCTGTAAAGATTGAGTTTTTGGATATTGCTCTTGTCGATCACCTTGATACACATCATACTGTTATCCCTTATCCAAAAATATTCCCTTCTCTCTCTCTCCTGTTCTTGTGCATTTGTATCACTGAGGCATTTGAAAGTCTGTATCTTATCCAACACTTTGTAAGTATCTGGAACTTTAATGCTCCTCTTCTATGTTTTTTAGTGTGGACCCGGGGCCATTTTGGTTGCTTTTCTTTAGGCTGCATCTACTGTGCCTGTAATCTTTTGAAGGTAAAGTTTGCAGAACTGGGCCTGGGAGAAAAATCAAGATGGCCTCGGAAGCAGATGCCTGAGAAGGAAACTCCGTTACCGTATCTAGCCAAAACCACTTGATAGCCTTCTCCTATCTGAGGACATGGGGAAGAGGAAGGGAGCCCATCTAATTGACCCTCCAGCAGAGGTAACCCAGCAGCGGTTAGTGTAGATGATAATAGTGGATGCTTTTTCCAGACTGGGCGACTCTGCACTGCCTATTTCGGGGGAGAGCCTGATCCTTTCGGGTAAACCCGTGCTAGCGGAAAGAACAATATTAAGCCCGGAGCAGTGGATGATACCACCCCAACCCGGAAATACACCGGTGGTAGGAGAGCTGGAGGAGTCGTTGTCCGGGACAGAATCTTCAGCACCCGGCTTAGGAGGGATCCCAACGTTGGTCTTGATAGCAAAGGAAGTGGAGGGAGAAGTTCAACGAATACCCTGTACCAGGAAAGAGGTGAGAGGAGCTTTGGGAGGGACCACCATACAATTTGGGGTGTTGGAGAAGCCAGTTAAAATAGATATGGAGGCACTATGGCAAGCCATATCTGTTATGGATGCAAATCTAAAGTTATCTTTTTCCACATTGTCTACTGACTATGGGGCTATCTTCTCCAAAGTGGAGCAACAGGGTCTGGCTATTACTAAAGTAAAAGAAAAAAATGGAGAAACAAGAAACAAATGATCTGAAACAGGTGGAATTTGAATTGCTAAAAGAAAGAACCTATATGGCAAGAAAAATGGAGAGTTTTGAAAACCAACAAAGGAAAAATAATCTGAGACCCTTGAATTTTCCTAAATCCCCAGTGATCTCTCCCATTGAGATGGTTAGGAAATATTTTAGTGAGGTATTGCGTATTCCACCAGATAATTTACCTCCTATTGTTAGTTAATTACCTACAGATAAAAAGTACTGTGGGAGTGTCTACATCTACTCCTAATGAAATTCAAGAAGATAAAGGGGTGGATATGGACTTAACCTTCTTGGAGAGCTCATTGGAGGTAGTAAAAGAAAGGAGAACCCTGCTAGTTACCCTAGCTTTGGAAAGTTATAGGGAATATATACTGCGTTTGTATTTTTGGCACACAAATGATCAGTTTTTGGGTTCTAAAATTCGTATATTCCTGGACATGGCTCAAAAATCCCAAATACAAAGAAATGAATTCTTGGCATTAAGGCCAAGGATCCTAGCCAAGGGAGGAATGTTTTTGTTAAAATTTCCAGTAAAATGTTTCATTACTTATCAGACCAAGAATTATCTGTTTTTTGAACCCAAACAGCTGTTAGAGTTTATTGAATCAAAAGAAAGAGGAGTATCTGTAATAAATGATGTGTAACTTGCCCTACCGGCTTTAGGTAATGCAGAATATTACCACTTCTTTATAGTGTATGCTAATTTCAATTGAGGTTTAATTTCTTGTTGATTTATTCTCACAATATTGTGGACTAAATATCCGAACAGTATTGTTTTCCTTTTTCTGAATCTTATTTCTAATATAAAGTCATTGATCTGTATTCAATTTGCAATTTTTATGCTTGATCATAATAAGAAAGAAGTTACAGTGGAACCTTGGATTATGAGCATAATCCGTTCCAGGAACATGCTCGTAATCCAAAATGCTCGTATATCAAAGCAAGTTTCCCTATAGGAAGTAAGGGAAACTTGCTTTGATATGTTTCCACCCCCCACCTTCCCCCCTGAGGCCAGCAGCGCTGCCCCCCCCCCCCCCACGAGAACCGGCATTGCTCCCCCCGAAGGCCCCCCCCACGAACCGGCACCCTCCCCCCCACGATCTGGCACCCCCCCAGGCGCCATCGGGCACCTCCCCGCCATGACCTGAGATCCCCCAACCCACCCAAACCCTCTTCTTACTTCCAGTGTAGCCTCCGCATCGGCATCGGCACTGGCACCAGCATGTCCTGTGCGTTGGTGCCGGTGCCCGAAAATCTGCTTCCTGTGCCGGGCCTTGAGCATGCGATGCCGATGCGGAGGCTACACTGGAAGTAAGAAGAGAGTTTGGGTGGGTTGGGGGATCTCAGATTGTGGCGGGGGGGGGTGCCGGATCGCGGGGGGAAAGGTGCCGGTTCACGGGGGAGGGGGGTGCGCTCGTACAGCGAGGCAAGCTCGGTTTACGAGGCACCAAGTTTGCAAATGTTTTGCTCATCTTGCAAAACACTCGCAAACCGGTGCACTCGTAAACCGAGGTACCACTGTATAAATAAAAAAATTTTTTAAAAAAAGTTTGCAGAACTTGACTTAATATTCAGGTGAGGTAGTTTTAGTAGACCACAATCATGTGCTGCCTTTTCTATCAAACTGCGGTTAAGTTTCAGCAGTTAAACTTAAGTGAGGAATTGTACCATCACCACATGACAGCAGGTGAGATTCAGCACCAAGGACAGAGACTTTGGCATGAATGTGTCCCATGAACTCACGATAACAAAACAGTAGCACAAGGTGGGGGCCAGAGTCTAAGGGCCTCTCCTATCAAACTGCGCTAGTGCAGAGAGCCGCGCTGAATAGCCCGCGCTGCTCTCGACGCTCATAGGAACTCTGTGAGTGTTGGGAGCAGCGCGGGCCATTCAACATGGCTCCCCACGCTAGCGCAGTTTGATAGGAGAGGCCCTTTGACTCTGGCCCCCACCTTGTTCTACTGTTTTGCTACCGTGAGTTCATGGGACACATTCATGCCAAAGTCTCTGTCCTTGGTGCTGAATCTCACCTGCTGTCATGTGATGATGGTACAATTATTCACTTAAGTTTAACTGCTGAAACTTAACCGCACCTATATAATACTGGTATTTATTTGTAATAAAAGATTGGAAGCTGCATCTATTATCAGAGAACTCAAAATGAGTTATACAATGCAGCATAATAAACATATATCAGAGAGAGAAAAATTAAATCAAAGAGAAGTTTGAGAGAGATCGGAATCAAATATTGCAGTAAAGCAATGAAGCATCAAAGAGAACACTAAACAGACATCATAAGAGTTGCAACAGATAAAACACTGTCTTATGCAATGATTTCTATTACTTTTCAAAAATATTCTATTGGGATGAGGTACAGGTCAGAATCATCTATTCCCAGTGTGTGTATTTTATACTTAGAGTGATAAAAAGAATTCCAATAGACATCAAAGGTATACAGACTTAAGGCCTCATTTATTGACACGTGTTAATGAGTTAACATCTGATAATACATGCTGAAGTTCATTAATTTCAGGTAAGTACATAGTAAATAGGTCTCATTGGGAATAATGGGTCATGCATTGTTTAATGCTCCTTAATGGGGTAGTGATTATAGTGCCGTAAAAGTTGGACTTTTACGGCACCTTAATTTACCATGGGTGTGACTAACCCGCAGTAGTAACTTCTGTATTACAAGAATAACACTGCTTGTGATCAGTCTCACTAGCAGCATTATTGTACATGCTCGGGAGCATTGGACTACGAAGCGGTGTCCCAATGTATTCAGTAACTTCTTAAAGGAGCAGGTCCTTGCAATCAGGAGAAGCCACCTCTCCCTTCTGACTGCAATTTTAGTCTCCTTGGCCCAGAAGGTCCTCCAGAAATGACATCCCCCCCTATTTCAAAGCCCCCCCCCAAATAAATTCCCTCTTCCTGGAAACCCCAAATGCATTCCCCACCCTGAGGAACCCCTCCTGAATGATTGCTACTTGGAATTCCCCTTCAATGAGACTCCCCACCCTGTAGAGCCTCCCAATTACCCCAACACACTCTCCCTCACTTAGGTGTCCTATGCCTACCTTACTAACCCTCTGGTATCTATTGAGTTCAGAGCAGGAGTGATCCTCTTCATTACTTCTACTGCTACTGAAACTGCTAGTGACCCCAGTGTATAGTCTTGCAGTACTACTATTAGAGGTAAAGCTGCCACATTCAATTTACAAAGTAATGAGCTGCTCTGCATGCATTTACATACTCTTAATCTTATTACTATGTAATCCACAGTACTTCATATTAGAGAATGATACAGGTACAAATTTCTCCAAATCTCTGCAGGATCTATCTTCTTCCCCATCTCGTCGCCGTGAGTTCTTTCCCTGCCTCATCCCTTGCAAGCTCTGTCCTTATCTGCACAAGCCTATAAGTGTCTTGTGCAAATGAGGACGGAGCTTGCGGGGATGGGGCAGGGACAGGGGACAGAACTCACGGGGACAGGACATGGATGGAGATAGATCCTGTGGGGATGGTGACAAATTTATCCCTGTGCCGTTCCCCACTTTATATTAAAGTGCTACAGTAATATAGCATAAAAACATAGAAAATGAAGGGTGATAAAGACCATATGGACTATCAGTCTGTCCATCCATGTCATCTATTATCCCTTCCTTTCTCTTAGATAGTGTCCTATGTCTTTAGACAGAGTTCCTATGACCATCAGAGCAGCACAAAGCATTCAGCGCACCAACCAGTGCTAAAACTTCTTGTGCGGTTTTGTAAAAGGAGGGGGGGGGGAATTTGATAGTTATTTATAATAATAATAATAACTTTATTTTTCTATACCGCCATAGTCAGGCGACTTCTAGGCGGTTTACATTGTAAGAAGGCTGGACATTCAGCGAATAACAAAGGTCTTAGTACAGTACAATGCTAATACAATACAATAAATCCACATATAATACAATACAGTGAGTCTAAATACAATACTATACAATAAGTTTAAATACAGTACCGAACAAAGAGTCTAGATGCCGTACAATAGTCTAAATGGTAAACTTACATATTAATTGGAGATCTAAGGGTCTGAAAGATTTAGAGCATCCATGAGGGGGGTCTTAGTGGGGGAGGGGACCGTTTTAGTCAATGAATTTAGCGAATAGGGTGGTTTTGATCGATTTGCGGAATGCATTTATTTAAAGTTCTTTAAGCTGTGTATGGATTTTTGAATGCAAATTAACTCACAACATGGCTCGATAGTCGACAAACAAACACGCATTCCATCATCCACCATCTGCAGTCGTTCTCTTTTTTTTTCAATTTAATTTGTCCGAGCTGAAAATCCCAAGTTCTCAAAGATAAGAAGATCCAAATGGTAACAAAGACTTGATTGCTTTGTTGCTCAAGTTAGGATAACTTGTGCATTAAAAAAAAAAAAAATAAATAAAATTACTTGCCGTTAGTTTTCAAGGAATGATGCTTGTCTGGGCGGCTATATCCTTATGCACAAAGACGCTCATAACATTGACAAGTTCTTGCATACATGATATACATGTCATCTATTCTAGTGTACACTTATGAAGGGAATTTTTAAAACCTAATCTAATCTAATCCTTAGGTTTGTATACCGCATCATCTCCACGTTCGTAGAGCTCGACGCGGTTTACAGTAGGAGAAATAGGAAGGAACTACAACAGAGGGTTAGAGGTAGAAGTGTGAAGAAAATTTAGAGGACTTGGGATGCCAAGATATAAGAGTTTCCTTGATTCCTAAATTGAAGGGAGACTTACATTTTTTGAGAAAAGCCAGGTTTTCAGATATTTGCAGAAAACTTGGAGAGAGCTCAAGTTCCGAAGAGGGGAGGTAAGGTTGTTCCAGAGCTCAGGGATTTTGAAGTGGAGGGAGGTCCCTAGCTTTCCTGTGTGGGAAATGCCTTTTAGCGAGGGGAAGGATAGTTTTAATTTGTGGGAGGATCTGGTGGTATTAGGGTTTGAGGAATTCCAAGAAAGAGGGATAAAGGGAGGGAGGATACCATATAGGATTTTGAAAGTTAAACAGGCGCATTTATAGTAAAACTATAGTAAAATTCTGGAATCTCTGGTGGCATACCCAGAATCTCTTTGGGGCACCCCACTGTGCCACAGCACACAGTTTGAAAGGCACTGCTCTTAGAGATCCTAGTTATATGTCCTAAACTTTCTTGAAGTTAGACACAGTCTTCATCTTCAACACTTCCAAGAGGGGGTGATCTTTGACTCCTCCCTCTCCTTCTCTACTCAGATCCAACAAACCACTTAAACCTGTCACTTCTTCCTCTATAATATTACCAAAGTCCGATCTCTTCTCTCTGACCACACTACCAGAACCCTTATCCACGTTCTCATCATCTCACGCTTAGACTACTGCAATGTACTTCTCTTAGGCCACCCGTGCATCCATCTCTCACCCTTTCAATCCATTCAAAATGCTGCTGCACGACTCATATTCCATGAGTCGTTATTCTCACATTACCCCTCTCCTCAAGTGACTTCATTGGCTCCCCTTTTGTTTCTGAATACAGTTCAAACTCTTCTTACTGACTTACAAGCGCATTCACTCTGTAGCCCCCCCATATCTCTCCTCACTTATCTCCCCCTAAGCTCCCTCCATGAACTCCATTCGTCGGGTAAGTCCCTCATTTGTACCCTTCTCCAATGCCAACTCCAGACTCTGTCCCTACTTTCTTGCCACACCGTGTGCCTGGAAAAGGCTGTCCGAATCAATACATCATGCTCTGTCTCTAGCAGTATTCAAATCCAAGCTACAAGCCCACTTTTTTGAAACTGTTTTCAACTCTTAACTCCTACTCACTGCTGTCAGAAACTAGATTGTAAGCTCTTCTCTGTACAGTGCTAGGTACACCTTTCAGTGCTATAGAAATGATAACTAGTAGTAGTAGGGGATAAGGGTGGCTTCTAAACATTCACTACCCTTTCTGTGAAGAAATATTTCTTCAGGTTACTCCTAAATCTATCCTCATTCATCTTCATCCTATCCCCTCTCATTCCAGAGTTTCCTTTCAATTGAAAGATGCATACCTCCTGCGCATTTTTGCCACTGAGGAATTTGAGCATTTCTCCCACGTTTCTTTCAAAGTACACAAATTGAGATCTTTAGGCCTGTCCCCATGCATGCATTAAAGGGCAAATAACATGCATTAGCACCATAACATACCTCAATAAGTATTCCCTGAATTCATATTAATACCCATTAACGCATCAACATGAGTAAATGAGGCCCATAGTTCATTATCCACAAAAACATTTTGAAAGAACAAGGAAGCTGAGCTCTCTCCAGCCAAGTCTTCGTAGAATTCTTTTCAGTTCTAATGTTGCAGCACTAGTAAACCAATTTATTTATTAGGATTTATTACCTCCTTTTCCAACAAATTCACTCAAGGTAGTGTACAGTAGAGCAAGAATAATTCAAACATATGCAATGGACAATTATAGCAGTAAAAGAAATATGGAAAGTATAGCATAGTATACAACATTACAATGTCCAACAACCTTCCGATAGTAATTCAAATTTATGTATGAATTCACTGAGCCATAACATGTACGCAGAACTTCAGCTGAAAATTCAATAATAAATTATTTTATATACCTGGATCCTCAGATTGCCGCTGGTGTAGCATAACACCATATGGCTGCAAACCTCATTAGTCCCGTATATTGAATCTTCGTTTTTTATTTTATTTTATGCTTAATTATTTATTATCTAAACTCTTCATACTTTAATATTGCTTTTATACTTAATTTGAACTTAGCTTATTTATTTATTTCGAGTTCTATCCCATTCTCCCAGAAGCTCAGAATGGGTTACAAGTAGACATTCACAATCGTTTGAAAACAGACTAGTCATGACAACAAATAGGTTACAATAGACAATAACAGAGCTTATTCTAGAGACCAGACTGGTCATAGAGAAGAGTACTAGGAGAAGTATATTGAGGAGGCAGTTTTTAATGGCCCAACTGGCGGAAGAGAATGTCTTTACTGCTCTGCAGGTCATTAGTGAGTCTAGTGACCTGATCTGTGTGGGTAGTCGGTTCCATAGCTGAGGTAGGAAATGGCTGTAGGATTTTTGTACTCATTCGGCGAGATCTCCCTGTGGGAATGTTGAGTCTTTGTTCTGCTTTGGAGTGGAGGGGGCAGTTAGGGGTGTATAGGTGTAGCTTGGATGCTATGTAGGCTGGGGGTTTTGATAGAATCTCTTGTGTGTCATTACCAGGGCTTTGAAAATGCATTGCTTTTTGACTGGTAACCAGTGAGCTGCATAGAGCGCTGGAGTAATGGGGTCATGGTAGCTGAGGTTGTATAGGAGTCAAATTGCTGAGTTCTGGATTTTTTTGAGGCATTTTAGATCTCTTGCAGCGATGCCATTGAATAGGGAGTTGCAGTAGTCTAGTCTACAGAGTACATAGGGAGTACCTTATGTTAAAGGTTCCGCCACTGATTCATCCCCCAGAATATTAAAGTAGAAGAGTTTAGATAATAAATAATTAAGCATAAAATAAAATAAAAAATGAAGATTCAATATACAGGGCTAATGAGGATTGCTGCCGCATGGTGTTATGCTACACCAGCGGCAATCTGAGGATCCCGATATATAAAAAAATTTATTATTGAATTTTCAGCTGAAGTTCTGTGTACATGTTATGACATTACAATGTCAACACAATATGCAATAAAACATTTTAATAGACAACATAAGGTATATGCAAAGACAGAACATATAGATAGATAAGATAGACTAACAGGAGTTAGGAATAAGAGGATTAATTTAAAGAAAGTTGCACATGAGTTAAGAAAGGTGCTTGAATATTATCTTAGCAAGAGTATGAGTGGATAAACATGTCCTGCTATAATTTCTATACCATTTTCGATATATTAAGGGGAAACGATGTGCGAAGGAAGTGGTGGGGCTGTTGAATAACTATGGAATAAAGGAAGTGCTAAAGGAGGACAAAGCCATCGCCGACAAAATGAACACATTTTTTTCGTCTGTATTTACTGAAGAGGATATACACAACATATCGGAAGCTGACAGGCTATACACAGGAAACGAAGACGGGAAACTGACAGGGTTGATGGTCAGTCTGGAAGAGGTTTTCAGGCAGATTGATAAGCTTAAAAATGATAAATCCCTGGGACCGGATGGCATCCATCTGAGGGTAATCAAGGATCTGAAAGGGGTTATAGCTGAACTGCTTCAACTATTAGCCAATCTGTAGATCAAAACAGGAAGGATTCCTGAAGACTGGAAAGTGGCGAATATTAAGCCAATCTTCAAGAAAGGTTTGTGGGGAGATCTTGGAAACTACAGATCGGTGAGTCTAACCTCGGTACTGGGAAAGATGGTAGAGGCGCTGATAAAGGACTGTATCGTTGATCACCTTGACGGACACAATCTGATGAGAACCAGCCAGCATGGCTTCAGCAAAGGAAGATCCTGCTTGATGAACTTGTTGCACTTCTTCGAGGAAGTAAACAGGAAGATAGACAAGGGTGACCTGGTCGACATTGTATATCTGGATTTTCAGAAGGCGTTCGACAAGGTCCCGCATGAACGAGTACTTCGAAAAATTGCGAGCCATGGTATCGAGGGTGAAATACTCACATGGATTAAAAACTGGTTGGTGGATAGGAAACAGAGAGTGAGGGTAAATGGACAATACTTGGACTGGAAAAGCATCATGAGTGGAGTGCCGTAGGGTTGGGTGTTTGGACCTGTGCTCTTCAACATATTTATAAACGACCTGTAAATTGGTACGACGAGCGAGGTGATTAAATTTGCAGATGATATGAAGTTATTCAGAGTAGTGAAGACACAGAAGGATTGTGAAGACCTGCAACGTGACATAAACACGCTCGAGAAATGGGCTGCGACATGGCAAATGAGGTTTAACATGGATGAGTGTAAGGTGATGCACGTCGGTAACAAAAATCTTATATATGAATACAGAATGTCCAGTGCAGTACTCAGAGACACCCCTCAGGAAAGAGACTTGGGAGTACTGGTCGACAAGTCAATGAAGCCATCCACGCAATGTGCTGTGGTAGCGAAAAGGGTGAACAGAATGCTAGGAATGATTAAGAAGGGGATCTCAAACAGATCAGAGAAGGCTATCATGCCGCTGTACCGGGCCATGGTACGCCCCCACCTGTAATACTGCATCCAGCACTAGTCACCATACATGAAGAACGACACAGTACTACTCAAAAGGGTCCAGAAAAGAGCGACTAAAATGGTTAAGGGGCTGGAGGAGTTGCTGTACAGCGAGATATTAGAGAAACTGGGCCTCTTCTCCCTTGAAAAGAGGAGCCTGAGAGGGGAAATGATCAAAACATTCAAGATAATGAAGGGAATAGACTTAGTAGATAAAGACAGATTGCTCACCCTCTCCAAGGTAGAGAGAAAAGAGGGTACTCTCTAAAGTTAAGAGGGGATAGATTCCGTACAAATTAAAGGAAGTTCTTCTTTACCCAGAGGGTGGTAGAAAACTGGAACGCTCTTCCGGAGGCGTTATAGGGGAAAACACCCTTCAGGGATTCAAGACAAAGCTAGACAAGTTCCTCTGAACCAGAATGTACTCAGATAGGGCTAGACTCAGTTAGGGCACAGGTCTTTGACCTAAGAGCCACCGTGGGAGCGTACTGCTGGGCACAATGGACCACTGGTCTGACCCAGCAGCAGAAATTCTTATGTTCTTACTACTAACGACTGGAGAGTCAATTCAGTGTGGTTTGCACGAGCTTCTATAATAGTGTTACAATACAGAAGACACCAGAGTAAGCTGGTGGAATATAACATTAGCTGAGCCTAGTCACCTGTGAAGGAGTAATTAGAGATTGGGGGGGTTACAGGTTAGTTTAGGTGCTGAGGGTCAGGGGAATAAGGATTTAGATGGTTGTGAAGGAGGAGATAAAGGGTTAAGGGAGATGTAAGAGCACATGTGACTGATTGAGGTAAATAGGGATATTAGTGGAGGTGGGACTTTGTGATTGGTTAGGCATTTTGGTGGTTTGGAGGGACAGTGTGAGGGAAACGGTGAAGTTAGGGCTATGTAAAAATCATCCCACCCTCCCTCCCATGGGTTGTGTTTTTTGTTGTGACAGACTTTCTGGGTTTGGGGATGGGTTGGGTATTTTTGGGATGAGGAGGAAGTCGCAGCTGAAATGGGGTAGAAAATGTAGTATTGGACCCAGTAGCAGTAGAGACATCAGCAGTTAATAAATAATTAAATGTAACACTCACAGGTGACACTGCTGTGAGGGGAGGCATGTCCTGGCATTACCATGGGTCATGTTAGATGATGTTACAGGAGCTAGTTTCGGCACCGAATAGCTCCTCGGGGGTGTGAAATCCACATTGGGGGTTTGATGCTGTTTTGATATATATTGTATTGTGATTTGAAGATGATGTTATACAGTTTAAGAAATTAAATGGAGCTAGTTTCATCACCAGATAGCTCCCCAGGGCTGTGAAATGCACATTGGGGGTTTGTGGTTCTGATATATGTATATTGTATTGTGATTTTGAGATATTATACAGTGTGAGAAATTAAATGGAACTAGTTTTGTCACCGAATAGCTTTGGGGTGTGTGAAAACTGCATTGGGTGTTTGTGGTGGTTTGATTGGGATTGTATTGTAATTGTGATGAAGTTATGATAATTAATAAATCTGCGGCCAAATTGATTCTTCCACTAATATGAGTTGTGTGATTATTTAGTTGTGGGTGAGTCAGACTGTTGCTGACAGGTGACAAAGTGTGAATGCTAATGTTAATGGACTTCAGTAATTGTGTTACAATTTAGAGTTTGGGTGTTTCTGTGATTGTTTTCTATGTAGGAGCTTCTGTAAAGGGGTTACAGTACAATGCAGGCGGTGTGCACATTCCACAGATGGAGGATAGGTAAAGGAATCCCACAGTCAATTTTCCAGTTCCGCCAACAATACACTATCTAACACAGTCTCCGGGATTCCTAAGATTCACAAATTGTTGCATCTGTATCTATTTTCCAAGTCATCAAGTTTCTCTGACTGAGAATGGACAAGTACTTGCAAGGATTCCAAGTTCGCCGCTACTCCACGTGCATCATCCTCTATGGAGGAAAACTCTTGTTTCCAATTCAGTATTTCTCCATGTGGTATCTGTGAGCAGTTGTTCCACTCGCAACATATGCGTGGAAAGTTGTTTGAATCTAAGTTCCAAAGCTTTCACCATCGCTGCAATTAAATTGGAAAGAGCATTTTCTGTAAACTGTGTAATTGCCATCTTATCCTCGCTAGGCCTGACCTGATCTTTCTTCGTACTCTTAGTCAATATATCTGAACCAGAGTGAGTCAGATATCTGGCCATAGATGAGGTACTCAAATTAAAGTCCAGAGAAGAAATTATAGGAAAAAACAGTGTATCGGAGACTCCCAGAGCAGGGCTAGAACACATCCTTCCCCGTTCACAGCATCACGTGACTCCTCCAGTACCTTCTTTTTAGCATACCTTAGTATTAGGATCCCTAAATGATTTATACACTTTGTGGTTGTTTTACTAAAGGACATTGTCCTTTACACACAGATAGAACAGGCTACCACTGAATGTATTAAAGCATTTTTCAGTAATTTGCCTGTTAGTCCATGCTATGCACACATTACCTATTTAAGAAAATATATTTTTAGAAGGAGATGTGTCATGGGTAAAGAATTGGTATTCCTGTGTTATCTGGTTAGTGTGTCTTAATTATTGCATAATAACTGGATAACACAGAGTTAATGCAGGAGCACTTAGAGAATGATTCTATAAAAGATGTCTAAAGTTAGGCAATAAGATTGGCGTGCTTAGCCGATCTGTATGCCAAACATACCACCCTCTTTTATAAAGGTGCAGTAGTAGGTGCCGTGTAGCAAGCGCTCCAATGCCCATTTAATCCCTATGGGCATTGGAGCGATTACCGCAGCCTGCCACAATAATCACCTTTGTAAAAGGGTGTCTTAATAATTTCAAAAGCCTTAATCGAAGCCATTAATTGAAAATTGCAATTAAATTCTAATTATTTAGAAGATAGGCGCCTACCACTTTGAGGTAGGTATCTACTCCATGATGCCTACCAGAAATTAGGCATGGTTAGGGGAGAATTGTGGGTGGATCTTGGGTGTGTTTTGACTTAGGCACCTTCATTTAGGCCAGTGTATCGCAAACTGTGTGCCTCCTGAGATTTCAGGTGTGCCGCGGTACACTGGGGAAGAGGAGAAGTACCGGCACCGGCTGACTGTCTACAGGATGTGCCTCTCACAAAGAGAGGCACATCCTGTAAGCAATCTCCTGACGCCGGCACCTCTTCTCTCTGCTGGCCCTTCTCTCCAGTGCAGGTCCTTCTCTCGGCACAAGGCCTGGTTGAAGGGCCATTGTGCATGCGGTGACAGCAGCGTGTTGACATAACACATGCGCATGATGTCATCACACCGATGCCAGTGCACTTCCGGGTGTCTCGAGCCGGGGACACTAGGTTTAATGTGCCCCGGCTCAAAAAAGGTCAAGGCCAAGAAAACCCTGGCATAGAGTGTACCTAAGGTTTCAACGTCTATTGGCCCCCCAAGAGCACTTTAGGTGCTGCTTATGATTGGCACTTACGCTTCTTGGTGCCTACATGTTAGGCTCCATTTATAGAATCAGGGCCTTAGTATCTCCTAAATGGAAGGTACTCCTGTATTTATTCGTAACAAGTATTGTGCAAGCTAATGAGAATATTAGTGCACAATCTTCCATTAAAACAAAGAAAAAAAAAAACCCTTGAAAAATGTCATGTTCAGTGTGGGCATAGTAGGCAAAAAAAATACCCCATTAACCTGTATTAAGCCCAGATTTCACCAAGGCTTAATAAAATCTAGGAGCAAAATTAAAAATAATGGAAGGTTTTGCTAGGCAAATCTTATAAGAAGAGACAAGATAGAAACGAGGAATGAAGACATGGATACAGAGAGACACTTGGAAAAGTTCAACATTTAACAGAGGACATAATAAAAGGTTACAGAGCACAAGAATGTCTGAAATGCAAGAAATTAGATTCAGAAAAGGAAAAGGACTGCACTGCAATGTTCTACAAGGATATCTAGAATGAATGAACACATTAGCACTCAGACCCGCTGGGCAACCAGTAGTTCCTTTTACATGCATTTATTAGAGCCATAGGAACTAGACTGTTTTAGTAATGTCATGCAAGTGCAAAGTCTTATCATCTCATGGGGTTCCTTTTTTTAATTATTATTTTAGAGCTTAATATAATCTACTTAATAAAAAAAATAGGGTCCAATGGCTCTCAAGCCTGGAACTTGCTTCATTTATAAAACAGTAGATTTTTGCTGCAGAGGAATGATGATGTTTTCTAACAAGGGATTTGAAATCATTTGTTCTTTCCTACTTCTTTTGGAAATGTGATACGAGCTCAGACTGCAGTAAAAAAAAAAAAAAAAAAATATTACCTTGCAGAGCTGCTAAAACTTGGCAGTGAGAGTCTAGCACATAGATCATCATTATTTTACCTGCTGATGCCCCCAAAGACTACTGCTACTTTTTCTCTGAAACTAGGCCGAAACATTTCCAGGATGGCAGATACAATAGTCGATTTTCCTCGCTCTCTATTCCGTTCTTTTCCTAGTAGGCTATCCAGCAGGGACTAAAGCATACGCCTGTCAAGCTCTTCCAAATTACTCTACATCAGTTCCCATGAATAAAAAGTGAGAGTGAATGAATCAGACCACATCCATCAATCTAAGGTGGAAAAACACAGACTTCTCTGGAAACAACGTTCTTGTTTCGTCTCCGCTGTTGCCCCGCAGACTTCTATAATCATGCTCTGGTTAAATTTCTTGAAACCTTTTCAAGCATTATGACATGTGTTTTGTATCTTGTACTTTGCAGTGGCCTGACCTGAGTATTTTCAGCTTGAAAGGCGATTGAAAAAAGAAAAAAAAAGAGGGCAATGATCCATCAGGTTTTGAAGGAGGAATCATAAGGTCCCTGATTTCAAAAGGTTCTTTCCTATTTAAAAAGTGCTGCTCATCTTATGGTAAAAAAATAAAAAATACCACAACGTTTGTGCTTGACCTGTTCTTGATAAAACATTTATGCGAGACACAACAAGACAGTTGAAATGATGGCTGAGTTTATTCTGTGGCAGTAGAATAGTTGACATAGTACAATTAGCAATAGTTCTCTTAAGCAAATTAGTTTCTCTAAACCAGATTCTATTCCATAGTAGATTAACTTTACAACAAAAATTCAAAGTGCTGGAGAATCTCTTTAGAAAAATTGCAGGTTGTTATGGGACAAACAGGACCAATTGCAGAGATATCATCAGTAAGGACTTTGTCATTGAATAGTCTGAAAAAAGACAAAGGAAGTAGGTGCTGGCAGAATCCAGGACGCTGCAGGTGCTATATTCATAGAATAACATTCATGTTACATTTGAAAATACAACCCACGGGATGATTTTTCAAAGAAGCTTGCCTGTGGTCAGAAGCACCGTGTGTGTGTACTTATATATGCATCTGTGAGAAATAGATAAAAGGCCAAACTCATTTTTATTGTATTTTTCTTTTCATTACAACTTGCTAATGCTCAGTGAAATTCACTTGAAGACCTTTTTTTCTACTTTCCCTGTTCTTTCTGTAAGTCATTTAAGAACATAAGAAGTTGCCTCCACTGGGTCAGACCAGAGGTCCATCGTGCCCAGCGGTCCACTCCCGCAGCGGCCCATCAGGTCCATGACCTGTGAAGTGGTTTCTGACTATTCTTTTAACCTACCTCTACTTCTATCTGTACCCCTCAATCCCCTTTTCTTTTAGGAACCTATCTAGACCCTCCTTGAACCCCTGTAGCGTGCTCTGGCCTATCACAGCCTCCGGGAGCACGTTCCATGTGTCCACCACCCTCTGAGTGAAAAAGAACTTCCTAGCATTTGTTCTAAACCTGTCCTTTTACAATTTCTCCAAGTGCCCCCTTGTACTTGTGGCTCCCCACAATCTGAAGAATTTGTCCCTGTTTACCTTCTCTATGCCCTTCATGATTTTGAAGGTTTCTATCATGTCTCCTCTAAGTCTCCGTTTTTCCAGGGAGAATAGCCCCAGCATTTCCAATCTGTCAGCATATGAGAAGTTTTCCATACCTTTTATCAGTTTTGTCGCTCTTCTCTGGACTCCCTCAAGTACCGCCATGTCCTTTTTGAGGTATGGCGACCAGTACTGGACACAGTACTCCAGATGTGGGTGCACCATTGCCCGATACAGCGGCAAAATGACTTCCTTCGTCCTGGTCATGATACCCTTTTTTGATGATACCCAACATTCTGTTCGCTTTCTTTGAGTCTTTGAGTCTGACTCCATCACCTCTGTCCAGAACATTTGACTCCTCTCATTGTGCAGACCCAGCCACAAAACAAACATCAACCCTGCATGCTGTCTCTCAATACCCCCTCATCCCCGTATTCAATTCTAGGCTAAAAGTCCACCTTTTTGAGGCTGTTTTTAACTCCTATTCACTTGTTCAGTACCCATGTCTGTTTTAATCATTCCCACCATAAGTAATTCTCAGATCCCTTATTTGTCCTGTTCGTCTGTCTTGGATTAAACTGTAAGCTCTGTAGATCCAGGGTCTCTCATATATGTGTTTAGCACTATAGAAATAATAAGTACCGTGTTTCCCCGAAAATAAGGCAGGGCCTTATTTGTGCTCCAAAAAACACACTAGGGCTTATTTTCAGGGAATGTCTTATATTTTTTCATGTACAACAATCATCTTTCCCTTCCTCTCCTCCATCCCAATTCTTCCTCTTTCCTTGCCTCTCACCCATCCCCTTGTGCAGCAGCTCCCGAGGCCTCCAAAAACAGAGGCAGCGCTCTGAATGGGCTGCTTCACTGCCTTCCCCGCTGGGGCCTTCCCTATGATGCGTGCCTTCCCTTTGCCATATTTCTGATGATGTCATCAGTGATGCAGCAGAGGGAAGGCTCCAGCGGGGATAGGCAGTGAAGCAGCCCGTTCAGAGCGCTGCCTCTGTTTTTGGAGGCCTTGGGAGCTGCTGCACAAGGGGATAGGTGAGAGGCGAGGAAAGATGCTGCACATGGGGGGAGGGGGAGGGGGAGAGAGGAAAAAAAGAGGAAGAATTGGGGTGGAGAAGAGGAAGGGAGAGATAATTAGCAAATCGGGCAGCACTAGTGTCAGGGATGGAGTCGAGGAGTGTCGGTGTGGCTTCAGGGGTCAGTCTTAACTAGGGCTTATTGTCGGGGAAACAGGGTAGTAGAAATCACTTACCTTTAATGTCCGCACCATATATTCGTTCTCTCCTGTAAGGCACATTATTCCTAGAAAATACCACTAGCATAAACTTTGTGGTGTTTCTCTATCCTGAGAGCATCAGGCTGCAAACTTTCAACAGGATGCTCCTAGTTGCTTCTTAAAGAGGCTGACCAAACTTTCAATGACCCCCATCACAGCTCCTTTCCTCCAGATTAGAGATAGACATGGTAATTCCACGTTTACTGTGGTAATTGCAATAGTAACGGGAAGGACCTAGAACAACTTGCACGGTATTACCGCAGTAGCAGCAGACCATTCTTCAGTAGTGCCATAAGAATGGGAAACTGCTGCCGCCGTGATAATAGTGATGCAATGAGGACACGGAAGCCCTCTCCAGACCTGCCTTTTAACATCCCTGGTGGTCTTGTGGCCTCTTCGGGGACAGGAAAAACCCAGCTCTTTCATGCCTCTGCTGCCACTATAGCCGCCATCACTCCAAAGATTTTCAAGATGGCTGCTGAGACTGTGCAGCAGCCTCACAAGACTTTATTAGGTTCTTATCTGCCCCCGAAGAGACCACTAGGGCTGATAAGATAGGGCACGATTGGGAGGGTCAACATCGGCTTTGGAATCAGGATTCTACCAAGAGGAGGATGCCAGAGAAGGAAGGGAGGGAGGGAGGGATGCCAGAGCAGAGAGGGAAGGAGAGAGGAATGGAAGGATGGATGCTAGCCAGCCTGCCTGCCTGCCAGTTCATGGAGGGTGAGTGGAGAGAGATGCCAAGGGGGAGGGAAGGGAAGAGAAGGGAAGGAAAACAGAGAAGCCAGGGGAGAGGAAAGGGAAGTAGACACAGATGTTGGGGGGGAGGGCAGGGAAGGGAAGGAGACAATGTCAGGGGTAGGGAAGGGAAAGAAAGAAAGAAAGAGATACCAGTGTATAGGGGTAGGGATGAAGATAGAGAGAGGAGAGAAAACATGGAGAAGGGGTAAAGCTGAAATGAATTATGTATAAAGTAGAAAAGGGCACAGGCTGGATGGAAGAGGGAAAACAGAAATAAGGTAATCTTTTTATTGGACTAATTTTAATACAGTTTTTACTAACTTAGGCACCGTTAATAGAATCATAGCTACTGGCACCTAAGAAAAAACATAAGCGCTGGTAATGTGGGCCAGGGTTTTAAAGTTGTACATTACCGACATAAGTTTTTTGGAGAATCATGCCCAGCGGCACCTGAAGTCATCTCCATCCCTACTTTGGCCTTGGGAACTGCTAGATATCATGCGGTAGATACGATTCCAGCACCTACTTTATTTAAATGAGATTTTAATCAGTTTTTAAACATCATGTTCAATTACAGCACCAATTAAAGCAATTAAGTTAGGTATCAGTAGTCACTTTTGGAGGCCAAAACCCCTTCCTCGGGTCAGGACAGGATACCATAACAGCAGTCTACTGTACTGATCTGAGGAAGGAGAATTTGGCCTCCGAAAGCTTATTGAAAATGTATTAGTACTATAAAATGGCATCTTATTTTCCATTAAAAAAAAAAAATTTATTTGTTAATTTGTAAAGTGATTTGTTATTTCTCTTTTTTCAAATTTACATCTGCTATCTTTATATTTTGCACAGTATTAGAGGACAGGTGTCATTGTTTCTGTGATGTTGCATTGTATGCAGAGATTGGCTTCTTACTATTTTTAGTTTCGACATACTTAACCCATTCTTGGTGAGGATCTGTTTGTGTGAAAGAGGCCAGTTATTCTGATGGCATTGAATGTCTATGTAGAATCAATCTGTCATAATCCCGTTTGTTTAGTAGTTTGGAAACAAGCCTATTTCTAAAACTGTGGGGTCCTTTTACTAAGGTGTGCTAGCCGATTTAGCACACGCTAATTGACTTAGCACGCGCTAAATATTAGAGCGTGCTAAATGCTAAAGTGTCCATTGACTGTAATGGACGCGTTAGCGTTTTGCACACGTGAAATTGGCTAGCGCACTTTAGTATAAAAGGGGGTTTAGTGCTACTCTTGAACAATAGTCGTGTACATTGATATCCTTTTATCTGTTCGGGCTGTTTAGTTTCTCACTGAAAACGTAACCCCTTGCAACAAGGCCTCATGCTACACTGGGTCTGTGGTGATGCCAGTGACAAAGTCAGTTATCAGATTTAACACCTTGCCTGGCTGCATGAGGCCTCGTTGCAAGGAGTTGAACAGCATCACATCAAAAAAAAACCATTGAGAGCTGGATTCTGGGCCTGGCACCGTTGTCGGCGGCTGCCTTAAAAGCAGCCACCAATTGTACGTCAATCACGTGATGGTGCCAGGTACAGAATCGTGCCTCCTAGAAAGGTAGGCGCTGAAAATGTAGCCCATTTTCCACAATAAAGTGCAGATACTGAAGGTTCATTTAATAAAATACTGCTAGACCTTTTGCATAAAATATTTTTTTATCAATGTATCATTGCGAAATGTGAAAACATAAAAGTTATAGCTATAATACCAATAAATTTGCTCCATTAAGCAAAAATAATAGCACATTTTAAGAAAAACTGAGTTTTATGTAATCAATGGTTTTAAGCGACCCCAGGATGGGCTTTAAAATTTTTTAAAAAAATTATTTTCGGATCAAGTGCAATAAAATTTGTGGGAAAATGTTCAATTTGCACAGTTTTTTTCAAACTTTAGGCTTTTCTGGACAATCCTAATCTAATCTAAACTAAGGGCTCCTTTTATCAAGGTGCGCTATGGGGGTTAGCAAGTCGGATATATCATCACAAGCTAACCCCCGCGGCAAGCCTAAAAACTAACGCCTCATCAATGGAGGCGTTAGCGACTAGCGCGGCAGGCGGTTGAATGTGCGGTATTCCGCGTGTTAACCGCCTAACGCACCTTGATAAAAGGAGCCCTAAATCTTGGCTATATATACCTGGTCAACTCCCCAAAAGGAGCTCAACTCGGTTCACATAATAATCGATAATTGAAGTGAAAGTAGTTAGATTAGACACAAAATAACTTGTTAATGAAGATCCTCATCCGACATCCTAGAGAGAAGATAACTAATTTTCCTTTGAACAATTTTCTAAGAACTGATGAAATAACGGTGTCTTCATAGATTTCAAGAAAATCTGAAAGGAGAGAAGAGTTCTTTTTTTTTTTTTAAGTTCAAAACTGTTTATTAAATTTCCAAATTACATAAGGAGGAAATAAAGCAAACAATACAATACAATACAATCAGGATGCAGATCTTCTGACACAAGAGGGAATCCCATTCCAAATCATTGTAAAAGTATACGAAAAAGATCGAGTAATATTACCAATAGATTTTATTCCTTTTAAAGATGGAAAGGACTGTTTAAATTTCTGAGAGTTTCTTGAATCAGAGAAGATCTCTGATTATTCAAAGATAGAGGAATCAAAGATGTAAATAGCCCATGTTATGATTTTAAAAACCATAGAAACACATCGTTAACAAAAATATTCAAGCTGTTGAAAATGTTCAACCAAACACCAAGGGATCCCTTTATAAGGCTGCACTAGAGGTTTATAATGTGGGCTGGTGAGGTAAGTCTGCAACAGCTTTGCGGATTATTTTATGAGTTGCTGAGGAAAATCGTGTGCTCATAATCCGTAATCCAGTAGTGCTTCTCTTGTTAATCAGGAAAATGTATCTCGGAACAATTGATTTGAGCAGGATTATAAAACGGCAAGGAATGCATAGTCAATTAGATCGCTTATCAGACTGAGCAGCCAATGTCCCTTTACTCTAGCTTTGCTATATTTTTCATTAGAGAAACAGCAGGAATCTGATGATTGCTAATTATATGTGAATGATCATCCGCAGTGCCATGGAAAGAATTGAGGCTGTAGGCAGATGTATACTGCAAGTGATTATAATCCATAAAAGAAACAGGAATAGGAGTTTGAAGACACTATAATAACTTTTATCTTCCCAGAGTAATCTGTAACACTCCTGAAGCCCCATTAAAAAAAAAAAAAAAAAATTATAATGAACTTTGCATTTGCTGTTCTTTGACTTCCAGGTTTTCCTTTTCCTATTTTTTTGTTGGTCCTCCCTTAGTTCCTTTCTTTCCACGAAAAGTTAGGTGCCAAAAAACTGGGCAGAGTTGTTATAGAATACTAGGGTAAGCCTTCCATTATGCACCAAACATACGTCACGACCACTTATGTCATATCTGTGGCTGGTGTAAATGGTGGTACTAATATGCAGCAGATGCATGCGTAAATGCAAGTATTCTCCGAAGCGCACACATGAACATAAGAACATAAGAATAGCCTTATTGAATCAGACCAATGGTTCATGTAGCCCAGTATCCCATCTTCACGAAAGCCAATCCAAGTCACAAATACCTGGCAAAAAACCAAATACTAGCAGCATTCTAGAGCTGAGACTGTGATGTCATAATGCCTCATTCCACCAGTGTCTAAGAGCCAATCTCAGTGATGTCACAATGGCTTGATTGTCCTATACTTGGCTCACAATAGAGCATAAGAATAGCCTTACTGAATTATACCAATAGTCCATCTAGCCCAGTATCCCATCTTCACGGAGGCTAATCCAAGTCACAAATACCTGGCAAAAAAAAACAAATAGTAGCAGCAGTGCATGCCACCAATCTAGGGCAAGCAGTGTCTCCTCCTTTGTCTGTCTCAACAGCAGTTTATGCACTTTTTTTCCAGGAACTTGTCCAAACCTTTTTTTAAACCAGCTACATTAACTGCTGTTACTACATTAACTGCTGCCTCTGGAAACACATTCCAGAGTTTAACTATTCTCTGAGTGAAAAAAATATTTGCTCCTATTGTTTTAAAAGTATTACTCTGTATCTTCATCAAGTGTTCCTTAGTCTTTGTAAATCTTGATGCAGTAAAAAATCGATCCACTCAGGATTTTGTAGACTTCGATCATATCTCACCTCAGCCGTCTCTTTTGCAAGCTGAAGAGCCTTAACCTCTTTAGTCTTTCCTCATATGAGAGGAGTTCCATCCCTTTTGTCACCTTGGTCATTCTATGAACCTTTTCTAGTGCTGCTATATCTTTTTTGCAGTACTCAAGCTGAGATCACACCATTGAGCAATACAGAGGGAAGGGGTAAAACACAGACCTGACAGACCTCGTGAATCTAAACCCGCACGTCCTTAAAAATCTGAGGTCCGTGCCACTTGTAGTTAGTTTCTGGGTCTGACAGACCTCGGTGACAATTTAGCGTTGACGGATCCGTCTCAGCATAGGGAGGGAAAAGTATTAGGATCCGTCAGTGCTACAATGTCATCGAGGTCTGTCAGAGCCGATTTACTGGGGCTGCAGGAAACCAGTTTAAAGGATTCGTTTTGGAGCCGCTCCAGCACTAGTCTCTGGCTCTGACAGACCTCGGTGACATTTTAGCGCTGACGGATCCTAATACTTTTCCCTCCCTATGCTGAGACGGATCCGTCAGCGCTAAATTGTCATCGAGGTCTGTCAGAGCCAGAAACTAACTACAAGCGGCACAGACCCCAGATTTTTAAGGATGTGTGGATTTAGATCTGCAAGGTCCGTCAGGTCCGCGTTTTACCCCTTCCCGAATACAGAGGCATTACACTTCTCCCTCGTCATTCGCGGGGGATACGGGCAGAGCCGGACCGCGAATGCCAAAAAACCGCGATTATCCGGCTCTGACCCTCTCCCACCTCCCAGCAGCCATTTCCTCATGGTGATCTGCATGGGACAGGAGCGTAGGAAGATCGCTCCTGCCCCGAAAGCCCTCTAGACCACCAGGTAAGGCCGGGAAGGCGGCAGGGAAGAAAAAAAGATGGATTTTTTTTACATTAAGACTGTTTTTTTAATTTTCCCCCTCCCCAGAAAAAAATCGCAATTATATGAAACCGCGAGTGCAGGAACCGCGAATGGGGAGGGGGAAGTGTATAACATTCTTAGTCTTATTTACCAACCCTTTTCTAATAATTCCTAGCTTCTTGTTTGCTGTCTTGGCCACCACCCCACAATGAGTGGAAGGTTTCAGCATATTGTCCACAATGACTCCCAAATCTTTTTCTTGAGCGTTGACCCCCAAGAGGTTAGTTGGAACACTTCTGATGCACCTAGTTCCTTCCCACGTTAATACCCACTTTGTTTTTATGTTTTATTTAAAAGCTTGATATACCACCCAGCCTTACCGGATCAGGGTGGTTTATAGTTTCCATAAAACAAGTTTAAAAGAAATAAAGGAACTCTATTAAAATAATAGTAAAGAGCTAACCACATCCAAAAGAAAGACATTCGACAAAAAATCCATTCATACTCTTATCAAGATTCCTAAGGTATAACTGAGATTAATAGTACAATGTTCTCCCTCATTTATTGGAGATTTCTGCTAACCTCACCTCCAGTCATCCTTCAATCTTCAAACACTATCTTAAAAAAATGAATGTTTTTAATTGTGTTTTAAAATGTATATAATTTACTTCTGCTCTAATATCCTTTGGTAGTGTGTTCCAAGTAGAGAGTTGTGCGGGGACAGAAATCCCACCCATCCCCGCCAAAATCCCACCTGTCCCCACCCGTCCCCGTGAGGACTTCTACCCGTCCCCACAAGGAATCCCTCCGTCCCCACCCATCCCCGCGAGGAATCCCCTCCGTCCCCACCCGTCTACACGAGGAATCCCCTCCGTCCCCGCCCATCCCTATAAACTTCAGTTATTTCATTTAATTATGCTACTGAATTAAAGGCTCTGGTAGAGACCCATTTACAAATAAGCAAAGAGACTTTATTAATTTGGAAATATTAATTGGGAAGAATACATACTTTGTAAACGGGTTTCTACCAGAGCCTCTAATGTAAATATAAAATATAAATACTCAGCTGATGAGAACCCCCAAGCTGTCAGCTGAGGACTTCCTTTGCAGTTGGCCGGGGGTCACTTTTGCCAAGCTTGGCAGGCAGCAGTAGTGTCCCTGAGTCAAAGATGCTGGCACCTCAGTAGCTCATGGATGTTGCCAGCGACTGCTGTGCTTGGTGGAGGGGAGTTCTGGCCATCTCTAAAGGAGGTCCTCTGCTGGCGGTGCTTGTGGATCCCCACCAGTCACAGCAAGGGTCAGCAAGTACTTCAACACTGTAGAAATAAAACCAGAAATGCATTTCCTTTTCTTTTGAACACAATTCAAAGACATCTGCTATATACATTTCCCAAAGCTAACATATTTTAGTCAATAAATTCTGTTTTTTACCTTTGTTGTCTGGAGACTTATTTTTCCATAAAGTTGGCCCCAGTTTCTTTTTTTCCGCTTTCCCATCTTCTGTAAATTCTTCTGTTACTGTCCATTGGTTCCTCCTACCATGGTCCAGCATTTATCCCTTTCTCGTCTTTCGTGCCTGCCCACCAGCCCCATGCCCAACATTTCTCCTTCTATCACCCCTCTCCAGCACCATGCCAAATCTCTCCCTCCATTCCCTTCACCACTATGTCCACATTCCTCCCTTTTGCATCCATTTCAATCTGTCCCACTGTCCCCTTTCCACCACAATATTTCTCCCTCTCATCTGTACCTCATTCCCTCCCTATGACCAAAAATTTTCCTTTCTTCCATTCCTGTGTACACAACCATCTCTTTCCCTCCCTTCCTCTCTCCCAAGTCCATGCCATCTGTGTCCAAAAACGCACTCCCTCCCCCACCTCAACATCTCTTTCCTTCCCGTCCTCCATCCTCTTTCCCAAGTTCATGCCTTGTGTCCAAAAACGCACTCCCTCCCCCACCACAGCATCTCTTTCCCTCCCTTTCTCCAGCCTCTTTCCCAAGTTCATGCCTTGTGTCCAAAACGCACTCCCTCCCCCACCTCAGCATCTCTGTCCCTCCCTTCCTCCATCCTCTCTCCCAAGTTCATGCCTTCTGCCAAAAACACATTCCCTTCCCCCTTTTGTGTTCCGCTTCCCAGCCCTCATCTGCAAGCAAAATGGAGCTCGAGTCGCGAGGCTCGTCTTTTATTTCCTGCCTGCACTGCCCCAGCACACATAGCTGGAAGTCTTCCCCGATGTCAGCGCTGATGTCGGAGGGAGGGAGGCTTTGCTTAAGCCCTCCCTCTGACGTCAACGCTGACATCGTGGAAGACTTCCAGTCGGCTGTGTGCTGCGTTAGGGCAGGTAGGAAAAAGAAGACGAGCCTCGCGGCTCGAGTGCATTGAACCCTGCGACTCTAGGAGGCATCCCCACGAGATCCCCGTGACCCGAAGGGGGAACCCACAGGATCCCCACAGGTCCCGCGGGATTCCCGTCGTCCCCGTGCAGTTCTCTAGTTCCAAGCATTTGGTGCTAACCCTCCCAAAAGGCCTTTCACTAGTAATGATATGCGAGAGAATTAGGAACTCATTTTACATAACAGGAGTGTAAGATACACGTGCAACTGCAAATTATTGCCAGTTAGTGGTTGCTAATGCCAATCATTGGTATTATCTCAAATTCAGTATTACTTTAGCACCAAAAGGCGAATTATGTTGGGCCTCATTTTTAAAGCAATTGAAGCCGACAGGAGCCTTTTTTGCCTGCTTAAATTGCTTCCTGGCGCCTAAATAGGAATATTCAGGGCTCCTTTTACAAAACTGCGATAGCGTTTTTAGCGCGCGCTAAACCCGCGCTAAGCGGCTAGAACTAACGCCAGCTCAATGCTGGCATTAGCATCTAGTGCATCTAGTATAAAAGGAGCCCTCCGTGATACCGAATCGGAGAATGCTGTTGAATATACCCACAGAATGCACAACCAAAAAAATGGGCAGGTCCTGGGCAGCACTGGGGGGGGGGGCCCACATTGGGGAAGAACTCGAGGTTATGTGAGTGCCATCAATATTCAGCGCTGGTGCCCACATAGCTAAGCAGCCTAATTTAGAGCAGCTCACTAGTCTGTTTAGCTATGCCCGGCACTGAATATTGGAGGTTAATTTAACTAACGAAGTTTATAATAATAAAAACTCTGACCTTCACTGGCTTAATATCGTGGGGAGGGGTTATGTTAATAACTATCCCTATTCTATAACTGAGTGCACCACGTCTGCTTAATTTTAGGTGCTTTCTATAGAATTTGGAGGATAGTGTCTGTGAATCCCTGTGATTCCTGCCCAAGCTCTACTCGTGTTTATGCCCCTTTAATATAAATAGGCATGATGTCTAATCTAATCTAATCTAAATCTTAGGTTTGTAAACCGCATCATCTCTACATTCGTAAAGCTCGACATGGTTAACAAGAGTTAGGGTAGAAAGGAACTCCAGTGGAGGGAAGAGGCAAAATGAAGAGAAAATTTAGAAGACTAGAATAACCAGAGAGGGAGGAGGAGTTACATTTTTGAGAATAACCAGGTTTTCAGATGTTTATGGAAGAGTTGGAGGGAGCTCAGATTCCTAAGAGGGAAGGTAAGGTTGTTCCAGAGCTGAGTGATTCTGAAAGGGAGGGAAGAACCTAGTTTTCCTACAAGTGAAATGCCTTTTAGAGAGGGAAATGAAAGTTTCAGTTTTTGGGTGGATCTGGCTCTGGTGGTGGAGTTCCAAGAAAGAGGAATGAAGGGAGGGAGAATACCGTGTAGGATCTTGAAAGTGAGGCAGGCACATTTGAAGTGGACTCTGGAGATAATCGGAAGCCAGTGGAGCTTGGATAAAAGCGGTGAGACGTGGTCGAATTTGCTTTTTGCGAAGATAAGCTTAGCAGCGGCATTTTGAATCGGCTGGAGTCTTTGAAGGTTTTTCTTTGTTAGGCTAAGGTAGATAGAGTTGCAGTAGTCCAGTCTGGAAAGGATGGTGGATTGGACAAGGATGGCAAAGTGTTTTTGATGAAAACAGGATCTCACTTTTCTCAGCATGTGAAGGCTGAAGAAACATTTTTTTACTAGGGAGTTGAGGTGGTCGTTGAAGGAAAGTGTAGAGTCAATGATGACTCCCAGAACTTTACTAGAATATTCAAGATGCAGAGTGGGGCCAGAGGACAGTAGGATGGAGGTGGGCAGTTGGTCCAATTTTGTGCCGAGCCAGAGAAGTTTTGTTTTAGATTCGTTTAAGGGCTCCTTTTACAAAGGCGCGTTAGGGCCTTAACACGCAGAACAATACATGCTAAATTGATGCGTGCGCTAGCTGTTACCGCCTCCTTTTGAGCAGGCGGTAGATTTTCAGCTAGTGCGTGCTATAGCGCGCACTAATCTGGTGCGTGCGCTAAAACGCTTAGCGCACCTTCGTAAAAGGAGCCCTAAGTGCATGTTTACAAAATTGTACTTAAGCAGAACTCTTGTAGTTACAAACCAATGTGCCCAGATGTCAGCACCCGAAATATATTATAGAATTACTCCACGGTGACTCCATTCTAGAAACGTACATACAGTATATACTTTAAATGCTGCTAGTTAAACTGGGGAAAGGACAAAAAGATTATTTTTTTTTGTTTTAAATTTGAAGCAAAAAATAGAAACAGGGAGTTAAGAAATATTACTCTTAATTCCTCATTTAAAATCCTGGTCAAAATGAGAGTTTTTCAAATACCGATACTTGACTCAAATCTGATGCAAAACCAACAGAGAAATTATAAAATGAAAAATACATATATAAATTTTTGGTCAACCCTAATCACACCCCAAACAATAACCCCTTGAAATATCTGCAACCAGGTAATCTCTACAGATCTTTAAAATCAACATTTATAGGTATAACCTACCTGCCTCTGCAGACACCACTGTTTGCATGTTGATATGTCTTTAAAAGGAGATCTAAGTCTTGTCTGGCATGGAGAGGCCTCATATTCAGTTACCTGTTCCACCTAGTCATAAAGGGTGCAACAAACCAGGAGTTTTGCCTGGCCGTGAAAGGGGGCAACAAGCCAGGACAAAACAGTTTTATAGCCACTGCCTGTTAGCACAAAAGTGCACGTTACTCTGCAGGTGAATTTCATGCATAACAGTGCTAAGGGGCTTTTCTTATAGTAACATTCTCAGGATGGCACAAAAATATGAAACCGATGCATGTTGGTTGCACGGAATGGATAAAAATAAAACATTTATCGTAACGAGAAAAACAAATCATATTAGTATGTGAAAAGTTCTGCCTAGATGCTCTGGTTAGTCTCAGCAACAGATGTATTAGCTTCACTGATAAGAATTCACATTCCGGCCAAGGATTTAGTTCCCAGTAAACACTAAAGCACTAACAGGCACTGCTCATGTCAACAACTATGCTGATAAGCAGCTAGGCACAATGAGGTGGCTAAAGCAATGGCCAATTAACTTATGACTGCCTGTGAAACTATGAAGTTTATAACTATGTAATGCTAAATCCTATCCTATATACGTATACTGTATACTCGAATATAAATCGAGATTTTGGCCCAAAAATGGGGGTTCCGGTTTGTATTTGAGCCAGCGTCCCCCTCCCAGAATTATTGTTGGTCATTGCCGCAGCCCATCGCACCTTCTCTGCCAATCCCTGGTGGTCCAGAGGAGCAGCGGGCAAGGAGCGAGCTTTCTGCGCTCCAGCCCCGCTGCTAACCTGCTGCCGCGAGATCGCAGCAGCCGGTTAGCAGCGGGGCAGGAACTCCATCAAGTCTCTTCCCTTTCTTTGTTTCAAAGCAGACTGAAAACCCACCTTTTTGATATAGCTTTCAATCCTTAACCCTACTCCTCTGCCCTCCAACCCAGCTAGCTGGTTAACCGTTTCCCTTAACTGTATCCATGACTTCCTGTTTGTCTTTGGGAAGCAGAGCTGAGATTGTGATGTCATAATGCCTCCTTCCACCAATGAGACAACCTCATCAGTGATGTCACAATGGCTTGATTGTCCTGTACTCCCCTCTGCCCTCCAACCTAGCCAGCTGATTAACCGTTTCCCTTAACTGTATCCATGACATCCTGTTTGTCTGTCTTGGCTGTTTAGATTGTAAGCTCTTTTGAGCAGGGACTGTTTTCTTACTTTTTGTGGCTCTGTACAGCACTGCATGTGTCTGGTAGCGCTATAGAAATAATTAATAGTAGTAGTAGTAGTAGTAGTAGTAGTAGTAGTTTGCTGTATTGTTGGGGATAGTGTCATCAATACTGCAAACTATTGCCCCAAAGTTCACGGCTTCAATTAAGAGTGCACACCAGGGGTCTTCTCAAATCCAGTCCTCGAGGTTCACAAACCAGCCTGTATGAGATCTATTTGCAGGCAATGGAAGCAGTGAATGCAAATAGATTTTATACATTTTCATTGTAGAAATCCTAAAAATCAGGCTGGGCTGAGGACTGGATTTGAGGACCCCTGTGCTGTCTGAATTACATCTTGTTCTCTCTAAAAACTCTTAATAGCAAGGAACCTGCTTTACATTATTTGATTCCTACCAGTGGTTGACTTCTACCAGTGTCTAAAACCAATAAATAAATTAAAAAAAAAATTAAAATGGTTGACTTGTCTTAACATGGCACAAACTAAGAAAAAGGAAAGTTAAATTTAGGCCCTCTTTTACAAAGATGCGCTAAGCGTTATAGCGTGTGTTTAGCACGCACTAAATCAACAACACGTATGCTAACCGCTAACGCATCCATAGGATAACATGCACGCATTAGAATTTAGCACATGATTATTTACTACGCGCTAAAAAGCATAGCACACCTTTGTAAAATAAGAGGTTAGACTTTTCTGTCCAGGTTCAGAAGCTCCAAAAATATTTCAGTATATTAAAAAAATAATGAAACGCTCAATACACAGAAATTCAGAAGAAAGAAATATAGAAATAATGATAATGATTAAGCAGCAGTGTGCATTACTGACACAGGAAGATCCTGAAAGGTTGGGGGAAGGCAGAGAGAGTCCTGTTATTTTGGGTTTCAACAAATATGAAATGTTATAGGAAACATTGACATTTTCCATGTTATTTCAAACAAATGTACTTCCCTACATGAATATTATTTGAAGAACCATTAAATATGTGAAAATGGCCAGATAGTTTTCTTCCATTTGGCATAAAGATCCAGATTCTGTAAAAGGCACCGTAATTTAGGCGCCTAGATCGCACCTACCAATGCTTAAGCTCCCTTCAACTATTTCATAAAATACTGAAAACATTTTTATTTTCTAAGCATTTAGCAACTCACTCTGTATAATTTCTCTATTGTTATTTTTGGCTTATTTTCACTTTTTCTTTTTCTTAATATTGCTGGTTCACCTTATGATTGTTAAGCGAGTCGAGCTCCATTTTTACGAAGATGACACGGTCTATAAATATGAGGTTTAGTTTGTTTAATTGACTGCATCATTTAAAACCAATGAGAAACTCACTTTAAAAAAGTAGGCGCTGGGAGGCACCTACCAGGGGGGTCCTTTTACTAAGAAGCGCTAGCTGTTTTAGCGCATGCTAAATGCTAATGCATCATTATAGTCTATGGACATGTTAGCGTTTAGCATGCGCTAATATTTAGCTTGCGTTAAAACGGCTAACGCACCTTAGTAAAAGGACTCCAGGGTTTGTGCCATAATTGCACAATTGCATAATTGCACAATTGCATAATTGCGCAATTGCATAATTGTGCAATTGCACAATTGCATAATTGCCATAATTGCACAGCATGGCGTCTAGCGGCACCTAAGGTTAAAGTAAAAACATAAGAATAGCCTTACTGGGTCAGACCAATGGTCCAAAAAGCCCCGTAGCCCATTCTCACGGTGGCCAATCCAGGTAACTAGTACCTGGCCAAAACCCAAAGAGTAGCAAAATTCCATTCAGAATCCTAAAGAATAGCAAGATTCTGGAACCTCAATGAAAGCAACATTCCAGAGCTGAGATTGTGATGTCATAATGCCTCATTCCACAGTACCTCAGAGCCATCCTCATCAGTGATGTTACAATGGTTTGATTGTCCTATACTTGGCTCACATAAGAACATAAGGATTGCCATACTGGGTCAGACCAATGGTCCATCAAGCCCAGTAGCCCATTCTCAAGGTGGTCAATCCAGGTCACTAGTACCTGGCCAAAACTCAAGGCGTAGCAACATTCCATGCTACCAATAAAGGGCAAGCAATGGCTTCCCCCTTGTCTTTCTCAAGAACAGACTATGGACTTTTCTTCCAGGAACTTGTCCAAACCTTTCTTAAAACCAGCTACGCTATCCGCTCTTACCACATCCTCTGGAAACACGTTCCAAAGCTGAACGAGTGAAAAAAAATTTCCTCCTATTGGTTTTAAAAGTACGGTATTTCCCTGTAACTTTGAGTGACCCTAGTCTTTGTAATTTTTGACGGAGCATGGTTATGTGTTATGTGTGATTCTCCATAAACATAGGTGCCAGAAATGTAAACCTTTAAAACACTGGCTTACATTACCGGCACCTAAATTTTTCTTAGGCACCGGTAGCTGCAATTATGTTAAGAACGCTTAAGCATGATTGACACATGGCCGGTGCTGTTTTTGTAGGCGCCGGTCTATTTAGGTAATATTTATAGAATCGGGGCCGAAGTCAATAGAACTGAAAGGAATTAATTGCAAGAAAGCAGATGTATAATGAATCAACAGCATTACAGAGGTTGTAATATTGTAAGGCATATGTGCCTCACCCCTGACTAATCTTCCCAGTAACTTTGACGGCTTTTCTTTTTTTTTTAACATCTATTTCTTTATGCTATACAGAAAAAAATGAAAACAGTCATTGGAAAGCAAGTTGGATAGACTAACTGGGCCTCAGGCTCCTTATCAACAGTCCTATTCTATATTTCTCTATTTCTGTGTTTTAAAAAATGGTTTTTATTACAAAAACATCAAAAATAATATGTTAAAAATGATACTTCTCAGTGACACTTTGCCAGAGGGCAAGGAAGAATTTAATCTTTCAAGATTTTAAAATCCTGAGTTAGGATTTCTCATGGCTTCTTAGCCATAACTGTCATCCTTATACTGAATTTCCTTTAAATTCTCTATACTTGAACATTGTTTGCATAATGATGGCATATTTCGAATCTCTCACATACTTATATTGCCGTATTGATTATTATTATTTTCATTATATTGTTAATGAGGTATTTATTCCTAGAAAAATGTTTTTGTTGCTGTGATAGATTAACCATGACTCATGGCCGCATTTTAGAAAAACTTTTTTTTTTTTTTACATCTAATTCCTTATTCTATACAGAAAAAAAATGAAATCTATGAAAAGCAATTTGGACAGACTAGCTGGGCCTCAGGCTCTTTATTCTAGATTTCTCTATAGAAAATTATTAGAATGTTTAAATGTGACAGTAATTTGAAGTTCTCATAACTGTGCCTTCAGATCCAGATTTTCCTTCAAAAATTATCTATAAATAAAATATCTTATTGATCCAATATTTTCCTCCTGCTAATTCAAACCAGAGATGTAAAATATCTTATTGATCCAATATTTTCCTCCTGCTAATTCAAACCAAATTTTTACTTTTCAAATATTCTGTGCTGTCTGAATTACATCTTGTTCTCTCTAAAAACTCTTAATAGCAAGGAACCTGCTTTACATTATTTGATTCCTACCAGTGGTTGACTTCTACCAGTGTCTAAAACCAATAAATAAATTAAAAAAAAAATTAAAATGGTTGACTTGTCTTAACATGGCACAAACTAAGAAAAAGGAAAGTTAAATTTAGGCCCTCTTTTACAAAGATGCGCTAAGCGTTATAGCGTGTGTTTAGCACGCACTAAATCAACAACACGTATGCTAACCGCTAACGCATCCATAGGATAACATGCACGCATTAGAATTTAGCACATGATTATTTACTACGCGCTAAAAAGCATAGCACACCTTTGTAAAATAAGAGGTTAGACTTTTCTGTCCAGGTTCAGAAGCTCCAAAAATATTTCAGTATATTAAAAAAATAATGAAACGCTCAATACACAGAAATTCAGAAGAAAGAAATATAGAAATAATGATAATGATTAAGCAGCAGTGTGCATTACTGACACAGGAAGATCCTGAAAGGTTGGGGGAAGGCAGAGAGAGTCCTGTTATTTTGGGTTTCAACAAATATGAAATGTTATAGGAAACATTGACATTTTCCATGTTATTTCAAACAAATGTACTTCCCTACATGAATATTATTTGAAGAACCATTAAATATGTGAAAATGGCCAGATAGTTTTCTTCCATTTGGCATAAAGATCCAGATTCTGTAAAAGGCACCGTAATTTAGGCGCCTAGATCGCACCTACCAATGCTTAAGCTCCCTTCAACTATTTCATAAAATACTGAAAACATTTTTATTTTCTAAGCATTTAGCAACTCACTCTGTATAATTTCTCTATTGTTATTTTTGGCTTATTTTCACTTTTTCTTTTTCTTAATATTGCTGGTTCACCTTATGATTGTTAAGCGAGTCGAGCTCCATTTTTACGAAGATGACACGGTCTATAAATATGAGGTTTAGTTTGTTTAATTGACTGCATCATTTAAAACCAATGAGAAACTCACTTTAAAAAAGTAGGCGCTGGGAGGCACCTACCAGGGGGGTCCTTTTACTAAGAAGCGCTAGCTGTTTTAGCGCATGCTAAATGCTAATGCATCATTATAGTCTATGGACATGTTAGCGTTTAGCATGCGCTAATATTTAGCTTGCGTTAAAACGGCTAACGCACCTTAGTAAAAGGACTCCAGGGTTTGTGCCATAATTGCACAATTGCATAATTGCACAATTGCATAATTGCGCAATTGCATAATTGTGCAATTGCACAATTGCATAATTGCCATAATTGCACAGCATGGCGTCTAGCGGCACCTAAGGTTAAAGTAAAAACATAAGAATAGCCTTACTGGGTCAGACCAATGGTCCAAAAAAGCCCCGTAGCCCATTCTCACGGTGGCCAATCCAGGTAACTAGTACCTGGCCAAAACCCAAAGAGTAGCAAAATTCCATTCAGAATCCTAAAGAATAGCAAGATTCTGGAACCTCAATGAAAGCAACATTCCAGAGCTGAGATTGTGATGTCATAATGCCTCATTCCACAGTACCTCAGAGCCATCCTCATCAGTGATGTTACAATGGTTTGATTGTCCTATACTTGGCTCACATAAGAACATAAGGATTGCCATACTGGGTCAGACCAATGGTCCATCAAGCCCAGTAGCCCATTCTCAAGGTGGTCAATCCAGGTCACTAGTACCTGGCCAAAACTCAAGGCGTAGCAACATTCCATGCTACCAATAAAGGGCAAGCAATGGCTTCCCCCTTGTCTTTCTCAAGAACAGACTATGGACTTTTCTTCCAGGAACTTGTCCAAACCTTTCTTAAAACCAGCTACGCTATCCGCTCTTACCACATCCTCTGGAAACACGTTCCAAAGCTGAACGAGTGAAAAAAAATTTCCTCCTATTGGTTTTAAAAGTACGGTATTTCCCTGTAACTTTGAGTGACCCTAGTCTTTGTAATTTTTGACGGAGCATGGTTATGTGTTATGTGTGATTCTCCATAAACATAGGTGCCAGAAATGTAAACCTTTAAAACACTGGCTTACATTACCGGCACCTAAATTTTTCTTAGGCACCGGTAGCTGCAATTATGTTAAGAACGCTTAAGCATGATTGACACATGGCCGGTGCTGTTTTTGTAGGCGCCGGTCTATTTAGGTAATATTTATAGAATCGGGGCCGAAGTCAATAGAACTGAAAGGAATTAATTGCAAGAAAGCAGATGTATAATGAATCAACAGCATTACAGAGGTTGTAATATTGTAAGGCATATGTGCCTCACCCCTGACTAATCTTCCCAGTAACTTTGACGGCTTTTCTTTTTTTTTTAACATCTATTTCTTTATGCTATACAGAAAAAAATGAAAACAGTCATTGGAAAGCAAGTTGGATAGACTAACTGGGCCTCAGGCTCCTTATCAACAGTCCTATTCTATATTTCTCTATTTCTGTGTTTTAAAAAATGGTTTTTATTACAAAAACATCAAAAATAATATGTTAAAAATGATACTTCTCAGTGACACTTTGCCAGAGGGCAAGGAAGAATTTAATCTTTCAAGATTTTAAAATCCTGAGTTAGGATTTCTCATGGCTTCTTAGCCATAACTGTCATCCTTATACTGAATTTCCTTTAAATTCTCTATACTTGAACATTGTTTGCATAATGATGGCATATTTCGAATCTCTCACATACTTATATTGCCGTATTGATTATTATTATTTTCATTATATTGTTAATGAGGTATTTATTCCTAGAAAAATGTTTTTGTTGCTGTGATAGATTAACCATGACTCATGGCCGCATTTTAGAAAAACTTTTTTTTTTTTTACATCTAATTCCTTATTCTATACAGAAAAAAAATGAAATCTATGAAAAGCAATTTGGACAGACTAGCTGGGCCTCAGGCTCTTTATTCTAGATTTCTCTATAGAAAATTATTAGAATGTTTAAATGTGACAGTAATTTGAAGTTCTCATAACTGTGCCTTCAGATCCAGATTTTCCTTCAAAAATTATCTATAAATAAAATATCTTATTGATCCAATATTTTCCTCCTGCTAATTCAAACCAGAGATGTAAAATATCTTATTGATCCAATATTTTCCTCCTGCTAATTCAAACCAAATTTTTACTTTTCAAATATTCTGTGCTGTCTGAATTACATCTTGTTCTCTCTAAAAACTCTTAATAGCAAGGAACCTGCTTTACATTATTTGATTCCTACCAGTGGTTGACTTCTACCAGTGTCTAAAACCAATAAATAAATTAAAAAAAAAATTAAAATGGTTGACTTGTCTTAACATGGCACAAACTAAGAAAAAGGAAAGTTAAATTTAGGCCCTCTTTTACAAAGATGCGCTAAGCGTTATAGCGTGTGTTTAGCACGCACTAAATCAACAACACGTATGCTAACCGCTAACGCATCCATAGGATAACATGCACGCATTAGCATTTAGCACATGATTATTTACTACGCGCTAAAAAGCATAGCACACCTTTGTAAAATAAGAGGTTAGACTTTTCTGTCCAGGTTCAGAAGCTCCAAAAATATTTCAGTATATTAAAAAAATAATGAAACGCTCAATACACAGAAATTCAGAAGAAAGAAATATAGAAATAATGATATGCTGTTTAAAAATAAAAATGCAACCTCGCCACCCATGTTGGGTTTTTAGATCTCACTGGTGGACCTTTTGATTGTTTCTTGCTCTGGGTTTTTAGATCAGCCTTCATACCATTTAGGGTTGAGGACCTCCTATATATAAAGACAAACTTTAGACATCACAGGTTACCCTGAAGTAGTGGTGTACCTAGGGAGGTTGGTGTCTGGGGCAGTGGCGCCCAATATCGCTGCGCAGTGGCGGTCAATATTGCTGCACTGTGCGGCCTCTACTCTGCCTTGCAACTTGAGCACCCCCACCCCCGCATAACTTTTGAAATGTTCACTGGCACGAGCAGCTTCTTCCACCTGCTGCTTACTCCAGCCTCGGCTCCCTTCTTATGTCATATCCTGATCCCGTGACCAGGAAAGTGATATCAGAAGGGAGCTGAAGCCCATGCGAGAGCAGCAGATGGAAGATGCTTCTCGCACCGGTAAACATGTAAAGAGATACAGAGTGGAGAGGAGGAGAAGTACCGACACTGGCACCCCCGTGAAGACGGTGCCTAGGCTGGTTCATCCCGATTCACCTCTTACTACTTCTACTACTTATCACTTCTATAGCACTGAAAGGCGTATGCAGCGCTGTACATTTTGACATTTATAGACTTTCTACCTGACAGGACACATTTAAACCCGGAAAACTGCAACAAGCATGATGCCAGCTTGGAAGCCTAAGAGAACATATAACCCAGCTTCATAGAGAAAACATCTTTAAACTCACCATTCTATGTGGAAAAGAGACCTTCTGATTTTCCACCAAAATTCAAATTGGTGGCCAATGGATTTTCCTGCCTCGTTCACCTCAAGCCCCATCCTATCGGGTTTCAGGACCTACTCAATATGAAGACAAACTGCAGCCCTCACAAATTACCATAAAGGGAGCCACAGCCTGATGGCTGAAACATTGGTTCTACCTGGCCAGACACAGCGAAACTCTGAAAACTGCAGCAAGCTTCACACCATTTAGTTTAACTATACCATGCATTTCCTGATACAAAGAGGAATTCTCTTGACATCTCCAATACCTGGAACCAGGCTGAGCTGAAATGTAATGAGCATGATTTTGTAGTGATATCCTCTTGAAGGAAGGGTAGAAGCTCATACATCAGTCACTGCCTTATCTAAATGTGCTGAAAAGCACCTACTTGCTCAAATCCAAAGGAAGCAAAAGTCACCTCTCTTATGGTAATGTCTAATATATACACAGACCAATACAAATAGAATTCATATCAGAGAAATGCAAAACAGAGAGCATTTGTATCTGAACTGTATCTATATTAGATTTAAACCATTCACAGTATTATTCAAAAATAAATTTTAAAATATGAACTGCAGAGTGTATATAACCCAAAGCAGAGTGGAGTATCCTAGTGGTTAGTGCAGTGGGCTGAGAACCTAAGCATTGGGTTCAGCTCCTACCCCTTGTGACCCTGGGCAAGTTACTTAACTCTTCATTTCTTCATGTACAAAAATAAGTGCTTTGATTGTAGCCACAGAAAAGCAGTATATCAAGACTTATTCTCTTTCAGAGTACAGTAAAACCATGGTTTGCAAGCATAATTCGTTCCAAAAACATGTTTGTAATCCAAAACACTCGTATATCAAAGTGAATTTCCCCATAAGAAATAATGGAAACTCCACAACCCAAAAACTTTAATACAAAATACTGTATGTACTTGTATTGCAAGACCTTGCTTGTTTAGAACAGTCACTACACTCCTGCAGTGTCAGAGAGAGAGAGAACCATCGGCTCAGTTGTGATGATGTGATGTGTGTATGCTATATGTACTTGTATTGTAAGACCTTGTTTGTATATCAGGTTAAAATTTAATAAAATGTTTTGTTTGTCTTGCAAAACACTTGCATACCAAGTTATTTGCAATCCAAGGTTATACTGTACCTCAAAAAACTCACCAGTGCAAGCTTGGTTTAGGTTTTAGCAACAAATGCTGGCTAACTATAAATTACCTTCACACATCATACCATTATCTGCTCAGGTGCATGTGAAGGATACAATGGGCACCAGAACTGATGATAGCTAAAGTCCCACCTCCCGGGGATTGCAATAATTTGTGGAATCAGTTATCTATCACAAATGACCTTTGATTTCTAGTGACCAAGATTTCAGCTGTCTCAACTTTAGAGATCAGAAGGATAGAGAAATCCTACCTGCTACTGGCAAAATACGGACCAGTTAGAAGAAAACAAGAATCTTGGAAGGTCAGTTTTTATTCCAGAGACCTGGAAGTCTTGAGGCATAAGGCCACCTCACATTTTCTACAATTCAAATCACTGACCGTGCCAGGAAACAACATATTTGGTATGAATTCCAAACTGCAGTCTGCAGCACTGGAGTGGTGAATAGGGAGAAGGATATACTGAAATCGGAGTAGAGAGGTCATGATTGTTGTGAAAGGTAAGTAGATGGGGCTGGTCTCAGCGTGGCTGCACTTTTCAAGGCTGCATTGTTTGTTCCCCTGATGAGCCAAACATTGGTGAACCAAGGTCGCTTGTTGGGAAGATTGGAGAAGACATGACAGCATTGGAGCTCAAGTCATCTTTTGTCGGCTAAATCCTTGAACGTGCCTCCGGGTGACTTTGCCCTTTTCTAAACCTGAGCTATTCTGTGAGGAAGTTTTTTGCCAGTGAAAGTATTTAAAGCAGTTTTGATATGTACCTTTTGGTTCTATACTGCTACATTAGTCTGAGGCTTTTTCTCCCTCTTTTTGGGGTGCATGCTGGGTTTAAAGAGGGGGATATCTTGGTGCCACGATCACACAACATTTTGACTCATTATATGAACATATTATATGTTGTGTGTCCTCGTATAATATGTTAACAAAGTAGATGAAGATGCCATACAAGAGATATCAGATGAAGAAAATGAATCATCCCTCTCAGAGAAAAACGCTCATCCCTATGGGACATGGACACTTACTACACCATTACCATTATGAGGCAGGAAAGGAGATACAACTTTCATTTCTAATAAAGTACTCGTGTTACAAAATCTATCAGATCTAGAGGGAGAGATATTCAAAGCAATTTGAACAGCTAAAAAGAATTTCTGGCCATTTAAAGCACTTGTCCAGGGCTAACTGGGCATATTCAGTGGTACTTAACCAGACAGGGCTGCTGAAAATGCCCAGTTAGCACCTAAGCAGGAACCGATATTTTGTGGGCATTCCTGGGGTAGAGTAGGAACTTAAGTCAGTTATTCAGCACTGAAATGTCTAGGATAATTGCATAAACAGGAATGCACAAAACATACAACTGCTTAAGTGCTGAATATCACTTAACTGACTATCTTTATCTTCATTTATATCCCGCCTTTCCCAAGGCGGGTTACAATATGGCACATACTTAATCAACTAAAAATCTTATCACGAAAAACGTCTTCAACTATCCATGTCAGGCGGCTAATTGAGCAAGAATAGCTATTAAATAATTGGCCTCAAAATTCAACAGGACAAATCAACATCCCCAGGTGCAAGTAAAGCGCCTATAAGGGGTACATATTTTAATCCTAGGCCGGCTCTGGGAAACTAACCCAAGGTAAAAAAAAACCCCAAAAAACAACTCCTTACACATAAGGGAGAAAAAAACCTTAGACCAAAATCCAGGTTCATATAATAATCAAATTTAGACTGCCTGAGATGGACAGATTTTCAAAATTTGTAAGAATTGTAGCAAAAAAATCAAAACACTTATCTTCCAACTGTTGGCACGTTCTCAGTCCTGGAAGGCTCACCAACTCTCTGCCTTTCATCCACAACGATTGTAATCCAACATAAGTGTAGAAAATGTTCCATGATTCTGTAACTAGCAACAAGCTCTGCTCTCAAAACACATACATAAACACAGACATAATAATAATCACAAAAATTTCAACACAATAATGAAAACAAACAGCATAAAATCTCAAAGAGTAGGCGACCAGCGCCTACATACAAATCAAAAAATGGTTCAACTCCTATATTTCATCATACAAAAGAGATATCTTTTAAATAATATTTTGGAATTACATAAACTCGTCTGATGACTATGTTTTCTCCTCCTGCATGTATCCAGAAATTCAATGCCAGAGCCCAGCCACGACCTGGTATTGACTTTTTACCGAGCACTTTTTACCAAACATTTATGGCGGTCAGCAAAATGCTGAGTGCTGCCAGGTGAATAGCTACACTATAATTTATAAGACTTATACCGATATTAATAGCCTGCGAACCTGCAAATCTAGGCCACTGTGTGAGACATCAGAAATGTCTTGCTCTATAGACAGTGACAGGAAAGAGTGGTATTGCAAATTGGATGACACATGTTCAGATTTGTCATAATCGAGGCTAATGTAATGTTAGCTTACTGTGCCCTTTTCATATATAGATATGATCTTTCAAGGTCACTGCTCCCTGGAGGACTCACGAGATCTGAGACAGTCTTCCTTTCCCTTATGACCTCGTCTCTCCTGTAGTCATCCTTGAGGTGATTCAGACAGAAAGAGGTATGCTGTGGCCGTGTGAAGACACAATATATTATTGTACCCTAAGGGGGTAGGAGTGGAAGAGTAGCCTAGCGGTTTGAGAGCACTTAACTTTCCATTGCCCTAGGTGCAATATAGGTACTTGTACACTGTATGGTATGTAAACTATTTTGATTGTAGGTGCAGAAAGGCAGTACATCAAGTCTCATCCCCTATTCTATAAAGGGGTGCTACAATGGGGTACACTTAACACTAGTTCAGTAAAGCTGCTTTGGTGTACTGAAACTTGTGCATGACCACTTATGCCCGCTCAGTGTCTGATGTAAGTTGCCTCACCTAATCCCCCTTTTACTAAGGTGCGCTAAGCTTTTCAGCGCATGATAAATATTAGCGCGCTAAACACACGCTAAACACTAATGCGCGCATGTTGTCCTATGGACGTGTTAGCAGTTAGCGCATGCATTGATTTTAGGGTGGGCTAAACGCTTAGCGCACCTTAGTAAAAGAAGGCCTAAGTGTGCTATGCAACTCATAGTATTCTATAATTGATGTATGTCTCACAGTGACAAGCCCATGCTACAGTGGCATAGTAAGGGGGGTTCGGGGGTGTGGTGGTCCACCTCGGGCGTGGTCTTCCTTGGGGCGCTGGCACTCCTCCTCCTTTCTGTCCCCCTTCCCACTCCTCCCTCTGCCGCACCTGCCCGTGCCCCTTTCCCCGTACCTTTATATCTCCGGCGCGAGCAGCAACAAACTTGCTGCCCATGTCGGCTTTGACGCTTTCTCTGACATCACTTCCGGGAGGAAGTGGCGTCAGTGAGAGCACCGAAGCCGATGCGGGCATCACGTTCTTCGCTGCCCGCGCTGAAGTTCAAAAGGAATAGGGAGGGGGTGCATTCATGGCAGGGGGTGGGGAAGAGGGCAGGAAAGGGGCGCTACCGTCCCGGGCACCGGTTACCCTTGCTACGCCGTTGCTATACTACACTCACTTTTGGTTACATGCTGTGCCAATCGCATAAAATAACACCACGTACTTAGGTGTGTGTGAGCCAATTAACTGACTATAAATTACCTCCACACATCATACCAATATCTGCTCTGGTGCATGTGGAAGGTTACAATGGGCACCAGAACTGATGATAGCTAAAATCCCACCTCCCAGGGATTGTAATAATTTGTGGAATCAGTTATCTATCACAAATGACCTTTGATTTCTAGTGACCAAGATTTCAGCTGTCTCAACTTTAGAGATGAGAAGGATAGAGAAATCCTACCTGCTACTGGCAAAATATGGACCAATTAGAAGAAAACAGGAATCATGGAAGGTCAGTTTTTATTCCAGAGACCTGAAAGTCTTGAGCCATAAGGCCACCTCACACTTTCTACAATTCAAATCACTGACCGTGCCAGGAAACAACATATTTGGTATGAATTCCAAACTGCAGTCTGCAGCACTGGAGTGGTGAATAGGGAGAAGGACAAACTGAAATTGGAGTAGAGAGATGTGAGGTCATGATTGTTGTGTCCGTCCTACTCGCAAGTGCCACTGTTCCATAAACTGGCACCCAATGATGCCTATCTTAAGGAACGCCTTACAAAATTGCCTTTCAGTACTTTGACCGTAATGAGGCACGTGCTGCTTAATAGAAGACCATCATACATTGATTCATAGTCAAATGAGCACAAGACAAATGCACGTAGTCAAATGCACGCATATATTTGGGCGCAGGACAATAAAGCGCAGGAGAAACACGCGCAGGTCTATATCGCACTAGACAATAGCACATAGAACATTTATATTGCGCATAGAACATTTATATTACATGTCGTTGTCTTGTTCGACGTACGTACGACGTGTGTACGTCATGCATAAATTTCTGAGGTGCATAGAACATTTATATTGTGCATCATTGTCTCACGCTCATTTATCCTGCATGTCATTGTGAGCCGCGCATTTGTATTGCGTGTAATTGTGCTGGCGAGCAATTGTCTTGCACGGTATTGTCTGGTTGCAAATGTCTGCGTGCATTTGTCTTGCACGTATTTGACTTGCCACCTCATATATGATGGTGTACCTCCTGACAAGCTGTCATATCTAACATAGATGGTTACTTTTCAGGTCATACTGTAATCCTAGTTGGTGACCCAGATGGTGCTACTCCATGAGAAGATATTGATGTGGTTGATGAAGACATTGCTTTTATATTCCAGTCACTTCTTCCACTCCCTGCTCAACCCTCATCTTCTACACATTCCAAGTCCCTCATACGTTTCATCCTGGCTTTTTTTCCTCATGCATTTCTAGCAAGGATTAGAGATATGGATCCAAGCAGTGGCATAGTGAGGGTGAGTAGTGCCCTTCCCCCACCCTCTTCTCTACCCCCTGCTACTTCCCGACCAACCCTTGCCATGTGCACGCCCCCTCCACTTCCCCCATACCTTTTAAAATCTTCCAGGCATGAGCAACAGCACAAACTTGCTGCCCACATCGTGTCGGCTATCCCTCTGATGTCACTTCCTAGGTGCGGGGCCCAGAAGTGATGTCAGTTAGAGGCAACACCGACGCGGGTAGCAGGTTCATAATGCTGCTTACGCCAGGAAAATGAAAGAGGTATGAAGGAAGGAAAGGGGTGCATGCGCGCGGAAGTGCGAGTTGGGAAGGGATGGGGAGGGGAGGGCGGAGAGGTGGGCAAGTGCTTGCGTCCTCCCCCCCGCACCCCTCTTACTACGCCACTGGGTCCAAGAAAGAACACCATTTGAGACTGCCACTGTGATGTAATGAGGTCAGCAATGAGGTTGTCCCTTGAACATCCAAATGAAGTACACTATAAAAATTAAAAAAACATGGATGACATTTTTTTTCACTCAGAGAATAGCTAAACTCTGGAGCGTGTTGCCAGAAGTTGTGGTAAGAGCGGATAGCGTAGCTGGTGTTAAGAAAGGTTTGGACAAGTTCCTGAAGGAAAAGTCCAAAGTCTGTTTGTTGTTGTTCTTTTAGTCAGGCTTTCCTTGAAATACAAGCGCTGACTAAAAAGCTAAGTGACCTTTGAATAGCACTCATTATATATTTTGCTATATATAATTGAAAAAAAGATAAAGTTTCGACATGGTAGTCTTTCCATAGCTGAAATAGTGCAAATATACGTAGAAATGAGAGTGTGTTAAGACAATAAAAATATTTAAAAACTTTTTAGTGTGAGATGATAAAAAAGAAAATTTACATAAAAAATAAATTATAGATTAAATTATTAGAAGTTTTCTAAATAACTAAATTTGAATAAATTGGATACTTTGTAATAAATATACGGGAGTATGGCCAATGATTGGAGAAAAAGGAGCGAAAACAAACTACGCTGAATACTCCAGTCATTGACTACGACTACGCGTAGGCTCAGTTACTGAGGCCGACTCCTGTATATATAGAATAGTATTTGCACTTAAATATAAGTGGGAAGTGTGTGTTTTATATGATTTGTGAAGTTCCCACTAGGGTATTTCAATTTAGTGTTGTTGTTCTTTGTCACCTTAGACACCATGGTCACACTTGGCATTTTCTAATTCTTCTTATCTTGTGGTCAGGGTCAGATTTCAATCTTGTGGTCTTGGCACTTCTCTAATTCTTTATAGCTTGTGGTCAAGGTCAGTCATCAAATTTGCATGCATACAGTTGGCACCACTGTCACCTTCACATCATTTTTACTTCTCATTTATCTTTCTTATTTCATTTCATTATATCTTATCCCCTTTAGGACCCCTGAGGAAGGTGGTTTTGCTGAAACACAGGCCATGTAGGGTCCGTCTGGACAATCATACTTTGATTTGTATTTTTATTCTGAAGAGTGAATAAAAATCATCTTTCAGAACATCCACATCCACAGTCTGTTGTTTTTATCTTTAGATGTTTTTTTCTGTGGATCATTGGGTCTCTCTTTTTGTTTTTTGTTTTTTTGTATAAAAAGAAATCCAGGGCCAGTATCCAGAAAGTGAAGCTGAATAGCTGAATTTAGTGTTGAGCAGCGCCACTGGTTCAGTTTAGGACAGCCTTTTTGCTGTGCTAACTGTAGCCAAATTGTTATATAGTTAGTGGACGGTATATCACCACTAACCAGATAACTAGTGACTCCACCCTAGCTCCACCCAAGGAATGCCCAAGAACTATCTGAATTGTGCCGAGGTGGACTGTAAGTGCATTCAGTGTGACTACCCAGCTAGTACTTCTAAATATCCCAGAGGCACTTATCCAGACAGCAAGTACTGTTTGTTATATCTAGAGTTACTATATGGCTCCAGAAAAAGAAGGATGGATTGCGACATCCGGGTTTTACTTCCATTCTTTTCAGTAGAAGTAAAACCTGGATGTCTCAATCCATCCTCCTTTTTCTGGAACCATATGGTAACCCTAGTTATATTGATACATGCTGTCGGATATTCTATAACGCATTTTAATATAAATTTCCACATTTGACCATGCATGCTGTCAAAACTTCCATATCGGCCTGCTCCGGGTTTTAGCAGGAGCGTTCCCTTCACAGTCTTATACACCATAAACAGCTGATTCGTGGTAATGAGCTATGCAGTCCTCTAGGACTCACACTTGATGATCTGTAGTCTTAAGCAGGCTAGGCCCTCTTAGTTGAGAGTGAATGAGACAGATGGTTACTTAGAAGGACCCAGCACTCAGCATTCTGTATACAGTATATATGCAACCATATCCAAATCAATTCAGTATTTTTTAAGGATCTTCGAAAAGACTGCTTCAATCGTCGTCGATCATTTCTGAATATTTAGTTTATAACTTCATTTTATTCTATTTAAGTTATGTTTGTTATAAATATTCTTAAAACATTGAGCCAAAGCACTTATCTTATTCCGCTGGGGACTTCCACCGACATGTTTCGCCCCACAGGCTGTATCAAGGCTGTCCCCTTGTATTGCTCCACACTACCATCAAGCCCCTTTTGAAGTTATAAACTAACCCCCTCTTTTACACGCTAAATATTAGCACACGCTAAACGCTAACACGTGCATGTTATCCTATGAACGCGTTAGCGGTTAGCGCACATTGATTTAGTGCGTGCTAAATGCGTGCTAAAAACATTTAGCACACCTTTGTAAAAGAGGGCCTAAATATTTAGAAAGGATCGATGACGATCTTTTGAGTGTTGAGTGTGTCCACTGGTGCAACTAAAGAATATAGTGCCTAATAAGGGATTCTTAGAAGGGCCATCATGCCCCAGATTTCCCCTTTCCAGAAGGATGCCAAAGCTTTATTCTGCCATTGTGGAGAGTCCTTCCCATAACAACAGCAGTAGAGGCAAGCTGTGGTATAATTCCTGCCACACAGTCCATCTTATGTAGCGTGGTTGTGTTATGAGAGGGGTTCATCACTGGACTTCCCTGTTTGCACAATAAGAGGGAATCTTCCCTGCAACTTCCTGTGCACCAATCGGTACCATGACTGTTGTAGCCCCACCCTCATTTCTAGCGCTCTAATCCTAAGAGCACAACCTTTGCACTGCACTTCAGTTTTTGCTGACTCATGCTTCTGTGATAGCTCATTTTTAAGAGACTATTTTCAATTCTAATCTAGTTGGCTTTTTACCAATCATATTAGCCGATGGAAAAACTATTGGTCGGTCAAAAAGGAGTTCTGTCTTTCTCCAGTCTGTGATTTCTTTTTTGCTGCTTCTCCTAAATGTATCCAATAGGGATGAGATAAACCAAAGAAGCTTCTTGTAAGAAAACCATCCCTTTAGTACGTTGGAACTTGTAGAGCAATGTGCAAATCTAATATGCAGTTTTCTGTTTACTCAGAAGAATCAGCAAGTGAGATTTAGGGGAAGATGTTATCAACAGGTTAGTTTACTGTTAACCCTGGTTTTTAGTAACAAGGTCTCATTCCATAAATGGATCTGTGATAAAATAGTATGAGTTAGTAATGAAAAAGAAAATGTCTTAATGGAAGCCTATACTGATCATTTTCTTCCTTATTCTGATTAGGAGGTAAATGAGACTCCTTTTACAAAAAGTACCCACATCCTATATGTGAAATACTTTTTTTTTTTTTTTTTTTTTTTATTTATTTATGAATTTTTAAAAATTTTAACAAGCATTACAATCTTGTACAGAAAAGTACGATCAAGAAAACATATCATTGATTATTCTCAAACTTGAAAATAAATCAAAATTACATAAAAGGTAATAAGTCCGACTTAATCATACACTAGTCCTCAACAATGGATCCAAGATTAAGGAATTAGGAGTAAATATAGTACAATAAGAAATTTAAGCAAAAGACGTCATCTGATGCTGAAAGAGAGCTTAATTAATTGATTAAGACACAGATGTTTCTCCTTTTTCTAGGTGCTTCATAGAGAGGAAAGCAGTCAGATGAGACGGTTCAAAGAAAATATATTTAAGGGAATTATATCTAATTACACACTTACAAGGATATCTAAGAAAAAATAATCCCCCCATCTGGGTCACACCAGGTTTTAACAATAAAAATTCCCTCCTTCTTTTCTGAGTTTCTCTCGAAACATCAGGATAAATTTGAATATGGAAGCCAAGGAAATCCCTGGATCTATTTTTGAAGAAAAGTTTAAGAATCCAATCTCTGTCCGGAGCCAAAGCTACAGTCAGTAAGAGAGTGGCTGAGCTAGCCACCTCTCTATCAGATTGTTCCAATAAAGCTGTAACATCCAAAGGATTTTCCTGTGGTCTGCCATCACCATCTTTTTTTTGAGAGTCCTGATTTTTTCTATTGGGCAAATAGTACACTCTTGACAATGGTGGAAATGAACCCTCTGGAATTTTTAAATTTTCCAGAAAGTAACGTTTTATCATTTCTCCTGGAGGAATTGACGCAACCTTCGGAAAATTAATCAAACGCAAATTATTAAACCGACTATTATTTTCAAGCACTTCCAATTTTCTTCTCATATTAAGGTTATCTTTCACAATCAAATCTTGGTTGCTCTTTAACATTTTTAAGTCCTTCTTTTCTTCTTGAATCTCAGTTTTTATAAGTACAATGTCCTGTTTAACAATTTTAATTTCTTCTTTCTGAACTTGTAATTCTTTATCCAAATTCTTTATCTGAGGACTGAGAGAATTACCCAAACTAGAGACCAAATCCCATAAGGATTCCAATGTAACCTCAGGGGGTCGAATAGGGGCAAAGGAAAGTACCTGTGCAATATTAGTTGGTTCATCCGAGTGTTTTACCTCCCTTGAGCCTTGTTGACCCTCAGACATGGTTGTCCCGGTTGCTGGTTCTCTTACAAGGAGAAATTCCCCTTGTGCTGTTCCTTGTAGCAAGCCCTCCGCTTCGCTGGCCTCTTGAGAGGAAAACTCTGCCTCTTCAGACATGCTCTCCTCCCTCGGAGAGCTAGCTCCCAGCGGCAACGGCTGTAGGGGAGGCGTCCTGACGTCGGGGCTCAGCGTGACGTCCAGCCCGGGGATATCCGCCGAAGCACTCCTCTCAGCCGGCGCTCCCATCGGGCGATTCCCCAAACGACTCGGCTCGCTTTGAAGACGTCGGAAAATGTCATCGACGGTAAGGACTGCGGGGCTCGAGCGCTGGGAGGCTCCACCAACGCTTCTACCCCTTCTCTTCGGCATTATTGCGAGTAAGGTAAAAAGACACCCTCCAGCGTCTTTTCAGCAACAGGTGGCGGCAGCCATCTTGGATCTATGTGAAATACTTTTAACAACCAGTAGGATAGTGTGATAGACATTTCAAGGCATCCAAAAAAATACAACTGCAACCTACAAGTGTGGACCGCCTATATTACACTGTTGTAAATGTTGACAAGGTACAATATTGTACTGTTGTCTATAAATCTGTGCTCTCTCAGCATCGGTGACATTATGCTATTGGCCTCTATGCCTACTTCAGTTCTTTCTTTCCTTATTTATCCTCATTGTCCTTGGGCTCATTTAACACAAACTATATTTCCACTATGTCCCCTTGAAATCTCGCTGGCATGGATCTTTGCGTGTAAAGAGGGATTTCCCAACAATCATCATTGTTTATTATATCAAATATAGATGCGGTCAATGTTACCACCCTTCGAACAAACCTAAGGACCCGACACGGTCCGTGTTTCGGTAAACACGCCTTCCTCGGGGATGCTTGTGCTGGAGGATTTGATGGGTTGGTGGGGTTTTCTGGTATTCTTCGGGAGGGTGGTGGGGGGCCTTGAGTTTTCTACACCCAGAGAGTGGTGGAAAAGTGAAACACTCTTCCATAGGCTGCTATAGGGGAAAACACCCTCCAGGGATTCAAGACAAAGTTAAACAAGTTCCTGCTGAACCAGAACTTACACAGGTAGGGCTAGTTTGTTAGGGCACCGGTCTTTGACCTAAGGGCCGCCGCGTGAGCGGACTGCTGGGCACGATGGACCACTGGTCTGACCCAGCAGCGTCAATTCTTATGTTCTTATGTCCTAACAAATATAAATAAAGATTGTTAAGAATATACAATTACAGATGTGTAAAGACATGAAAAATGGACATATGGTGTAATGATAAATGAATAAAATCAATAAAAACCATAACAACCAACTATCATAGAACACTAATGACATAAGTAATGTGATAAGGTGACAACAGGACCCCTGAGGAAGGCGTGTTTACCGAAACATGGACCGTGTCAGGTCCTTAGGTTTGTTTGAAGGGTGGTAACATTGACTGCATCTATATTTGATATAATAAACATAGCCTGCATCCTGTACATTTTGTCGGCAGTCCTTTTTTTGTGTTTTTTGTTTGTTGAGCTATTTTCACTGCAGTTTCTGTTGGATTGTTTTCCTTCATTTTCTCTCCAAAAATCACCATTAACACATGTATGCAATCTACATCTAAATGCTGATGTTTCCACATGGGGTTGCTTCTTAAAATAACCTCATAAACTCCTAGCTGTCTTTATGAAATAGGTTCCTTCCTGCCCTATCAATCTAGGTGTTCTGTTTTAAAATTACCCTCCAGGTGTGCAGACCAAGGAGGTGGCATTAGTCCCAAATTGGTAAAATGCTGAAGAACTTTATTCCTAGTTTATTGGGTTGGTGGAGTATTTCATGACTGGTTTAGGTTTTACTGGTTTGTAGTTCTGCCAGTAAAGAGGGTGACTTCCTTACTGGCTCTATCTGATCTAATACTAGGCTGTAAAGGAGACGATGCAATACAATTTTTATTTGTATACCGTCAATACCTCCATGAAGTTCACAGTGGTTTACATGAGTAATTATGGTGATACAAATTAAAAAACAAGTATTACAATATTTAGAAACCATTCGTAACCAAATTCTTGAAAATGATAGGTATATTTTTTTGCAACATTTAAAATTAGATTGCTGGTTAATGTTAGTTGTTAATGCTTTCCACAGTTTTGATGCTCGATATGCCCATGTGGAGTTAAAAGTTCTATTGTATCTAATGTTCCCAATAACTGGATACTGAAAAGTATCATTGTTTCTTAGGAGTTTCTCCAAACTGTATTTTATCAATAGACTACAATAGAATGTATAAAGTATTCTCCCTTCTATAGGTAGCCAGTGTAATTCACATACATAAGGTATAATCTTATCACTTTTTTTCATTCTGAAGTTTAATCTAATTCAGGGGTGTCAAAGTCCCTCCTCGAGGGCCGCAGTCCAGTTGGGTTTTCAGGATTTCCCCAATGAATATGCACGAGATCTATCTGCATGCACTGCTTCTGTTGTATACTAATAGACTTTGTGCATATTCATTGGGGAAATCCTGAAAACCTGACTGCATTGCGGCCCTCGAGGAAGGACTTTGACACCCCTGATCTAATGGCTGTATTCTGAAGCGCTTGGAATTGGGGTGTTTAAAAAAAAAAATTATAAATTTAGGGCAATCTAAAAAGACGACATTACAATAGTCCAGTTCAGACAAAAATAAAGATTGTACTAATAGGTGGATTTGATTATTCTCTAAGGGGTCCTTTTACTAAGGTGTACTAGCTGTTTTACCGCGTGCTAAATATTAGCGTGCGCTAAACGCTAATGGTGGTCAATGACACGGTGACAAAATTCATCACCGTTCCCGTCCCCGCGGATAACCGCGGGAAATAATCCCATGTCATTTTCTAGTGTCTATTTCAACCTCAGTCCTTCTAAACCAGCATTCTTCAAAGCAAAGCTTGTGGGTCAGTGGTTGTGCCTAATTATACTCTGATTCTTATGGGAGCCAAGGATAATGAAGCCATTGTGACATCACTGATGTGATTGGCTCTTAGGCACTGGTGGAATGAGGCATTATGACATCACAATATCTGCTCTGGATACCAGAGACTGTCATTCTGTAGTGTCTATTTCAACCTTTGTCCTTCTACACCAGCATTCTTCAAAGCAAAGCTGGTGGGTCAGTGGTTGTGGCCATTCATACTCTGATTCTTCCCTCTCTCCTTAAAGAATGACATGAAGATGGTTTCCCGCGGTTATCTGTGGGGACGGGAACGGTGATGAATTTTGTCACCGTGTTATTCTCTAGTGGTCATCTGTTCAGTTTGGGTACCTTTGTGGCACTTACTGTAGATGCTTCTAAAAGAGGTCTAGCTCTGAACGTCTAAGTTCTGTCCAGGACGTCTTGGAAAGAGTTTGACTATCGCCGCAAGATGTCCAAATTAAGTCCACCCTAAACACACCTAGAACACACTTCCCAGCATTCCCCCTGGAACTTTGGCTGCACAGTGGGAGAAACGTCTCACTAGATGTCCACAAAATGGGTCTTGATTATCGGCACTTGGATGTCCCGGCAATTTAGGATGTCCAAGTGATGACTTAGGCGGTTTTGTGACATAGGGCTCCTTTTACTAAGGTGCGTTAGCGGTTTTAGAGCACGCTAAAATGCAGCGCGTGCTAGCCACTACCGCCTCCTTTTAAGCAGGTGGTAATTTTTCAGCTGGTGCATGCTATAGCGCATGCTAATCTGGTGTGTGCGCTAAAAACGCTAGCGCATTTTTGTAAAAGGAGCCCATAGTCTTTTTTTTAAAATTATTTTTAGTTGGAAAAAAAATGATGTACTTTTTGTTATATTTATATGTGCTTGGGGATTAGAATTTGACTTCATACTAGAAGAAAAGGAAAATTTCAAAGTGTGGTGCTACACTCTGAACTTTCAGTTTATCCCTTTATCCAAATGTTAAGTTATGTTATGTACAATCTTATATCCCGCAGAAGCCTCATTAATTGGAGTTCTAGGCAAATTACCGGCAACATATTGTTACATAGAATTTTGTATAGAGTTGATCATGTTATCAAATTGTTGTCAAATTATACATATGAGGAGTTGCTGAAAAGTTCTCAGGCCAACTAAGAAGAGAATGACGTGGATATGGTTCAATCAATGATCTGAAACAATGTCAAAACAGAGAATTTTGTTTCTGCAAACTGGCGCTTAATGAAATAAGATAACACTCTTTTCAGCTACAGCGGCAAAATAACACTCAGAATTTAGGAAGTTGGTTCATTGGGCTGAGAACTTTTCAGCACCCCCTCATGTGTAATAAAAGTGAGCCCAGTATAGGACAATCAAGTCATTGTGACATCACTGAAGTCTTATTGGTGGAATGAGGCATTATGACATCACAATCTCAGCTCTGGTTACCAGAGAAACTCTTCACATTACCAGGGGGTATGAAAAAGTTCTCAGTCCAACCAAGAAGAGAATGACATGGATATGGTTCAGTCAATGATCTGAAACAATGTCAAAAACAGAGAATTTTCTTTCTGCAAATTGGCACTTAATGAAATAAGATAACACTCTTTTCAGCTACAGTGGCAAAATAACGCTCATAATTTATCCTCCCCCCCCCCTCCTTTTACAAAACCACGCAAGAGGTTTTTAGGGCTGGCTAGCGCACTGAATGCTCTGTACTGCTCCAGTGGTCATAGAGATCCTATGAGTGTCGGAGCAGCGCAGAGAATTCAGCGCGCCGACCAGCGCTAAAAACCTCTTGCATGGTTTTGTAAAATAAAGGGATTAGGAAGTTGGTAGGTTGGGCTGATAACTTTTCAATACCTCCTCGTACAGTCTGAGGTAATATATCACAATTAGCGGTTGACCATTAACATTGGGGTCCTTTTACTAAGGGGTGCTAACTGATTTAGCATGCGCTAATTGTTTTAGGGCTCCTTTTACGAAGGTGCGCTAAGCGTTTTAGCACAAGTACCGGATTAGCGTGTCCTATAGTGCGCGCTAGCCAAAAATCTACCGCCTGCTCAAAAGGAGGCAGTAGCGGCTAGCGCGCATGGCAATTTAGCATGCACTATTCCACGCATTAAGACCCTAGTGCGCCTTTGTAAAAGGAGCCCTTAGTGTGCACTAAAGATTAACACGCACTAAATGCTAAGACGCCCATAGGATATAATGGGCGCCTTAGTGTTTAGTGCATGCTAATCTTTAGCGTGCGCTAAATCGGTTAGCGCACCTTAGTAAAAGGACCCCTTTGTCTTGGTTCGGGTGACTTGTATTATTAGAATGAGTTTCTTTGGACCCCTGGTAGGGGTTTCTTAAAAAGCTATGTTTTTAGATTTTTGCGGAACAGTATGTACACTGTGGTTGTGTGAATTTTGATGGGGAGTTCCACACTATTGCCATTGGGTAGTTGAATGATTTGTTGTGAGATACCTTGCATTTTATATCTTTCAGAGTTGGGAATGAGAGTGCCAGGTTGCTAGAGTCACATTGGTCCGCAGATCTACTTAATAGTTCAGTAAATCTGAGGAAGCTGTTAGGGACATCACCATATACCAGGGGTAGGGAACTCCGGTCCTCGAGAGCCGTATTCCAGTTGGGTTTTCAGGATTTCCCCAATGAATATGCATTGAAAGCAGTGCATGCAAATAGATCTCATGCATATTCATTGGGGAAATCCTGAAAACCCGACTGGAATATGGCTCTCGAGGACCGGAGTTCCCTACCCCTGCCATATACCGTTTCAAATAGTACGCAGCATAGTTAGAGTTCTATTCTGTTTTCTAACGCTAACCAGTGTTGTTCTATAGGCAGTGGTGTGACATGGTCAAATCTTGAATTTGTAGTATATCCAAGGTTCCACGTTTTATTAAATTTTTTTTTTTTTGTAAATCTTTATTGATTTTAAAACTGCGATAGTGCAATACAAATGGTAAATCATAAAAAACTGCACAAAAACACACTATTAACAAACAATAATTAAAATTAAACAATCATTTTCTCCTCTTCTTATCCTAGTTATTAAAACAATAATACATATGATATGATTTTAATATTATAATGAAATAATTTAACTCCTCAAAATACATTAATCCTTTAATGATGTATGGAGTCCATTGACTAATTTTATTGCATTATAATTAGGATTATGTTTCTTTCTTTCTTTTTTCATTAGATTCCTTGCACATCCAGGAAGGGTGGACGGGAGGAGGGTGGGAAATATATTTTGAGGAGTTAAATATTTCATTTTATTAAAAATTTTGATAAAACACTTATAAGTATTTCTAAGCGATTTACATTAAACTTTAGGGTATAAAACCACATAAACAGTATTGGGACAGACACTCACTTACTAGAGATATAGGAAAGGGGGTTGAAACTACAATTTTGATAGAAAAGTAATACTAAAAGGAAAAAAACATATAGGAAAGGGAGACTAGTAGCCTTATAAAGGCTAGTTTCAGGTTGTTATAAAAACCTGTTTGTGACTGTAATTGCATAATATAATAATTTAAAGTTCCCCCCAAATGTTTAACTCTGAAAGGCATCGTTGAAAATTGTTAAGGATGCTTTTAAATTTATCCAATTGTGTTTCTTCTCTTATGAATAATGGAAGGTTATTCCAAGTTTGTGATGCAGTTATAGAGAAGATATCGGCTCTTCTTGTATTTATAAATTTCAAAGACAGGAATAGACAGGAGATTTTGATTGGCGGATCTTAGTGTTTTTGATGAGGCATAAGGTATCAATAGTCTATCGAGAAAAATGGGTTGGTTTGACTGCCGGGTTTTAAATGTTAAAAGAGCTAATTTAAAAGTTATCCTATGGGGAATCGATAACCAGTGTGCATTTTTCAAAAGTGGTGTAACATGAGTATATGAAGCCAGAGGCAGGGGGTCACGTGATGCTCGCGTGCTGACCAGACGCCGGTGAGCCGAGCTCCATTCCAAGCCTCTGAAAACACCCCCGAAATAGCTCTCAGTCGGCGCAAATCGCCCTTTATTTGCTCCATCCAGCATCGGGAGTCTCCTGCTCCTCGGGGGCAACTCGGTGGTGAGCGGATTCGCTGGGGCCGGTCGGTATGCCGATAAGGACCCCGAGGCCTGGCAAAGAGAGATCTGCTAAACCCTTGAAAATGGCGGCCCACAGCCCGATCGCAGCAGGTACGGCCCAGCACGATGCAGACATGCAGGTCTCGGTCTGCCACCTCTCGAAACTCTTGGACGAAAAATTGTCAAAACTGCATGCAGTGCTGGAGGAAGTGAAAGACAGCATTGCGGGTCACGCTGCTCGCCTCCAGCACGCTGAAGAACGGATATCGGCACAGGAAGACCGGGCAGAAATAGTGGACGGACGTCTGGCGGCCTTGGAATCTAAAATTCAACAGCTGGACGATCGGGCTGAGGAGGCAGAGAATCGTAGCCGCCGAAATAACCTGCGGCTTATTGGGGTGCCGGAGTCTGTCCGTGATGCTGAGTTGGCAGACCTGGTGGCCACGTGGCTGCCTCAAACCCTCGGACTTCCATCCTCCATGGGCCCAGTGCATGTGGAACGGGTACATCGGATAGGGGCACCACGCGCTGAAGGAGCCCGACCACGACCAGTCATAGCTCGCTTCCTCAACTATGCTGTTAAGGCTCGCATCCTGGAGGCATACAGGCGAGCTCGCTCCCTGGATTACAATGGCACCAAGATCTTGCTCTTTCAGGATTTCTCCATCAGGCTCTCGGAAAGGAGACGGGCCCTGGCGCCTTACTGTACACAGCTTCATGCCAGAGGGATTAAATTCACTCTCCAATATCCTGCTAAAGTGCGCATTCAAACCAACACTGGGGTAGTCCTGATGGATACTCCAGCAGCGCTTCGCTCTTACTTGGAAGGGCTGCCAGCCCCCTGAGAGGACTGGGGCTGCTGACAGCTTGAGTGAATTGTTATCCCAAACTCCTTGGGAGGCGGCGGACTTTATACCAGTTGCTGGGACAGAGAGAGAGGGATCTTTGGTCCTGCGCATGAGGAGCGCTGGCTGATGGAGGATTCTTTCCGCTCTTGGCTCCTGGTTTCTGGACAGCTCCGTACCAGGGGCTATCTCCCTGCTACCTGTACCTGGGGAGTCCTTTCTGTAGCCTATGGATTTGTTTCCACATTTTGGGGGGTCTGGATCTATTGTTCTGCAGCCTGCTGGGGAGTCCTTGTTGGGCATTATGTTTTCTTAATACTTGCTGGAGCGAGTTTGTTTACATTTATTACTTTTGTGCTGACTGTATAAATATCATGCTGCACTTTGTTTATGGGGGGAGGGGTACGGGGTTTTGGTTACATCATGGTTTTCTGGTTGGGTAGGGTACTGGAAGGTTGGAGTATGTTGTGGGGGGGTGGATGGGATGAAGAGGGGTGGGGGGGGAGTGTGTCGGGGGGGAACGTATGGGGATGTATGAATGGAGTCTCGAGAGCACCGGTTTTTTCTCATTTGATGGTACAGGTCATCTTTGGGGATTTGATGGGGGGGGGCCTTGCTGGGGGGCTCTTCCTCTTCTCTTATTTGGTTGACATTTCTGCTCCTATGGTTATTTGGTGGGGGGACCATGGTTAACTTGAAACTTTCCTCCCTTAATGTAGATGGGATCCATTCCCCGGTCAAACGAAAGAAAATACTCTCCTGGTTTCGCAGGGAACGTATTGATATTGCATTCCTACAAGAGACCCATCTCACACCTGTAGAACATGAGAAACTTAGGAGAGATTGGGTGGGGGAGGTATACTATTCTTCTTATAACGCTCGTCAAAGGGGGGTAGCAGTCTTGGTCCATAAGCAACTCCCGTTTCAATTGCATAAGGTTATACAGGACAAAGAGGGCCGATATGTCTTAGTGCTGGGAGAGCTTTGGGGAAGGCTTTATCTTCTTTGTAATGTTTACGCCCCTAACATTTATAATCACAGCTACTTTTCGGGGTTGATGTCGCGGCTGGCGCAGTACCCGGGGTACCATGTCCTTGTGGGAGGCGACTTTAACATCACAGCGGATCCCTCTCAAGATTGTGCCCCCGCTAAGCGCTTCCCTAAGGATCACTTGGGTAAAGGAGTTAATTTTCTGACCACGCAGTTAGGGCTCTTAGATATTTGGCGTCTATTCCATCCTACGGAACGTACTTATACGTTTTACTCCAATCCCCATAATCTTTATACACGTCTTGACTACTTCCTGCTCTCTCCTGCGTTGCTGCCCATGGTTAGCGCTGTAGAGATAGTGGAGGTTCCTCTTTCTGATCATTCTCCTGTGACACTATCCCTCCAAATTACTGCTGAATCTTCCGCGAGGACATGGCGTTTCCCGGGATACCTTTTTAAGGATCTTGCCTTTCGTAGATACCTTAGGGAAAAATGGCTGGATTACTGTAGCACCAATTCTGATCCTGATCTTGATCCGGGGCTTTTCTGGGAGGCATCCAAGGCAGTACTGCGGGGCTTTGTTATCGCTTATGTCGCGGGTAAGAAAAAGAAACTGGAAGCGGAACTGTTACAGCTGTCGGGCGAGTTCCAGCAGTTGCGAAGGCGCCATCAGGGGACCTTGCAGGAGGCCGATCGTATTCGCTTACGTACACTCCGACAGCAGATAGATGCGATCCTAACACAGCGAGCGGAGAGGGATTTGTACTTTCGTCGCTATAATCTCCACAGGTGGGGGGGGAGAGCTGGACGGTTGTTAGCCCGCCTGGTCCGCCCTCATCGAAAGCGACAAGTCATCACCGCTATTACTGATATGCAGGGTCACACTCATACAACGGAAACACACATACATCAACAGTTCGTGACGTATTATAAGGACCTGTATGCAGAGCGACCCTCGACGGATACGGATAGGGACCGTTTTTTCAGTGATGTCATCATTCCGAGACTCCTCCCGAATCAGATTCAGGCTCTGAATGCTCCCATTACTAGTCTCGAAGTGGAATTGGGTATAAGAGAGCTTAAATTGACTAAATCACCTGGGCCAGATGGTTATGGGCCGGAATACTATAAAATTTTGTCTGACGTTATATCTCACCCTCTGGCAGAGGCTTTTAACTCTTTGCATTCCCACAAGGGGTTGGATCGCTATAATCTGGCACATGTTGTTCTGCTGCCCAAGCCGGGCAAGGATCCGTCTCAGGTGGGCTCTTATAGGCCCATATCACTTCTTAACCAAGATGCAAAATTGCTCGCAGCGATACTTGCCAAACGTCTGAATGCATACCTTCACCTCCTTATCCATGAAGATCAGGTGGGATTCGTGCCTGGCAGATATGCCTCCATGAATCTCACGAGAGCTTTGATGGCTATCTATTCCCGCAGAGGAGGGGATAACCAGGCAGCTATTGTAGGCCTAGATATGGAGAAGGCGTTCGATAGCATCTCTTGGTCTTACCTTTTTTGGGTCATGGGGCACTATGGGCTGGAGGGCATGTTTTTGGACTGGGTGCGCAGTCTTTATTTTTTGCCCATGGCTAAGCTTCTTATTAATGGACAACTTACTTCACCCTTCCCGCTTGAACGTGGTACTCGCCAGGGTTGCCCCCTGTCCCCGCTACTATTTCTTCTGGCTATAGAACCACTGGCGATTAAAATTCGATCTCATCCTTTCATTCATGGTATTCAAGTTGGGGCTAAGGAGAGCCGCATTAACCTTTTCGCAGACGATATTTTGTTATATTTAGACCACGCGCCCTTACACTTACCGGAGGCTCTCTCGCTGGTTCGAGAATTTGGCGCAGTCTCAGGCCTTCGAGTTAATTGCGCCAAATCGGAACTCTTGCCTCTGGCTTCTCATAGACATGAGCCCTGGCATGATACATTACTGATTCCACCGGTTCGGAAGCCTATGCGCTACCTTGGCGTTTATTTGAGCACCCAATCTCATCTCCTTTACCAGTACAATGTTCTCCACCATATAGAGACTATCCGTACTCTTTGTGAGAAATGGAAGGACTTGCCTCTTTCCCTTTGGGGCCGTGCGGCGTTATTCAAAATGGTGCTTCTCCCAAAACTTTTATATCCGCTTCAAACGATTCCGCTTTGGATTCTGAACAGAGATGTCCAAGTCTTTCGGTCTATTCTTCTCTCATTTTTATGGCGACACAGGCGGGCTCGAATCAGTTTTGATACCTTGTCCCTGGACTCTAGGCTAGGTGGTTTGAATCTCCCGGATATTCGCAGGTACAACGTTGCTTCCCTGCTGCGCTTTGTTCATGAGGGCATCTCTGGCCATTATAGGTACTCCCCTCCAGGTTGGATCCGTGAGTGGTGTGCTCCTCACTCCTTTGTCTCTTTATTGCATTTGTCCCCCCGATCTTTTCCTGGGGGGGATCATCGATTCCTCTTTCTGAAACCGCTAAGACAGGCCTGGTGGTGGTGGCGGAAGGCACAGGGGCGAACCCCACAGGCATCTCCTTTTTTGCCTCTGGTGGGTAATGTAGATTTCCTCCCGGGAATGGGTACCTCAGGGTTTCAATTGTGGGATTCCCGGGGCTGTGTCAGCTTGCGACATCTCTCCGACGAGGGAACGGGGACTTTCCCCACCTTTCCACACCTTCAGACACGCTGGGACCTCCCAAATACGCACTTTTGGGCCTATCTGCAAGCCAGACATTACTTTTTTTCTCTAACTCGGAGGTGGGGAGAGCATTGGACGATGGGGAAATTGGACTCTTATTTGGCCCTCTTACCTTCTCAGACAAACACTTTGTCCACCTGGTATAGGCTCCTTAAAAATGCTCTTCCCCCCTCCTATCTGCCTAGGCTGGCGGCCCGGTGGTCGCGAGATTTGGCTCTTGAAATTCCTGAGGCCCATTTTTTGGACCTTTTTACTAACCTTACTCAATTCACGGGATCCATGGACCTTAGGGAAATGCAATATAAGATCCTGCATCGGACTTACATCTCTAGGGCCCGGGGACATGTCATGGGTTTATGGGATGATGACACTTGCACTCATTGTCAGAGAGAGAGGGGCACACTACTGCACATGTTTTTGGAGTGTCCCCATGCAGCTTTATGGCTCCAGGTGCTCCCGTTTCTTGAGGATCTCCTTGGCAGGGCCATTCCCCGGTCTTATGGCCTCTTATTGCTGGGTGACATGGGGGAAACATCCGCTGCAGGCTTTACCGCACCATATCAGAAGTTTTTATACACTGCACTCTTAGCGGTGAAAAAGCTGTTGCTTGTCCATTGGGTGGGGCCTGAGCCCGCATCCTTCCCTCACTGGCTTCACAAAATGCGGGAACTAGCAGCTTTTGAACTTCACACTCATGCGGCCTCTACTGGACGTGATAGGGTCGTATACGTTTCCCTGTGGAGAGCATTTCAGGTTGCGGCTGACTCACAACCCCCGTAGTCTTGCCTTGTTTGATCCCCTTTTGGGATATGAGTGGCTCCTTGACTGGGCCTTCTACTATGCACCATGACCGGTGACTCTCGAGCTTGGTTGCTTGTGGTATGTCTGTGGAGTGTTAGGTGGGTGGATGTTGAGGATGGTGTGGACTGATTGAGTGGGATAGTTCTGTATGTAGGATGAGTGGGTGTATGTAGGGTGTGGGGTTTCCACTATTGAAAAAATAAAAAATTGTTTTTGCGGTCTCTCTTATCTTGAGGAGGGTGCTTTATGGGGAACCTCTTGCGACTCGTTTAGGCGAGACTCTTATTTCTCACACCGTCGCTAGGGTGTGCCTACATGTTGGCTGTTCCGATAACACCTCCTCTGCTTTGAGGTATTTGTATTTCTTATTGTTTTGCTTCATTGCTATACCTGTTATGTGGCCCCTTGCCGGACCACTGTTGTGTGTCTTTTGACTGCTTTTTCAATAAAAATTATATTAAAAAAAAAAAGAAGCCAGAGGCAAAAAAAAAAAAAAAACAAGAATGAGGCGCTTATGAAGTAGTAATCACCAAAATGCTCTTATACTACAGTAATGCATGTCATTTATACAACAAAAAATGTTTATATTATGATCTAGTTTTATAGAAATAAGAATGAACCTCTGCATACAGACATTTGAAAAATACTGAATTTTAAAAAAACCAGATGATCACATGCCTTGAAGAAAAACAACATTGCATTCTTTTTGAGTTCTATTTTATATGTTAAAAAAAAAATAAGAAGAACCCTTTTTTCATGGTCATAAACTTGGTCCCAAACTCTCTGCAGTGGCTCAGGGGCCGATGCAGAAAGCTACTGTGAGCCTAACCACTAGATTACTGCGGGTTGTACATGCATGTCGACGGTCAAGCAATGCAAAGAGGGCTTGAGCGTAAGAGCTAATTTGCATGGAAGACATGACTGAATGCTGCGTTAAAATGTATAGTAACAAGGCCATTTCTCGGCAAAAATGCTAGAACTAGGTGGCATGCAATGAAGCTACTAAGAAGTAGATTTAAAACAAACTGGAGAAAATATTTCTTCACACAACATGTAATTAAACTCTGGAACTTGTTGCTGGAGAATGCGGTGAAAGCAGTTAGCTTAGCAAGGTTTAAAAAAAGGTTTGCATAATTAATTTCCTAAAACAAAAGTCCATAAGCCATTATTGAGATGCCTTAGGGAAATCCACTGTTTATATCTAGGTTAAGTAGAATAAAATATGTTGTATTCCTTGGAATCTTGCCAAGTACTTGTAACCTGGATTGCCACTGTTGGAAACAGGATACTGGGCTTGATGGGCCTTCGGTCTGTCCCTAGTATGGCAATTTTTATGTTCTTATGTGGCTTTTGCCTCACAAAAGTGGCCACCAACGATAGAGGAATACTGTGTAATCACTTACTAACGGAAAACCAAAATAAACACAGTGGAATAGAGACTGAAGGACGCAACAAGGAAAAAGACATTGTTCTGAATTAACTTTCCAGCTGATGCGGAGGCTGAATTTCATACTCTACTTTTGAAAATTCAAAATCACAATGATACAGCCATTTGCTGGTCAGAAACATTATGGGCTCCTTTTACTAAGGTGAGCTTGCTTTAGTATTTTTTGTTTAGCGCATGGTTACCACGCACTAAAAACGCTAGCGCACCTTAGTAAAAGGAGCCCTATATGTGACTTGCTGCTTATATATTCCTGCTATAGTGAACAAAACCCTTGAGAAAATTTCCAGCGAAATGGCTAGGTCACCGTCGGCCCCTCAAAAATAAGTGTTCTACTTGTTGGGGGTGGTTTGTTGTATTATATTACTGCCTCTAGGTTCTATTTGTAAAACAGCAAAATTTTGCTTTATACAGTAGAGTCATTACAGACAGCAGGTTCAGTGTGATTGATTAAAAAGAAATCATTAAGTATTTTTTTTCCACATTCTGGTGCCACAACGAGGTTTTGACCCATGATAAGAACCTGACCCTATCAGATTGTCATTACAAAAACTCCATTTTTTTTTGACAAAGGGGAATTTAAGGTCTTTTTCCTCTTTGCGTCCATCAGTATCTATTCCATAGTGTTTATTTTGCTTTTGCCTCACAAAATGCACAAGAAGTTTCCAGTAGGTCAGGGGCAGTGTAGAAGGGTTAGCAGAGAGGATTTGGGGGGGGGGGGAATTCATCAAGGGGAATGCTAACTTATTTAGCTTGTGCTAAATGCTAAGTCGCCTATTATGTTCCTGTGGAAGTCTTAGCATTTGGTGCACTATAATGTAGTTAAACATGCTAAATCAGTTAGCGCCCTTTGATGAATTCCCCCTTAAGTGCCAAATTTTAAGATTTAATTATAACAGGATTCGGAGATTGGTGTTCTGTATACAATAGTGCATAGTGTCGGGATCTGCGTTCAACTTGGAGCCCAAGGACTTCTAATCAACTGAAACTTAGGGCTCCTTTTACGAAGGCGCGTTAGGGCCTTCACGCGCAGAATAGCGTGCGCTAAAATGCCCCGCGCGCTAGCCGCTACCGCCTCCTCTTGAGCAGACGGTAGATTTTCGGCCAGCGCGCACTAATCTGGTGCGTGCACTAAAACCGCTAGTGCACCTTCGTAAAAGGAGCAATTAGTATAAATCCTGGCATGTGTGTTTGACATGGCTCCCCAGTATCCAGTTAGTGAATGCCCATTCCCCCCTTCCCCCCATGGCTAGGACCTCTTTTGAGTTGCACTCTATATGGCTTGCGCACTGATCTTTATAGTAAACCACTTAGCAAGATGTGCATGTAAATTTTTTTAAAATTTTGCCAATTAATGCCAATAATTGATTACCACCCAATTATTAATGCTTACTCCAGTGTATCACGAACGGTGACAGGTCAAAAGTGCGCGAGGATAAAGGCGCGTGGACAACTGAGCGCAGGGCTTAATCGCGTCAAAGAAAACCCGTATTTTAAAGGGCTCTGACGGTGGGTGTGGGGGGACTCCCCCACTCTACTTAATAGGGATCGCGCTACCTCACGCTGCCATGTTGGGGGGCGTGGGGGGTGTAACCCCCCACATTATACTGAAAACTTAACTTTTTCCCTAAAAAACAGGGAAAAAGTTAAGTTTCCAGTAAAATGAGGAGGGTTACAACCCCCCAAACCCCCCACAACGCCAGCGCAATCTCTATTAAGTAAAGTGGGGGGGTTCCCCACCAACACCCCCCATCGGAGCCCTTTAAAATATGGTTTTCTTTGGCGCGATGAAGCCCTGCGCTCAGTTGTCCGCGCTCGTTTGTCGGCATGCCTTTGTCCTCGCGCGCTTTAGACTATGCACCCTCAGCAAACCCCAGGTGTGCCCCGAGATACCGGCGAGGAGGAGGAGGGCAGGCGCGGGCTGACTGCTTACAGCACGTCCTGCAGTCAATCAGCGGGCGCCTCTCCTCCTCGCCGGCGCCTCTGCTCTTTCTCCTCGCCTCTCCTTCTGCAGCACCCCCCCACTGCAGTAACAGGAGGTTCAAGGCCACAACTGGAGGAAATCCACACGGGCACGGACATCGATGTGATGATGTCACACATTTGCATGACATCATCGTGTTGACATCCGAGCATTTCCGGGTGCCCTCCAGCTGCAGTCCCAAGATTAAAGTTAAAAAGTTTGTGACACACTGGCTTACTAGCGGGTTAGTCAATTTAGTTATGCATGCATCTCAGGCGTGCGTAAATTTGCATGCCATTTGTGGAATCCGACCCTTAGTGTGAAAGTTCTGCATGCATAAAATTTGCATATACTTAGCTTTCCGCATGGTATGGTATTACGCTCCTGACAAGCCTCGTGCTCACACACTCAGTGTAGCTCTACTGCGTGGCTTTCTGCATTGGCCTTAAAGATGACCATTAACTGGTTTTCCTGAGCAGAGGTCAGGTCACAATTTCCAGTATCGTAAAGCACTGATTCTAATGACAGATACAAGATACAACAACAAAAACAGCGGAAAACCAAGCCATTGCTGAGCCAACCTAACACCCCACCTCTGTTCTTACTGAAAATGTTATTTTCTCTGGACAGACGATAATGTTAGCATGTTTAGAGTAAGACTTTCAGTTTCGATGACTTTTTTTTCCCCTAAACTCTAACATCAGTTCATTTTGTTATGTGGCAACCACAGTTTTGGATGACGCTCCCCCTGGCACACAGGAGTACATTATGTTACGGCAAGATTCCATCCAATCAGCGGAATTAAGGAAAAAAGAGTCCCCTTTTCGTGCTAAGTGTCACGAAATCTTCTGCTGCCCTCTGAAGCAAGTGCACCTCAAAGAAAACACAGAGCCAGAAGGTTTGTGTACTACAGATCCGTGTCTTGTTTGCTAGCTTTTGATTTCTGTTTCTCGTTTTTGTTTGTTTGATTGATTTTTGCTCGTCTGTCCGTGTCCCTTCCCCGTCTCTGGTGTGCTGTGTTTTACAGCCTATGTCAGAACAATGCAAAGGATGCAGGAAACAAAATGTGCTTGGCCACCCCCCCCCCCCCCCCCCCCAACATCTCCTGCTTGCCTGTTAATGCCTTCTACCAGTTCATTGCAGGGCCCGGTATACTGTAATGCATGTGCACCGGTGCAGAACAGGAGAGCCACATTGCTTGTCCTCCAATAAATATGCCACATTTGATTTTCTTTGGGTTTTGCAGTTTTCATGCCATCACACATATCCTTCCTCTGGCTGCTAGATTGGCTTGCTTAGTCCCAAAAGCATCCGCCCTAGTCCATTGTTTCTGCTGAATGTTTCAAAGGCTGCACTGTGCTGAGGAATGGCACTATTAGATGAGATCACCCCAGGAGTCTTCCCAACTCTTTCCCACCTCATAAGGCTTCTGCGCTGTGCTTTAAGAATTCGCTGGCACAGCAGAGGGTGGGCGGAATGCATACTGCATTGTGATTGGAATGCATGCAGCTAGAGAAGTACTTTGTGAGCAAGATGTTTTCCTTTTCAGACAAAACAAATGGTTCCGAAGAGGCTGCATTCGATCGAACCAAAATGGCAGGGTTGTTGGCAATATCACTAAATCGCTGATTTATAAATGATTCTCTTGCTCGTTGACAATCGAACGCTTTTGCATTTATTTGTAGAAGTGTTGGCCTTAAGGCGAGTCATTCGGTTTCAACTCAGTTCTAGTCTTCAGAAGGAACCGTAATAACATGACAAACAGGTGGGGGGGAAGCGGATACCACGTGGGTGACCCTTTCTTTCCTCACACCTCTTTAACTTTGCTGGCTTGAGCAGCGCATCAAACCTGTGGCCCACCTCGGACACGACTCTCCCTCTGACATCACTTCCTGGTCCCGTGACCAGGAAGTGACTTCGGAGGGAGAGCCAAATTTGGCATGAGCAGCAGGTTGGAGCTGCTGCTTACGCCAGTGAAGAGTTAGAGGCAAGGGGGGAAGGGGAGGGGCAGGGAAGGACGGAGAAGAGATGTGCTGACGCCCCCACCAAGATGGCACTGTCTGCCCCCTCACTACCCCACTGTTACTGAGAACATGGTGAATAGTTGCTATTTACATTTGTCTATAGAAAGGTACAATATAACAGTATAGAAATGTGTTAATTTTTAAAAAAAAATTTTTAACCATTCATACTTAGAACAAAATCCCTTTGCTAAGCAGTAACTTTACTTTTGGTTTTAGCCAGTTTGCATGGGGAATTTCTGACCTTTCCACCATATCATCCACCCTGCCTGATAGATACCTGTAACCCTTGTGAACGAACCAGGGATGTCCTTGTCCCTCCTGGTAGTCATTCCACACCCCACCCCCTCCCCTGCCCTGAGGCCAGAGAGACTTAAGATTTTAAAGAAAGAGTCAGGAATTTATTTATATATTTAAACAAAATTCATTTATTACTGACTACTATTGTAATCTTAGGGATTTATAAGCTTGGGATACCCTGGACCAAAAAGACATACAATGGTGCTGTCCTTCTGAGAAGCGTGAAACCAAAGGGTGGGGGCAGGGGAGGGGGAGTGACGGGGAGGTGATACAAGGGCTGGCCTGTGGTGTGGTGGGAGGAGTATAGAGCCGTGTTTCCCAAGTCAGTCCTGGAGCACCTCTTTGCCAGTCAAGTTTTCAAGATATCGACACTGAAAATGCATGAAAGAGATTTGCATACAATGGAGGCATTGTATTCAAATTAATCTCGTGCATATTCATTGTGGATATCCTGAAAACTTGACCGGCAAGGGGGTACTCCAAGACCCACTTGGGAAACTCTGGTGTAGAGCATCTGTGCTGAGGAGGAGGGGAGGGGGAAGGAGTGAGTTGAAGACAGAGGGGGAGATGGAAAGGGAAAAGCCTGTAGCAAAGCTGACTCAGTTAAGGGCAGGGCCCCTAGGAGTGTGCGGCCCTCTGCGGACGACCCTGTTTCCCCTGTTTGTGGCTGACCCTGCCTGAGGCATGCATTTTCCACAGAGGCCTTGTCCCCTTAACAGGTCTCCATTCACCCTTCCATCCATTTGATTTGACTTAATATATTTATATACTGCCACCCTAATACTCGTAGCAGTTTACAAAAATGACATACATATGACTGTAAAATCCATACAAACACAGAACGAAACCCTACACTAACTAGCATCAGTTACACAATCATTTTCCATATCCATCTCCTATAGACACCATACATGCAATCAGAGCTTCTTACTCATATGTCAGGAGAATAAGCCTTAAGGATTAACTGTTTTCAAACTCTTTTTAAAAAGCTTTCATATTGTGCTCTAAATGATGATAACATATTCCATAATTTAAGGCCCATGATATAAAGTATAGTACTTCTATACTCTTCCAATCATCCTGATTTATTTATTAGGCTTTATTAACTGCCTTTTCATCTAAAATGGTTTATAATACATTGAATAGTAATCAGGTACTCTTGGGTATTTTCACTATCTGTCCCAGCTGGCTCATGCTCTAACTGTGGTACCTGGGGCAGTGGTGAGTTATGTGATATGTCCAGAGTCACAAGGAGCAGGCTGAGATTGAACTTGCAACCTCATGGTGCTGAAGCAGCAGCTCTAGCCCCTAGGCCGCACTCCCGTCCCATGTGACTACACATCCCACAATGCTACCGCATTGCTCCAACCCAGTGTATCGTAAACTTTTTAAGCTGCTGGCACACTAATCTCGGGGCTGTGGCTGGAGGGCACCTGGAAGTGCATGGACGTCGACACGATGACTTTCATCATGTCAACGTCCATGCAGGCGTGGATGTCTTCCAGTCGCAGCTCTGAGCCTCCTATTACTGCCAGTGGGGCGGGGGGGGGGGGAGGGTTGAAGCAGAAGGAGAGGTGAGGAGAAGGCGCAGAGGTGCCGGCGAGCAGGAGAGGTGAATGTGCCGGCTGACTGACTGCAGGACATGCCTGTCGCCGTGAAAGGCACGTCCTGTAAGCAATCAGCCAGCGCTGGTGTCTCTCCTCTTCGCCGACATCTTGGGGCACACAGTTTGCGATACACTGCTCTAACTGGTTGGTAAAGATGCAGTTTAATAACCCAAACCACCAAGGTCAACTTATTCAAAGGCACAGGATTTTCATTTAGAGGAAAGGGCATTGATCCCTCCTTCCCACACTAGAGCTGACAAATAGTGCCATTATATGACACCATGTAAGGTGATCATCACACATTTAAAGGCCAATAATAAATAACAATTTAAAGAGTGAAGAAATAACAGCAAATCAGTCCAAAACTTAAGTCACACTCATAAAGTCACTTCATTTTATTAAATATGAATAAATAAGTAGTTAATCTTCCAATAACATTTCGGTGCAACTTCATTTGTCTTAGAGGTACTCATAGTCAAAAATCATTTCAATAACTCAATATATAATGATCTCAGCGGCTACACTCAAACTGTCTTTTTCATGTATAGTTTGAGTAAATGTAGCAAGCTTCCTCATTGGTCATAATTATTTCATTGCTATGAAAAAACTCATTAATGCCTATAGCAGACTTATCTTAGGCAGCAGGGAGGGATTCCGACGTGAATTCGCGTTCGCTATTAGCTGTATCAAGGATAGTCCCCTACAACAAACAAAGAACGCTATTAGAAGAACCCAAACCCATAACAGTTCACAATAACTATTCAAAAAAAATAGCTAAATCGTATGTATTCTCACCATAAAGATCAGATCACCACACTCTCCGTGCTGAGCTAATACGGTGGCCGCGTCTTCCATGAAAGGTGAAGCACATCTTTCACTCTGCATAATGGCGTCATCCAGTTGCTTATTAGTCCACATTGCTACATAGAAATTAAGGTCAACAGACATAAGAACATAAGAACATAAGCAGTGCCTCCGCCGGGTCAGACCATAGGTCCATCCTGCCCAGCAGTCCGCTCCCTTGCCACCTTGGTTCCTCACTGAAGTCATGTCTTCCTATCGAAGTCCTAACCCTCCGGTCTTGCACATGCATGACCTGGTTGGGTTTCTATACTTATTACCTGGTTAGCTTTCTATACTTGTGTTACATGATGTAGGGGATGTAGGGGATGCCTTTTTATTTGACTAACCCTCTCCTTTGAAAAGCCGCGCCAGCATTTTCAGCGCCGGCCATGGCGGTAACCGCTCTGACGCTCATAGAATTCCTACAAGCGTCCGATCTGTTATCGCTGTGGCTGGCGCTAAAAATGCTGGTGCGGCTTTGTAAAGGAGGGAGGGGGGCGACACTTAGGGGTCCTTTTACTAAGGCGCGCTAACTGATTTAGCACGTGATAAATGCTAAGGTGCCCATAGAATATAATGGGCCCCTTAACATTTAGCATGCGCTAAAAGGACCCCTTTAACTTGTTTGTGACTCACATTTGAAATTACACATTATACTGCAATGTTAATGTGGTAGTAGCTTTTTAAAAGCAGTAAAGAGGTGGTGTTTTTTTTTTTTTTTAAAGTAGAATAGGAGCATAAGGGGTAATAATCAGAAGACTGTATTTATTTATTTGGTATTATATCCCATCCTCCCCAAAGAGCTCAGAATGCGTTTGAAAATTGTTTCCCCCCCCCCCCCTCAATAAACTGGCTAGAAATGCAAATGCTGGACGATAGCTCGTGTTTAACGGCACTGAAAGTGGGTGTCATGGGGGTTGGGCAAGGTTTGGGTGGAATGTCATTTAGAAATCACCCTGTGTAATTTTGGATGCTTGCTTTGCACCATTTTCTTTTTTTAAAAAAAACTTTATTTTGTTTTTAATGCCAACAAAAAGTGCAATACAATTTATATACAAATAATGATAATCAACCAAGCACTTATAATCAATCAGTATCTATACAAAAGATAAAAAATTCCCTCCCCCATCCATCATTACCATCAGGATTAATACCAAAACAAAAGATATACCCCCCTCCCGCTCCCACCCCCCCTGGATGTGTGAGTGAAAAACAACGGAAAATAAAGGTAAAGGACAACTCTAGCAAATCTACAAAAGACGTCAATTGACCCCCAAACTAATTTGAATATCTTATTATGCCCCAGCATGTTAGCACCATTTTCAACGCAGGTTCAACTTTCATCTATGCTTTGTACCCTTGCTGTGATCACTAAGCTGAATTTTCTAAGGGGCATTTCTAGCCTGTGCCTACAAAGTGCCCGTCAACCTACAAGCTCTCTGTGGGATTTAATTATTGCGTTCATAACGGATGATGATAAATAAAGACCAAGTGGCACATCCAGTCTGCACAGCTGTCTTCTTTTCTGATTTTCTACCACTTTAGACTGATGAGCATATGTATTCCTATCCTTAAACAAACACCCTGTTTGCTCCTTCACCCTCCCCCCCTTTCTGCATCTTTAATTCAGGTTCTCAGCTCTCTTTCTACCACTGTCCCTCTGGATCTAGCCCAGGTATGGTTAAATTTCAGGATACTGCTGGCTTCACCATCTCTGCTGACAAATCATTCCAAGGTCTTGAAATATTCTTTTTCTGTTCTTACAAGATTCATGCTTCATCTAATACTTTGGACCCCTGCAGTCTATCACTGTTCTGAGAGTTGAGTCGGTTCAACGAATGGCCTCCAGGATGGTCTCGGGGCTCAAAGATCTCCCGTATGAGGAAAGGCTGAACAGATTGCAGCTATACTCACTCAAGGAACGTAGAGAGAAAGGAGACATGATTGAAACGTTTAAATATATCACGGGCCGCATCGAGGTGGAAGATGATATCTTCTTTCTTAAAGGTCCCTCGGCCACAAGAGGGCACCCACTGAAAATCAGGGGTGGGAAATTTCATGGCGACACCAGGAAGTTTTTCTTCACCGAAAGTGTGGTCGATCATTGGAATGAACTTCCACTTCAGGTGATTGAGGCCAGCAGCGTGCCAGATGTTAAAAGGAAATAGGATACACATGTGGGATCTCTAGAGGGGTAAAATCAAGGGGGGTGGGTCATTACAGTGGGCAGACTTGATGGGCTATGGCCTTTTTCTGCCGTCATCTTCTATGTTTCTTTATAAACCTATGTAATAATGCATGCAGCCACAAATTCTAATCTGATGGTGTCCAAAGCATCAAGCCTCTGGGGGTGGGGGGGGGGGGGGGTACAGGCCAACAATGTTTCTGTCATGTCATTTCCAGAAATTTTCATGTTATTAAAGAGTTTTCCTTTTTTTTTGTTTTGTTTTTTTTGTTAGTGGAGCAATATTGTTAAAAGGGCATATTCTTTCAGAAAGTGCAGATATTCTTTCAGAAAAGTGCACATAATTAGGGCTCAATATTCAGCTGCTAGCGCTGACTATTTTGTTCCTGCTGATGGTGTTATTCCCAGATAATCAAGCTTCAGCTTTAATGGCCAAATTCTATGTATAAACAGTGCCTGACTTAAATTTCTTAAACTCCCGCCCCCCCCCCCCCTTTTTTTTTTTTTTTTTTTTTAACAAAAGCCTATTGCAGTTTTTAGCGCTGGCCACGGCGGTAACAGCTCCGATGCTCATAGAATTCCTATGAGCGCAAGAGCTGCTACCCCATGGCCGGCACTAAAATCTGCATGCTAGGCTTTTGTAAAAGGAGGGGCTAATTAGCTCATTTGACACTTTTGGTTGAAATGCCATTAAAAAAAATGCTTTAAAAATTAATTTGCTGGTAAGTGCCTACCTTGTTAGGCATCTACCACTTTGAGGTAGGTATCTTCTCTGAAGCACCTACCAGAAAGTACCAAGAAAAACCCTGGCCTAAATGGGAGTGTGTCTAAAGTTTCAACACCTTCTGTCACTTAAGACCACTTAGGTGCTCCTAGGTGTGATTCTATAAATGGTGCCTTGAGGATGATTGACGATTGTGCTCAGTGGCAGCGACTGTATAATTGAGAATACAGCTGTGTGTTTATTTTTTTAATCTGCAAAAGTGAGGCCACCTTACGATCGAAGATTGCACTGGCTTCCTATTGCTGGCAGTGTGATGCTTAAGTTTGGCTGTATTTTTTGGTGACCTGTCAAATGCGTGCAGAATAAATGAACGCCGACAACTGTGCCCCAACATTTGTGCGCACGACAAATTTGCACGGGGAGGTCCGCCCCGACTGGATACTTTTTTGTCTTTTTGAGGGAGGGGTGGGAGGAGAGACCCCCCCCTGCACTTAAAGGATTCACTTCCTATCAAGTGTTAGGGTTAGCTTTACAGCATGATTATGGGAACCCTTTTAGTGGATATCTGGAGGGCCCTGAATTGCTGAGACTCCTCAGGCCCCTCCCAAGGGGAGGGGCCTGAGGAGTCTCAGCAAATCAGGGCCTTCCAGATATCCTTCACGGGCCGCAATTGTCCTGCACGCACTGGTCCATGCGCGCAAATGTCAGAGCGGAATTGTCCTCCACGGATTTGTTGGTGTACCGTATTTTATATAAGGTCTCACATGGCGTGGTTCCGATCTTGTGCATCAGTTTCATTTTGCTTTGCCCGGTCACTCCACACATACTAATATTTTTTTTAGTTCAAACATTTTATTGATTTTAATATACAGTAAAACCTTGGTTTGCGAGCATAATTTGTTCCAGAAGCATGCTTGTAATCCAAAGCACTCGTATATCAAAGCGAATTTCCGCATAGGAAACAATGGAAACTCAGACGATTCATTCCACAACCCAAAAACTTTAATACAAAATACTATACGTACTTGTATTGCAAGACCTCGCTCATTTAGAACAGTCACTACACTCCTGCAGCGTCAGAGAGAGAACCATTGGCTCAGTTGTGATGATTTGACGCGTGTATGCTGCATGTACTCGTATTGCAAGACTTTGCTCGTTTAGAACAGTCACTACACTACAGCGTCAGAGAGAGAAGAACCATCGGCTCAGTTGTGATGTGTGTATACTGTATGTATATACAAAACATTGCTTGTATATCGGTGTCAGGTCAAAAGCGCGCCGGGACAAAGGCACGCGCAGACAATTGAGCGCAGTGCGGAGGTGCGCGCCGCAGAAAATTACTGTTTTTACAGCTCCGACGGGGGGGGGGCGTGGGGGGGAACCCCCCCACTTTACTTAATAGAGATCGCGCCGCATTGTGGGGGCATTGTGGGGGCGTTGTGGGGGGTTGTAACCCCCCACATTTTACTGAAAACTTCACTTTTTCCCTGTTTTTAGGGAAAAAGTTAAGTTTACAGTAAAATGTGGAGGGTTACAACCCCCCAAACCCCCCACAACGCCGGCGCAATCTCTATTAAGTAATCTGGGGGGGTTCCCCAACAAAACCCCCCGTCGGAGCCCCTAAAAACTGTAATTTTCTTCAGCGCGCTTCCGTCTTGCGCTCAGTTGTCGGCGTGCGCCTTTGTCTTTCGCCGACTTGTCTATGAACCTTGTATATCAAGATAAAATTTAATCAGATGTTTTGCTTGTCTTGCAAAACACTTGCAGACCAAATTACTTGCAATCCACGGTTTTCTGTATATTACTATTTTTGCTTACCCCTCTATGAACGGTCGCTTGCGTAAGAGACATGTAGAACTGCTGATTTCTTTTCAGGCTGCTTGCTTGGAGCCTCATTTTCGGCCTTTATTATTGACTTTGAGCTCTTATATGCATTTCAGAAGACTGTTAAAAAACTTATTTGTATACTAAGTTTCTGTTAGATTGATGCTATGTTATTCGCTGACGATGTTCATTTCTTTTCACTTAGCCACATTTAACTGCAAGATTTTGTGGTTTGCATATAAATAATTCATTATGGGGTCCTTTTACTAAGGCATGCTAACCAATTTAGCGCATGCTAAATGCTAAGGCACCCATTATATTCTGTGGACGCCTTAGCATTTAGCGCACGCTAAATCGGTTAGCCCACCTTAGTAAAAGGACCCCCTATGTTATGTTATCAGAGTCTAAATATCTGGTTACTAGTCTTATAGCCCGTTACATTAACGGGTGCTAGAATATATGTGTGTGTGTCTGTCTTTATTTCTTTCTCTCTCTCTCAGCCGCTTTCTGTATTTCTTTCTTTCTGTCTTTCTTTTTCCTCGGCTGTCCACCACCACTCCTTGCCTGCTCCCTCTGTCCATTCTCCCTTCCTTTTACCTCCCCTGTGTCCACCACCACCCCTTCATTTCTCCCCTTATCCAGCAGAAGCCCTTCTCCCTTTACCTCCCCTCTGTCCAGCAGCACATCTTTCCTGCTCCCCCTATCCAGCAGTAGGCCTACCTTCCTTTTTCTGCCCCCCCCCCCCGGTCCATCAGCACTTCTTTCTTTCTCCCCCTGTCCAGCAGTAGGCCTCCCTTCCTTTTTCTGCCCCCCTGTCCATCAGCACCCCTTAACTCCGTTGGCGTCTGCCCTCCGCCACAGCCGCCTCAAGCCACCGTGGCCTGCAGGTGCCGACAGCCGCCGCGCGCGACTGAAGCTGACAGCTGCCTCAGTAACGTTTCCTCCATCCCTGCCACCGCCGCTGCTTGAGAGGCCCGCAGGACCGAAGGCGGTCAGTGTGTCTGGGGCTCAGGAGGAGGAGTCCTGGTGTCGTGCATGCGCACTCCTGCCGACCACTGACCTACAGATCAGGGATCGGGGAACATGCGGTAAGAGTGCACATGCGCGCTTAGCATTTTATTATTATAGATTGCTAAGCTGGCTGACACATAGCCACTGAAGTCGATATTCATCGCTTATGCTCATGATTGTTTGACCCTCAAAAGTTATGTATGACTCAGTAAACAAGATCTCCCCACCATTTTTCTACCTGTTGTCCCCAATCTGTATCTGTTCCAGAATAAAGTTAAGAGACATAGTGATGTGCTTGCACACATATTAGAAAGCTGTGGGGGGGTGGGGGGTTATAACAAAATTTGCAGCGTAGGACTATGGGCTTGATACATAAATATATTTTTGCATACACCCAGAATGGGAGAACAGATTTAGGAGGTAATTTTATGAGAGATTTCTACAAGTAAAACTGAGTGGCTATATCATACTCTGGCTGAAGTCTTTTGCATTATTTGTTTGTCCAGTCTGCTGTGTTTGCATCACAGATCATCTGCCTCTCCTATGTTCCTTTCAGAGGTAAGGCCATAAATTGACTTAAAGACTAATCATGTTATCTTAAATTTAATTCTTGATCTAACAGGTAACCAATGCAGTCGATTTAATAATGGGTTCCTTTAACTCAAAGCCTTGTAAAGTCCAGCGGTCTCAATCATCTTGTAGTTGCGAAGATACCCTGTCTGGTCTTTTTCTTCTTTTTACTGGTCCCTGGATGAACTGCCAGCCTAACCATTAAGCAAGTTTAGATGGTTGCCTAGGGCAATAGTTTCTGAAGAGTAGCAAGAGCAGCTGCAATCAAATCAAAACAATAGACCTAAGAGGAGGTGCTGAAAAGTTCTCAGCCCAACCAACCAACTTTCTATATTCTGACCGTTATTTTGCCACTGTAGCTGAAAGGAGCGTTATTTTATTTTGCTGAATGCCAATTTGCAGAAACAAAATTTTAAGTTTTGCCATTGTTTTTAATCATTGATTTTATTGATTTTTATTATTTATAGACCACTTATAGACTAAGGGGCTCATAATCGAAACAGAAAAAACGTCTATAAACTGGCCTAAATCAGCACTTGGATGATCAGTGAGGCAAGTCGTCCATGTGCCGATAATCGAACCGGGTTTTAGACGTATTTAAAAATGACCTAGGCCTTCACAGTGCTGCTGAACGACCAGAGCTAAAAGGGGTGTGTCAGGAGGAGTGTCGAGGGCAGGATTTGGGCAGGACTTAGGGCTCCTTTTACGAAGCCGCATTAGCGGTTTAATGCACGTAACAGTGCGCGCTAAACTGCCGGCCACGCTAGACGGTAACGCCAGCATTGAGCTGGCATTAGTTCTAGCCGCATAGCACGGGTTTAGCGTGCGCTAAAAAGCTGCGTGTGCTAAAACTGCTAACGCGGCTTCATAAAAGGAGCCCTTAGTCGTACTGCATGTAAAACCGAAAGTTTTGCAACACTGCCTAGACGGAACCTGGACGTTGTGACTTAGGCCATCTAAAACCAGGTCTAAGTCCACAGAAAGTATCCAAAGTGACTAGATAAGCACTGCAGACACAAAGTACAGACCCCACACACTGCCCCAGTAATCACTGCCCCCCTTCCCAATAATCGTAATAACAACTTTACATATCTGCCTCCAGAACATCAGCACCTGGCATAGGAAAGACTAGTAGAGCTGCACAGAGGTGGCTTAAGTGGTCTTGGGAGTGGGTTAGTGATCCATGGAGAAGAGGACCCAGGCCCATAAGCCACTCTAACACTGCATTCAAGGTGAAACATGTGCACCCCCCAAAAAAAAAACCAAAACCCTTTTGTCCTGCCATATAAGTGGCTCCTGCAGCCATAAGGGCTATTGGGGTGGTAGATAGGTACGTCTAGTAGATTCTGGGGGTGTTTTGGGCGGCTCACCATAACCTATAAGGGAACTGTAGTGAGATGTTTATGTGGGACCCTTTTTGTGAAGTTCACAGCAGTGCCCTGTAAGGTACCCCACTACTCTGGTGCCATGTCTGGGTGTTCAGTCCATCACTTTTCTGGCCCCTCCCGTGCCCAAAAGGTCTTTTTCAAGGCGTTTGTGACTTGGACAAATTTTTGGACGAAAATGGGGTATAAAGATGGACTTAGTGGTCTGGGCGATCAGACAGCTGGACGTATAGTTGGATGATTTTCGAAAAGAAAAAAAAAAAGTTGGATGTATTTTTCTAAAATGGACCTTTTCCCGTGTCTGACTGGGCGACTTGCGACTTATGCCCAAAACGGACTTAGACGTTTCTTTTGATTATGCCCCACTAAGTGGTTTATATTCAAATACTCAAGTACAGAATTTCTCCCTTTCTGTCCCAGTGGGCTCACAATCAATTTATCTGCTTGGCCATGCATGGATAAGCACCCCAGATTCATCTGTTATGCTCCTGTAAGACACTCTTAACAAGATATGGTTCCACAAAATACCTCAGAACCCTCTCTGATACTGTGTCCTGGACCCCTGGTAGTAAAATACCCCAAAATCACACTCAAAAATGGGTACCCTTGGGGAAAGGCCACTGGGTAAAACAAACCAATTCCTCAAAAATAAACCTTTAAAATAATTAATCCTTCATTCCGCAGTCTGGACTTCTCTAGTGGGATGTAATGGTTCTAGGCTTACCAACCACCAAGATGCTCAACTTGATTTCCTTCAACTTGAACCTTTATGAAATCCTTGACTGATTCCCTGCAGGCTTCTGCTGCTTCCCATAGATACTCATCATTGGACACTCAAGAGCAAATTCTATAAATGGTGTCCAAATTGTAGGCAGCGGTAGGCATCCTACCGCTATCTAACCAGACAATCGAGATGCACATTAAAAAAGAAAACACCCCATGGCAGGCAACCTACATTGTAGGTGTTTTCGCGAGCCTAGAGAGATGAATAGGGTCGCCTAAGCTCACCCAAGGCTAGGCATGGGCATGGTTTTACCCAGAAGAGACCTTAGGCAAGCTTAAGCAGCCCTAGGCATCTCCCTAGCGCTACAATAGGTGTCTGAAATGTAGGCCAGCAAAATGCTGGTCTACATTGCAAATAGACACGACCGCTAAGTCAGTTGCATCAAGGGAATCTCCCTGTCGCGATCAGTTCAGCAGCAGTGAACCCGTTCACCCCCTCCCCCCCACACCGTGAAGTTGGCCGGCAATAGGGATGCCCATTCTCTCCTGCCAGAACCCCTCAAGCCCCCCCTTGAAAGGAGGGACGCTCACTCACTCCTGCCACCACCCCTGAGACATCCCCTGGCAGGAGGGATGCCCACTCCTTCCTGCCACCACCCCCTGAGACATCCCTGGGCAGGAAGGATGTCCACTCCCAACTACAGCTGGCCCCATCATTCCCAGAACTCCACCAAGATTCCCCTGCCACCCCTCCAACCACCCTCGTACCTTTCTCTGATGTCTGGCAAAAGGGAAGCCTACTCCCTGCTGCTGGCGGGCTGCCACAACAGAATGACAGGCCATCCCTTACCGGTTCATCTTGGGATGAACCGGGGAGGGGCCTAAGGCTCTAATTTGCCCAGGTGCCTAAGGCCTCTCCCATAGGAGAAGCCTTAGGCACCTGGGCCAACCGGAATCTTAGGCCTATCTCCCAGTGCATTCTGGGATGCACTGGGATTGGCCTAAGATTCCGATTGGCCAGATCCTTTAGGCCATATTACAGCCAGGTAAGTATGTTCCTGTGAAAATTAGATTACTATAGTGCTAAAAGTGTTCAAGGAGGATCTTTAAATAATTGTAAAGACACTCATGCAAGCTTTCAATATCTGATTTTTGTTTTCTCTGTAAAACTCAGAGCCTCAAAATAAATCAGGCTCACTTTGGCATTTTCATTCAAGGGGTACATAATGAGAGGAGTGTTTTAAAGAAGAGCCAGAAGGTAATCATATTCCAAATCATATCATTCAGCTCTGGGCTTTTGCCTAAAGTTCTGTTTTTCATTTATTGTTTTTAACATTCAGACTTCTTGAGGACATACATGATCCTTATAGCCAGAAAAATAATACCATAGAAAGCTCTGGTTTGCAAAATGCATCTGGGATAGCATCTGCTAATGGAGCAAGGCAATCTCTTTCAGCCTCCAGTAATCGTAATTATATGAAATTATAGTGATTCAAATCTGTATCACATCCTCTTATGCAACACTAACACTGTCATAGTTTTTCTCAATTCTAGAAATAGAATCACTGGCATTGAGAATCTCACTCCACCCATCGGATGTTGAAGAAATGGTAGGACATCTAATTTCTTTAAAAAAAATTTTCTTTTTACATTCATCATTTTGTTTTTATGCTTGTCCCTTCCCACTTATCCATAGCCATCCTCTTTATTTTTCTCATGCATCTCATAATGTGTCCACGGGGGTAATGCTGCAGTACTGCCAAAGCGCAACGCAAGGTTAACTGCTGTTCTACAATGAAAGAAAAAAAATATATAACCTCCATTTTCCTTCTCATTCTCCTTTCCAAAGACTTGTTCCTTACACTTTCAAGCATATATCTTCATTAGCCTTACTTTTCTTTAGAAGGTCCCTTGAAAGACCCGTTTCATATTTTTTATGAATTAGTTATCTTTTAACCTTTGTTTCCCTTTTATTTTTTCTTAAAATAATTTTCTCCTTACTTCTTTCATATTTCCTTAGTTAATCATGCAGAAGAGCATAAGAATAGCCTTACTTGGTCAGACCAATGGTCCATCTAGCCCTTCTAGCCATCCTCATGGTGGCCAATCCATGTCACTAGTATCTGGCAAAACCCGAAAAAGTAGCAACATTCCATATTACCGACCCCATTAGGCCGTCCTCACAATGGCTAATCCAGGTTACTAGTACCTGTCAAAAACCCAAATAGTAACAACATTCCATGCTACTGATTCAGGGCAAGCAATGGCTTCCCCCATGTCTGTCTCAATAGCAGCCTATGAAATTTTCCTCCAGGAAATTGTCCAAACCTTTCTTAAAACCAGCTACATTAACCACTCTTATCACAACCTCTGGCAACACATTCCACAGTTTAATTATTCTTTGAGAGAAAAAATATTTCCTCCTATTGGTTTTAAAGATATTTCCCTATAACTTTGTCGAGTGTCCCTAAACTTTGTAATTTTTTGACAGAGTAAAACATTGATCCACTTGTACCCATTCTATACCACTCAGCATTTTGTAGACTTTAATCATATCTCTCCTCAGTCATCTCTTTTCCAGGTTGAAGAACCCTAACCTTTTTAGTCCTTCTTCACATGAGAGGAGTTCCATCCCCTTTATCATCTTGGTCGCTTTTCTTTTTCTTTTTTTTATTTTTATCAAACTTTTACAATATATCCATCAAGAAAATACAGAAGCTGGGAATGCAAAAGCAATTTCAACAAAAACAAATAATACAGCTTATTAAGATCCTATCTAGCCCACATCAATGTGGAAAAACAGCTCTATTTAACATAAGAGATAAAAATAGGAAACACAAAGAAGGGTTTATTATCCTTCCTACCATATAGGCGTAATATATTTCATCTCCTCTTCAGAAATTTGTGATTACTTAAGTAGAAAATAAAAAAGGAAAAAAAAAATCATCCAGATGGTTGTTTATCAAACTGGATTAAAAATTGTTCTAATTGCATTGGGAACTTCAATAAAAAAAAGTTGTTTTTCTTTGAACCTTTTCTAGTTCTACTATATCTTTCTTGAGATAAGGTGACCAGAATTGAACATGATATTTCAGGTGAGGTCTCACCATGGAGCAATACAGAGGCATTATAACATTCTTCTATATCTTATAAAGGTCATTTTTTTCCCTAGTTCTCATCACTTTAGTGCCTGATTCGCTGAAGGCTCTTTTGTAATTCATTTACTATTACACTTTTCTTAGAAACAACTGTACCAGAACTATGAGTGTCAAAACTGTGGCAATATAGAAAAAAAATCTTAACAATTACATAACAGAAATTACAAACCAAGGACACACATGCCAAGATTCTGTAAGTAAACACATTTCTTAGTGCATATTTGACAGGTGGACATACACACAAAAAGGGAATGTGGATAAGACACAACCCCCCAACTGTATACTCATGTGCACCCCATTTCATACTTAGCATATAAAATCATGTGCATGTTATAAAATATTACTTCACATAAAAATTTAAGCACACCACGCAGTGCACATAAATCAGATATGTTATACCTTCTTAAAAAATGAAGAAAAGACCTGTGCCCTGAGGGGTTTCAAAATCTTTTAACCCCCACTGTTATAGAATAAGCCCAATCATGCACAAGTTAGGCGTAGGAATTTAGGCCTGGTTTTCCTTGGCCTAAATAACTGTGCCTAAAAGTTATGGTGCTTATAGAATTGCACTAAGGGCTCCTTTTATTAAGCTGCGGTAGTGTTTTTAGCGCGCGCTGCAGATTAGCCCACGCTAATCCCCACGTTACGTGGAAAAACTAACGACAACTCAATGGAGGCATTAGCATCTAGCGCGCGTGGCAATTCAGTGCGCGCTAAAACCACTAGCGCAGCTTAGTAAAAGGAGCCTTAAACGCCATTCTGGTCAGCATTCATTTTTTGGATGTTGTTCCAGCTGGCACCTCAGAGCGTGACTTATAAAGTATTATATATTAGGTTTGAAACTCTGGGATCTAGATTGATACCATTTGTATGGCTGAAATAAGTAACTGTGTTTAACAACATACACCAGTTGTTCTAATACTCTACAAATGAAAATATTCACCCACTTTCCTTTATAGAATAGACTTCCAATGAGCATCTTCTAGGCACCTAAATCTAAAAGCCCCTTTATATAATTGGCTTCTTAGGGTCCACTAATTCCCACATTGTCTTACCTTTTTCTGCTTTTCTTTCTTATGCTCCTGTTCACTATGGTAGAGGGATGATGTCATAGATGTATTAGCAAATAAATAGTATAGGGCAAATATCAAAACTTATAACTTAACCTTCTCGGACCTTCAGATGGTAATAATACCAGATTTACAGCCAACTTTTCACTTTTCTTTTATCATGTATACCCACTTCACCATTGGTCCACCAGATACTCATTCATAAATTTTTCAAATTGTCAATATATTCATAAACCTTCCCATTCACTTACCTTATTCATGTTGTTGAAGATCAGATTCTGTCCACAAACTGCTTCAGTGCTTACCAGTGCTCCAAAGTGTTATACCTTCCAACAAAACGCTATAGGGATCATAAAAAAAAAAAAAAAAAATGCCAAAAAGTGGCCTAAATCAGTACTTGGATGATCAAAAAGCCAGATCGTCCAAGTACCGATAATCAAAGCTGGTTTTAGACGTATCTAAAACCAGCTTAGGCCTTTCCCCTGCCTCTAAACGCACAGAGTGAAAAGAGGCATTTTTAGAGGAGGGGAAAGGGCGGGAGGTGGGCCGACCTAGACTTAGTCATACAGCAAGTATAACCAAAACCTTTATCAGGTTGCCTAGTCGGAACTTATACATTTTGACTTAGACCAAGTCAAAACAGGTATAAATGCTAAAAAGGGGCCGCTGAGCTGATTGCAGCTGCCGCGATCAGCTCAGTGGCCCCGGCAACCTGCCCAGCCCCTAACGCAACAATTGCGGCAGAAAAGATAACCAATCTCATCTGCTGCGACCCCCCACCCCTCTTACAATATGGGCAGGAGGAAGCCCCACCCCTCCTGCTTACGGCGCACCCCCCCCACACACACACTTAAAATATGGACAGGAGGGATCTGAGGCCCATATGCCTATGGCCCTGCCCACAGGAGGGGGCCTACGATAACTGGGCCAATTCCGGCTGGCCCAGGCACCTAAGGCCCCTCCTGTGGGTGGGGCCTTAGGTGCCTGGCCCAATCAGACCCTAAGGCCCGCCATTCGGAGGATGGCAGGCCTGCCAGCTGATGGGCTTGGGACCCTTCTGCCTGGCCAACTAACTGTAAGTGGAGGGGGATGTTGTGGGTGAGGGGGGTGTCATGGGTGGGAGGCCAATTGGGGGTCACGGAGTTCGGGGGCCGATAAGGGGCTCAGGGGGGCGGTCGTAAAGGGGTCACCATGGGCAGGAGGGCCTGGGATCCCTCCTGCCCATATTTTAAGGGGGGTGGGGGGGGGCGCGCCGTGGGCAGGAGGGTTTGGGCTCCCTCCTGCCTGTATTTTAAGGGGGAGTGCGTTGTGGGCAGGAGGGGTTGTGCTCTCTCACCCATATTTTAAGGAGGGTGGGGGAGTCGCATCTCGGCAGGAGGGGTTGGGCTCCCTTTTGCCCATATTGTGTGGGGGAGGTGGATCATGGCAGGAGAGATTGATTATCTCTCCTGCCGCAATTGCGATCGCCTGAACTGCTGCCAACCGAGGGCAATTTGGGGGGATGATCGCGATCGCTTCAGGGGAGATGAGGCATCTCTCCTGCTGCGATCGCGATCACCCCTCCCCCCAGACTGGCATGAACCGCGGCAGGAGAGATTACGCATTTCTCCTGCCTTGGGTCGCGGCAATTTTGGGGTGGGGCGATTGCGGCAGGGGAAATGAGCCTTCTCTCCTGCCACGATCGTTGCCGGGGGGGGGGGGGGGGAGAATTCTGTAATCGGTGTTGTTTTTGACAGATGCCAATTACAGAATCTAGCTTTTAGGTGAAGGACTGGCCCCTCCTTCACCTAAAAGTTATTGTTTTGGGTGTTTGGGACTTAGGTTATTTTTGGGTTGATAATGTGTTATAAGTTTAGACATAGTAGTAGTCTGGGTGTTTAAACCACTGAACTTAGAGGTTGGCCATTCTCAAAAAAAACCTTATTTTGGACTTTTTTTTGAGAATGGACATTTTCCCTGCTGCTACTTTCAGCGTTTAGGGCCTTAGCCAAAAGGGGACTTGGACATTTTTTTTTTATTATGCCCCTCCACGCATCAGGCCCCTTCGTGAAATTATTATCATTTTCATTCTTCCTCCTTTCTTTATTTTGCAAAGTTCATAAATCCCTTTTCTACTGGTGAGTAATCTCTCGGCTTGTATCAGTCGAATGTTTCCAGTTGATCCTAGTAAGGTTTTGATATATTAGAAATCTATGCTGATTCACTGAACCTTTTCCAGAGTCCCCTCTTTTTTCATGCTTCTTTTGTGGTTAAAAGGTATATATTGACTGATGGGAAAAAAATAGCCAGTTCCTCCTTATTCTTCCTGGTCTGAGATGTCACTGTACAATGGTTTCATGAGCCACAGCTTCCACTATTAAAGTTTGTTAAAATAATATGTACTTATCTTGTGAACAACAGCAACAGGCAGTGGGGGGCGGGGGACAGACCGCTCCTGGCACTTTTCCGCCCCCCTCCCATGCCATGCTCATGCCCTCCCTTCCCACCCCCACCCCATTACCTCTTTAAAGGCCAAGAAGTTACATCAGAGTCAGTGTCAGCACGTTGGAACATAAGAATATAAGAATAGCCTTACTGGGTCAGACCAATGGTCCATCAAGCCCTAATGATTGGGTCAGCCCTGTGTCATTAGAAAATTCATGTCAGTTCTGAATGGTTTTGTACACCTGAAAATAATTATCCTTCTGTATCAAGGAGAGTAGGTTTAAAGGTCTACGAGCTCCACATAAATTCTGAGGGGCAAAGAAAATTAGATTTGCAATACGCAATGACTTTGCCAAGCCTTTAAAGTAGCAAGCCATTTTGCTATACGTGGTTTCTGCTGTATGTGGATGCAGTTATACGCTATGGTCTGATATTGCACATGAATTCAATTCTCAGGAAAATGAAAGCTTTTAAATTAAACCGAAGCTTGAGACTCTGTGTGTAAACAAAGCTCAAGAACATCCGTTCCGGATATTTTGAACATCAGATTTCTAGGTGGAATGTAAGGACTGGAAAACTTGCTTTCATCAACATCCTTTTTTCAAGAGCTACAATGCATTGATTTTCTAATAGTGATTTATCTCTTTTTAGACTGCACAATGAATTAAGTTAGACAATGGGACCAAGGTAAGGCTTTATTTAGCTTGTTCAATAGTAGACAATAGTGCATACATGTAGATTAGATATGTTGATATACTTTGCATCTGAAAGGTCAAGATTACTGTCATTGTAGTGTGGAGTTTGTGAGCACTGATTACATTCTTCATAAGCTACTATATGCTGCCTTATAAATTAAGGTCCTCTTTTACTAAGGTGCACTACTGACCGATTAGCATGCGCTAAATTCTAATGCATTCATGTTAGTCTATGGACGCGTTAGCGTTTAGCACGCGCTAATCGGTTAGCGCACCTTTTTAGCACACGCTAATCGGTTAGCGCACCTTAGTAAAAGAGGGGGTAAGACTATTCATCCAGCCAACATTGAGACTTTCTTTTTTTATTTTTTAGCTGCACACCCATAGAGAGATATTTTTAAAAGGTTGTCCAAGTCAGGATGGGGCCTTCATGTCACAACATCCCAAATGGATGTTTATCTCGTGTGTATTTTTTTTTTTTAAGTTCAATAAGTTTTTTTATTATAATTTGAATAATACATTATCCATTAATAACAGGGGAAAAAGAAAATCTACAATCAAAGTACATAATTACATCGTGCATAAATCCTTTTTAAGCCCACTAAACGGGGTGGGGGGGGGCAGGGTACTAATACAACAAGAAAAAGTAAAAGATAAGATAAAGGAAAGATAAAAACTAAAAAAAAAGATAAAGGAGACTTTCTTTTAACAAGTGAAACAGACAATGATATTGATGGCGCTGTCCATTCTGTTTGAACACAAACCATATGGAATCATGCCGTTAACCTTTATCTGTTAAATGTTCAAATGAATGCCATTATCACAGAATCTCGCATAGACATCAATCTTTCTTCATAGACTTTTAAAGAAAATATTAAATATTCATTTATTTATTTAAAATATTTGTAGCCCGCATATCCAACAATTCTAGGCGGGTACCAATGTTACATACATAATAAAATGGAAACAAACAATATGCACAGACCTGCCATCAGGCACACAAAACATACTAACAATATACAAGCACTGACTGAAAATGAACACGTAAATCTAAAATATCATAAGCATTAAAAAAAATCAGAGCATACAACCCTCTAAAATGAAGGTATTCAGAAGGTACCATTAAAATATACCCCCTCCTTTACAAAGCCATGCTAGGGTTTTTTAGCGCCAGCCGCTGTGGTAACAGCTCTGATGCTCATAGAATTCCTATGAGCTGTTACCACCACGGTTGGCGCTAAAAACGCTAGCGCGGCTTTATAAAGGAAGGGGATAGTACAGAGGACATTTCTGAAATCACCTTTTATCCAAGGCATACTATATTATTTAATAACTACTCTTTAAGCCTGTTACAGTAACGGGTGCTAGAATAGATGTGTCTGTCTGTCTGTCTTTCTTTCTCTCTCTCTTCTTGGCCACTGTCTGTCTTTCTTTCTTTCTGTCTCTCTCTCTCTCGTTGGCTGCTTTCTGTCTGTCTTTCTTTCTGTCTCTCTCTCTCCTTGGCTGCTGTCTGTCTGTCTCTCTGGCCCCCTGTCTGTCATTCATTCTGTCTGTGTCTCTCCCTGGCCCCTTGTCTGTCTGTCTTTCTTTCTCTCTGTCTCTCTCCCTGGCCCCTTGCCTGCCTATCTCTCTCTGTTGCGCCATGCCTGCCTGTCTCTCTGTGGCCCCCTTCTGTCTCCCCTTGAGCAAACCAAGATTGCTGCCTGCCCCCCATCACACCCCTCCCCCAAAGCATCCCCATTTCCCTCTCCACTTACCTGTGCAGCAGTAGCGGCTGGATGCTTCGGTGCACCCGCACCCTGTCCGCTTCGTCCAGGTTGAAGGACACCCTCCTGCCGTTGCTCTCACTGCCGCTCAAACCGCTGCACGTGCCGCATGCACGCCGCACGCAACACAAATCGAACATGGCCACAGAAGCACACAACACGGCGGCAGGGATCACAGCCTCCTATTTCCGCATGCGCGCTTAGGATTAGCTACCTGTTGCTATTGCATTCAAGTAATGAATTATTTTTGTTTCGTTTAAATTAGGGAATGACGGTTGAACCATTTTATATACTTATTTAATTCTGATTGTATCCAATCCTAAGCAGGAAAGTGAAGAAGGCAGTTGGAGAATTATGCAAAAATTCTGTTAAGATCTTTAGGTCCAGTTCCTATACAAATAAACACGGATATATAACAAAATATATTGGCTCAAAGTCAAAAACTATATAAAAAGAGTGGTTTGAAAAGTTTGGTAAAAAGGCAGGATAAACAAGATAGTCTCCATCGAGTGCTTTACACTTAGTCCAGCGAATTTCCAGTTTTTTCATAAGCTATTTTTCCTATGATATGAAAAAAATCTAGAAACTGTTCGGTACATCTCTAAGGCCCCCTTTTATCAAGCCATGGCTTGATAAAAGGGGGCCTAAATTAATAAACCAATATGCATAGCTCTAAATTAATAAACAAACCTATACACAGTTTCACTTTCTCACCTTTTTAGATATTTACTAAATTGGAGGGTTATGTTTAACTTGTTGGTATTCGTGTTCAAATCACTGTGCCTTGCAGTCACACTGCTTTTTTCAGTGGTTCCTGTTCTCGATGAAACTAGTACAGTTCTGTGATCCCAGAATCAAGATCTGCTTAAGGTTCTTTCATTGTATATGCAGCTAAGGCTCGAGGATGGGCCTGCTCAGTAGCCAGTCCATGGTTATGAAATGTGCTACCTTCAGATGTATTGAAATTTAGGAATAAATTGAAGGCATGGTTTCTCCAGGAAGCTTTAGGGCAGGGGTGTCCAACCTGCGGCCCCGTGAAGTATTTTGTGCGGCCCCGGTTGAGGGCAATGCAGTGTTTTCCTCTGCTGCCCTCGGGTGTTTACCGTCTTGCCGGCTCCCTCTCTGTCTTGCTGCAACGTTTGCGCATTTGTGCGGCCCCAGAAATTTTGGGGGGCCAATGCGGCCCAGGAAAGCCAAAAGGTTGGACACCCCTGCTTTAGGGGATAGGCTAGAAGCACCGGCAGACTGGAGGGTGGCCAACGTGCTACCGATTTTAAAAAACAGTTCCAGAGGTGATCTGGGAAATTATAGACTGGTGAGTCTGACGTTGGTACCAGGCAAAATGGTAGAGACTATTTTAAAGAACAAAATGACAGAATATATTCATAAGTATGGATTAATGAGAGAAAGCCAACATGGATTTAGTCAAGGGAAATTTTGCCTCACCAATCTACTGAATGTCTTTGAAGGGGTGAATGAACATGTGGATAAAGATGAGCCAGTTGATATTGTGATCCTCTTTTACTAAGGTGCGCTAACCGATTAGTGCACGCTAATTGATTTAGCAAGCGCTAAATGCTAATGCGTGCATGTTAGTCATGTGAGGGGAGGTGTATTTGGAATTAGAAAGTCGTGGGATAAGATATAATGTCCTATTATGGATTAAGAACTTGTTGAAAGCCTACTCTCTGTTGAGAGTAGGCTTAAATGTTCAATATTCTCAATGGAACAGGGTAAATAGTGGGGGTTCTACTTCACAAACTTCAAGGGTTCAAAAATATTCAAATATCTACCTCCCATGCAAGAAGTTATTTATATCATTGTTAGCTCTTAACTCACAATCGAGATGATTCTTTAGACAAAAAGAATTTGTAGGGATTTTTAAAGGAGGAGGAAAAAGCCTCAGATTCGCACCTGTTGCTGCTGTTTAGCTTACAATCGGGTTTTCCAACAGAGCTACTTCCTCGGCACAAAAAGCCACCTCCTCCATCCATTCCTCCAAATTCTGTTAAATTCTTTTATTTACTTGCTCAATTGTTGTGAACCTTACTTTAAAGATCTAAACATCTAATACGTCAAGAGCCAAACAACTGATGTGAACTTTAAATGTGTGATCCGTGCTGAAATATGAGGGCCCAACTATAGAGAACCTGTTTAGAATCCAGTGGATGGTGACTAACCACACCATGTCATTGGACATTCGGGCTGCCTTCTAAATAGATGTCGGCACATCTATGCTCTCACTGCATTTATTGCGAAGTTAGGCATAGACCAGTGGTCTCAAACTCGTGGCCACCAGGTACTATTTTGAGGCCCTCAGTATGTTTATCATCATCGCTAAAGTAAAATAAAACCTTTTCTTGATCATATGTCTCTTTTGCTATAAATGACAATATTATTCTTAAGACTTAGCCAAAAGGCAAGATTTATAAACTATAAAGAATTTTACCTCCAGCAAAATTGTCATTTCTTTAATAAGAAATTAACTTTTTTTTTTTCTGAGACCCTCCAAGTCCCTCCAAATCCAAAATGTGGCCCTGCAAAGGGTTTGCGTTTGAAACCCCTGGCTTAGACCTATCATTATGGATTCCTTGCATAAAATTTTATGTAGACTGGAAGGTGGGCTTTCTGGCAGACTGGGAGCGGGCAAGGAAGCGATATGTGGAGGAGTAGTGCAGTGGATGTTGATTCTAGGGAACAGGGTTCAATTCCCACTGCAGCTCCTTGTGACCCTGGGCAAGTCGCAATCAATGGCGTAGTAAGAGGGTGCAATCTGTCTAAGGGCGTGGCACCCCTGCTCTTCTCCTTGCTGCACGTGTGTGCCCCTTGCCTTCCCCCTGTACCTTTTTTACTTCCCCGGCGTGATGTCACTGCCCTCGTCGGCATCGGCATTCTCTCTGACATCACTTCCAGGACCTGAGCCTAGCAAGTGCATAAAGTGTGAGCCGTTAGCGACGTGGGCATGCTGCTCAGGCCGTAGAAGTTAAAAAGGGATGGGGAAAAGGGGGGAGGGGCGCCATCATCCCCGGTGCCACTCACCCTTACGATGCCACTGATCACAATTCAGCCTCTCTGCTGTAACTTAGGCCAGAGACAAAGCAGGCCTAACTTTTGTACAGAAGCAGCGATGGACTCACCACTTCCATGTACAGTATATTCAATAGCACCATCGAAGCAGCTGATGTCACTGAGTATCAAGTAAAGCATCACCCCTGACACTTTGTCCAGCAGCCGCAGCCATGGAAAATGCAGCACAGCGTTTTGCTTTGCAAATCTTCTGCCGTTTCACTGCAAAGCTAGGACGTTGCACTAACCAAACTGGCACAAATGATCTTCGAGAAACAGATAGCTCGCGCAAGTGCAAACCGCCGACTCTGTACAAATTGTCGTTTACCATGTGCAATCTGGCAATTGGCACTGCGTTTGCGAACGTAGCCGTTTGTCGACAGGAAACTCATTTAGCAGACACGTGAAGTAGTTGGTGCACAGAACATTCATTTTGTGCACATTAGGCAGCCCCTTAGCTAGAACCAAGGAGGTCCGATTGCTTTAAAAACAGAATACTCAGTGACTGCCGATGGCACAGAGGGCTGCATCTGTCTGAATCGGGAATTTTATTTGTGCACGAGGAGACATCAAACTTTATGAGGAGAGGCAGCAAAATGAGGTCACGGGTGAAAAACTCCAACTTTTAAAATGGCATGCAATTTAATTGTTGTTTGGCTCATCAAGATTTTTTTAGTTGCTATATAGTGAAGCATTTCATTATCTTGAATAACCTTTACATTTAAACTAGTCTATTTCCAAGAAGGCAGTTTAGATAGATGTGCCAGTATCTTTCTGCCGTTCTTTGGCCGAGATGCCATTTGAGGATAAAATTAGAACTCATTGAACCAGAGATGCAGTAGCAACGCTGCATAACCCCGGGTCAGCTCCGTCTTCTAAGTTCTGTATCTCGTAGCACTTGGACTTGATTATACGTTGTGCCTTTGAAAGGCATTGCTACCTTGACTTTGTGACAGCAACATTCTAAATTTAGCTCTGATGAATTGCATGCTGTTTCCTTTGAGTGACCAGCTCTCCCAGTTAGTACTCAGGTTTGAATCCAACAATTTCCGATTATAGCTCTTCTATCTTTTGTGCACAACAAATATCAAGCAATGGTTTAACACAATCATAGTGGAACATAATAGATGATGGCAGATAAAAATCTGCAAGGTCCATCTACTTTGCCCAAGAAGATAAAGTCCTAGTATGTTTTATGATAATATATGCATGCTTGATCTTGAAACTGTCCTTGGCATTTTCAGGGCATAGTTCTCTTTTTTCTTCATTTAATTTATTTTCCCAGTTCCAGGCTGAGGGAACCTAGAAAGAGCACACATTTTCTGCTTTTATTTTCCTAATGTATTAGGCTCTGCAATGGAAACTCGGGGGTAGAGGGTGAGAGGGGAACTTGCTATCTCCTGGGTTGGCAGAGGCCCTGTGGAAACCTCTGGCAATGCGCCTCACTGAGCTGGGATCTGTGGACCAGAGCTCAAGGCTGAAATGACAGGAACTCCTCCTGCTTTAACCGGTACGGCCCGCAGTCAGGCCTACTTAACCAGTCCTACCATACCAATTCAATTTTTATGAGATAATAATAATAATAATTTATTTCTTATATACCGCTATACCGTGAAGTTCGAAGCGGTTTACAATAAAGATACATTTGACAGTACATGGGATAGAAACGGTTTACAATAAAGATACATTTAGTCAGGATATGGGATGCAAGTGGGTTACAGTAAAGATATATTTTGTCAGTACATGGGATACAAGTGGGTTACAGTAAAAAATATATTTTGTCAGTACATGGGATGCAAGTGGGTTACAATACAAGTGGTTTACTATCAAGGTGCATTTTGTCAGTGTAAGGGAAACAGGAAACAGATTTTGTGTATCTCTTATTACTAAACTAGTACTTGATTTGATACGTTTCCAAATAAGTCTTCCACCTTTTGTTATACTTCTTGACTAATCTGAAATAAGAGCACTCACCAGATGCTCTATGTATTCAGATTACCTTTGTGCAGCATGAGCAATTACCTGGTAGGGAGAATAGCCATTTTGTTAGACAAAGGTAGGATAGACTTTCTCATGAAAAGAAAAATGTCTAAGTATCCTTAACTGCTAACTACCTCCCTTGGTCACCGGCAAACTCAGATATTCAGTGTCAGGGCTATATCCAATCACTGGCACTGAATGTCCAGTTTCATTTCAGCTACTGAAGACAGCCAGCCAAGCTGATATTTATTTGCTGGCTGGTAAGACTTAATGGTCAAAGATAGACCTGCTTTTAGGCGCTTGTATCTGACCGCTAGACACCTGGCAACCCAATGAATATCAGTGGTAACCAGTTATGTCTCGCCCATACTCATAACTCTTTTTTTTTTTTCTTCTTCTTTTTAAGTTCAATAAGTTTTATTGATTTTATATAATATAAAACAAAACTAAATAAGGAAAATATCAGTCAAGAAGTATAAAGATCATGACATTCATCATCTGTGATACAAAAGAATATGAAAATGAAAGGACAGATCCATATATGGTGTGCATCAATATTCATGCATATACAGTATTTCGTATGGAAGAGATTGAAGTATATAAGTGTATTCAAGAGACAGTATCTGATATCCAATTGGTAGAAAGAAACCTTATATATCAGATATGTTACACACATTGGAGCAATAATTTAATACAGGGTCCCATATGCTATGGAATCGTCGTAAAGAGCCCATTTTTCGAGCATAAAGCAGCTCATATTTAACCACTATATTAATGTTGGACCACCACAATGAAGGTGTAACCGTATCTAGAGTTTTCCAGTTAGAAGTAATGCATCGTAATGCTAACAAAAGGAGGCCTCTAAGTAGGATACCTTCATCTTCCGTAGTAGGAGTTGACAATGTGTGCATACCAGTGATGATAATAGCATATGATAAATTTTCATGTATACAGAGTATTTTACAGATATCTGACCAAACTAGCTGCATAATTACAGAATAGTGTTTATATGCATATTGGTCAATAAAGGATCAAATAAAACCGCAAACAAGACAGATGCTGTCATTAGTGGTTATTTTCACAGTTTTATTGTTTGCGGTTTTATTTGATCCTTTATTGACCTGGAACCCCTGATAAAGGCGTGTCAACCGAAACACGGACCGTGTTGGGTCCCTAGGTTTGTTTTTAAGGTGGTATTATTAGCCGCACTCAATTATTTTTATACAAATAAATTTAGCCTGCATCATTGTACGTGTCTCTGCAGTTCTCTTTGTTTTTGCTTGTCTTGCAAAACACTTGCAAACCACGTTACTTGCAATCCAAGGTTTTACTGTGTATCAGCTTAGCTTAATTCAAATCCAGGCTGTTCCAGGGACTATTCTACTGACATGAATCATGTTTCGTGCACTGACTGCCTACACATAGATTATGCAAAAGTATGTATCGTTAATTTTACATACTCTATCCAGGGAATTTGAGTTTGATAATTATGGATTTGCATTCGTTTCAGGTTTTTAAGTGTGTTGTCTGTTGGAACAGAACGTGCTACTGCCAGTATTGCCCCAGAAAAAAAACCAAAAAACAAATTGAAAGCCTAAACAAAATGAAAAAATTCCATAAATGATGGGAAACTAAACAAAACAAACTACACACCCTCTATTTGACAAAGCAACTGTGTTTTTAGAATGAGGATAAATTTGCAATCTTATTTGGGGAAAGTGAAAGAAGCAAGATGCTAAGAAAAGACAAGAGCATATAATCAATTTGACTTAAGAAAGAAAATTATGTAATCATGTCTGCAGTTAGTCCACACTGGCTTATGATCCTGTGACCTCTTAGAAGCAAGGCAGCACATTGATTTAGCTTGATATTCTGGTACAATAGTGCTGAGAACTGCATTTCCTGCTGAGATGTTAACCTGAATTTCTGTTCTGACAGCACCTTCTGCAAAAGCAGAGAGGAAAAAGCTGGTATCTTGGCTACATTTCAAGCACAGAATCAATCAGGCCTCTAAAATGTACTAGACCAAACTTAAATAAATCTCTTGTCCACTGCCTTGAATCCTTATTTTTTTGCATGTAACATAGTTGGTGATTGTAGGAACGCTAAAATAACCTGACTGTGTAATATCTTCATTAATCAGGCTCTAAAATCCTGGGAGAGATCCTTGGGACTGGTAGACTTGAATTTTATTGTTTTTTTTAAATAATTTACACTGATGCTATGGAAACACAGTGATGCACAACAGCTAGCTATGATTCTCAATGAAGGTATAGAGAAGGGACAGCTTCACAAATAGCATTGCAACAGGATGTCAGATTGAACTAAAACGTAGCTTCCTTGATGTACAGATTTAGAATGACTTCATGGTGCAATTACATTATGAAAAGATATGGTAATTTACACCATGAAGCTGGGGAAAGCTTTTGGATGGTGAGTACTGGTAAAAAAAAAAAAATTACTATCTAGACCAGTAGTCGCCAATCCTGTCCTGAAGGACCACCAAGCCAATTGGGTTTTCAGGATAGTCCTAATGAATATGCATGGAGCAGATTTGCATGCCTGTCACTTCCATTATATTCAAATTTCTTTATGCATATTCATTAGGGCTATCCTGAAAACCCGATTGGCCTGCTGGTCCTCCAGGATAGGGTTGGGCATCACTGATCTAGACCCTAACCCAGGATATATGACCCCTAAAATTGCACACCCAAATTTGTGTGTGTGGCAAAATTGCATACGTATTTTGAGTAATGAGCTGATAACTAGTAATAATTAAGCACTGATAACCAATTGTAGTTAATTGGCTCCAATTAGGATTTACACACTGTGCCTCCTTCAGGGTGGGGAAGGCACATAAGCCTCTGCTGCATAGACTTCAGATGACTCACAGTCCAGTGAGTGCCACCCCCCTTCCCCCCCAGGGATACCTTGGAAGATATAAAATCCAACCAATTCAGAAAAAGAAAAAAGGAAGGTACAATACAATGGCAGTAATTTATTCACCAACTTGGAGAGCCTCAAAGTAAAGTGGCCTGTATCTACAGTATAGTCCAGTCCAGAGGCCTAAGCCCTAGATTCACTAACAATAGCGACTCATTCGCTGTTAGCCGATTCTCCAACAGCGATTGATTCACTATTAAGTTTGCATGCAAATGATTTGCATGCAAATGATTTGCTTGGAGCCTAAGGAAGTCCCTGATTGGCCAAAACAAATGGCCCAAAGGAGGAGCCCGAGGCATCTGAGCCAATCAGGGCCTTAGGCCCCTGCCTGTGCATCACATGATGCACCGGGGAGGGGGCCTAAGGGCCTAGTGTTGTCGTAGAGGAAGCCGGAGCAGGAGGTGTTTTCAGTACCTCCTTCTCCCAACATCAAAGGTATGGGGATGTGGGCCTCCGGTAGCAGGAGAGAGTGGGCAATTTACAGGGATAACAATTATCATAAAGCTATACAATATTACTCTGATATTTTTTTTTTTTATAAATGTGTCTTTATATCCTTCCTAAAACATTTAAAGTTACTTTCTGAAATAACTGAAGGTGCAAACTTATCCATGATTCTGCAGTTTGGTAAGCAAAAATTGGATAAAACACTCTAGAATATCTCATTCTGTGTACATTTGGAAATTAAAAAAATATATGTCAGTCTTAAGTCATGAAGAAACAACCTTATTAAACCAAGGTAAATTGATCACATATTTTGGTGCTTGTCCATAATAAATTTTAAACAATAAACAGATAAGCTTAAACCAGATTATAGCTTTTACTGGAAGCCAATGCGTCTTTATAATATAAGGTGAAATTTTATCCCCTTTCCGTAGGATAAAAATCAACCGAATTGCAGTGTTTTGTAAAGTGTGCAACCTACAAAACAATGACCTGGGGTCATTTAAATAGATTATATTATAATAATCTATTATTGACAAAAAGAAAAAGATTGAATCAATAATCAAAGATTGAATCAATAATCAAAACTTTCTTATACATCTAAGCTTCCAAAATAGAGCAAATTATTTTTTATCACTAGATTTATATGCATCTCTAAGGGCAAGTCACTATCTACCCCAAATCCCAATAAGAGTAGATACTTCATAATTGATATTATTAATAGATAATACTTTATACTGATGAATTGCATTAGGTGAGTTGATAATTTTATTGGCGGAATAGAAATCACTAATGTAATGTAATAATATCATCGGCCTAAATAAAAGAACAAAATTGAGCTTTTTCTAAAGTGTACCCTAATAAATGCAAAATATTTTAAGCAATGTCGGAGATAATGGTGATTCTTGAGATATTCCCATACGATGTGGTCCAGTTATTTGAAATAGCAGATTGCATTTTAACCGTATAACTTCTAGCTAAAAAAAACACCAAACCATAATTTCACTTCTCCCATAATTCCTATATAATCAAGCAATCTTAGAAGTATTTTAATGATCAACTAGATCAAAAGCATTGGACAAGTCAAATTGTAGGAACAATATTCTGTTGCCCCCCAGCAATTTGAGTTCTTATATTGTTCATCAATGTTCCTAAACTCTCTATACTAAAACCAGCATGGAAAAATGGCCTGGGAGAGATGTAATATATCAAATCTATTTCAGTAAGAAGTTAACTGAATATTGACCAAGCCCTCTATTAGCTAAAAATGGAATGGACGCAATAGTTTTACTGTTAACGACTAGTCCTAACTATATTTTATGAAATAATAATTTAGATGGAATTCATGGAGGATTTTTTAGGTTTCTGCATAGGCATTAAGGGCCAGATTCTGCATATGGTGTCATTATCGATGGCCGCCTACAAAATGGTCGCGATCATGTGTCAATCACACTATGGTACCATTTAGGCACCTCTTTAGTCAGGACAAAGGTGCCATTTTTTGGAGGTGTCTAAGGGTACCTCCATTTTTTTTAAATGATGTTTTAATTGGTTTTTAATCAGCACAATTACTGCACCGATTGAACCAATTAAAATGATTAAATTAGGTGGCGTTAGGGCGCCTACCGCCACTTAACATTGCCATTTTGAGAATTTGCTCCTCATTTTCCTAGGACAGAAGATAAATCAAGACCCCTCCAGTTGGTTACAAAAAGATTAAAGAATTAAAGAACTTGGCTGTAGATGTAGTTCAGGGTAGATAAATGAAGGATAATAGATGTAAGAACAAGAAATTTAATGAGGCAAATGGAAAAAAATGCTGTTGCAAGCTGAAAAGGAAATAGCTGTAGATGTACTTGTAGAGAAATCACTTAATTGGCAGCTAGAGTGAAGAAAGCAAATTGGACACTAGATTGCAGCTTGATCTTGCTAAAGGAAAAGAATGTGTAATTTGTTTTTTTTTAATAACATGGGTAGCCTGCTGCCTAAAGAAACTCAAAATCTGCTCGGAGTGTGAAAAACGTAAACCAACCCCGAAGGGTTTATGCCTGGATGATCTCCCTTGAAGAAAAAGTAGAAAAAGAGCCTACACACTAAGGGCCTGATTCTCGAAAGTGCGTCCCGATTTTAGGCAGCTGTAGGCGTCCTACAGCTGTCTAATCAGCCAATCGGGATGCTACGTTTTTTTAAAAAAATGCTCCCCAGGCAGGCCGCCTATATTGAAGGCGCCTCCGGGAGCCTAGGGAGACCCGCAAGACGCCTAAGACCGCCTAAGGGACTTAGGCGGGCCTTAGGCGAACCTAGGCGGCCCTACGCGTCTCCCTAGGAGAGGAAAAGAATCTTAAAATGTAGGCCAGCAAAATGCTGGTCTACATTGTAAGTAGACGCAGCCGCTATACTTATGGCAGCAAGGGATCTCCCTGCTGCAATAAGTATAGTGGCCGCAGTTGCGGCCGCCTGTCCCATCGCCGACAGGAGGATGCCCAGTCCTCCTGCCGGAACCCCCCCTGGAACCCCCCTCCCCCCAAACTGGTAATCGCGGGCAGGAGGATGCCCATTCCTCCTGCCGGAACCTCCCTGGAACCCCCCTCCCCCAAAACTAACCTCCCTCCCCCAACTAACCTTTACATGTTGGTCGGCTGGACGGGTCTTGCTGCCGTCCAGCCGACGGGCCCACCTCGTGGAAATGAGACGGGCCCGCCCCTTCCCGGTCCATCCCCGCTAAATCTACGGCCCGATTGGCCCAGGCTCTAGAAGCCTGGACCAATCAGGCCTTAGGCATAGCGGGTCCGCCCATCCCCACTAGTCCTAAGGCCTGATTGGCCCAGGTGCCTAGCCTGGTGCCTAGCCTGGGCCAATCAGGTCTTAGGATTAGTGGGGATTGGGCATCCTCCTGCCCACAATTACCAGTTTGGGGGGGGAGGGGGGGTTCCAGGGGGGTTTTCTGGCAGGAGGACTGGGCATCCTCCTGCCCGCGATTACCAGTTTGGGGGAGGGGGGTTCCAGGGGGGTTCTGGCAGGAGGACTGGGCATCTCCTGTTGGCGATGGGATAGGCGGCCGCAACGCGGCCGCTATACATATTGCAGCAGGGAGATCCCTTGCTGCCATAAGTATAGCGGCCTGCGTCTAAATTAACCCGATTCTCTAACCGGCGTCTGTACCATGGACAGAATTGGGGTTTAGTGGGCGTCCTATACAGAATCAGGGCCTAAAGATGAGCATGCATATCAAAGCTATTGAAGGTATGCATACAAAAAAAGGTGATATGCACTTAGGGCCAGATTCTGTAATTGGCGCCTACAAAAGTTAGCTGCCTATTGCCTATCAATCACACTTAGGCACCCATTACAGAATTGTGCTTAGCGGCGCCTAACTTAAAACTTAGGTGCCCATAATGTAGGCCAGGGTTTTAAAGGTCTACCTTATAGGTTCCAAGTCCTTTAGAGCAGTGGCTCCCAACCCTATCCTGGAGGACCAACAGGCCAATCGGGTTTTCAGGATAGCTCTAATGAATATACATGGAGCAGATTTGCATGCCTGTCACTTCCATTATATGCACAACTCTCTCATGCATATTCATTAGGGCTAGCCTGAAATCCCGATTGGCCTGGTGGTCCTCCGGGACAGGGTTGGGAACCACTGCTTTAGAGAATCACGCCTAGCGGCGCCTAAGTCTTCCTCTACCCCTAAATATGCCTGCTTTGGTGTTAGGCACCTATATTTAGGCAATTCTTATAGAATTTCCACCGAATGGTCTAATGCCAATTCCAGACTTCATTCCTTTCATCTATCTGCCCCGTATGCCTGGAATAAACTACCTGAATTTGTCCACCACGCCACTTCCCTTGTTTAAAAGTAGACTGAAAACCCATCTTTTTGATGCCTTCAGTCCATAACCTTACTGCCCACTGCCGTAGCCAAAAGATTAACCACCCCCCCTAACTGTATCCATGACATCCTGTTTGTCTGTCTTGACTGTTTCGATTGTAAGCTCCTTTGAACAGGGACTCTCTCCTTTGTGACTTTGTACAGCACTGCGTACATCTGGTAGCGCTATAGAAATAATAGCAGTAGTAATGGACCTAGGGCAGGCTTAACCATGAGACAAACTAGGTAGTGTCATAAGATGGTACCTTCTAGGGAGGGGTTAGGTCTGAAGAGCAGCTGTGGTCAAAGCAAATTGTGTTCTGAGAGACCCACAAATTCAGAAAACCACTAACTTAAAATTTTCACTCTTTGCTCCAGTATAAACAAATAACTGACAAAACAACACATCCCTTTAACATAATACACAGTCCTGAAAGGAAGCTTTACATATGGTAGGAATAGCTCAGAGACATGGAGGGGTAATAACAGTGGACAAATCCCCCCCCCAACACCTCACCACTCAATCACTGCTGAATTCTCCACATCTTTTTAGCTTTTTTTCTTTCTTTTTTAAGTGTTAATTCTTATGTATAACAATTTTTATTGAAAGAATCAAATAATCAGTACAATAGGATAATACAAAAATACATTCAATACAATAAGAATCACAATAATATTTCATACAAATTTAAATCATTCTTTCAAATTTAATTTCCATATGAATTAATTCAATCTTATCTACACCCCCCTTAATTCCATCCCCTACCCACTATCTTCCCCTAAATGAAATTCCTCACCCTGGATGAAAATTGACAAAAATAAAGAATTAAAATAAAAAACTGGAATGTAATAGTAAACCTAATTTTTCATAATAAATCATTTATAACCAAACTTCATATTTTTTGGTGAAAGATTCTGAATATAAGGATCCCAAACCTCCATAAAAAGACGAGTTTTTTTAGGCAAACCTCGAACCTCCCCAACTCTCAAATAAAAATAAGCAATGTAATTTAATTCCTCCAATGCCAAAAACTTGGAGATTCTTTCTGCAACCAAAATTGCATAATACATTTATGCCCAATCATACAGGCTTTCTGAAATAAAAGACATTTTAATTCTTAATTGTAAAAAAATATATCTATGTACTTGTGAAGCTCAAAAGTTCTTCAATATGAATGTTTGTGAAAAATCACTTAGCTATACAATGGTTCCTTGGTTCCGATGTGAGCACATTTCGTTTTCTGCATCAGGAATCCAAACATTTCATTTTGAACCAGGCTTGAAAACAGCAGTAGAAAGAGGTGGAATGTTGCTACTTTGGGGGTTTTGGCCAGGTACTAGTGAATGGGATACTGGGCTTGATGGACCTTTGGTCTGACCAAAAGGCTATTCTTATGTTCTTATGAGGGTTTGTTTATCATTGTGTTGAAAGTTAAAGGTTGGTAATCTTGAACATGAGAAAAGCTTGGTTTGAGTTGAAAAGTTCTGTTCTCCTTAATAAAATATTCCTTTAAGCACAAGCAGCTCTTCTGTTGTGGTCTTAAGAGGTTCTTCACTAGAAGGGTTGACTTAGGACAGAGGTAGGCAATTCTGGTCCTCGAGAGCCGGAGCCAGGTCAGGTTTTCAGGATATTCACAATGAATATGTATGAGATGGATTTGCATGCACTACTTCCTTGAGATGCAAATCTATCTCATGCATATTTATTGGGAAAATCCTGAAAAGCTGACCTGGCTCTGGCTCTCAAGGACCGGAATTGCCTACCCCTGACTTAGGAGAAACTGTGGGGAGAGGAGCAGTAGAAACAAGGCAGCACGTTTTCCCAATATTAGGCCACTAAACTAGATACAATGGAACACAAGCATTCTGCTGGCGTTGAGGTGATTCCTTGAAGTGACATCTTTAAGACCTAAAATTTAAGATTAGTTAGCTTGCACATTTGTTGAAACCTTCCATTGTAATTGGCTCTTTTTAACCTCATTCTTTGAACAAGATTAGCCCCCATGATGGTGCTTCTCCCCATCCAATGATCAAAGTCTAATCTTAATATGAAGGCCACCGTAGAAAGTTCTTATCCTCACATTAAGTCCTTTCTTCTAGATTCTCTTCAACATAAAGCCCCTCCCCCATAGGAAACATCCAATATCACTACCTTCCCACACATGTATGAAATCAGAGAATGTGATGAAAGCAGTTAACTTAGCAGGGTTTTTAAAAGGTATGGATAATTTCCTAAATGAAAAGTTCAAAAGCCATTATTAAGACTATGATGGATGCTAATATTTAGCGCACGCTAAAACGGCTAACACGCCTTAGTAAAAGAACCTCCATATGTACTAAATAAAAATGAATACACATTTCTGGATCATTTTAAAGAAATTTCCTCCCCCCCCCCTTTTGTAAAGCCATGGCAGATGTTCCTATTTACGGGCTGGCGAGATAAATGCTCCAACGCTAATAGGAATTCTATAAGCATACCTCACTGATCCACGGTAGAAACCTCTACCGTGGCTTTGTAAAAGTCAACATTAGGATGAATTAGACTGACTAAAGTTTGAAAAAAGGTATTACCGTATTTTCGCGGATATAACGCGGCGGTTTATACGCGTTTTTACCTACCGCGCATACCCCTCGTGCGTTATATGCCTGAGCACGGTATACAAAAGTTTTTAAACATAGTTCCCACCCCGCCCGACGCCCGATTCACCCCCCCCAGCAGGACCGCTCGCACCCCCCACCCCGAACGACCCGCTCGCACGCGCTCCCCCCCCCCCCCCGCATCCACGATCGGAGCAAGAGGGAGCCCAAGCCCTCTTGCCCGGCCGACTCCCCGACGTCCGATACATCCCCCCCCCCGGCAGGACCACTCGCACCCCCACCCCGAAGGACCGCCGACTTCCCGACAATATCGGGCCAGAAGGGAGCCCAAACCCTCCTGGCCACGGCGACCCCCCTAACCCCACCCCGCACTACATTACGGGCAGGAGGGATCCCAGGCCCTCCTGCCCTCGACGCAAACCCCCCTCCCCCCCCCAACGACCGCCCCCCCCAAGAACCTCCGACCGCCCCCCCAGCCGACCCGCGACCCCCCTGGCCCGACCCCCACGACCCCCCCACCCCCCCTTCCCCGTACTTTGGTAGTTGGCCGGACAGACGGGAGCCAAACCCGCCTGTCCGGCAGGCAGCCAACGAAGGAATGAGGCCGGATTGGCCCATCCGTCCTAAAGCTCCGCCTACTGGTGGGGCCTAAGGCGCGTGGGCCAATCAGAATAGGCCCTGGAGCCTTAGGTCCCACCTGGGGGCGCAGCCTGAGGCACATGGGCCCAACCCGACCATGTGCCTCAGGCCGCGCCCCCAGGTGGGACCTAAGGCTCCAGGGCCTATTCTGATTGGCCCACCGCGCCTTAGGCCCCACCAGTAGGTGGAGCTTTAGGACGGATGGGCCAATCCGGCCTCATTCCTTCGTTGGCTGCCTGCCGGACAGGCGGGTTTGGCCTCCCGTCTGTCCGGCCAACTACCAAAGGTACGGGGAAGGGGGGGTGGGGGGGTCGTGGGGGTCGCAGGTCGGCTGGGGGGCGGTCGGAGGTTCTTGGGGGGGGCGGTCGTTGGGGGGGAGGGGGTTTGCGTCGAGGCAGGAGGGCCTGGGATCCCTCCTGCCCTTAATGTAGTGCGGGGTGGGGTTAGGGGGTCGCCGTGGCCAGGAGGGTTTTGGGCTCCCTTCTGGCCCAACTACACAAAGGTACGGGGAAGGCGGGTGGGGGTGTCGTGGGGGTCGGCCAGGGGGTCGCGGGTCGGCTGGGGGACGGGCGGAGGGTCTTGGGGGGGGCGGTCGTTGGGGGGAGGGGGTTTGCGTCGAGGGCAGGAGGGCCTGGGATCCCTCCTGCCCGTAATGTAGTGCGGGGTGGGGTTAGGGGGGTCGCCGTGGCCAGGAGGGTTTGGGCTCCCTCCTGGCCCGATATTGTTGGGGAGTCGGCGGTCCTTTGGGGTGGGGGTGCGAGTGGTCCTGCCGGGGGGGGATGTATCGGACGTCGGGGGGGGGGCATCAGGCTTTCAGGATGGGGACAGACCTTCAAGGGGGGACAGGACTTCAAGGGGGGACAGTGCACGGAAAGTCAGGGGGGGTGAACGGAGAGTCGGGACAGCACACGGAAAGTCAGGGCAGTGTACGGAAGTCAGGGGGGGTGAACGGAGAGTCGGGACAGCGCATGGAAAGTCAGGGCGGGCGAAAGGAGCGTCGGGCATCATGCGCGGTATACCCGTGAGCGCGGTATACAAAAGTTTTTGTCCATATCATCGTGATTTCTGCGCGCTATACCCGTGTGCGCGTTTTACACGGGTGCGCGTTATATCCGCGAAAATACGGTAACTGTTTTTAAAGATGTTTGGAGGGCCTGATATAATAGAGAATTTTTGCCATGACTTTCAGTACACTAGTTATTTCTTTGGAAATGAAATACAATTTATTTATATGTTTTGGGTTTCTGAACCTAAAAGCTATAAATATTCTTCTACAATATTTGAATTTAGATATTTTTACCTAGAACAGACTAAAGGAATGAATGCATCTAAAAATAATTATAGAAGCATCTGAGATCACATTAAAAACTCATGTTAGAAGTAATAAATCTCCAGGAGAGCTCATTATACTGTACATGTACAACTCAAGGCTATATCAAATAAAAAGTATGTTTGATGCCCAGGGCCAGTTTTAGACATGCTAGGACCCAGGGCAGAAATTAAGGAGTGGGGGGGGGCCTTGATCCCCTCTCCTCTGTGCTCCCTATCCCTCCCCCCCCCCAATCTCCCCACCTGCTATTACTACCACACATAAAAAAAACTTTAAATGACTTCACCCACAAAACACAGACAGATCTTTACCAAATACAGAACTGATAAATAAATTCAGCAAGAGAAATAAAAGCAGATATGCACTTTTTGTACTGAACACACAGGGGTCCTGGCCCCAGGGTCTCCTAAAATTAGCCAACTCCCTTGCTGGTGGGGATCCCAAAGCCCTGCCAGTTGAAGACCACTTTCTCTGCTCTGGCAGCCAGAAATCTCCAAGCTCTGTAGCTAGCAGAAGTGTCCTCAAGCTGCCACCAGCTGCAGAGCTTGGAGAGTTCTGCCTAATGGACTGGAGGAAGAGGTCTTCAGCTGACAGGGCTTTGGGATTCCCTATCAGCTTAGCTATTTATATTTTGCATTTAGCCAAGGGGCGGGGAGGGGGGGCGCAGTGCAGGGAGAAAATTTAGTGCTCGCCCATTTTGAGCTCAGGGCAACTGTCCACCCCCCTTGGGCTATCTGCTAAACCACTGAATATAATACAATGATCTGTGATAAACATATCCCAGAGCTAGCATATTCCAGTTAATAGATTTAAAATAAAACACTTTTTCCAACTTTTTGTCTGGACATTTTATTTTATCACTTCTGCTTTCCTGTGTCTTCTCATAATTCTCTCTTCTTGTGGTTGCTGTCCATATGTCTTTTCTCCTGCCTTCTTTTATTTCTGACTACACCTAAACTAAACTAAAGGTTAACTTTATATACGAGTCATCAACCTAAGGAAGCTCGACTCGGTGTACAACAATTAGATAAAAACTAAAGAAGTAATAGCAAAAGTTTCTCAGAGAATAGTTTCAAAAATGTTTGGCAAAAAAAGAAAAGTTTTTAGAAGTTTGTGGAAAGATTGGAAAGAACTGGGGCTCCTCAGAATTAAGGGGAGTTCATTCCATAGTTGAGAAAGTTTAAAAGCCAAAGATTGACTGAAGATCTTAACTCTTTTCATTCCTTTTCTAGATGGAAGGGAGAGTTTGAATAGTTGGATGCCTCTTGCAAAGGAAAATCTGTAAGCATTCCATAATAAGGGAACGAGGGGAATAAAAATGCCATATAAAATTTTGAAAGAGATGTAGGCACATTTGAATTGAATTATAAGATAAACCGGGAGCTAATGAAGACTCAGGAGCAAAGGGGTCACCTGTCTTTGATATACTGATATTTCCTTTTTAGCTCTTCCCCACCCTTTTTTTCTTTTTTGTGCCTCTCCAATCACTCAAATTTCACCCCAGTAACATAGTAAAGGGAGGGCGGCCCGCCCTGGGCACCGTCTTGGTGGGAGCGCCGACACCTCTCCTCCTCTCCACTCCACGATCTTTCCCCACTGCGCCTCTAACTGTTTGCCAGCACGAGCAACAGCTCTAACCTACTGCTCATGCCGGCCTTGGCTCTCCCTCTGAAGTCACTTCCTGGTCATGGGAGAGGCAGTATAGAGTGGTGCCTAAAGGTTTCTCACCACAATAATAGCCTTCAGGCTTGCAGGTCACTTGTATTACATTGTATAATGCATCCTATATTCCGCCTTTAGCCTTAAGGATGCAAGGTGGATCACAAATAAAGAACATCTGAGGGAATTTACATTCTTTTTAAATTTTTTTTTCCATCTTAAAACCAAGTACATTTTGTTGATTTAAAAATAAATAAGTTTTGCATGCCTTTCGAAAAAGAAGATACAATGAAATTTGACGAATCTGATAAGATTTTAAAAAAGGTTTGGAGAAGGCCATTTTATCCCAGAATTCCTTATCATAGTTCAGCCACATCTTTATCTCATAGTTCTACAAGGCCTAACCCCATATTGAAATGAGTCTCTAAAACCCACCACACGAGTCAGATAAAAGAGGCTCTGGTGCAGTTTTTAAGGACCAGAGTAATTTTTGTATTCATGCTCACTATTTCCTCTTCAGTTTTGTTTTTCCTCCAATTACTCTTTTTGTTTAACTTCCCCTCTAATTTGAATATGTTGATGAATACGAGGGTAAATCAAAAAGTAAAAGCAAAATACATTTTAACGGCTTTAATAGAAGTAACTTTGAGCAATTGAACAATATCACTTTTCCACATAGTCTCCATGCAAGATGACACATTCGTTGTATTGTTCAACTAGCTTCTGCATTCCTTCAGAGAAGTATATTTGGCTGCTCCCAAAATTAGATGAATACTACTTCCTTTACTTCATCATGCTTTGTCTTTTGCTCTCCGGGTCGCAGTGATGCATTCATGTCTCGTCGCCGGTGGCAATTCTCTCCAGAATACTCGGATCTTCTTCATACTATCTCAGGAACTGAGTCGCAACCTGCACACGCTGTTGCATATACAGATCAGTAAGCTGTTTGGGAACCCATCATGCGCAGACTTCGTGTATCCCAAGCCATAATGCATTATGGCAAATGCAGATCCATAGCTGATAGCCAAACTTGCAGCCAATTGAGACACCGTTATCCATTGGTCTTCTCTAATCAAGGCATCTGCCCTGTCAATGTGCTTTTTTTGTGCGTGATGTTGATGGGTGACCAGAACAACCATCGGTTACACCTGTTCTTCCTGCTTTAAACCTTTTTACCCAGTCATAAACCTTTCATTGATTCATGGTGCTACGTCCATACTGAGTCAATATCTGATGGTGAATTTCCACAGGTTTCACTCCTTCTGCCCATAGAAAGTGCACTACAGCAGGTTGTTCTTCTATGATGCAATCTTGCAATGGAGCGTCCATGTTTCTGACCTCATGGCTGACACACGACTAAAGGCTGAGCGCTGCACTGTGCATGGATGAACTATCCAACAGGCAATGTACAAGCACATATGTTGCATTTTGCTAGCTCTGTTCCGGTCATCATGTAATTTAATAATTGCCTTTAATTTTTTATTCTCCCTTGTACACTTTGAGTTTCTTCTTAAAAGCTCTTAATGGCTCCCTATCATAGCTATGTAAAGTTGATGAGGGACAAACTATTTACCTTAATCTCCTCTCCTGAGCTAGTAACTGAAATCAATCCACTAGAATATGATGAAATAAGAGCATGCACTGAATCTGAACAATTGCTGAAAATGGTATAAAGAAACCTCTCTTTCCACCCCTTTCTTCAGTCGTTCCTTTTTCTCTCACATGTCTGACCCATACCTTGCAGCAGGCAAAAGCAATTTTTGGCACATATCATTCTTGCAAGTAAATCATTAAGGGGTCCTTTTACTAAGGTGCGCTAATCGATTTAGTGCGCGCTAAATGCTAAGATGCCCATTATATTCTAAGGGCGCCTTAGCATTTAGCACGCTCTAAATTGATTATGGCGCCTTACTAAAAGGACCCCAAAATCTTGAAGTTGTACACTCACCTACTTGAATGCTCACCTATTGTTCCTCTTATGCAATAATGACTACATTCTCTCTACCCTCCTCCTCCGGCTACAACATCTCACACTCTCCTGTTTGTCTTTTACTGCTCATGTTCATAAGTGACCTTGACACCCACCCCTGCAGGCTTGCATGTGCTGATATTTTTATAAACTAAATTGACCAAGTACTTCTATATTTTTAACTTTCCACTTAGTACAAGCTTTAAAAAAAAAACACACCAAGAAATAGGAAAACCCGATTTTTAAACACATTTAAATAGCACAACGAAGAAATAATAACATTCATAGCCTTCATTGGTTCTTAATATGACAGATCGGACAAAATTCAGTATGAACATATCAATCCATAATAGAAGCAGAAAACTGCCAATATGATTATTACATGATACTAGCATGAACTATCATTTGCAAGTGAATCCATTCATTATGTTCCCAAAGATAGCTTTTTAATAATGCTTACTGAGGATAATTTCTGTGTGTAAAGATGGGATTTTTAATACTGGTCCTCCTATGTTTTGTGGCACTCAATAAGCCTAATAGATCCTTACGATCTGAAAATCAAAAGCTATTAATTCCAATAGCACAGGGAAATTATGCAGACACTAGAGTAACAACTTTCTGTATTGTTGGTGTTAAAATGTGGAATCTTCTGGTGGGCCAATTGCAACTGTGTGAAAACCGATTTCAATTTAAGCGACAGTTAAAAAAATCAGTCAAATCTTCAGTTTGGAGACTAGGCATTTCTTTCAGTGATTGCAGATGCGGCACTGTTTGACTGGGTCATATTGTATGGAGTGGGTGAGAGTTGGAGATTCTGGGCTAGGTGATTTCTGTGTTGGAATCATTGGTCAATTTTCCTCTGAGATGGTTCCCCCCGTTGAATAAAGTGTATTATTTGAGTACATCTAAGAAGAATCTTCAAGGAGAAAGAGTATCAGAGTCTGCGGAACAGCAATATTTGGATTTAAATAATCGTTCAGCGGTATTAGATTCATTATCTGAATCCACTCAAAGATCAACTTTGATAGTTTCTTTTATTTTTGAAGAAGATCGTAATAAAATGATGAAAATGTATTTCTGTAATATGAAAGTTCCTTTTTATGGTCATAGAGTGTGGATATATCCAGATATAACCAAAGAAATGCAAGAATGTAGAAAGATTTTTCTTTCTTACCAGCATGAAACTTTGAGCTTGGGAGCATCTTTTAAGCTAGTTTATCCTTGTAAATGTTTGGTAAATCTGGGAGATTCAAAATATGTTTTCTTTAATCCAGATCAATTGAAAGCCTTCTTTGAATTAAGAAAAGTCTTTAAAGATTAAAATGATCAATAAGAGTTGAGAGAATTTAGAGATTATTGTTAGCATGTTAAGGCCATTTTTGTATTTTTATTTTTTTTCTTCTATTTGAACTCATTCTAATTACTTTCTTAATTGGGTTTAATCTCCCCTGTATAGTGGATTTTTAGTTAATTGCTTCTAAGTTGTTTTTTCTTCTTTTAGATTTTATATCCATATTTCTCTAACAAGTGGATGCTTGTAATAATTTCTGTTGAAAATTAATAAATGATAATTTTTTAAAAAGGCTTCAGCAGTTTATCAAAAGGTTAAATTCAAGGCGGATAATGCTTGTGCTACGTTGCAACAAGTATGGGAACATGACTTTGGGGGAAGTAATGATGAAACGTCATGGAATGTATTTTGGAATAAAGTTTGTAGGCCCACTTTATTTGCCTCTGTGACTCAATCTCTCTTTTACATCACACATTGGGGGTCCCTTTACTAATGCAAATAATTTAGGGCATGCTAATCAATTCAGCACATGCTAATTGATATAGCGCGTGCTAAGATTAGTGCACGCTAAATGCTAAGGCGCACATAGAATATAATGGGTGCCTTAGCATTTAGCGCGTGCTAAATTGCTTAGCACGCCTTAGTAAAAGGACCCCATTGTGTGCTATGGTCCCCTTATAAGGTTTCAAAATTGTCCATGGGTCTAGTTTCGGTTGGGCTTGCAAGACAGATAAAGGCGCTTGTTTCCATATGCTATTTGGATGTGCTAATGTAAAGGTTTTGGGGGGTTTGGTTTGGTGTAGATTTCAAGATGTTTTAGAACTCAAAGACAAAATAATATATAAAATTATTATTTTATGTTCAGTAGCATTACCTCACTTGGTACAAATGGGGAAAGCATGGCTGTTTGATAAAAATAATAATAACAGTTTATATACCGCAGGACCGTGAAGTTCTATGCGGTTTACATTGATTAAAAATGTTACAGATTGAGTAGAACTAACAGAGTTAAAGTCTAGAGATCAGTTGTTTTGGGAAAGGTTGTGCAAATCAGCTACCTAAGTACTTTAGGAACAGATATGTTTTAGGTGTCTCCTAAATTCCCCATAAGTATTAGCAAGCATGAGTAATTGTTTCAGATCTTTACCCCATAATGCTGCCTGATATGAGAAAAGATGTTGATGGTGTCTTGTAAATTTGCATTCTCTTACCGGTGGAGAAACAAAATTCAAGTTTGAGCTTCTCTTATGTCTATTGGTTGAAAAGGAGAAAAGGTCAGTTATATATTTGAGGGCTAGACCAAATAGTACCTTGAAGCAAAAACATCCAAACTTAAACTTCACACGTGCCTCCATCGGCAGCCAATGCAGGAGTCAGTAGGAAGGAGTTATATGATCAAACTTCTTCAACCCTTGAATCAGCCTGACCCCGCCGTATTTTGCATCAGTTGTAATCACTACATATTCTTCTGGGAGATTGCTAGATAGGAGAGAGTACAGTAGTTCAGTTGGCTCAGTATAAGGGACTGTACCAAAATTCTAAATGATAAAGCATCAAAATAGGCTCTAATGGACCGAAGCTTCCAGAGAGTGAAGAAACCCTTTCTAACCAAAGAGTCCACCTGGTCTTTCATGGTTAGGCCCTGGTCTAGTACTACACCCAATACCTTCATAGTAGATTGGATAGGGTAAGTAAGTTTATTGATGCACAGTGGTGTTTTAGTATCAAGTGGGTGCGATGAAGCTACGAAGAATTTTGTTTTTTCTGAATTAAGCTTCAGTTTAAATTCAGTCAACCATTGTTCCATCAGATTTAGTACTTCTGTTGCCATAGGAGTGACTTCAGAGAGAGAGGTAGCGAATGGGGTAATGATCGTAAAGTTGTCTGCATAACTAAATAATTTTATCCCCAGTTGGGACAGTTGCGCACCTAATGATGACATGTGAACATTGAAAAGCAATGGGGATAATGGTGACCCCTGCAGAACACCAGATGGATTACTCCAGGTATCAGAGAGATTGTAATTAAAACATACTTGATAGGTGCGGGACATAAGGAAACCTCGGAACCAGTCTAACACCTCTCCTCTGATACCAATTGGATCTAAGCATTGTAACAATTTCCTATGGTCCACTAAGTCGAAGGCAGAGCTCATGTCGAATTGCATGATCAGGGCATTAAGGCCCCTACTAAACAAGGAACGAAAAATTATCCAAGATGGCCACAATTACTGTCTCAGTGCTGAACAGAGGTCTGAAACCAGATTGAGTTTCATGTAAAAGAGAGAACTGGTCAAGATATTCCACCAATTGAGTATGTACCATTCCTTCCGTGATTTTTACGAAAAATGGAATGGATGCTACTGGTCTGTAGTTGGTTACTAATGCTAATGATTCTTTACGATTTTTTGGAATTGGGGTTATTATAATGTGACCATTATTAGTAAGGAATTTTCCATTTTTTTAAATTATCGGTCAAATAATTCAACAAAGTTAGTTTAAAGTTTAATGAGACTGCTTTCATAATTTCTGGGGGAGAGGGGTCCAAAACGCAATATGATTTAGTGTACTTGTTATTTAATTTGATATAATTATTCCATTCTAAATCTTGAAAGGAGTTCCAGATCAAATCAGCTGGTATTTCATTTCTTTGTACGTTACCTAGTTGATGTTCATATAATGTCGTTTGTCGAACAATTATTTCATAAGTTTTTAATTTTTGAATCAAAATGCTGTGCTAGATCATTTGCTGAAGGTAGCTTAATATTGTGCATGAATCGAGTGTAGTGTGTGGTGTCAAATAAATTCATAACCATGTTGAACAGTTCTTTTGTATTGATTCCTTTTGAGTTTGTATTGGATGAGACAATTGTGGATAAGTAAAATGCATTACATTTTTCTTTTAGCAACTGTTTGTAGATTTTTATGTTGGATCTCCAGTTGTTCCGGTCTGACAATTTTCCCATTTTTTTTCCCCCCCAGATCCTTTCCAATCGTCTTACTGCTTGTTTCATTTTTAAAAGTTCAGCGTCAAACCATTTATTATATTTATTTGAGCAGCTTTTACTATTTCGTTTCGGGGCAATTTCATCTAAAATGGATTTGCTTGTTTTCATCCAGTGATCCCAGAAATCAATCCCTTTTCCTATCTCCGCTCGTTGTTCGTATTGTGACAAATATTCCTCTGGATTGATATGACCCCTTGTGAGATGTTCTTTTTTTATCCTTGGATGTGTTTTAGATTTTAGATGGGTCCAGATTAAATTAAAATGGATTTGGCTTTACAATATATAATATAATGGGTGCCTTAGCATTTAGCGCCCGCTAATCTTTAGTGCACACTAAATCAATTAGCGTACGCTAAATCAGTTAGCACACCTTAGTAAAAGGACCCCTAAAATTCGTGCTAACCTAAATTAAATCAATTAGCTTAAATAGCATGCTAATTGACTGTACCACTGAAGTTAATTGAATAATTAATTAAGGAAATAAAATTAAAAGTTAGACATGGAATTCCAAGTGGTACTTAGTGATGCCTTCTGATGCCTAATGATACCTACCCAAAAAGTAGGGGAGGTTAGGGGTTCACTTAGGCATGGTTCACTTAGGCATCGCTAGGCATTCGAGCTAAGTGTGGGTAAATTAGGCCTGGTAAAACCTGGTCTAATATACTGGTGCCTACTTCCAGGAAGCTAGCAATGCCTAAGCATGCCTAGGTGCTGCTAAATGGGGTTGTATAAATAGCACCTAGTGGTTGATTGACAATTGCGTCAAGCGGCGCCTACAATGGAGGCACCCCTAGGCGCTGTTTATAGAATCTAGCCCTAACTGTACATTAAGGGCCTCGCTGGTCCACACTAAAATGCTCTACCGCAGCTTGATTAAAGGGGCCCTTTAATTTTTAGTGCATGGGTAGCGCGCGCCAATTCCAAAACTGCCAAGGGACCCCTGAGCGAGCCCCACAGTACACTTCCCCCTCCCCATTCGCAGTTTCGGCACTCACGATGTCACATAATCATGATTTTTTTTGGGGGGAGGGGGAAAAATACCCATAATTTTGCCTTCCCCCCGGCATCCCTGCTTTACCTGGTGGTCTAGCGGGCTTTCGGGGCAGGAGCGATCTTCCTACACTCCTGCCCCGTGTAGATCGCCAATAGGAAATGGCTGCCATGAGCTCCCGTTGTAGTCTCAAGAGACTACGGGAACTCATGGCAGTCATTTCCTATTGGCGATCTACACGGGTCAGGAGCGTAGGAAGATTGCTCCTGCCCCAAAAGCCTGCTAGACCACCAGGTAAGGCCAGGATGCTGGGGGGAAGGCGGGAGGGAGGCAGGGGTGGGTCAGAGCCGGACAAGAAGATATTCACGATTTTTCCCTATTCGCGGTCCAGCTCTGCCCCTATCCCCCGCGAATACCGAGGGAGAAGTGTAAAGCATTTTTAGCTGCAGTAAGCACGAATTAGTTCTTACTACAGCTTAGTGAAAGGACCCAAAGAGAGGCCGTTTTCATAATATGAACTATTTCTGCTGTGCACTAAACAGAATTGACGATGAAAAATATATCCTGTAACAGTAAATTAGAACTAACTGTATAGCAGTGACAGCAAGCCTTGTTTTCTAGATAATTAGCAATTTCAAGCTAATGCCTGGTACAGAAACAGCATTACCCCTAATGTTTGAAAGTACGAGCCAGCAGCGGCTGGCATGTTTTTGCAGCATGAAGATCTGTCTAGCCATTTACTGAAGCAGACAGTGATACATGTACTCTTCGGTTCTGTTTGCCAGTCTCAGGCATCAGAGCTGTTTCATTGTATATATTTCAAGTCACATTTAATGTCCTGTGCAAAGTGTAAAAGAACATTTACAGCTGCTTTCATTACCATCGAATATTCTCTATATGCCAGAAGTGTAATTTATCACTACCAATTATTAAATCTAAGAATTCTATATTTTACTTATTAAATTGATTTATAGTTATCTGAATTCTTTCTTATCTAAGGATTTGGTGGATTATGACAGAGACAATAAATAATGACAAAATAGAATCAAATGAAATAGAATTCAAAAAAATATTAGCAGGGTTAAATATATTACTATACATCAAATCCATAAATAACACGTGGTCAACATCAGCCAGCAATATAAATCAGAAAATAAAATTAAGCTGGCTGAGTATGCTTTTTCAAATAAGTATGCTATTAACATTTTTCATTGGAAACATGGAAAGCTGTCTATTAGTCTGCAGGTTGGCTGGTAAAGTATTCCAAAGTCTGGCCCCAGCTACAAAATAAAAGTGCTTTGTAGCCTAACAAAGGCAGGCCTGCTTCAGTGATGGAATATTACAAACTAGTATTTAAGCCTGTTGCATTAATAGATACTAGAATATTTGTCTGTCTTTCTTTCTTTCTGTCTCTCCCTACCCCTGTCTCTTTCTATCTCGCTCCCTCCCGCTGTCTGTCTGTCTTTCTTTCTGTCTCTCTCCTTGGCTGCTGTCGGTCTGTCTGTCTGTATTTCTTCTTTCTGTCTCTCTCTCTCCATGGCCACTGTCTGTCTGTCTTTCTTTCTTTCTGTATCTCTCCTTGGCCGCTGTCTGTCTTCTTTCTGTCTCGCTGTCTGTCTGTCTGCCTTTCTTTCTGTCTGTCTCTCTCTCTGGCCCCTTGTCTGTCTTTCTTTCTGTCTGTCTCTTTCCCTGGCCCCCTGTCTGTCTCTCTCCCTTTCTGTCTGTCTTTCTTTCTGTCTCTCTCCTTGGCCGCTGTTGGTCTGTCTGTATTTCTTCTTTCTGTCTCTCTCTCTCCTTGGCCACTGTCTGTCTGTCTTTTTTCTGTATCTCTCCTTGGCTGCTGTCTGTCTGTCTTTCTTTTTTCTGTCTTGCTGTCTGTCTGTCTCTCTCTCTCTCTGGCCCCCTGTCTGTCTGTCTTTCTTTCTGTCTCTCTCTTTCCCTAGTCCCTTGTCTGTCTGTCTTTCCTTCTTTCTTTCTTTCTTCATGTCTCTCTTCCTGGCCCCCTGACTTTCTATGTGTCTGTCTTTCATTCTCGTGCGCTGAGACGCTTCAGCTCCAGCCCCCCTCTCCCACCTACCCTTAAATCACTCCTTTTGCCTCCTCCCCAGCCTGAACAACCACCAACCACAGTCCGGATGCTGAGTGTCGGTATGCCTGCTTCCGTTATTTTTGTGCTCTCCTTGGTCCTGTTAGACGAAGTGAGGGCGGGAGGGGAGAATCGCCGCCGTGGTCGCTGCCTCCGTGCATCCATGCTTAAGGTGCCTCTGCATGCGTCGCCGAGGGAAGGTGATGGGGAAACCGCCGCTGGCTCCTTCTATTGCGCATGTGTGGCATGGAAGCATGGATCACAGACGCAGATATCACGAAGATTGAAGTGTGCATGTGCGCTAAGGGTTTTATTATAGCAGATAAGATCCCTGGGAGCATAGAAAATGATATATCTGTTGCACCAGAGCTTTGAAAAACCAAGAATTTGAATTGGATTCTTCAGGACACTGGTAACCAATGCAAGCAGAAGAGAATAGTAGTAGGGTGAACACCACCCCCCCCCCCCCTCTTTAAGAAGCAGCATTAGGCTTTTTTATCGCCAGCTACAGCAGTATTAGCTCTGATACTTAAAGGAATTCTATGAGCATCAGAGCTAATAATGATAAAAAAGCCTAATGTGGCTTCATAAAAAAGGGGGAGGGGGAGGGGAAGTGATTAGTTCTATCAGTATGCATTCAGCTGTGTTCTGAATTATTTGTAAAATATGTAAGGTACTATCTTATGTTGAATAGGGAGTTTTAATTAGTGTTCAAAGATCGATCCTTAGATAATCAATTAATGATGAACACTGATTGTAGCAAATAATGAACAAATACAATTATTACAGAGGAAAAAGACCTCAAAGGAACCCCAAGTGCTGAATCAATTGAAAAGCACCATTAAGGGGTTTGGAGTACTATCACTGGTCTTAAAAACCTCTGGTTAATGTGACTAGTATTTTTTTAAAATTATTTTTAAGTCACTTTATACAATTGTTTTTTCCTTTTTTTCTCTTTGCTTTTTATATCTTTTCAATCAATTATAAGTATCGATAGCTCCCCTGGGTTTACCGGGAGACTCAAAAACCTGGTCTACCATCAACCAACTTTCTTTATGGTGTACGGCAGTAAACAATAAAAGGCAGAAAACCCAGCACTTATCTTTTTGATCCCGGCGGAGGCCAGATCCGTTTCTCCCTGCGTTGGCTTCTTCAGGGGAAGTGCTTGATTGCTATTATAAATATTGCCGACTGGCACCCAGGTTAAGAAATCATATCATGCGGGCGCTGCTCGCTTTTATTCACATAGGTGGAAATTTGAAAAGCATATACCCCTCCTTCACAAAGCTGCTCTAGCGTTTTTAGCACCGGCTGCCGTGGTAACAGCTCCGAAGCTCATAGAATTCCCATGAGCGGTCCAAGCTGTTAACGCCACAGCCGACGCTAAAAGCAAACCCTAGCGCGGCTTTGTAAAGGAGGGGGATAAGACAGATACAGCATGAACAAGCCATTGCAGGAGGCAAAAATGAGGTAGCACGAATGCTGGAAAATGGTACAAACATTTTCATTAGATAAAAATTGTTTTAACTTTCTAATGATTCATAATTTATTTTTATAAAAAGAAAAGAAAAAACTTTAAACAATTAGATTGATTTGCAGCTTGAAACTTAGGGCCTCTTCTATTAAACTGCGCTAGCAGCTTTTAGCACAGAGAGCCGCGCTAAAAGGCCCACTCTGTGAGCGTCGGGAGCAGCAAGGGCCATTCAGTGCGGTTCTCTGCACTAAAAACTGCTAGCGCAGTTTAATAGAAGAGGCCCTTAGGACAGAGAAACTGGAAAAATTATGATAGATTAAGTTATAGTTTTTGGTGGAATTCACTGCGCCATATTTTTAAAATGGAGAAAATATTAGCTATCCAACAGGGAGGTTATAAAAAATTTATTGAGGTTTGGGAGCCATTAACAAATTATTGTAAGGAATAATTATAATTAATAATTTATTTCTCCCCTTTTGTCCACTGAAGAATAGGGGGGGGGGGGGAAGGTGGGATTAATTTTAAATTTTATAAAACTATAAGATTATACTGGAGGGAGGGAGAAGTTATATTATGATTTCATTGAATGTATGATTAATAAGTAATATTACAGTTTATATGATTGTATTATGAATCACTTGTTGAAAGTTTAAAAATGAATAAAGAAATAAAAAAAAAGAACACCACGATTTCTGACTTGTAAGGTTGTCAGGGCAACCTTAAACAGAGATGATAGACTTGGGGATATTTCCCCACCCCAGTGGCGAAGTTAGCAGGGGCGGGGGAGGGTCTGCCCCGGGCACCATCTTGGTGGGGGCGCCAGCACCCGTCCTCCTCTCTGCCTCCCCCTCCACCCCTTCCCTCAAGCCTCTTTAGTGTTCATGGCAACCACATGTTGCCGCTCACACCAGCGTCGTCTCTTCCTCTGACTTCACTTCCTGGAGCTGTGCCTAAGAAGTGACATCAGAGGAAGAGCCGGCACTGGCATATGCAGCAGGATGGGTGTTGCTGCTTGCACTGCTAATGTTAAAGAGGTACGGGAAAGGGAAGGAACCAGTGTCAGTAGGGGGCAGGGAAGGAGCAGATGGGGGTAGAGAGGCGCCACTACCCCGGGCACCTCTCATCCTCGCTATGCCACTGTCCCATCCACAAATAAAACTTCAGTTTTCTTGATATTCAATACTAATTCATACTGGAGCATCCAAGCTTTAATAGTCTGAGAACAAATTTGAATATAATCTTGGGCATAACCTTGCATGGCATGTGGGATCAGATTCACTAAGCAAACCGATCGTGTACCGATCGGTTTGCGAGCCCTTTGTGACCCGATTTCCCTCCTGCAGTATTCACTAACCTGTTTTGCGATCCGATTCCGATCCACGCATGCAAATGAGGGGAACTGAATGCACAGTAGGCAGGGTCGCGATTCACTAAACAAATTTGCCGATTCGACTGTGCTGGCCGATCAATCCAAAAAGTGACTGCTGAGGACCAGTCGCTGAAGCCCTTTCTGACTGCCTTCTGCTGCCCTGCTCTCAGCCCTGTCAGCCCCGATCTCCTGCTTCCATGATCTTCCTGCCTGCCCCTGTAGCTGCCCTCATCGCCTGCCTGCCCCGAGCTGCCCTCATCGCCTGCCTGCCCCGACTCTTCCACCCTTCCCCGCAGTGTAAGCCCGTGGTTTTAACCCATAGGCTTTAAAGCAGGTTAAAACCACAGACTGTAAAAAAAAGGTTTTTTTTTTAAAAAAAGTGCCTTGCCGGAGGTCCAGCACATGCGCAGACCATCTAAAGATAGTCTGCGCATGCAAGGGGATCACTATAGAGCGAACCGTGCCGGTAGATGGGAGCGTTCCTCCAATCGCCCCCATCTGCATATTGGAGTTTGCTGAATTCGTCGGACCTGCCCGGATCGGGCCCAGATTGGGCCCGATCGGGCAGGTTAGTGAATCTGACTCAAAGTGATCATAAGATCATTTTTAGTCATTTAGTCATTTAGATCTTTTTCACTCAGTCAGCCATAATGTTGTCTTCCGAATTTCCTGGCAGAGCCTTGCAAGTTTTATAACAATTGCATCAGTTTAGTTGGAATGCCATCAGGGACCGTTCCTTTATTTATTTGAACTTAACATATTTCTCTTACCTTTATGGTTTAGTCTTTATTTCTCTGTCTTTTATTGGTTTATATTGTGTAAACCATTTTGAACGATAATTTATTCGGAAATAGTAGATAAATAATCTAATAAAAAGTAGATAAATGATTTTCCCAGTGTTATTCAACATGGATCCTTAAGCTTTTTAGTATTCCAATTCTAGGCTGGAAAGCTGATATTGAGTGATATTGATATTGAGTGATATTGATAGCTGATTATCTTATATTTTCTGATTCTATTTACTTGGGAGCATTGTTGTAGTATTTTTATCTCATGTTGTAAATTCCAGTTAAGTTCTGTAACTGCTTCTTTTTCTCCTCTGGCTTTAGTTTCTCTGTTTCTTAGAATTTTTGAGTTTCTCCACTTATCCATTTTAGCCATATTTGCTTTTCAACTATTTTCAGGGACTTTTCACTTTCTTCTTGTGCAACTTTCTTGAGGTCTTTCCATAATTTTTCTGGTACTCTCCCATTGATATCCAGTGTTTGAAATCAAATTTTCAGTCTTTAAATTCTGATAGAATACTTTCAGTATCATACTACTTTATGTTCATGACATGTTTGCTTTTTTCCAGCTTTAGCTTGTAAGATAGTAGCTGACAGTTTTATCTAAGTTTTGCTACTGAGCTTTTCCATAACTGATTTCAAGAGAAGTAGTAAATTTGATTATTGTACAATCAACTGAGTAAAGTCAATGTGTACAGTCATCTCTTGTATTGCTGGAAGAAGATGTTTGAAATGAACATATTGTTGGTCTTTCAGAATTCTATCAAAAGGTTTTCTAGGTTCATTCTTGTTGCCGAGTCCATATTTTTCAACCACTTGGCTGCCATCTTTGTTCCTAATGTGTTCTTGTTACCCATGATTGCCAGTACATTCTGTTTCCATGTTCTGTCAATCTCAGCTTGGGTTTGATCACAGAACTCGTCTATTTTGTCCTACTTTGCTTCTGTTATTGCCACATTATCAATTTTATTGATGCACATTCCTGACTGAATAATATAAATTAAGCATTCACCTATGCATTATATTATATTAGAGTTATTGCAAACCTCTGTGGTAAGCAAATTAATGGAAACACTTTTAAAAAAGAGAATGGTCAATTTTCTGGAATCCTGTGGATTACAGGACCGGAGGAAGCATGGATTCACTAGAGGTAGGTCTTGTCAGACAAATCTGATCAATTTCTTTACTGGGTGACCAGAGAATTGGATAGAGGATGTGCGCTAGATGTGGTATAATTAGATTTTAGCAAAGCCTTTGACAGTGTTCCACACAGACGTCTAATAAATAAACTGAGTGCCCTCGGGATGGGTTCCAAAGTGACAGGTTGGGCCAAGAACTGGTTGAGTGGAAGGCAACAGAGGGTAGTGATCAATGGAGATTGCTCTGAGGAAAGGGATGTTACCAGTGGTATGCCTCAAGGTTCTATTCTTGGGCCGATTCTTATTAACATTTTTATAAACGATATTGCTGAAGGGTTATCAGGTAAGATTTGCCTCTTTGCGGATGATACCAAAATCTGCAATAGAGTAGACACCCAGGATGGTGTGAATAACATGAAGAAAGACCTGAAGAATGGTCTGAAATTTGGCAGCTAAAATTTAATGCTAATAAATGCAAGGTTATGTATTTGGGCTGCAAAAACCCGAGGGAATGGTACAGATTAGGGAGTGAAGAGCTTATGTGCACGACAGAAGAGCAGGACTTGGGTGTGATTTATGTGATGATCTTAAGGTGGCCAAACAGGTTGAAAAGGTGACGGCGAAAGCTAGAAAGATGCTAGGTTGCATAGGTAGAGGTATGGCAAGTAGGAAAAAGGAGGTATTGATTCCCCTGTATAAGACTCTGTATAAGACTTTGGAGAAAAGGCGGGAGAGGGGAGATATGAAGAGATGTTTAAATACCTACGTAATGTAAATGTGCATGAGCTGAGTCTTTAATTTGAAAGGAAACTCTGCAATGAGAGGGCATAGGATGAAATTAAGAAGTGATAGGCTCCATAGTAATCTAAGGAAATACTTTTCTACAGAAAGGGTGGTAGATGCATGGAACAGTCTCCCAGAAGAGGTGGTGGAGACAGAGACTGTGTCTGAATTCAAGAGAGCCTGGGATAGGCATGTGGGATCTCTTGAGAGAGAAAGAGATAATGGTTACTGCAGATGGGCAGCTCTATGACCTCACAATGCAGGTGCACAGAGCCTTAGCCTATAGGAAGAGAAGATGCAAATGATAAGAACCTTAGCCAATAGAGAGAGGGGAGATATAAGAGACGTTTAAATGCCTACAAGGCATAAATGTGCATGAGTTGAGTCTCTTTCATTTGAAAGGAAACTCTGCAATGAGAGGGCATAGGATGAAGTTAAGAGGTGATAGGCTTCGGAGTAATCTAAGGAAATACTTTTTTACAGAAAGGGTGATAGATGCATGGAACAGTCTCCCAGAAGAGGTGGTGGAGACAGAGACTGTGTCTGAATTCAAAAATGCCCGGGATAGGCATGTGGGATCGCTCGGAGAGAGAAAGAGATAATAGTTACTGCAGATGGGCAGACGATGGGCCATTTGCCCTTTATCTGCCATCATGTTTTTATGTTTCTTCTTGTTTATAAAAGTAATATCGCTTTTTCTTTCATTTCCAACATAAGATGCCATGTTATAAAGTTCATTGACTCCCTTCAGATTAAGTTATGTGCTCCATCTCATACTTGACCACATCCAGCTTTCCTTGAATATTGTATATATTTCATGACCCTCTCTGTAAGGTGTCTTTGTAGCTTCTGACTCTCTTTTCATGTGCAGCTACATCAGTGGTTAGACTTCTCAAGGTCTTGAATTCCTTACCACCTGAGAGGACTCATCTTCTAGCACTATATTGGAATTTGTTTCATTTTTACCATCCATTGAGGCTCACGACCAGATTCAGAAATAGATTGTCAGGCCTTTCTTCGGTACTAGTGATTCCAGTGTTACCATTGTCACAGAAATATAATCCTCTGCCACCAATACTGTCTACACTGCTGCTTCCCATCTATTGGATTGCCTTAGTCGGAGATCTGTCTGCCTTGGGAGACCCTGCCAATAGTTATCCAGCAATGAATTATCTCTCAGTGTGTCACGGCCTACCAATAACAGAGCTCTCATTATCACTGAGCAAACCCTTTACAGCATGACGAGCTGCTAATGAAGCAAGAGAAACACTGTCACAATGATGGTCATTTCTAAAATGTAACAAGTACTCCAGCAAAACCCGGTTACTTGCTGGGAGTACTTACTTTGATGCATTTTGGAAATGGCCTGTGAGAATGTAATGTAAAGACACGAGATTAAAAAAAAGTGTGAGTACTTCATCATGCTTAATTTCCTTTACTGCAGAGATTTGCACATGGTTATAAACACTGTCATAACAATATATAAATCTCTTCAATAAAGGAAATTAAGCATGATGAAATGTTCACACATCTTTGTTGTGTCTCTATATTACATTCTTACGGGCCATTTCCAAAATGCAGCAAAGTAAATACTCTAGCAAGCAACTGAGTTTTACTATTAGCCATTCCCCCTCCTCCTCTGTCCTTACTGGTAAGAGAAATCCACTTCTATAGTAAAGAGTTGTATGGGGTCAGAAATTTTACCCATTCCCACCTGTCCCCACTAGAATCTAATACATACCTCAAGCCCCATATCTGATAAGATCATTCCATCCTCACCCATTCTGGCAATTAATCTCTCCCATACCCACAGGAGGAGATACCATTATTTGCTTATAGCCCTCCATTACGTTACAATCTCAAAAGCCTCCTGCAATTTTATGGATGCTTATTCACTTTTCAACCCCCAATGACTGTTCCAAGACTCGTTCTGGTGCTCCAATTGCCTCGCTCAGTGCATTCCAGCCCTTATTATGCTGCTGCAGGAATCCCATGGCAACTTCATCCATCAGGAATCAACATTTTCCATCTTGTGGGATTCCCGTGGGTTCCACAGGTTTTCCGCAGTCCCTATTCCCATGCAGTTTTCTATTCTGTAGGTGATGAGAGCAGACATTTGCTGCATGTAGATGTGGTTTGCTTTCTTTGTGGAGGAGGGGCAGTTGATAATAGATGAGGAGATTTGATTCTCAAGAAGTAGAGGGTAAACATTCCTCGCCATCCCCTCCAGATCATTAGTTTTTGCCCCTCTCTATCATATCCACTTTCTAATACATGCACACTCAGACATCTCTTTATCACTCTGCTATCACCACCAACACCCAATCTCCAGACTCGACCAGCCTCAACCTTCTCTCCTGTTCAGCTAAAACTGTAACAGTGATAACAATAAAATATTTTTTAAAAGCTCTTTTATTTCTTGACTTATCTTCCTTGATCATTCGATTTATTTCCTGCTTTTTCTCTTTAACTGCAGTTCTTTAACTTAGGGCTCCTTTCACAAAGGTGCGTTAGGGCCTTAATGCGCAGAATAGCATGTGCTAAAATGCCACGCGCACTAGCTGCTACCGCCTCCTCTTGAGCAGGTGGTAGTTTTTCAGGTAGCGTGCGCTAATCCGGTTCGTGCGCTAAAAACGCTAGCGAACCTTTGCAAAAGGAGCTGTATTTATCTATTGCAAAAGGGATGGCACCAGAGGTATCCTAGGGGAGCAGTTCAAGTTCAGCCGTGCAATGCCGAATATAAACTGTCTAAAATAGACATGGGCAAACTACGGCCCGCGGGCCATATCCAGCCCGTTTAGTTTTTTAATCTGGCCCACTGACCATCTGAACCCCGTTGACCACGAGCCCTACATACCTCCCTTCAGAGCAGCGTCGAGCCAGCAGCACTCTAAACAAGCTGCTTCGCAGCCTTCTCTCGGGGAATTCCCTCAGCCGCATCATTGATGATGCCATCAGTAACGTGGCACACGGAAGGCACCAATGAGAGAAGGCCATGAAGCAGCCTGTTTAGAGTGATGCCGGCCTGACACTGCTCTGGAGGGAGGTATATAGGGCTCACAGTTGGCGGGGTTCGAATGGGAGGGAAGGATGGAGGGTCAGCGGGGATTCAGCTGCGTGGTGGGGGTGAGTGTTCAAGGGTTCTGCTGCACAAGGGATAGGAGAAAGGATAGAAGCTGGGCAAGGGTTCTGCTGCATGAGGGATGGGGGAAGGAGGGAAGGATAGAAGCTGGGCAAGGGTTCTGCTGCACGAAGGATGAGAGGGATGGAGAGATAGAAAGATGCTCTTGATCCAGCCCCTCTGTCAAATTTAAGAACCCATTGTGGCTCACGAGTCAAAAAGTTTGTCCACCCCTGGTCTAATGTCTGCTATAAATCTGCGCAGATGCCCTCCTGCCTGACACAATTTTGAGGAAGCTTTTCAAAACCCAGAAAAAGTGCTGGGTTTTGAAAAGATGGCCAGACCCTGGACATGTCGTCGAAAAGGATGACATGTCTGGGGAAACCCAGATGTCTGGTAACCCTACCATATACTAAACCACGTTAAGAATTCAACACAGTACTTACCGAATAGTAACTGCTAGCACAGAGACACAATGTTACGTGCTTTTTGTGTCAGGAGGTAATGGCATGAATGGAGAATGGAGGTGTAATGGAGGCTGACTGAATTTGGGGGTTCAGTTTCAGCTGCAATTGCCAGTGCATTTTCAGCTGAAGGGCGATGGTGCGCCTGCATCTGGAGTACTGCATCCAATATTGGTCGCCGTACCTAAAGAAAGATATAGCGATACTCGAGATGGTTCAGAAGAGAGCGACACGCTTGATAAAGGGTATGGAAACTGGGGCTCTTTTCCCTGGAGAAGCGGAGACTTAGAGGGGATATGATAGAGACTTACAAGATCATGAAGGGCATAGAGAAAGTGGAGAGGGACAGATTCGTCAAACTTACAAAGACTACAAGAACGAGAGGGCATTCGGAAAAATTAAAAGAGGACAGATTCAAAACCAATGCTAGGAAGTTATTCTTCACCCAGAGGTTGGTGGACACCAGGAATGCGCTTCCAGAGGGCGTGATAGGACAGAGTACGGTTTTGGGGTTCAAGAAGGGATTGGATGATTTCCTGAAGGAAAAGGGAATAGAAGGGTATAGATAGAGGATTACTATACAGGTCCTGGACCTGATGGGCCGCCGCGTGAGCAGACTGCTGGGCATGATGGACCTCTGGTCTGACCCAGCAGAGGCATTTCTTATGTTCTTATGTTATGTTCATATTTTTCATATTTCCAACCTCCAACCCACCTGCTAAGCACCAATATCTGACTTATCATTCCCTCTGTAAATCCCACAACCTGAGCACTGTGTATAGATGCACCTTCTTGTCCAGTTTGTCTGTCATGACTAGATTGTAAGCTCTTTTGAGCAGGGTCTATCTCTTCTTTGTTTTGGTATGCAACACTGCGTATGTCTAGTATTGTAGTGTTATAGAAATGATTAGTAGTGGTAGAAATATTTTTGAACAAATCTTGTGATTTAAAAGTAAAATGAAACATACAATTACAGCGATTTATTGTATCTATTAATATGCAGTCTACTCGTATTTCTCTGTGCTCTATCAATAGACAAGATAGAGAGAGAGAGGTAGATGTACTCTTTAAGTGACAGAGTGAGGGAAAATTAGAATAATTTCTACTCCTACAATATTTTGGAAACTCAAATTCCGGGAATAATCTGAGAATCTGCAAATGACAGACAAAATGACTTAGTAACATTTTCGCCTTCTAAAAGACCTGGCAAAAGTCCATTTGCGGGGCATAAATTTGCTTTAGTGCTTCTGGCAAACTCATTTAGTCAGTATAATTCACCTGATATTTCCTGTTGAGATCAGTTTTCATAAAAGTAACACAAGCCTCCTTAGTAACATGTAGTTGCTCTTTGTGGTTACAAATATTTTGATCAGGGGAAATTTAGAAGCTTGCTATTGCAAGGTATTATTTTTCTGCTTTTTATGTGTTCTCCTATTGTGAAATAGTTACCAGCACAGCATCTTAAATTTCATCTGCACAAGCAACCATGTATTCTGGGTCTGTTGCTAATTGTGTACTTTGGATCAACTGACAGCCTGTTGTGAGTGGCGAAGAGGCCTATTTCACTGCAGAGTTAGCTCTTCTACATAGAAACATAGGCCTGGATTCTACAAGTGGCGCCATCATCAGTGGCCGCCTAAAAAATGGCTGCCGACCGTGTATCAATCATGCAATGGCGTCGTTTATAGAATTGCATCTTTGTGAAAGATAGACGCAGGAAATGTAGGCCAGGGTTTTCATTCTGCCACCTACCTCTCACATGAACCACGTCTATGGAGGCGCTTAATGACAGTTGACACTAGTTCTGGCATTAGCCACGCCTACAGTGGCATTAGGCATCGTGAAGCACCTCCGTAGCCGCGATGTAGGAGTCTCTTTTTTTTTTTTAATCACATTTACTCATTTTTAAGTGGTGTTTTGCACTTAAGTTAGGTACTGGTAGGGCGCCTACTGGCGCCTAACTTAAGACACTTGTTTATAGAATATGGGCCATAGTAAAGGATAATGACCAGAATGGTAAATCCAGCCTGCCCAATAGTTACATGTATTATAAATGCATGATTATATTAAATTATCTTTATTCTTTGAAATTTCTGGGCTGCAGACCAAAGAAGTCCACCTGATACTATTCTTAGGTTCCAACTACTAGAATTGCCACTGAAGCTCACTCCAGCCTATCCTGGCCGGAGGGTGTATGCCTCGCTCTGGCCGTACCTTCTCTTAACAAGGTACGGGGGGAGTTGTGGGATGGTGATTTCCCCTTTAGGGGAATCGCTGGGTGGGTGTGGGGTTGGTCGGTGATTGGGTGTGTGTGGAAGGGGTGTTTAAGAACATAAAATAGCCTTACTGTGTCAGACCAATGGTCCATCAAGCCCAGTAGCCCATTCTCATGGTGGCCAAACCAGGTTACTAGTACCTGGCCAAAACCCAAGGAGTAGCAACATTCCATGCCACTGATCCAGGGCAAGCAGTGGCTTTCCTCATGTCTTTCTCAATAACAGATTATGGACTTTTCCTCCAGAAAATTGTCCAAACCTTCCTTAAAACCAGCTATGATATCTGCTTTTACCACAACCTCTGGCAATGCATTCCAGAGATTTTTCTGGTTGGAGGGAGTGGGCATCCCTTCTGCCTATCACTGTTGAGGGAGGGGTTCAGTGGGGGTTCTAGAAGGAGGGAGTGGGCATCCCTCCTGCCTATCACAGTTGGGTGGAGGGGGTATTTCAGGGGGGGGGGGGTGTTCTGGCAGGAGGGAATGAGCTTCCTTCCAGCCTATCACAGTTGGGTGAGTGGGGAGGTTTCAGGGAGTTCTGGCAGGAGGAGTTTGGCACTTTTCCTGCCAGAGGTTTCTTGGAGGTTCCAGCAGGAGCAATTGGGCACTCCTCCTGCGGGGGGATGCTTTGGGGGGTGAAGGAGGAAGTGGGTATCCCTCCTGTCACCCGACTTTGTGGAGTGAGGGGTTTGGGGGTTCCTTTCCGCTGCAGTTGTTGCTGAAATGATCATGGCAGGGAGATTCCCTTGCCAAGATCAGCTCAGCACAATGCGAGTCTCTAACTGGCACCTGTGACATAGATGCCGGTTAGAGAATTGGGGTGGTTAGGTGGGGTTAGGCGGAATTACATGGGGTTAGGCGTCCGTATGATAGGACAGATGCAGTTCTATAATGGACAGACACAATTCTATATAGGACGCTCATGTGCAATTCTGGAAAGCTGCTTAGGCAGCTGCTGACACCGGGCATCCTATACAGAATCAGGCTCTGTATGCACAGGGAATACAAGGGTGTAGGCAATACAAAACACTTTTTACATAACTCCTTGTTTTCTGCGGGTTATTTAGGGATGAGGATCATATCCATGTGCAGGGTATATACTGAAAATACTGTATAAATAACAATAGCTGAAAAATATGAAAACTTTTTTTATGACTTCATGTTATGATGATATTTTAATTATTGATTGTTTTTGTATTTTCTCATAGATTATACAGCCTTTTTGAATGTAAATTGCCGTGAACTTTTATAGTATAGTGTGATTAATAAATTGTGGATTAGATTAGATTGAAACAACATATGCACACTCCCCGAGACCATATCTGTATAACATAACTGGAATAATTCTTAGGAATTACACAGGTCAACAACAAAAAAAATTCTTGGTGCCTTGGGTTTTTTGACTTGTTGTTGAGGTTATTTGGAGCATCTATTCAGAAAATTGCATTGGATAGACCGCATCAGCTCTAGTTTCTTAGATATGGTTATGGGATAGTAGATATGCCTTTGGGATAGAGCCAAACATGAACATTGGGCAAAAACAGATTGGCCTCTGAGAGAATATATGGTGGTTGGAGGACAAAATGTAATCAATGAACCTTTGGTAGCACGAGATAGAATCATACTTCTACCACTACATATAAAGCTAGGCCTAATGAAACAATCTGTAAAGGCTTTGAATAAACACGGCTCGTGCTTTGAATACATACCTGGACTTACCATGGAAAAACTGAAGGCAGGAATTTTTGATGGTCCACAGATCAAACAACTTATAAATGATCCGCATTTCATAGCATCAATGAATGAAATTGAATCACGTGCCTGGTCTTCATTTGTTCTTGTTGTGAAAAACTTTCTTGGCAAAAAGGAGGCAGAAATCTACATACAATTTAGAAGAGGATATGCTCTTTCATTTCAACAGGCTTAGCTATAACATGAGTGTTAAAGTCCATTATCTGCAGTCACTTAGATCGCTTTCCAGAGAACCTTGGTGACTTAAGCGAAGAGCAAGGTGTAAGATTTCATCAAGACATAAAAACAATGGAAGCCAGATACCAAGGAAGACAGGATGCACACATGAGGGCAGACTATTGCTGGAATCTTATACGGAATTGTCTTGCAAAAGGAGCTTCTTGTATGTCGAATGACTGGAAAGTTTGTATCATAAACTTGTGATGTTGGTATGAAATGAGTAGAATTTCATGCTGTACACTTTTCTTTTAATTTATAATATATTTCCTTCATGCTTAAAATATATTAATTTAAACACTACATTAAAATATCCCGATTTTTTTAAAAATAGGAGAGCAGAGTGAAGAGTGGTATATGGCACATGTTCTGTATCTCAAAAACTAGAGCTGATAGGAAAAAAACTGGTGCCATTTTTGAATTTCTACCCAAATATACCCAGAAAGAGGTCCAACATTTGAGGCACCAAAATGAGTGTTGGCCAGTGTTATCAATTTACAACCTGTTATACTGCAGCTATCAAGTTTTGCACCTCGAGCATTCTAGAAAGGGAATGATGAATAATTACAATGATTTGTGTTGCTATGTTTCTCTTCCTAGTAGACATTTTGTCTGGTCAAGTTTAGTTATGGGACACTGCCTCTTGAGACAAGTAAATATAATTGAACCGTGTCTAGATGGCTTAGCATTGCTAAGTGCTTGAAATAATAGAGTTTCAAATACTTAACATGTCAGCCGTGATGTATGATAGCTGTTGGAGACTACTTAGAAATCCATTTTTCAGGTGCAGGCTAAAGTTGTGTTCATGGCTAGCATGGCTCTGTCTAATGTTGTCCTTTTTCTCCCCACCACAAAACAAGAAAATCAGTCCTTTTATCCCAATTTAGGCCTCCATTCCTTCTCCCTTTGCTCTCGCTATATCTCTTCCATCTCCTTTCTGTTGCTATCGCCCCTTCTTTCTTGCCTGGTCTCTTGTTTGTTTTCTTTCCTCCCTAACTAGCTTTGCTCTCATTTTCCTTCCCTTCTTTTCGGTTCCCTTGAAAGTGGTCTTTCTGTACTGAGGCACCATCAGTAGTGCTAGCAGCGGCCAACAGGTAAGAAACGCTTCTGCCCTACTTCTTCTGTCTTCTCGTGCAGTCTAAACACTTGTGCTGAGAAGCCCTAGATCATGAGAGGAAGTAGGGAAAAACAGCTCGGGGAAACAAAAATGTCTTTTGTTTTCTGCTGTGACCATATTGAAGGAGATGTCTACCAAGCATCTGTAATGAAAAGCTGTGGAGCCTAAAATAGGGGACATGTGAGGGAAGGAGGCTTTTCTAGCACCAGGAAATACTTCTTCACCAGGAAATACTTCTTCACTGAAAGGGTTATTGATCGATGGAATGATCTTCCCCACCAGGTGGTCGAGGCCAGAAATGTGCTCGACTTCAAGAGTCGATGGGACAAACAGGTGGGAGTACTGCGGAGTTATGCACAATCGATAGATACTCCAAGGGAGAAAGGTCCTTGAGCAGGCAGACTAGTTGGAGGGAGGGTTCTCGAGTGGGCAGACTTGTTGGGCCATCGGCCCTTTTCTGCCGTCATATTCTATGTTTCTATGTTAATGTAACAGGCTAAAAAACTAGTTTATGTATATTTAGCAAGGCCTGACGGTCTTTGACTCCTCTGTATCAGGCCTTGCTACATATATATATTTTTTGTACATTCTATATGTGTTATAATTTTAATAAATTGTTCCCACAGTTGGTTGATTGTGCCCCTTCCCCACTCTTTCTTTGATACTACATTTCCTGTGTGGGGTTGTATTTTCCTTTTTTTTTCTTATGAATTAAGCTTTTAATGGCGTGACCAATTATCGTGCCACTTAAGCCCAATTTAACCAATTAACATCCCCTCCTTTCCCCTTTATGAAACCGCATTAGGCTTTTTTAAATCATCGGCTGTGGCGGTATTAGCTCTGATGCTCACAGGAATTCTATGAATTTTTGGAAGTCGATATGGGGACAGATTAATGCTATACTTGAGACATCAATTCCATTGACATATGAGGTAGTCATATGTGGGATGATATAACAACTGAAGCCCTCATTGGACAGATATAAAGGTCGGCTTTTCCTTATTATGACCGGAATAGCCATGCAAATGGTTACACGCAATTGGAAGAACTGGGATCGCCTTAACTTTACTTTTTGGTGGGTAAATTTATGTTTACGTTATAGGTTTGAAAAGATGCATGAGGATATGTTGACCATGACCTGAATGTGCCAGATTCCGTCTGATCTCAGAAGCCAACCAGGATAGGTCCTGGTTAGTACCTGGAAGGGGTCTGACTCCCCAGGGTTGGCTGAGATAAGTATCATGTTAAAGTTGGTTTATCAGCAACAAATGCATTATAACTATAATATATTTATGACATAAGTAGTAAAAAAATAAAAAAACAAATAAAAAGTATTGAGTTAATAACAAGTGTGAAGTGACAGCCAATGATGAAGCACCACACTATGCTTCCCGCGATTTGAGAGACTTTTTTGCGGTGGAGTGGTGGGGCTGAGGCGTCCTTTTCAATATCATACAATTCATACCATTCAGTCGAATACTGATTCTGAGGATATGTTGAGGCATACTAAGAGATTCAAGTTAATTTGGGGCCCATTGACGTCTTTTATGGATTCATTATAGTTGTCTTTTTCTTTATTTCTGTTGGTATAATGCACACATACCCAGGAGGAGGGCGGGAGGTGGTTATTTCTTTTGTATGGTTCTATTTCCTTATGAAAATGTTGGTTGGATGGGGTTTTTTTTAATGTTGTATGGATTTTGATTGATTATAAATGCATATAATCAAGAAGGACATGGCAGTTCTTGAGAGAGTCCAAAGGAGGGCAACGAAACTGGTAAGAGGGCTGGAAAACTGCCCATATGCCGAGAGGCTGGATAAACTGGGGCTCTTCTCTCTGGAAAAGAGGAGGCTCAGGGGGGATATGATAGAGACCTTCAAAATACTTAGGGGCATAGAGAGGGTGGACAGGGACAGGTTCTTCAGACTAAAAGGGACGACAGGTACGAGGGGGCACTCAGAGAAACTGAAGGGAGATAGGTTCAAATCAAATGCAAGGAAGTTTTTCTTCACCCAAAGGGTCGTGGACAAATGGAATGCGCTCCCGGAGGAAGTGATCCGGCAGAGTACAGTACAGGGATTGGACAGATTCCTGAGGGAAAAGGGGATCGTGGGGTACTGAGGGAGGTGCTGGGGTGTTGCATAAGTATAGACAGCTCACCAGGTCGTGCAGGTGCAAGGCCGGAGGGTTAGGACATTGATGGGAAGATAGGACTTCGATGAGAAACCTAGGAGGCAAGGGGGCCCCTTCTGGTGATTATGGCAGGTCATGACCTGTTGGGCCACCGCGGGGGCAGACTGCTGGGCGGGATGGACCTCAGGTCTGACCCGGCAGAGGCACTGCTTATGTTCTTATGTATAGATACTGTATTGCATTTTTGTTAGCTTTAGAAACTCAATAAAGATTTAAAAAATAAAAAAAGGAATTCTATGAGCGTCAGAGCTAATACCATTGCAGCCAGAAATTTAACTTGGCTTAAAAAAAAAAAGCCAATAAGAAGAGCTGGACAGTCAGCGAAAAAAATACAATGAAGTCTTCGAATACATGAATATTTGTAGGGAGGGAGAGAGACAGAGTAATAGTCACAATGTAGGGACATCGAGTACATGTAAGTAGCATACAGGGATAAGGCCTTAAGAGTTCTTGGTTACAAATCGGTTAAACAGGTTAGTTTTAACTAGTTTTCTGAAGTTAAGATAGGATGAGGAGTGCTTGATGATGGTACCTAGCCAACCGTTCTGTTGACTTGCTAGGAAAGCAAGAGTTCTGTCAAGGAATCTTTTGTATCGGCAGATTTGTATTATAGGGTGGTAAACATATGTATTCTGCATGTGGGCCTGGTGGAACAATCCAATTTAAAATGGGAGACCAGGTATAGGGGGGCCAAACCAAGAATAGATTTGAAACAAAGGCAGGCAAATTTGAACAACACTCTTACTTCTAGGGGTAGCCAATGAAGTTTTTGATAGTAGGGGGTTATGTGATCCCATTTTTTTTATACCGAAAATCAGTCGCACTGCCGAATTTTGTATGATTCGGAGTCTTTTGTATGGTTTTCTTGAAAGACCCCCAGATAAATGATGTCACAATAGTCGAGCAGGCTTAAAATGGAATGGTAGGGTGATTACTGCCATCTAATGTAAAGCGCTGCATTAAGTATCTAGCCCTAAGTGCATCATTTTTAGAATAGCATCTAGCTCCAGTTTTTCAGCACCATATAGAATTTGGTACATGTTATATTGTGATGAGAAATTCATTTGTTTTTTGTAGATGCTCTCTTTGTTATGCACTATTTGTGTGTTATCTATTTGAATATTGTCCCAATACATTATAAAATACTCTAATCCGTATGTGTATTGCAAACTCAAGGTGTGTGGTAAGAGCGGATAGCGTAGCTGGTTTTAAGAAAGCTTTGGACAAGTTCCTGGAGGAAAAGTCCATAGTCTGTTATTGAGAAGGACACGGGGGAAGCCACTGCTTGCCCTGTATTGGTAGCTTGGAATATTGTTACACCTTGGGTTTTGGCCAGGTACTAGTGACCTGGATTGGCCACCTTGAGAACGGGCTACTGGGCTTGATGAACCATTGGTCTGACCCAGTAAGGCTATTCTTATGTTCTTATGTGATTTCTGCTGCTTATGGTAGTATTTTATAAAATATGAGGTGCCTAAGCGTCTTCCTAAAATAGTGGTTGTGTAGGTGCTTACTGCCCTGTTATAAAATTTCAATAAAAAATCCCGAGGGAACTGTAGATGATAAAACAAAATCAAGTCAACCAACCATAATTCTTTTTTAAATATCTTCAGCATGTAATATAAACTTTACCCCAATGTACAGGGAGGCACGGTAATTTATAAGACTTAACTCAAGAGATTTAGTGTACAGTACTTTCCTCTCTTTCTGGGGTTCTCAATCCAGCCCTTGAGACACACCAAGTCAGCTAGATTTTCAGGATATCAACAATGAATATGCATGAGCCTAAGTTGCATACTAGTACTTCCATTTTAATGGTAAGGTTGGGGGGTGGGGGGGGTTATGGGACTTTTTCTGTGTGGTTACAATCAAAGCAGTTTACATATTTTTAGACAGCTGCTTATTTTGTACCTAGGGCAATGAAGTGTTAAGTGACTTGTTGCTCAGAATCACAAGGACCACCAGGCCACGCCTCCACTCATGCATATTTAATGTGAACATCCTGAAAATCTAATTTGCTAGGTATGTCCCAAGGACTGGGTTTAAGACTCCTAACTTAATACTCCTCAACTCTTCTCTGGAAACACACCTAACCAGAAAAAAAATATGCATAAGATAGATTTGCATACAACAGTTCTATACTGTTCACATACATGTTCATTGGGGTATTCTGGAAAGCATGACCGGCTAGGTGTGCCCCCTTGGGAAAGTTGAGTAGCATTATTCTAACTGCACTGTATAGGATCCACTCGATCTATGTACCAATTCATAAATATATTTGCAGTTTCCTGAGTTCCTGGAATGCTATTGTGAGGTTTATTTAAACTGGAGTGCTGGCATATCAATTATAGACTTTAATTTGAATTATTTTATTTCTCTAATCCATTAAATATTAGTAGCCTGAGGTTCTGATGATTCCAAGCTGTGCTGGGAAAAGCTAATTGTTAGGTAATACTGCCACCTTCAGGTAACCATTAGGTAATACTGCTATGTGCAGATTAGCCAAAATGTATTATTCACAGAGAATTTTAACAGTATTAAGCCTAATGCAGAATATGAAATCTTAGCAAATTCCTCTTGAGAACAGCTTTCTGTATGTGTAAGAAGATGGATTACAATTGACCTTTATCTAGAACTATATAAAAGTGTTCTTTTAAAGAGGCCTTTCTACTTAAAGCTGTTAAGCACTTAAGAGGGGGAGCAGTGGCGTAGTGGTATTCGAGGAGGGCGGTCTGCCCCAGGCGTAGGCTTCCTTGGGGCTCCGGAAACCCTACTCCTCTCCACCCACCCTTCCCACTCCTCCTCCTGCTGCACGCCCCTTCCTCCTACTTTTTTTTAACTTCGGCATGAGCAGCGATGAATTAGCTGGACGCGTCGGCTTCTGCCCTCTCTCTGACATCACATCCGGGAGGAACTGATGTCATAGAGAGCTCTGAAGCTGACACAGGCAGAAAATTAATCACTGCTTGCGCCAATGTTTAAAAAGTACGGGGAAGGGGTATGGGTACACGTGCATGACGGGGAGGGGGGATCGGGAAGAGGGTAGGAGAGGGCACTGCCGCCATTTTTGATAGTGCATCTAAATCCGATTTGGACATCCTGTGAAATGTGTCCAAAATTTGGATCCCGAAAACATCCATTTTTTGAAACCACTAGATGTCAATCTTTCCAGTAGTCATCTGGTCAGTTTGGGTATCTTTTTAGTACTTAGATGGCTAAGTTCCATCCTGGACTTCTTGGGAAAGGTTTGATTATCACCGCAAGACGTCTAACGGCCTCTTTAACAAAGCCGCGCAGCAACAGCCCCAAAGCCCTTTAAATCTCTATGGGCTTTGAGGCTCTTAGCGCGGCTTTGTAAAAGAAGCCGTAAGTCTACACACGCCATAAGCTCACCCATATCATATCTCCTATATGCCCCCCCCCCTTGAATTTTGGATGCACAGTGGCTAGGAAGCCTAGCAAGATATCCAGAAAGTCAGTTTTTAAAATTAGCACTTGGACCTTCTCAAAGAAAAACGTCCAAGTGCTGGTTTATGGAATGGAGGCGTAACATTGCATTTGTCAATAGCCTTTGGCTGTTATGAGACGCAGCAATACGGTCTGAGGTTTTGCCTTCTTCCATTTATGATCTATCAGTGTAGTTGAATTGACAAAGTTAATTTTTGTTTCATTCCACTTTTTTTGTGTTATGCAGTTATTGGACATCTTTGTGTTTTGAAAATGAGCCCCATAGAAACGTGATGGCAGATAAAGGTCAAATGGTCCATCCCTTCAGCCCATCCACAGCATCCACTATCTCCTCCTCTCCCTATGAGATCCCACATGCTTGTCCCACATTTTCTTGAATTCAGATACAGTGTTTTGTCTCCACCACCTCTACAGGGAGACTATTCCACACATCTACCACTCTCTCTGTAAAATAAAAATATTTCCTTAGCTTACTCCTGTCACCTCTTAACTTTATCCTATGCCCTCTCACACCAGAGTTTTCTCTCATTTGAAAAAAACACACACCTCATTTCCTGTACATTAATGCCACATAGATATTGAAACAACTCTATCATATCCCTTCTCTCCTGCCTTTCTTCCAGAGTATACATATTGAGGTTTCTAAGTCTGTCCCCATATGCTTTATGACAAAGGCCACAAACTAATTTTGTAGCACCCCCCTCTGGACTGACTCCATTGGAAAGTGCAGTCTCCAGAATTTCACACAGTATTCTAAATGGGGATTCATCAGTCTTATAGAGTGGCACTATCATCTCCTTTTTCCTACTGGCCATTCATCTCCCTTTGCACCCGAGCATTCTCCTGGCTTTGATCACCGCCTTTTCTACCTGTTCTGCCACCTTAAGATCATCCCCAAGTCTCTCTCTTCTTTCATACACAAAAGTACTTTTCCCCCCTATACTCTTCTGTTCTCTTAGATTTTTGCAGCCCCAGTGCATGACCCTGTATTTTTTTTGGCTTAAACTCACTTTTACTGGACCATTCAAGCATGCAAAAACATACAACAACAGGCTACTGCATGTCTGGGTTAAGGGGTTTCGAAGTAGTTTGCTTGAGTACCTGATTGTAAAAACCGCTTAGATAATCTTGATAGGCGGTACATAAAATCCTAATAAACTTGAAACTGTAATTCTTTAAAACTGAGGGCTCCATTTACAAAGCCGCGCTAGGGCCTTAACGTGCAGAATAGCGCACGCTAACTTGCCGCACGTGCTAGCCGCTACCACCTCCTTTTGAGCAGGCAGTAGATTTCCAGATAGCGCGTGCTATTCCTGGTGCATGTGATAAAACCGATGGCGCGGCTTTGTAAAAGGAGCCCTAAGATTGCAAACCTTCAAAGTTCTGTAAATATAGATGTTGATCTATTGAATGTGGTTCCTGCAGGAATGCCTTCCCAATACTGGAATGACTGTTTGGTCCTCTTTTGCCATTCCTTCGTTGATTCAACTATCCAAAACCACATCTCAAATACACCTAACTACTTCACTCTCAGACCCGCTTCCCTCAAGCTGGCTGAAGTTTGATAGGCATGGTTTAATGCCTTCGGTACTCCATCTCATAAATCTTAGCCTTTCATTGGGCGGTGTTCCCTCTCCATGGAAAGTTGCTAAACTATCTCCAATTTTGAAAAATTCATCGGTTCTAGGATATCTTCTGGAAAATGTTTGATTAATATCTAATCTCTGTATCATCTCTAAAATAACAAAGAAAATTGTTTTTGCTCAACTTTCCGATTTCATTGATAAAAAAAACTTATCTTAAGAACATAAGAACATAAGCAATGCCTCTCCTGGGTCAGACCTGAGGTCCATCATGCCCAGAAGTCCGCTCACGCGGCGGCACAACAGGTCCAGGATCCTCTATTTATACCCTTCTATCCCCTTTTCCAGCAGGAAATTGTCCAATCCTTTCTTAAACCCCAGTACTGTACTCTGCCCTATTACGCCCTCTGGAAGTGCATTCCAGGTGTCCACCACTCGTTGGGTAAAGAAGAACTTCCTAGCATTCGTTTTGAATCTGTCCCCTTTCAACTTTTCCGAGTGCCCTCTTGTTCTTTTATTTTTAGAAAGTTTGAAGAATCTGTCCCTCTCTACTCTCTCTATGCCCTTCATGATCTTATAAGTCTCTATCATATCCCCTCTAAGTCTCCTCTTCTCCAGGGAAAAGAGACCCAGTTTCTCCAATCTTTCTCTTTCTATCTCTCTCTATCTCTTTCTTTCTATCTCTCTCTATTTCTGTTTCTCTCCCTTTCTCTCTCTTTCTGTCTCTCTCTCTCTTTCTGTTTATCTCCCTTTCTCTCTTTCTTTCTGTCTCTGTCTCTCTCTCTTTCTGTCTCTGTCTCTCTCTTTCTGTTTCTCTCCCTTTCTCTCTCTTTATGTTTCTCTCTCTTTCTTTCTATCTCTCTTTCTGTCCCTCTCTACTCTCTCTATGCCCTTCATGATCTTATAAGTCTCTATCATATCCCCTCTAAGTCTCCTCTTCTCCATCCTCGACAGACTGGATTTAGATCACACCATAGCACAGAAACAACTATTCCAGCTCTGAATAGTGAGCTACACTCCAGTCTTGATACAAGCAAAATTGTCTTACTAGTATCTCTTGACCTTTCGGCAGCCTTTGATTTGGTCAATCATTCATTACTCAGTTCACAGTTAATATCTATTGGTACAGTTATAGCTTGGTTCAAATCATTTTTCACAAATCTGAAATTTATAGTTAATACCTTTATCAATTCATCTTCTTCACCATTGTTGTTTAATATATTTCTTAGTCCTCTCGCTACATTGAGCCAAGATTATAATGTTAAGGCATTATAATGTTGGTCTTTCCTGTTCTTTCATCTAACTTAGATTTAATACCACTTCAACAATGTACCTTTGCAATCTCAGATTGGCTTAAGGCACATGAAATGATCCTGAATCCTTCTAAAATGATTGTCTGTTGGGTTACAGGCCTTCTGCTATTACCAAAGATTGATATTCATCTATTTGACACTGATTTGACCACCATAACATGTTTTCACTATCTTGGAGTCTACTTTGATTCTGCACTTAGTTTTGATTCCCAGATTTTACATTACATTACATTAGTGACTTTTATTCCGTCATTACCTTGCGGTTCAAGGCGGATTACATAAGAGGTTATCTGGACATTTCCAGAAGAGTTACAGAATTGAACGGATTACTTCGGGGGACTGAAGTGCTTCCTGCGGTGCTAGTTTGTTTTGATGGATTTCTTGAATAGCAGGGTTTTTATTTCTTTTCTGAAAGTTTTGTAGTCTGGTGTCGTGGATAGTTGGATAGTTGGCGGTCTAGTTTCGCTGCCTGCATGGCCAGTAGGCCATTGTACCTTTTTTGCGTTTGACGCCTCTGATTGGGGGGTGCATGAATGGTGTCTGGGTTCTCCTTTGCCTGGTTATGGTAGTTTGGATAAGGCGGTTGTTCATATAAGCTGGGCTGTCTCCATTCATGGCTTTAAATAGTAGACAGTAAAATATGAATAGTATTCTTGCTTGCATTGGGAGCCAGTGTGAGTCGAGGTAGGCGGCGGTGATATGGTTGTATTTCTTCAGGTGATCAAAAAAGGTTATTATTAGCTTTGGCGAATTAGACTTTTTAGCTCTATTTTGGATTTCCGTGCATTGCATATTTTTTTTCATGCCTTTGTTCTGTCAAGAATAGATTACTGTAATATAGTTTATTGGGGTATAACATCATCAAATCTACATCGCTTGCAGACACTTCAGAATTCGGCAGCTCGTTCCTCTATAAAGCAAAATTGTATGATCATGTCACTCCTCTATTGTTCAGTTCAGATGTCAATTTAAAATCCTATGCTTAACATTTAAGGCACTTCACTTTTCCCAGCTGGTTTACCTAGCATCTGTTACTATACCATATATTCCTTCCCGTGCTTTGAGGTCGATTGATGCTAACAGACTTGTTCTCCCCTCTCCCAAATTGGCTCATTACGAATCCACTCGAAAATCAGCCTATTTTTTTCCTCCCTTTTTATGGAATAATTTACCTCATTTTATTCAAGCAGAACAATCATTTTTTAAATTTAAGTCTCTTTTAAAAACACATTTTTTAAAATGGTTGACGACCCAGTATATAAAGTTAAGCTTTAGTTTAGTTTTAACTGTTCTGTTTAGGAAGACTGATTAGAATTAGATGACACAATTGGATATACTCGTATGTGTGATTGGATACTTGTTTGGTTGTGGACTTTACTTTTATTTTTTGGCGTTCTTTTCTTTGCATTTATATATAAATTGTAAGCCGCTATGACCTTTTGCATTGGCGGTTTATCAAATAAATAATGAACATAAACATAATCGTGTTAAACTGTGCAGAGACAGTTTTGGAAATATTATTAACCAATGTTAGGCGGGAAGCAAATTTATGTAAAAAAGATATGCTGATGTGATTTGACATGTCAAATGCATTTGATCTAGTAGATCTCAACATGCTATTAAATTTGCTTGATTATTATGGGATAGGAAATACAGTTTATAAGGATTTTCTGGTAAATTGATTTTCCTCAGGTAAAAAATGGCTAAAGACTTGTCTTCTTGAAGTCCCCAATATGGGGTGCCACAGGGTTTGACGAGTTTATTTTACATTTCATATACCGCATTGGTGAAAACGTCTCTGTGGCTTACATTTAATAAAAAATGAAAATGAAACTAAAATCAGAAAACAGAACTACATAATCGTCAGTAAGGTAAGTAAAGAAACGATTTAAAACTGATTGTGTGCTCCTAAATTCAGATTGATCCTCACAAGGCCTGCACTCACTAATTCTTGCCTGTTTCACCAACTGGGGGGGGGGGGAAAAAACCATCATGAGATGGATTTTCATCTGTGGCAGCACCCAAAAAAGCTAACAGAATACTACTTCTAGCACAGCTTCAGCCCTGGAAACAGGGCCGACCTGTTGGGCAAGACTATTTGATCCCAAAGAGTGCTGCTTTGTGAGGGCAACACAAGCAGTGGCAATGAAAGGAAAACAATAGATGCTGAAAACCAAAGGAACCACTAGCACCTACTTTTCCCAGCAAAGCAAAGTGTGATATGCAAATGTGCATTTTTATCACATACAGCCCAACATTGAACATATGGGGTTATTTCATCCCGCAGCTGGAAGTAGCTACCAATCAGTTATCACCGTAGGAGGGATATTGTGCCCATTGTCTTGAAGAAAGTACATTCTTTTGAAAGAGTGCACACTATGGACAAATTCTATAAATTGCACCCCAAAATTAGTGCTGTTATTCTATAAACAGCTCTCCAATTTATGTAGCCCTGGCCTCCCACCCACACCATGCTCACGGCAGACTCTGGTAAGCTCTTTGGGGTTGAGGGCTTCAGTCATCCCACGCAGGGCAGTGACTTAGTAAGGAGGACCTCCCCAGATGCCATCTTGGTGGGAGTGCTGGCACCTCACCTCCTTTTCATCCCCCACTCCTTCCCACTCTTCCCCAGCTACGTGCACACCTTCACTCCCACCCTCCACTGTACTTCTAGCTCTTTACCGGCATGAGCAGCAGCTCCAACCTCTGATGTTACTTCCGGGTCCTGCGACCCCACTGGCACTCCCCTCCGACATTCCTTCCAGGTCCCTCAACTAGGACATGACATCAGAAAGGGAGCTGACGCCAGCGTGGGCAGCAAATTGGAAATGCTGCTTGCACTGAGGAAAAAGGAAGGGGCATGTGCGTGGCAGAGTAGAGGGCAACAGGGTACCACTGCCCCGGGCGCCCCTATCCTCATTACACCAGTGCACCAGGGCCCATAAAAGTTACAATTTAGACTCAGTCTCGGTCTCAATCACTTTTACAGTCACTCACTATTCCTCCAGAGCTTGGGCGTAGATTGGGACCAGATAAATCCGGTAGGCCGGAGGAAATGCAGATCCTGGTGCTCCAACCAATTGCTCAGTTTTCCCTGTCCCTTGGGATAAAGAACAGACAGGAACCGAGAGGTGAACTGGAACGAATTGAATGGTTTATTAACGTGTTTGTGAGTAGAAACATTCAACTATTTACATATTCACAGGTGGCAGCCATCAGGTTCAAATAAGTTTCATCTGTCACAAGTGTCCCTTCTCTATCCCAACTCCCCAGCCAGTAGAGAATCCCCTTCTTCTACCCAGACTTAGCAGGGAGGGAATTAGGATCAACCAAATCTGAGAGTGGCTTAGTCTCCTTTTAAGTTCTTTAGTTTTTCTTGCCAAATCCAATAATATCTCTCTCTCTCCTGGGCATGACAGGAGTCTCCTTCAGTGTACAGGACTTTGGCAAGAGTGAAGGAAGCAGCAAAGATCAAGATTTCTCTCTTCACATTCCTTTTATATGACTCCCGCTCCCCTTGGGCAAAAGGACCTCCTACTCCTTCCTCTCGGTCTGCTAGCCACAAACTGCAAACTTAGCAACCCACTGGAAAATGCATAGCCCTTTGCTTCTTACTGCAACAACATTTTCCTCTGTGTGTGTGTGGGGGGGAGAGGGGGGTGTCACATATAGCATAATGCTTAGCACACAGATTTAACTGCAAGCATGCATACCAAGTAAACCCTAGAAACGGAGAAACATGATGGCACATAAAGGCCACATGGCCCATCTAGTCTGCCCATCCGCAGTAACCACTATCTCTTTCTCTCTCTGAGAGATCCCACGTGCCTATCCCAGGCTCTTTTGAATTCAGACACAGTCTCTGTCTCCACCTGGTCTCCACCTGAAAAAGTGTGAGCTTGAAAAAGGCATGAACCAATCCCTAATAATAATAAAAGAATAGAGGAGAACAGCCAGAACATTTTTGTCTCAAGAATTTAGAGTGTGTTTGTCTAGATAAGTTCGTTGAAATGCCCTGTACCATAGGACATAGGGACTGACGTTTTTGCTCTTGAGTTCATCACAGCAAAAAAAAACCCCAACACATCCATTTCAATGGGGACATGATAGAGAGAAGCAAAATTGGCCCATCTGTTGCACAGCAGAGTGGAGGAACAGCATTAGGGTTAGAGCAACAGGAAGAGAACCAAGGAAGCCCAATTCAAATCCTGATACTGTTCCTTGTGACCTTGGGCAAGTCATTTAACCCTCCATTGTCTCCAGTCAAACTCTAAATTCCTTTGCTCCGTCACATAAAACCTTCTGGAGGAAAAGTTCATAGTCTTTTATTGAGAGAGACATGGGTGAAGTATTGCTACTCCTTGGGTTTTGGCCTGGTTCTAGGGACCTGGACTGGCCACCATGAGAATGGGCTACTGGGCTTGATGGACCATTGGTCTGACCCAGTAAGGCTATTCTTATGCTCTTATGTGAGCCAAGTATAGGACAATCAAGCTATTTGTAATATCACTGATGAGGTTGGCTCTAAGGCACTGTGGAATGAGGCATTATGACATCACAATCTCAGCTCTGGAATGTTGCTCTCATTGGGGTTCCAGAATCTTGCTATTCTTTGAGATGCTGGAATGTTGCAATTTCTTAGGTTTTGGCCAGGTATTGGGGATCTGGATTGGCCACCGTGAGAACGGGCTACTGGGCTTGATGGACCATTAGTCTGACTCTGTAAGGCTATTCTTATGCTCTTATATGAGCCAAGTATAGGACAATCAAGCCGTTGTAATATCACTGATGAGGTTGGCTCTAAGGCACTGTGGAATGAGGCATTATGACATCACAATCTCAGCTCTGGAATGTTGCTCTCATTGGGGTTCCAGAATCTTGCTATTCTTTGAGATGCTGGAATGTTGCAATTTCTTAGGTTTTGGCCAGGTATTGGGGATCTGGATTGGCCACCGTGAGAACGGGCTACTGGGCTTGATGGACCATTAGTCTGACTCTGTAAGGCTATTCTTATGCTCTTATATGAGCCAAGTATAGGACAATCAAGCCGTTGTAATATCACTGATGAGGTTGGCTCTAAGGCACTGTGGAATGAGGCATTATGACATCACAATCTCAGCTCTGGAATGTTGCTCTCAATGAGGTTCCGGAATCTTGCTATTTTTTGAGATGCTGAAATGTTGCTACTCCTTGGGTTTTAGCCAGTTAGTGGGGTCCTAGATTGGCCACCGTGAGAATGGGCTCACTGGGCTTGATGGACTATTCATCTGACCCAGTAAGGCTATTCTTATATTCTTACCATTCAATCTCTAGGGCACATTAACACCATGCAATCTAACATCTTTTCAGTTACTGCCCCCTCTCTCTGGAACTCCACACCAAATTATCTAAGAGAAGAAATAACTCTACATTATTATAAATCCAAATTGAAAACTTTAATGTTCAGTGACGCCTTTGGACTATAATTGTCCTTTTAAGGACAATTTGATGCTTCCCTAACACGCCCTTTCCTCTTTCTCCTGCTTGTTCCTTCTATGTTCTATTCTTTTAAGATTATAGTTCTACCTCGAGTTCCTTTTGTTACAGTGATGTTTGTATTTGCTCATTCAGTTATGTTATTTTTTTTTAATGTACCTTATGAAATGCTCTTTTAATTAATGTACACCACCTAGAAGTCTGATTAGGCAGTATAACAAATTTTTAAATAAACTTGAAACTACATAGAGACTGATAAAATTGCAAAAATTCAGTGTTTCACTTTTTGAGAAGTGTTACTGGGATTTGGTTTTCTATTTAGCTAATACAGACTTTGCCTGCCACCAGAGGGCACTGCTAGACAAAGCATAGGAAATAATAGCAGCTAATCAGAACACGGTGTTTCTAGCTGTGCCCTTTTTCCATTCCTGCTGCAAAACTGCTGATTTCATGCGATCCATTGCTTTTACATCACTTTCTTGCAAATATAGATCCTGTTTTTCTCTTGCTTTCATGAACATAGATTCTATTTGCTTCCATTTGCTCCATGGGAAGGCTGAGAAGAACTATTTCCTTATCTCCATCCAAAGTCTACTCCCCTACTTCTCTTCTGCATTATTTCCACATGTGACCCATTTGAATGTTTGCTTTGTTGCTCCTGTGCCACTTTAGATTTATAAATCAAGTTTCTGCTGATGTGTTCGATTCTGAGTACAACAGGTTAAAAATACACATGAAACCATGTCAACATTGAAAATATAAATCTAAGAATAGAAACAGTTAAATTTTACTACTACTACTAATTATTTCTACAGCGCTAGCAGACAGCACTGCACAGAGTCACAAAGAAGAAGAAAACAGTCCCTGCTCAAAAGAGCTTACAATCTAAACAGGCAAGACAGACAAACAGGGGAACGGTTAATCTGCTGGCTGGGTTATAGGGCAGAGGGGAGTACAGGACAATTAAGCCATTCTGACATCACTGATGAGATTGGCTCTTATTGGTGGAATGAGGCATTATGACATCACAATCTCAGCTCTGTTTCCCAAAGACTGAAACTCTTCACATTACTACTACTATGATTATGGTAATTTAGTATATGCAGGCATTGGGTTGGGACAGTTGAAGCATTTGCAAACAGTGCAGAATATTGCAATTAGATTACTAGGCCGGGCGTTTATTTGTGATCATGTGACACCTTTGTATTTAAAATTCCATTGGTTACCAATGGAATTTAGGATAAGATTTAAGATCTTAATGTTAGCACATAGAGCATTATTCCATCATATCTTTCTAATTTGGTGCTATTCTACGCCCCAAGGCATTTATTATGATCTCTGAATGACAATAGGTAGTCGTCCCTCATATTTCGAAGGGACATCTTGCAATCGACTAGAGATTGTGCATTTTTTTACGTAGTTCCACGGTTGTGGAATAATCTGCCCATAGACTTGAGAAAAGAAGAATCATATATAAATGTTAAAAGACATTTAAAAGAACATTTTTTCCAATTGGCTTTCTCAACTTAGAACAGAGTTTGGGACTGTGATCTGTGTTTTATTGTTTTACTATTAGAATTGTTACTGTTGAGATATTTGCTATGATATTTTATGAAAAAAACAAAACAAAAACTTTTGTTCTTAATCCTTACTTAATGGAGTTCTTTTCTTGATGAATATGAATTGTGTATTGTAAACAGCTTAGATCCTACTAGGCCAGGGGTGTCCAATGTCGGTCCTTGAGGGCCGCAGTCCAGTCGGGTTTTCAGGATTTCCCCAATGAATATGCATGAGATCTATGTGCATGCACTGCTTTCAATGCATATTCATTGGGGAAATCCTGAAAACCCGACTGGACTGCGGCCCTCGAGGACCGACATTGGACATCCCTCTACTAGGCTGTTATGCGGTATATAAATTAACAGCGGAACCTGGAGCGGCCCGCTTCCCCAAGGAGAACACTTCCCTCCACCCTACCTACCTCTAGCCATTCCCAAGGAGACATTCAAACATCTACAGTCTAGGCTCAATTGTTTTTATGCCAATGATCCTGACTTCTTAGGGCTTGACTCCTTAGATCTTCAGTATGTTTAAATGCTGTTGCTTAGTGGCTTAATGAAATGAAGCTTCAGTTTTATCCCATTAACTGAAGTCATCCCGATTGGCAGAGGCGGGGATGGGGGCGGAACTAGGCGGGAAAGAGGCAGAAATGGGCAGTCCTGGGGGTGTGGCCGTGGGTCTGGATTTTCCCAAAGGAAAATCTGGTAACCCTATTATTGGTGTGTGTGTGCGATAGACACGTAACTGCTGTCATGTGTTTTGCGGAAAATTTTACTCCACATGTCTTTATAAAATAGACTAAAAATCGATATCCTTTTGCCCTTTCAACCCAGGCAATAAAATTACCCTCCGCATTATCCATTTGAATATCCTGATTAAAGGTAAAAGGGTTTACCACAGCTTGTAGAGCTCCCTGCGGGAAGTGTTGAAATGTAATTTTGTAGTTCATGCGCGCATGCCTCTTGATAGATTTCTTTATTTTTTTGTGGAGGAGCATATCTGGGGATGGAGAATGGCTGTTTCTATGCTAATCAATTAGCGCTGACACATTAACTGATTAATGTGTGAGTAGAGAATGACATGGTGGATGTTACCAACGGCTAACCGTGAGTAGCCGCAGGTAACCCGCCAAAACGGTGGAGGGGGAAAGGTGCTCACCGCAGGTATGGGGACTAAGCCATCCACCGCCCCATGGAGAGGTGAATGGCCTTGTCCCCGCAGTTAAGGGAGGGAATGCGCGCGGTCACTGATCGCGAGTGGCCCCCCTCCCTCCTTCCTTCCTACCCACCCGAATCTATTTATCTCCTTCCCTCCCCATTACCTTCACGGCTTGTTTTAAGGTTTCAGTCTTGTTGAAAGCTGCTGGAGCATATAAAAAGGATGGAGTCGGTCCAGAGGAAGGCTACTAAAATGGTGTATGGTCTTCATCATAAGGCGTATGGGGACAGACTTAAAGATCCTTTGGAGGAAAGGCAGGAGAGGAGAGATACCATAGAGATGTTTAAATATCTACGTAATGTAAATGTGCATGAGTCGAGTCTCTTTCATTTGAAAGGAAACTCTACAATGAGAAGGCATAGGATGAAGTTAAAAGGTCATAGGCTCCGGAGTAATCTGAGGAAATACTTTTTTACAGAAAGGGTGGTAGATGTGTGGAACAGTCTCCCGGAAGAGGTGGTGGAGACAGAGACTGTGTCTGAATTCAAAAGGGCCTGGGATAGGCACATGGGATCTCTCAGAGAGAGAAAGAGATAATGGTTACTGCAGATGGGCAGCTCTATGACCTCACAATGCAGGTGCACAGAGCCTTAGCCTATAGGAAGAGGAGATGCAAATGTCAAGAGCCTTAGCCAATAGGGAGAGGAGGAGATAATGGTTACTGCAGGTGGGCCATTTGGCCTTTATCTGCCATCATGTTTCTGTATATAAAACAAGAAATCACAATACTATTGTTGGCTTTTACAAAGCTGCGGTAGAAGTTTCTGTCATGGGCTGATGAGGTAAATTCTCCGACGCTCATAGAATTCCTATGAGTGTTGAAGCATTTACTTCATCGTCCCGCGGTAGAAACCTCTACCGTGGATTTGTAAAGGGAGCCCTATTTTAATACTTTAAAAAGACATGAACTGGTTAGCAAAATACGAGGGGGTGCTGAAAAGTTCTCAGCCCAACCATGAAGAGAATGATGTGGATATGGTTCAATGATTTGAAACAATGTCAAAACACAGAATTTTGTGTCTGTAAATTGGCACTTAAGAAAATAAGATAAGACTCTTTTCAGCTACAGTGGCAAAAAAAATGCTCAGAATTTACGAAGTTGGTTGGTTGGGCTGAGAACTTTTCAGTACCCCCTTCTATGTAATAAAAGTGAGCCAAATATTGTGACATCACTGATAAGGTTGGCCATTATTGGTGGAAGAAGATATCTTCTTTTTCAAGGGTCCCGCGGCAACAAGGGGGCATCCGTGGAAAATCAGGGGCGGGAAACTGCAAGGGGACACCAGGAAATTCTTTTTCACTGAAAGGGTGGTTGATCGCTGGAATAGTCTTCCACTTCAGGTTATTGAGGCCAGCAGCGTGCCTGATTTTAAGGCCAAATGGGATAGACACGTGGGATCTATTCACAGAGAAAGGTAGGGGAGGGTCATTGGGGTGGGCAGACTAGATGGGCCGTGGCCCCTATCTGCCGTCTATTTCTATGTTTCTAATGAGGCATTATGACATCATAATCTCAGCTCTGGTTAACAGAGACTGAAACTCTTCACACTACGAGGGGGGTGCTGAAAAGTTCTCAGCCCAGCCATGAAGAGAATGACGTGGATGTGGTTCAATCAATGATCTAAGACAATGTCAAAACATAGAATTTCTTTTCTGCAGATTGGCACTTAATGAAATAAGATAACACTCTTTTCAGCTACAGTGACATATCCACATCCTTCTCTTCTTAGTTGGGCTGAGACTTTTCAACACCCCCTCCCTCATAAGTAATAACAGTGAGCCAAGTATAGGACAATCAAGCCATTGTGACATCTGGCTCTTATTGGTTGAATGAGGCATGATGACATCACAATCTCAGCTCTGGATACCAGAGAGTGAAACTTGAATGATGTGGATATGGTTCAATCAATGATCTGAAACTGTCAAAGCATAGAGTTTTGTTTTTTGCAAATTAGCAGTTAACGGAATAAGATACACTCTTTTCAGCTACAGTGGCAAAATAACGCTCAGAATTTAGGAAGTTGGTTGTTTAGGCTAAGAACTTTTCAACACCCCCTCATAAACCCAAAACTCATTTCCTTAACCATCAGTAGAGACTCTATTACGCAGGTTCACAGCCTGTGGCTCGCTCGCTGTCGTCATCAACTGAGTATACAGTAGCTTCGATAAGCATTCAGAAAAAATCTCTACATTTAACATAAACATGATCACTTACCCTCCCCCCACCCCTCTTTAACAAAACCATATCATATTTTTTTTAGCACTGTCCAAGGCAGTAACAGCTATGACGCTCATAGAAATTCCTATGAGTGTTGGAGCTGTTACCACCATGGCCAGTGCTAAAAACCACACTATGGTTTTGTAAAAAGGAGGTTAATGAACAAAAATTTAAATTTTGTGTCTGGAACTTCAGTAATGAAGATAAGTTAAATAGAGATTTAAATTTTTGCTTATTAAGTTTCAAGTTTAATAAGAATTCTGATCAAATCGCAATTTCAAAAAAATTCAAAGCGATGCACAGCAAAATGTGGAGAAGATAGGCAAAGCAATTAAGAACATATGGACAAATTCTATGAGAAGCGCCCAAAAGTTAGGCGCTGAATGAGGCACCGTTCAGCGCGATGCAAGTAAAATTGGGCGCTGTTTAGTGAATCACGCTGAGCGGCGCCTATTTTGGAAGAGCCCAATACATAGGCCAGCGCTAGGCACAACTAAAACTTTGGCGGCCGTGCGAGCGCTTAAGCACGTTTAAGAGCAGCGATTCTGTAACATGGCACCTAACACAAAGCCACGCCCACACCTAACATGCATAGCGCCTATTTTTTTTTTAAGGCTGCCTAAATTTTTACAGGCGACTAGTTACAGAATCGCTGTTTCTTGATAGGCGCCTACGTTTCAATTATTGCTGATTAAAAAGCTTAATTGAGCTTCTTATTCATTTTAGATAGGTGCCCAGCTAGTTGGGCATCTCCAAAATAGGTGCCTAACATTAGGTGCTAGTTACAGAATTTATGCATTCATGGACAAACACGACTTATTAGATACAAAATGAATGACAATCTTATACCTCTGTGACAGAGAAGACCTATCTGTCCTCTGCTATCCCTCAAGTTTCAAGTTTATTAGTTTTTAATATACCGACCATCAACAGATATCTGGCCGGTTAACAATAAAATTTAAAAAGAGAAAAAGATAAAAACTAAAATAGTTGTCATTTTAAATAAATAGTGCGAACATATATAATAACGACAAGACAAACTTGAAAGTGAGGATAAAAGGGAAGGGTGGGGAGAAGTTACATTTTTAAGAAGAAAAAGAGAAAGTGGGAATGGGATAAAATGTATAGGGTAGGGTCGCTTTGTTAAAGCGGTTGGTTGCTAGGAGAGAAAATGGATGTATGCGAAAGAAGAGAAAAAAAAGAGAAGAAAGGAAGAAGGAGAAGAAGAAGAAGAAGAAAAAAAAAAAAAGGTGGCAATTTGAATAAATATAAGGATTGTTCAATTCAAGCTCTATGCAAATAGGTGTAGGTCCTTGTCCAAGAGGGCTTACAATCTCAGCATACTGTAATAGGGAATTCTTACCATATTCTATATATGGTTCTCGTACAGTAATTTTTATCGCTGATAGCATATCTTCCCTTCATCTTTATTGTTTCTTTAATTTAAGTGAACTGTAGCATTATTGGAAGATAAAGTACCTAATGACTTGTCTGCACAGCCCTGGGAGTGCTACTGAACAAGGCAATAAACAGAAGGAAATCAAATTCTATTTCCTTTCATTTTTTACAGTTAATCTGGCATGGTGCCTGCTTCCTGTCAGTGCCTCACAGGATAGAATTGAAATCCAGTCATTTGCCAGAATGCATTATAGCACATGTAATTGGCATTAATGCATGACCACATGACCAGGAGTTGATGTATATGCTCTCATTTGCTAAACTAGGATGGACAGAGTTCCTGTCAACAGATCTATTAGCCTACCAAAGTACTGCAAGTAGCACCGGTGCAGGGTACAGAAAAATCTCACTGAATTGTTTATGATTTATTGAAAGCTTCTATGCCGTTACTAATGACTGAGGAGTTTACATGAGCTTCTGTAAAGGTGTTACAATACAGAGTTAGCGTTTTCTGAGATGGTTTTCAATACAGATACATTTATGTATTTATTTTTCAGTTTTTATCCCGTCCTCCCGAAAAGCTCAGAACAGGTTACAAGAAGACAGTCACAAAATAAGTCCACAGACATGACAGATGCATTCAGGAAGTACATAGAAGGTGTCAAAAAGGACCAGAGTCTAATTGGTAGAGAAATTTTACGGAGAGGAGTCCATTTGTTGAAATCATCATTGACTGAAAAGGAGAGTCTTCACTGCATTTCGGAAAGCCATCAGTGAGTCTAGTCTTTGGGTCAGTGTGGGCAGTTGGTTCTATAGACGAGGGATAAAGTGGCTGTAGGAGCGCTTGTGTGCAGTTCCATTTGAACAGATCTCCCTGGGGGGGGATGCTGAGTCGATTCTCCACTTCAGAGTGGTGGGAACAGTTGGGGGTGTACTGTCTAAGTTTGACAGAGACATAGGCAGGCGTCTTGTGGTGGAAGATTTTTTGTGCCAGTATAAGGGCCTTGAAAGTACATCGCTTGTTGATGGGTAGCCAGTGTGTGGCTTTCAGCATTGGTGTGACAGGGTCGCAGAAGCTGAGTTCATACAGGAGGTGGATAGCTGAGTTCTGCACTCACTGGAGGCGTTTCAAGTCTTTTATGGTGGTGCCATTAAGCAGGGAGTCGCAGTAGTCTATCCATGAGAGTACATAGCTGGACAAAGTCTGAGATTGAGAGGTAAGGTTTGAATTTCCGTAGCTGGCAAAAATAATAGAAGGAAGTAGAGACTACCTGTGAGTTATGTGCAGAGAGAGATAAATGGCCATCTAGAATCACTCCCAGGCTGCACACTTGGTCCTTTGTCATTAAGGAGGTGGCTTCCCAGGATAATGTCAGGTGGGTGAAGCTAGAGTTCTTATTCCTGATTCAGAGAAATTTGGTTTTAGTGGCATTGAGCTGGAGCTTATTGTAGGTAATCCAGCTCTTCATGTCGGAGAGGCAGAGGTGGAGGTTGGTAAATTGGGCAAGCCGGTCCTTGCCCAGTGGGAGGAGTAAACCTTGATGTATCTGCGGGCAGTGTCAATGACAGGTCTGAAGTACAGGTTGAAGAGGAATAGGGAGAACAAAGTACCCTGAGGGACTCCATATTTAATGGATTTAGGCTTTGATTTTTCCGGGCCTAGTACTGTCTTTGTTTTCTGGGATTTACCCAGGCCTAGTACTGTCTGTGTTCTGTGGGATTTGTCCAGGACTAGTCTGTGTTCTCTGGGATAGGAAGGAGGCAAACCATACCACAATTAATCATCCTACATATATACACATGTAATACTAGTATTGTGTTCTATGTTCATCTCAGATTTACTGTACATACATTCTGATAATTCTAGTTATTTCTACTTTGTTTATCATGTCCTCAGCAGTTCTGGATATCTCTACTGTGTTCACCCTATCATGTTCCTAGTGGGGACTATCCCGCTATGTCCTTTATGTTGCATTATTAGTTAATCTGTGAAAAGGATGATCTTTATTCCTTTCTTGAATTTTCCAGTGTCCTTTCCTAGTTTTAATTCTTTGGGAAGGGAGTTCCACCATCTTGGAGCCATCTCAGAGATGGCTGATGCTTTTGTGTTTCATGTCTCTGATGGAGGGTATTTTCAGCAGGTATTTTTGGCTTGAGCACAGGGCATGCTCTGGTGTATGGTGATGTAGTCTGGCTGCTAGATTTTGCGGTTCTGAGAGATCAATATAAACTGATAGCTAATTTGGTAGAATTACTGCTATTCAAAAGCATTTTTTTCTGAAATGCTTCTAGTACCATGAAGAGATATGGAGATTATTATGCATGCTTTGCATTTTGTTTTTATTGTAAAATGTAGCCCGAGAGCTTGTCTCGACGGGCGTAGGGTAACACGGAGCTGTGAGGCCCGTGTATCGCCCGTGGAGACAAGCAGGTAGTGGGGGGTGGAGTGTTAAGGTAAGGGGATTGAGTGGAGGGTTTTTCCTACGGCAGTGAGGTTAGCGGATTGGAGGAGGGCGGACAGTGACGGTGCAGGGGCGAGGTTCTAAATCCGGGACCTTGGAGGACTAGGGTCCACCAGGGCGGCTTTTTCCCACCCGCCCACCCTTGCTGTATGGTGGATGTTAGCTCGGGAGGGCGGGTCTTCTGAGCTACTGGGAGTTGGGACTCATCCGGCAATGAGCATTGGGCCGGCTGGGAGCCATATCTTGGGGTTAGGTGACCCGGTTAAAGGGACATGTGGTCATGCCACCCATCAGACTCTTGTTGTATGTGGCGGGGTCGAGGGCAATATCATGCAATGTACACCTGGTAGCTCGGGAGGAGCTTGGCGATGTTGTTAATTTATGATTAATTTGTTAATTGATGCTAATATATGCAATGTTATGTTAAGTTATATGGTTTATTATTATTGATCAATAAATAGAGCTGCGGCTAATTTTCCACATCTGAGTGTGTGTTGAATGTGGGAGGAGCATTGGGTTTGGGGTGGGGGTGGTTAAGGGCAGCAACCGGGACTATCCAGATCCCGCTGTTATTAATGGATATGTTTCTTTGGGTTCATAGACAAAAGCGCGCGCCGACAAAAGCGTGCCGACAACCCAGAGCAGACAACAGCGCAAGGTGGAAGTGCGCTGAAGAAAAACAGTATTTTAAGGGGCTCCGACGGGGGGTGTTGGTGGGGAACCCCCCCACACACACTTTACTTAACAGAAATCGCGCCGGCGTTGTGGGAGATTTGGGGGGTTGTTGGCGCGTTTCCACCATGCGCTCAGTTGTCTGCGCTGGGTTGTCGGCGCACCTTTGTCGTCGCACGCTTTTGACCTGTTACCGTTTCTTTGTGCAGTGACAAATGTGGTTATAATTTTTTAAAATAAAGGACCCCTTTAATAAAATGTGCTCAAATGTGCAGTTACCTTGGCTTAACATGGGATTTTATAGTACTATATATTGGTTTCAAAATTTATATGACATTTTTTTAGGGGTCTACCAACTATTTTTATTGCAGGTTCTGTTAATGATCCCTTTAGCACAAGTTCCTGCTGAGAGTTAGGGTGGAATCACACATTGAAAAGAAAGTATCAAGAAAAGTGTGGAATAACTTGTAAGTTTCATGGCTCCATCTTCATGGTTAGGCTGAGAACCTTTCAGCCCCTGCCATTTTGCTCTGTTATGAGCTTGGGGGAGAATACAATACCATAGGAGACCTTCCGTTCCCCTACTTGTTGTCTGACATGGTACAAATTACAAAAGATATATATTTTTTTTTTTAAAGGGAAAAGTCTTCCCCCAGTACAAATTATTAATAAGATTAAAATAAGCAGAAATCTTAATATTTTGTCTAAAAAGATAGGATATCAATACATTTCCAAAATCTTAAAACAGGGATGTTTAGTTCTCAAATCAAGATGTGAGGAGTTCCAGCATTTAACTGCTTGATAGAAAAATGAAGCTGCAAAATAAACAAACAAAAAGATTGCTTAAAGTGTACTGTATATTATGTGTGGGTGGAAAAAGAAATAACAAATTGTAAACTTTTCGGTAGCTTCATTAAGTTGAAAACTGGTTGGTCTTATTAACCTCATGAGAAAGGTGAACTGTACCAAGATACTAGCCTAATATATATATATATATACACACACACACACACACACAGTTAAACTGTGGATTGCAAGTAACTTGGTTTGCAAGTGTTTTACAAGACATGCAAGACATTTTATTAAATTTTCACTTCATATACAAACAATGTCTTGCAATACAAATACATACAGTATACACACATCACAACTGAACCGATGGTTCTTCTCTCTCTGACGCTCCGGGAGTGTAGTGACTGTTCTAAATGAGTGAGGTCTTGCAATACAAGTACGTACAGTATTTTGTATTAAAGTTTTTGGGTTGTGGAACGAATCGTCTGAGTTTCCATTATTTCTTATGGGGAAATTCGCTTTGATATACGAGCGCTTTGGATTACAAGCATGCTTCCGGAACGCATTATGCTTGCAAACCAAGGTTTTACAGTACGATGGTATGAATATATATATATATATTCATACCATCGTACTGGTATTCAGTCCAGTGCACCTTTCCCTTCCCTTGCCTCACCTTGGACAACAGCCACCTGCAGTCTGGCTTGCAGCATCAAAGTCAAACAAATTTAAAAAAAAGGTGTGGCCTTCTGAACCACTGCCGGGCTCCTGCTCTCTCCTTCAGCACACAGACTTCCTATTTCTCCGTTCCTTTGCTCTCTCTGTGCCAGTGTAGCTTTGATGCATATGCTGCCCAAATACCCAATACAGACATCCACCCCTGTCTTATGATCTGAACATACTAGACAATCCTCTTGTATCTGACAGCCTTCTTCTATCACATGAATTATACCCAAAGTATGCTTTAGGGTGGTGCTGGCTTTTGTATTTCATATTAGCTTTATCTTTTGTATATCACCAGCTGAAAGAAAGTAGTAATATATTAACAAATAAAGAGCATGTTCCTGCTTCATGGAGTTTACCATATTGTTGAGACACAGGCAATATAAATATATTTCTAATCATCATTTAACTTTTACAGTAACTATTTAGTAATCCTGAAACTGCTAATGCTCCTCCCCCCAAAAATCAAGGGGTTTGGATTTAGAGGTAATTAGCTATTGGGCTTTTTAATGCCATTAAGGTCCACGTGCAGGTTTTGAACTGTTTATAAAAAAAGATTTGTGCATTTAAAAAATGCAGTATGCTTTCTGTTTATAACTTCTTTTCCAAGCTTGTTGCGCAAACAGTCTCAGAGATGCGGCACTCTCTCCCATCTATCCGGCTGGTTGTCTACCTCAGTCCCGGAATGGTCCCCTCCCCCCCCCCCAGTATTTTTCATTTATGCTTTCTTTTGTTCATTGGTAGCAACTTTGACTTTTTCTTGGTCTCTCTAAGCTGCGTGATTAGCATCCGATACAACTGCAGTGTCAATAACAATCAAGGGTGTTTGTCATGGAAAGACTGCTGGGGTGTCACGTGACTTTCCTAGCATCTAAGTTCCTCCTGATTAAATATTTCTAGAGTCTTTTCCCTAGACAGGACTATCAGCTGAAGAGTGAAATGCATTCTCTCCCATTATCAATAACAATCAGAAGGCATTTCCACAAGCCAAGGGTAAAATATGTTTAGAGTTCACGGTAACACACACTAAACTGCCCTTGACGATCTTCTGAATTAAACTTTTGCTTAGAGAATGGCACTGAGACATATGTGTCCCCGGTCCCCACCGGATTTATCTCCATCCACGTCCTGTCCCTGCCCCATCCCTGCAAGCTCGGTCCTCAGCGGTCGCGGCTTGTGCAGGTGAAGACTGAGCTTGTCGGATGGGACAGGGACAGAACCAGGGCCGGATTTAGATGAAAAGAGGCCCTAGGCTATTCCACTTATGAGGCCCTTTCACCTCCCATTTTTAAGCTTGTAAATTACATGAGAGATAATAAAATACATCATTACTGTGATATATATCAATATGTTAAATGAAACATGTTGTTATTGGTACTAACCTTTATAAAAAATGTGACATGGATAATAAATCAGAAAAAAGTCGAGAACACTTATTTGGACATTTATTCTCAGCACCATATATAGTACTTGTAACAATAACTAATCAACATAACACACAACATTGCCCCTTCCTATGTCCATAGTGCCCCAGTGCGTCCTTCCTCACCTCACCCCCCCTCCGATGCCCGCCTGCCTCCCATCCCCCTTCCATTGAACACCCCCCCATGCCATCCTGCCTGCCTGCCTTCCATTAAACCCCCCCACCCCCTCCGATGCCAGCCTGCCTGCCTCCCATCCCCCTTCCACTTAAACCCCCCCACCCCCCAATGCCATCCTGCCTGCCTGCCTGCCTTCCATTGAACCCCCCCACCCCCATCCGATGCCAGCCTGCCTGCCTTCCATCCCCCTTCCACTGAAACCCCCCCCCACCCCACCCCCGATGCCAGTCTGGGCTGCCCTGTCCTGACGGATCCACGTTTTGCCTCTCTCCCCGCGGGGCTGGGCTTTGCCCAGCTGTTTCCGGACTGACGTCTTTCCCTCCCCGATCCTCCTCCCAGGGCGAGGAAAAGAAAGGGAGAAGCCGAGTCGGCGCCCCGTTGCAGCCGGAGCTGGTTCTGATCCCGAAGCGTAGAATTTCTCCTTTTTTTCGGTTCAGTGTTTTAGTGTTCACTGTTTTTAGAATAGTGTAATTTTAATTTTGCTAACAATTTAAATGTAGGCCCCTCTTGATCTTGAGGCCCTAGGCTGAAGCCTAGTTAGCCTATAGGAAAATCCGGCCCTGGACAGAACTCATGGGGACGGGACGGGGATGGAGATAGATCCCGCAGGGGCGGGGACAAATTTGGCCCTGCGTCATTCTCTACCTAGTACAGCCCAAATGTTTCATCAGATTTAAGGAGACTTCACTCATCTTTGCTACGAACCACTGTTTGGGCCAGTGGCAAATTAAATATTGTAAGATGTTTAATGCATCTAATTCTTGAAAAATACCTCCTACAATTGTAATGTTTATTGTGCATAAATAATTTAGCAAAATAAAGACAAATGAATAGTTCCGATTTTAGTGCCGCTATAGTGAGATTGCAAGCTGCCATGCTCTGTCTACCAAAACAAAAATCCCGATCAGGGTTGGGAAAAGCACTTTAATATGCTGCGGCTTCATGTTACATTCCATTTTTTTTTGTTGTTGTTGTAACTCTAGAAGTCGGAAAAAAAAACATCATTTTCCTAAGAATATAATGTGTTTAAGCAAATCTGAAAGGGGTGGAGAAAACCATTTCGAGCCCAAGAAAAACGTTTTGCCAGAAGCCTGCTGCCACGTAATGAATCATTAATGACTTCTGAAAGTCATAATGGTCTGTCACTAATGCCCATTAATGATCTCTCTATACCGCTAGCATGAGCTTGATGGTCCTGGGCAGTACCTTGGAGAATACTTTTTTTAAAAAGGCCTTAAACTTTCTCCGATCTAGTCGGTGCGGCTGCTTCAAATGTAGACTGCCAGCGTCTGCTAGCACCAGCTTACCAGAGAAGCATGGCTTTAGGACTAAGGAAATCTTATTCAGGTAAAGCATCCTTTCAGCTACTTACATGAGCACGAAATGAAGGCTGATGCGGGCAACTCATCCTGTCGAGAGATCTAGGGAAGGGGGGTGGGGGGTGGTATCCAGTGAAGTCTATTTACTGTCTGAATATCGCGCCTGCTTTCTTTCCCAACGCGCCTTTCCTGAATTTGCAATGGAAATTCGTTTTGTGATTTAAGCTGTGTGTTTTATTTGATCGCAGCCTGCAACCAGTTCACACACCTCCATTAAGTAAGCTCAACCTTAATATAGGATCCCTGGATGCACGGGTGTGTTAGAAATGTCAGAATTTGCCTTGCAAAAATTAGTGCAATACAAATAGTAGATTTTATGGTGAGGCATGATCTTTGTCAAATGTGAAGTTTTATTATTTTAGAGCAAACGTTTGTTTACAATCCACTATTCTCGCTATCTGCCTACAAGTTTTACTTTTGGATATGTTGCTTTATTCTTAGATGTTGTTTAAGACGGTCCTGAAGATATCTATTCCGTTAGGGTGATAGATTTTGGGTTTGTTTTTTTCCTTATGGAGATTTGAGACAATCCAATAAAAACAAGGAACCGACGCCCTGTGATGAAAACGGCAGTATTAAAAAGACAAGGGAGCTCAGGTTGCACACCAGAGATAGATCATTAGCAAAAAAAAGTATTTCTAAAAACGACAATGTTCTTGTATCTTGTTCTGTTCCTTATTTCTGAAAAGCAGACAAGCTCTTTGCTTAAATTCTGCGGACCATAATGCATCCACATTAACTCAACGCGATCGATGAGAATGGAACAACTGAGAACTTATTCCGAAATGCTAACAGAGTGTTGCTTAAGACTTTTAAACCAATGTTTTATTTATAACAGCTTTCAAGACCTTACTCCAGTTCAGCCTGTAATATTCATTAAATAGATGTTCGTGTTTTTAAATCTAGAACGTAAAGACAGCATATAGAAGGTTCTATAAATGCCTTTACAGTATAAGGAAGGAATAAAATTGCTATCCATTCAGTACCATGGACAACGAACAGGTTCCTATTTAAACATGTCGTTCATAACTTAATTTTGTTTGTTTGTTTGTTTTTTGTAATATGGTAATGATCATAACCACCTGGCATTAGTTTTGTAAATGAAATGTGAGGGGAGTAAATGATATACCTTACACTTGTGGAAATATGTTTCTGAAATGAGTTTGCAATTGTTAAAATGAGATAATGTGGAAAAAAAAAGCACAGAACCTTCTGACATAAGTTAGTCTTTCGGCTTTAATTTAAGTTTCAATATTTTCATCATCTCTGCTCTGTAGGAATGCTAATGTAACTTTAAAAAAATACATCATAAAAGGTTTGCGGAGGTACAGTGAAAGTAAAATGGGCATACATTTTAAAAAAAAAACACATAAAAAAAACATTGCCCTGCTAAACCACCCTCATTTATAGCTATTTTGAAACAGATGTTGTATTCATCAAAACAAAGTGCTAAAGTGAGCACTGGAAAATAAATGCACTCAATCAAAAATTTTAATTCAATCAATGCTTGCTTTTAAAAAAGACACAGAGGACCATTTTCAAAAAGGACGTCTAAGGATATTTCCAGCGAAACATCCAAGGTCAGAACGAAGCACAGAAATGTCCATTTTCAAAAGATTTTTTTTTTTTTTTTTTTTAAATCGCCTGGTTTGATGTCTAAGCCAGTATTTCTCAACTCACTCCTGCCAGTCAAGTTTTCAGGATATCCACAATGATTATGCATAAACTTGACTTGCATACACTGCCTCCAAAATTCTTTCATGCATATTCAATGTGGACATCACAAAAACCTCACTAGCAAGGGAGTACTCTAGGACCGAATTGAGAAACACTGGTCTAGGCTGACAGGATATCCAACCCTTAGGACGCCTACTTTTAACCCCCATTTTCAACCACGTCAAATTCCAGATTATGTGGATGTGGGAGTGGCTATCATTGTGATGGACTGCCACACAGATATGCCAACAGAGCAGCGGGAGGCCGTAGATGACACTGTGAACTTCACATTAAGGGTGCCAGAAGTATATCTCACCATAACCTTCTTATAATTTAAAACTCTTCCCAATCCTTTTCCCTTCATTTCTTTCCTCTGTCTTTTGGAGGTTTTTTTTAAGAATTGTAATTTTTCCCACTCTTCCCTTTTTGTTCTATTCTTCCCTCCCCCTCCTCTTAGTATGTCTGTTTTTGTATTGTTTTTGTTCATTATTTATTTTTTTATTTTAATAGTACAATGCTTTGAAATGTAATGTAAAGCATTTTATCAAATTTTTAATAAACTATAACCCCCCTCAAAACCTACTATACCCACCTATCTACCACCCCAATAGCTCTTATGGCTGCAGGTGGCACCTATATAGCCGTATAGTAGGATTTTAGTGGGTTTTGGTGGCCTCACACTTTCCGCCATAAATACTAGAATGACCTATGGGCCTGGGTCTTCCTTTCTATGATTCTCTTCCCCACCCACCAAGTTACTTAAGATACCTGTGTTATACTTTATTAGGCTTTCCCATACCAAGTGCTGCTGTTCTAGAGACAGGTATGGACTCTTTCATTCAGATTTTGGGGGGATGGGAATGGGTCAGTGAACAGTGGGGGAGTATGGGGGAGTCATACCATCATGTATCCAGTGGTCAGCTGGTCAGTTTGGGTACCTTTATTGCACTTAGATGTACAGAGCTAGACCTGTTTTAGAAGTATCTAAGTTCCACCCAGGACGACTTAAGAAAGGTTCACTTATCGCCATAAGATGTCCAAGTTATGCATGCCCCAAAATCACCCAAAGCCAGCTCATACACACTTCCCCCCTGGAACTCTGGATGCACTGCGTGCAAAATTCCTCATTAGATGTCCAGAAAAATGACTTTGAAAATCGACACTTGGATGTCCTGGTGATTAGGATGTCCAAATGCCAACTTATGACAGTTTTTGGGTATTTTATTTTTTTTTTTCAATTATGAGCCCCATAATGTCCAGAGGCTGAACATGAAATACACAAAGCTACATGTATTTAGAATTTATTCACTTTGGATTTCTTTGCTCCTTTTTTCATTTAAACATCATTACAAATACTCGTGTCTTGGAAGTATAATTATTCACAACTAGCACCCTTCATTGACTATAGCAAAGCTTTTGACTGTGTGGATCAGAATAAACTATGGAGAAATCTAGTGCAAATGGGAATACACAGACACATAACTCAGCTGATAGCCTATGTGAAAATCAAGAAGCTGCAGTGAGAACTGAATATAGCAACACTGATTGGTTTCCAATAAAAAGTGGCATCAGGCAAGGCTGCATCCTTTCACTTTAGCAGGAAAGCAAATTTGGGAGAGTGTCGGTTTCAAAGTTGGTAGCCGAAATATAAACAACCTTCACTATGCAGATGATACAACGCTCATCACCAGCAGCAAATAAGACATGTTGTATCTACTGAGAAAAGTCAAAGCTGAAAGTCATAACATGGGATTAGAACTGAACATAAACAAGACGAAGATCAAGAACTCGGAAAATGATGATGAAGATTTTGAGCTTGAAGGCAATGGAATAGAAGTTGTAAAGAATTTCAATCTCCTGGGCTCTTTTGTAAAGAAAGAAGCAACTAGCAAGAAGGTAATACTCTACAGCAGGGGTAGAGAACTCTGGTCCTCGAGAGCCGTATTCCAGTCGGGTTTTCAGGATTTCCCCAATGAATATGCATGAGATCTATTTGCATGCACTGCTTTCAATGCATATTCATTGGGGAAATCCTGAAAATCCGACTGGAATACGGCTCTTGAGGACCGGAGTTCCCTACCCCTGCTCTACAGAATAGCACTTGATCGAATGAAGGCTCTCGACAAAGTATTCAAAGGCAAAGCGGTAACACTCCAAACAAAGATCAGACTTGTCCATGCATTCATTTTCTCAGTGGTCAGTTACAGATGTGAAAGTTGGACACTATAGAAACAAGACGGAAAGAAGATTGACTCATTTGAGCTTTGGTACACCTGGCAGGGCCTCCGCATGTGTGGATCGCCAGACTTGATGGACCGAAGGTCTGACCCGGAGATGGCGCTTCTTATGTTCTTATGCATGTCATGGACTAACAAATCAATTCTGGAAGATATCAAACTGGCTATGTCACTTGAAGCCCAAATAATGAAGTTATGACTGTCTTATTTTGGTCACACCATCAGAAGAGAGAGATCACTGGAGGACATTAGACGACCTGCAATCAGCTGGCTGGACATGTTGAAAAAATCATGGGGATTATGCTGGAGGACCTTTCTGGACTTGCACATAACCGATTTCTCTTTTGATCCACAATTCATCAAGTCGCTAGTACTCGAGAATGAGTTGAATAGCACCTAACAACAAGCACTTTAAAAAATTGTATGACATGAACATTTAAGAAAGCCTTGGATAAACACTTGGAAATCAATTCTATAAAACTGCGCTTATATGGCGCCTATTTTAGAAAGGAAAGTATCCCCACCTAGACTCTATTCATTGCACCAAACGTAGGCACCTGAATTTGTATGCAGATCTGAGATCCACACACAACTCAAGGAGGCAAAAGGCACCAATTAGCCACTTATTTTTTTATTTATTCAATTTTCTATTCTGTTCTCACAAGGGAGCTCAAAACGATTTACATGAATTTGTTCAGGTGCTCATGCATTTTTTTCCTGTCTGTCTCAGCGGGTTCACAATCTATCTAATGTACCTGAGGCAATGAGGAGGATCAAGTGAGTTGCCCAGGATCTCAAGGAGCAGCGTGGGTTTGAACCCACAACCCTTGAACCTTTTGGAAAGTCATTTCACCTTCCATTTCTTCAGATTTTGAATTTGTCTGTATGATTTGATGTGATTTTGTTCCTCGCTTAGGTTTGTGGATAAGCTGGTTAGAAATAATTTAAAATAAATAAATACTGTAAATTGTCAGATAGTTGGAGCACACTGATACATACCAGAATATGTAAATCATCTTGAGCTCAGATTTAGAAAAAGTGAAATACTTATAAAATCAAAATATTTGATGCTAATTGCAGACTATTCCATAACTTGATATCTAACTTTTCTCTTGCACAATCAATAAGAGGGAACGAGTGACCATGGCAGGGGCATGGGTGCTCCCAAACGTTAGGTGCTGGCATTGGTGTAGCGAGGGTGAGAAATGCCCCGCCATGCTCTCTGCCCCCCCACCCCATCCTCTCCTTCCCCACCCCTCCTTCTGCTCGCACCTGCGTCAAATCTTTCTCTGATGCCACTTCCTAGGTGCAGGTCCAGGAAGTGATGTCAGAGGAAGAGCCAACTCTGGAACGAACTGGAAGATAGGGTTGCTGCTCGCACCGCAAACCTTAAAGAGGTGTGGGGGCAGGGAAGGAGCCAGGACAGAGTGGAGGATGGGTGCTGGCACCCCCACCAAGACAGCGCCTGGGACGGACTGCCCTCCCCCCCTTACTATACCACTGGGTGCCAAGTTATAGAATTTGGCTCAGCCACACCTAACTTTGGGCACCAGATTTACACCTGTTTCTAATGCCTATATTTCAGTGCTATTATTACATTTCTCCCTTTGTCTATTTTATAGAATACTAGTGTAACAGATCATATACACCCATATATTTTAAGCATGACCACTTTCATCAGTTATAGTGCTAGTGTAAATGCTTACTCCTAGATTGTTAAAGAAAAAAAGCATGACAATGATCTATGCAGGTAATTGTGTGTCCCACCAAGCTCAGCCCACCTTCAAATTGCATTCCATTGTATATAGCCACCTGCTTATAGATAGCACACAGTCAGTATATTAGCATTTACATGTGTACTATATATGCCATTATTGTGATCATTCTGTGAACCTTTGGGGCCAGATTCTGTAATGGGTGCCTAAAAAAGGTATGCTCCTAAAATTAGGTGCCTATTGCATGTCGATCACACTTAGGCACCCATTATAGAATCACGCTTGGCGGCGCCTAATTAAAAACGTAGGTGCCTGTACTATAGGCTAGGGTTTTAAAGGCCTACATTATAGGCGCCGAAGTCCTTTAGAGATTTGTGCCTAGCGGCGCCTAAGGCTTTCTCCACGCCTAAACACGCCTACCTTGGTGTTAGGCACTTCTAGGCGCCATGCAATAAGAACATAAGAAGTTGCCTCCGCTGAGGCAGACCAGAGGTCCATCCTGCCCAGCGGTCCGCTCTCGCGGCGGCCCATCAGGCCTAATTGCCTGAACAGTGTCCCTGACTAATTTTCTAACTGCCTCTAATCCTATCCCTATTACCTACCTCTACTCCTATCTGTAGGTGATTATCTTTTGTAGCATTGTGCCTAAGAAGATCAGTGCCTATTTCTCAATTAATATTTTTTTCCCCAATTCTGAGCTTGGTATTTAGGCACTTCTTATAGAATTTTCTCTTTGCCCCTGCATGTTGGCACTTTCTTTATAGGATCACCCCATAGGGTCCATAGCTGAATAAAAAACCAAGTAGCGCAGTGGTTAGAGCTACAGCCTTAGCAATCCCTCGCTGCTCCTCGCGACCCTGGGTAAGTCACTTAATCCCCTCATTGCCCCAGGTACACTAGATGGAGTTTGAGCCCACCGGGACAGATAGGGAAATAGGATAAAGTACCTCAATGTAAACCACTTAGGGGTCCTTTTATCTAACCGCGCTAGCGGGGTTAGCGCTTCGGACATTTCATCATGCGCTAACCCCCGTGGCCGGCTAAAAAACTAACGCCTGCTCAATGCAGGCGTTAGCGGCTAGCGCGGCAGGCGGTTTAATGCGCGTTAAACCCCCTACCGCAGCTTGATAAAAGGACCCCTTAGGATATAAATGGTATATAAATAAATAAATATTTAGTAGGAAAGGCTAAGCTAATGGGTATATGAGGGTGATTTGAAAAGTTTGGTAAAAAAAAAAAAAAAGCAAGTTAAACAAAGTAATCTCCATCGAGGGTTATACACTTAATCCAGGAGTATCCAGTTTTTCATATTGTAGGAAAACTAGCTTATGAACTATGATGCTAAATGTGAATAAGCTAATATGATAAATTTTATCACATGGTACGTTGTTAGATAGGAGTTGAGAATGACACAGGGACAAATTTTTCCCCGTCCCCGTGGGAACTCATTTTCCCATCCTGTCCCCGCAAGTTCTTTTCCTGACCCTGCCCCATTCCTGCAAACTCTGTCCTCATCTGCACAAGCCTCAAACACTTTAAAATCATAAGTAGCAACTTTCGAGAGCTCAGATTATGATGTCATAATGCCTCATTCCACCAATGCCTAAGCTCCGTCCTCATCTGCACAAGCCTCAAACACTTTAAAATCCTAAGTAGAGCTCAGAATGTGATGTCATAATGCCTCATTCAACCAATGCCTAAGCTCCGTCCTCATCTGCACAAGCCTCAAACGCTTTAAAATCATAAGTAGCAACATTCTAGAGCTCAGATTGTGATGTCATAATGCCTCATTCCACCAATGCCTAAGCTCTGTCCTCATCTGCACAAGCCTCAAACACTTTAAAATCATGTGTTTGAGGCTTGTGCAGTTAAGGCAGAGCTTATAAGAATGGGACAGGGACAGCGACAAAACTCGCGGGGACGGGATGGGCAAATTGAGTTCCTTTGGGAATGGGGACAAATTTGTCCCCATGTCATTCTCTAGGTAGGAGGTCTGTATCTAGAAGAAGAGCAAGATGAAATGTGCACAATAGTATGTGGATTGATTCATATTGGACACAATAAACTGATCAATTTAGTTTTTTATGGTCAAACCTCTATTAGTACTGTCATGTATTGGAGAGGTTTTCTTTCTTAGACCATAAAAACATAAGAATAGCCTTACTGGGTCAGACCAATGGTCCATCTAGCTCAGTATCCCGTCTTCACAGAGGCCAATCCAAGTCACAAGTACCTGGCAAAAACCCAAATAGTAGAAGCATTCTGTGCCACTGATCCAGGCCAAGCAGTGGCTTCTCCCATGTCTGTCTCAACAGCAGTGTATGTACTTTTCCTCCAGGAACTTGCCCAAACCTTTTTTTTTTTTTTTAACCAGCTACTGTAACTGCTGTTTCTTTTGTTATTATGTGTAGGTATGCAGATCTGATTAGAGAAAGTCACAAGATGTAGTTCCCAAAGCATATCTTATAAATACAAGATTTTTTTTTTTTCATGAAATCTATAAATGGGACCATATAATAGCAGGTGAACAAAATGAATCCTTGTTAAAATTGGTTGTATTACTTGGGATCTAGCTAGGTATTCGGGCCCTGGGCTGGCCACTGTTGGAAACAGGATATTGGGCTTGATAGACCTTTGGTCTGTCCCAGTATATCAGCTCTTATGTGAGACAAGTATAAGACAATCAAGCCATTATGACATCACTAATGAGGTGGGCTTTTAGGCATTGGTGGAATGAGGCATTATGACATCACAATCTCAGCTCTGGAATGTTGCTACTCTTTGGGTTTCTGCCTGGTACTTGGGACCTGGGTTGGCCACTGATGGAAACAGGACACTGGGCTTGATGGACCTTTGGTCTGTTCCAGAATGGCAATTCGTACGTTCTTATGTTTGAAACACTTTCTGCAGGCTTACTGCATTTCAGTGTTGGTGCCAATTGTTCATTATGGAAAAATATAATCCCAAAATGACAAGTAACATGCCATCTGGTTCATTATAATCATGTGATAGAGGCACTAGGTGAAATATTAAATGGGGTGGTTCTTTAAAAAGTTAACAATGGAATTTTTCATTTGAGATCTTCGTTTTAGAAACATCTACATCAGCGGTGTCCAACCTTTTGGCTTCCCTGGGCCTCATTGGCTGAAAAAAATGTTTTGGGGGGGCCACGCAAACGCTGCAGCAAGACAGAGGAGGAAGCTGGCAAGACAGTAAACACCCGGAGGCAGCAGAGGAAAACACTGCATCGCCCTCAACCGGGGCCGCAAAAAAATACTTCACGGGGCCGCATGCGGCCCTCGGGCCACAGGTTGGACACCCCTGATCTACATGTTTAAATAGATGTATTTTTATAAGTAAATTGCTGTTTGCATATGTAGTCAGTTTCAGAATGGCATTGTTTATATGTGTCGATCCGTTAGACAGATTTTAAGGGGGGTTTGGCCTAGGCATAGTTAGGATAGGACTGAGAAAATATATACTGTATGTATTTCCCAATTTAAAGTGGGAATAACAATTTCCATGTCTGCTTTTGTTTCTGCTCATTCTAACCAGAGATTTGAAGGGAGCATTAAGGGGGCAATTTTAAACTGGGCACACCGTTTTAAGCCCCGTTTTAAGCTGTAGGATAAGATCCTATTCTATAATGGCAGCCAAGTTTATAGTTTATTATTTATATTCCGCCTTTAAACAAAGTAGATTCCATCGTAGAATACTAATAATTGGGAAGGGCACATGTAACTTGCAGTAGTCTATAAGTTATGTTTGTAAGTAGGAGCCCTGCCTATGTCTCGCCCATATTCCAAACCCTATATGTCCCCTTGCAAATATGTACTATATAAGTTAAACAGATGGTTTATTATATTTACCTCACTGGATGACTGTCTAGGTTCTGTGACTGATTGGATAAAAATAAGTTGGTAAATCTCTCTAAGACATCTGGTAAATGGCTGTCTAGCTGCCTCCCATACTCTCTATCCTATCCTAATAGGCTCTAGTGTTGCCTAGGTTGTTTCTTTAAAAATCATTGGCAGCCTTATTGATTCTTCCTTTTCCTTGGAACAACACTTTTCTACTTTCATAGGGTCCAGATTTTCTATTCTTTTTCCAAATACAGTTTATCATCAGGCACTGAGTTCATTCTTTAGTCTTTCGCTGACTTCCTTTTGGAAATGTCCTTTATTTTGACTTGAAGCTTTCCAGTCTTAAACACTCGTATTTGAACTTTTACCATACGTCTGTTAAACTTCTATATTCATCCAAACTCATGAATGTTTACCCCACTGCTGGTGAAACATTGGCTGCCTATTGCCTATTGTGCCAACTTTAAAATACTGTTATTGGTCCATAAGGCCTTCAGTATGGGAGTTCCAGTTTACTTGTTCCATCATCATGTTGAAACACGACTAGATTGTCAATGAAAATATCTGCCATATGCACCCCCTACAAATGCACATTTAGGGCCAGATTCTATAAGAGGAACCTAAAGTTAGGTACCTAAAGTGCCGATTTAGGCACCTGACTTAATTGCCATAATGACATTAATAGCTTCAATTTAACAAGCTCATAATTGGGGAAAGAATTAATCGACCAATAGGCGCCTATCACATAGCATTTAGTGGTGCCTAATGCAGGTGTTTGCAGTGTAGGCCAGTAAAACCCTGACCTACATTGCTGGCACCTAAGTTTTTAGTTAGGCTCCATTAGGCACAATTCTGTAAATGGCACCTAAGTGTGATTGGCATGTGACCGATGCCATTTTTCTAGGTGTTGGCCAAGTTATAGGCGCCATTTACAGAATCCGGCCCTTGGGGATAATTCTGTAACTGGACCTGCATTTAGGTCTCCAAGGCTGTGGGATAAGATCTTAATCTATGATGTATCCTACATGCTAACTTTGTATCACCTGCACTTAACCAGCCAGAGAGTTGAGATGAGAAGGCACATAAATTTGAAAGGGATGCACAAAACTCTGTAAGTTTATGTCAGTTATGTGCATATGTGGGAACCACACCTACGTCCTTCCCATACTCTACACACATAGTTGAATATTTACACGACAGAGCTTGGGCAACTTATTAGTATACATGTGTGTAAGTGTGTTCCTTTGATGGTGTGGGGCTAAGTTGTGAATTTTCACTCTGGAAAAAGCCCAGGAAAGTTAAGCGTGGTGGCTGTGGTTCTTTTTGAACTTTGTGCTTCTTCAAGCTTACAACCTCACACTGAGGACCTACTTCACCATTATTATATTATTATTATTATTATATCATAAGAACATAAGAAATGCCGCTGCTGGGTCAGACCAGTGGTCCATCTTGCCCAGCAGTCCGCTCATGCAGCGGCCCTTAGGTCAAAGACCAGTGCTCTAAATGAGTTCAACCTCACCTGCGTACGTTCCAGTTTAGCAGGAACCTGTCCAACTTTGTCTTGAAACCCTGGAGGCTGTTTTCCCCTATAACAGACTCCGGAAGAGTGTTCCAGCTTTCCACCACTCTCTGGGTGAAGAAGAATTTCCTTACGTTTGTACGGAATCTATCCCCTTTCAACTTTAGAGAGTGCCCTCTCGTTCTCCCTACCTTGGAGAGGGTGAACAGTCTGTCTTTCTCTACTAAGTCTATTCCCTTCAGTATTTTGAACGTTTCGATCAAGTCCCCTCTCAGTCTCCTCTTTTCATTTTGGTATTAGTTATACAGTGGGGCTCCTTACCCACACTTTTTGGCAAGTACTGCTCAGTTTGAACCCTATAATATGTCAAGGGACATTGACACACAGAGAAATGTTCTTCCCCAATCTGCACTTCTGAATAGCTTTTGCTGGAGTTTTTTTTAGCAGCTCTGTGTTTGGCATCAAATTCACTTCATATAGCAGTCAGCTTCATAATTCATCTAAGAGTATGTAAATCAACTTAGCTATTGGTATTGGGCCCAGGTGGGTTTAATTAAACTTATATAGGAATGGGGTAATTCTCGAAAACCTCTTCCACATTGTTTTTCAGGGTTGATCTAACTTTGTGCATAGACATTTGTGCATTATTGGGACTGGTTCCGGGATTCAGTTTTATAAAGGCACATAGGTGCCATATCAAAGTAGAATCAGTTTGGGATCATCAAGACATTGCTTTGATTATGGCGTTCCTCCAAAGTCAATGATTGTAGGTTAGACAAAAATGCCGAGGAAGGTAACTGAAGCCTAAGATTACTGTGGGAAAAGTATAGATGTTTCTGGCTGAAACTGAGCGAACGTGTTACTGTTCAACAATTTCTGGATTATTCTGCAAACATGGCCTGTATAGAAGAGTGCCAAGAGGAAGTCCGCCACTAATGACGAGCCACATCATGTGCCCCAAACATTTGCAAAGATCCATGTAGGGGACACTGCATGCATATGAAAAAGATTTTGTGGCTTGAAAAGACTAAATTGGAATCCTGGTCTCAATGTTAAATGATACATGTGTGCAAATATAATGATTCACCTTATCAATAACATCTGTACGCAAAGTCTGGTAGGATAGCATTATGTTGTGAGGATGCTTTGCAGCAGCAGGGACAGGAAACCCTCTGAAGGTGGATAGAAAGATGGGATAGTGCAAAGTAAAGGCAGAATGGAGAAAGAACGATTCCAGTGTGCCAGAGACATGGGATTGGGGAGAAGATTTTTAAGCAGAATTGTGAACCTAAGCAAAACACAAAAGTAATAATGAGATGACTCAGCAAGAAGACAGCAACTATCGTTGATTAGCTCGGTCAAAGCTCAAACTTGAATCCAATAGAAAATTTATGGCAAGACTCCAGTCCACAGACTCTCCCCAGCCAATCCGAAGGAACTTGAGCTATACTGCCAAGAAAAGGGCATCACATTGCTGTGCAGAGTTAGTAGACGCTTATCCTAAACCACTCGTGACTTCTTGTTTCACAGGAGGATTCCATCAAGTACTGAGCTAATGGATATGAAGACTTGGGGAATTCAAGACTTTCGTTTCATATTCATAATGACTTTTTAAATTCTTTCAGAATAGCACTTTCATGTTGAAAGTATAGATTATGTTGTATAGATCAGTGAAACAAACTCCTGTTTCATATTTACGTTTGGAAGTGAAGAAACTCAAATCTCTTCTACAAATTTATTTATTTATTTACACATTTATATCCCGCCTGTCCAAAATCTATGTGGATTATATCACACTCATAAAATAAAATACAATTACTCAATAACACAGCATAAACATACAATATAAGTAATTTAACTTATAACATTCATCAGCAAAATCAAAAAATAAAATCAGATATACACAAAATCACTCCCAAATCCTAGAATGCATTTCTAAAAAGATGAGCCTTCAAACTCTTATGAAAGGATTAAAAAAAAAAACAAACCCCGTAATCAAACAAATCGCATCCAGATTGTTATTGATCAACCAATGCTTGGGTATTAGGCAGTGACACGGGCAACTGAACATGTTGGTTATGGTTCCCCAGAGGCTTTCTCCTTGTGTACCTGATCCTTTGATGTTTTCCTACCGAGGGGCCATTATACTAAGCTGCACTAAAAAGTCACCTGAGGTATCAGTAGCGCTGGGCTATCCCACGTGCTGAGTCCACTTTTGGTGTAGCTGTAAAATAGCTACACTTCCTATTTCCCCAATTAATGGCCAAGTAGTAAGAGGGAAATTCTGTAAATGACATCTAAAAATATAGGAGCCTATAATATAGGCAGGCGCCTATCTCTTGTCAATCACACTTAGGTGCTTATTATAGAATCACACCTAACTTAAAACTAAGGTGCCTGTAATGTAGGCCAGGGTTTTAAAGGTCTACATTATAGGCACTTAAGTCCTTTAGATAATTGCACCTAGCAGCACCTAAGTCCTTTGCCACTGCTAAGCACGCCTACTTTGGAGTTAGCCGTCGCGATAGGCAACTATCTTTTGATGAATCATGTCTAAGAAGACAGATGCCTATCATCAAATTAATTTTTATTTCTTTCAATTATAAGCTTGTTAAAAGCTTATAATTGAAACCAATTTACTAATTAAGGCTCTCTTTTACTAAGCTGCGGTAGACGTTTCTATCGAGGCCCGGGGCACTAAATGCTCCGATGCTGCTCATAGGAATTCTATGAACGTCGGAGCAGTGTTGGAGCATTTAGTGCACCAGGCCATGGTAGAAACTTCTATCACAGCTTAGTAAAAGGGGGGGAGGGGGTAAGTTAGGTGTCTAACTTTAGATACCTATTTATTTAGGCGCCTCATATAGAATTTCCCCCTCATTTCCCAATTAGTAGGTGAGCCCTTACTCCTCCACTGCTAATTACAGATTTCATTCCTTTCATCTAGCTGCTCCTTATGCCTGGAATAAATTACCCAAGCTTGTCCGCCAAGCCCCTTCCCTTATGAGGAGAAAAGCAGATGTTTGAAATATATAAACAAAAATTCTCATTTCATGAGAGAAAATTGCCTATCAGTGTATCTTTCAAATCATTATTTTAACTAAAACAAAAGTTAAGTACCGATAAAGGGCAAAAAAAAGTCATTTTCAATATCTCTCTAGTAGACTAGCTTAATCCAAGTGTGGCCATCTCTTAAGAGCTATGGACCTTTTTTCAGGTTAGTTCTCAGACTGAGCTAGCAATGATGTTGTCAGAATATGACAAATAAATTACAGGTTGTATTATTGCTACAGGAAGATTGCATTTAGTAATAGGTGATGTGTGTCTCCCTCAGTTTTTTCACCTCTTATCCTCTGTCACTATTCAGTCAATCCTTTTACTATACAAATCCTTACAGTTTGATGATCACATACCACCATTTTAATACAACCTATATTTACGTGAATTTTCAAGCAACACAATTATGCAGTTCATACTACACTAACCTGCTATATGGACTGTATCTTTTAAAAGTACATGTTGATTCAGTTAGTATGGTAATTTTAAATATGGCTTAAGCTTTGACCTGTGTTTATAACATATAACCACCTTGATTTGGAACACCAGTGTCTATATATTTATAATTAAATCTTTATTGATTTTCAATTTAAAATTCAAGCATAACACTTGTACAGAAAGCAATAATAATAGTAACATATAATTAATTATACATTCAATAAAGAAAACATTATTTAACTATTTATGCTCAAGTTCTCTCTCTAGATCCAAGTTTTAGAAGCAGTGAAAAAATAACAAAAACAAGGAAAAATAAAATATATAATAGCAAGATGCTAGAAGCTATAGCACTGAAGGTGAGATCTCATATTTATCATATAGGGTTCAAGATAGTCCTCTATCCGGACGAGACATTGCCACAAAGATTGTCAATTGAGATGGTTCAAAGAACACACTTAACAGAACGGTAACACACAATACATTTACATGGGTGTCTCAAATAAAAAGTAGCCCCCAAAGATGTAACCCCAGGTTTCAAAAGAAGAAATTCATGGCGGCGCTTCTGTGTCTCTCTTGTAAGATCAGGGAACATCTGTATTTTACAACCAAGAAAAACTTTTTGTCTATTTTTAAAGAAAAGTCTTAATAACCATGTTTTATGTAACGGAAGCGCAACAGTTATAATCAGAGTTGTTGGTAATGCTAAGTCTTTATTGGAAGTCTCTAATAGTTCTGAAACATTTAAGGTTTGTTGAGCCAAATTTTTTTGCTGCTCTTCACGAGCTTTAACAGGTAAGTAATAAACACGTGAAAATGGTGGTAACATTTCCTCTGATACTTCAGTGTTTATATATAAAGTGTAACTTCTTATACTATATATATATTTTTGAATTTTTTGGGATCTTCAGATAGCTGTTCCACGGATATCAATTGTGTGGACCATAAGGTTCCTCTCAGGATCAGTCTTTTTATGAATAATTTTTCACTTCTACATTAGTTTATATTAAAAGAGGTGATTGTATTCTGAAAAGGAGATTTGAAACGTCACTACGATAATGTATAAATTCATTCTAACTTTTTTAAAGGTCTTTTAAATTATTTTTTCAGTGAACTTTTAAATATAACACCACAAGCACTGTCTCTTACCATGACATCAGATGCCTGCTTGCTCATGTCATTCATTAAAAATGGCCACGGTGTTTTTCAGACCTTATCTGCTGTTTTATCAGCTGACACTTTCTCCCTCCTTTACAAAGCCGTGCTAGTGTTTTTAGTGCCGGCCGCGGTGGTAATAGCTCGGATGCTCTATGAGCGTTGGAGTTGTTACCCCGGCGGCCTGCACTAAAAATGCTAGAGTGGCTTTGTGAAGGATGAGGTATATTTGTAACATTAGAGAACTGCCCAGCCAATCAAATACAGTGGTACCTCGGTTTACGAGCATAATTCATTCCAGAAGCATGCTTGTAATTCAAAGTACTCGTATATCAAAGCACATGTCCCCATAGGCCACAATGTAAACGGAAACAATTCGTTCCACAACCAAGGTTTACTATGGTGGCCCAGGGGTGGGTACCTGCCTGTGGGTGCTGCAGCCCTTGTAGTGTGGTGGCTTCCTTTCCCCGGGGTCCCCGTGCGGCTCTCCTCCCTCTTCGGCTGATGCCTTTTCCGTTCACCAGCACCTCCCGGCTTCTGATTCAAGCCGGCTGCCATCCTTCTGACGCATGTGCAGGACCTCTGAACTCCCCCGTCAAGCCGGCACCGCTCCAACAACACGCGCACCACGTACAAGCACGCAGGACGTCTGGGGTGCTTGTACGTGGTGCGTGTGTTGTTGGAGTGGCGCCAGCTTGAAGGGGGAGTTCAGAGGTTCTGCGCATGCATCTGGAGGATGGCCAGCTTGAATAGGAAGCCGGGAGGTGCTGGTGAACGGCAGAGGCATCGGCCGAAGAGGGAGGAGAGCAGAACGGGGACCACGGGGAAAGGAAGCCACCACGCTACAAGGGCTGAAGCACCCACAGGCAGGTACCCACCCCTGAGCCACCATAGTGAGAGCTTGTGTAGTGAATCAACACTCGTTTTGCAAGACGAAAGTTTGCTGAGTGTTTTGCTCGTCTTGCAAAACACTCGCAAACCGGGTTACTCGCAAACCGAGGATCCACTGTATCTAGATCAGCGCAGCGGCAACCAGTTTAACTCTTTATTCAGCCCCTCCGGAGTTAGGGCATTTAACGGAAAAATCCAGTGTTCAATGAAGATCAAGGCTGATCCCGAGAGGAACCTTATGGTCCACACAATTGATATCAGTAGAACAGCTATCTGAAGATCCCAAAAAATTCTAAAAAAATATATACTATAAGAAGTTACAGTGTATATATAGACACTGATGTTCTGAACCAAGGTGATTCAGTTAATAATAACACTTATATCTTAATTATGATCATTATTACTTATTTCAATGTATTCATGTAGTCTAGTATGGCAGCCCTGCTTATTTAGTTCAAGATAAGTAGCAAATTAATGTGATTAATTCATGAGTCAGTATAATCCCAACTTTTGAAAATCTAACTGTCCTATTTCAATTGGTATTTCAAACTTCCCAGGACAAGTTTTGTCATGTCTTAAGCATTTGAATACACTGATTGTATGGTAGGAGCAAAATGTGCAAATAAAACTAGAGACTTTCTGGTAACTTCAGAATTGAACACTAGATGTCCCTCCTGTTTCTCATTCCTTTTGTTTTGGCACTAGGCCTAAAGGTCTTAAAGAAATTAAACTAATATTTCAGCTTTTATTTCCAGGGTTTGTTCATTGACACAACTGTATATATAAAGGATAACATTTCAACAGAGCATGAGAACTAAACAGAAATCTATTATTTATTTTTAATTTAGTTCAAACCTTTTTGGAAGTAGATTATGGCAAGTAACGTGTAGGTATTGTGGATTTTGCTCTTCCCAGAAGGCATACAATCGAATTTGATAACTGTAGCAATGGAGGGTTAAGTTGACTTGCCTAAAATCATCGAGTGACAGCTGAACTTGAACATTGGCTTCCCTTGTTATCAGCTGAATGCTCTAACCTCTAGGCTGTTCCTCTACAGACTTAAATGGAGCTGCTGTAAGTTGCCAGGTCAACTCGGTGACTACTGCAGTATACTGTATACCCAGGTGTGTTATATGGCACAAGGTTTTTATTTATTTATTTTTTTTGTATAATAATTTTTATTAGCGAGTGCAACAGAAATCCAACAGTACAAGGACACAAGGCCCATAAGAGATACAAAACTGGGTGGGGATTCAAACTGGCAGTATACAGGAAAGAAATAAAGGAACGGGATATCGCCCTACACTCCAGTCGCAATCTGCAAATTTTCCAATGTTCACAATTTTCACAATGTTCCAGCAGCGTTTGATTCTCCACACACCAGTTTCTCCACGTATTCATCATCATAGGACCCTTAGGGACCCCTAAGGAAGACACCTTGTCGAAACGCAGACCGTGTTGGGTCCTGCGCCACTAGCCTATTAGGTCCTTTTGATTTTTATGTGGATTTATACCTTTTATGTGGATTGTTTATTTGGAACTTGGCTTTTTTATGTACATTTGGAATTGGAACTTCAATTAAAGTCCATTTCAGGGTCATCGTCTCTCCACATGTTTTTTTGGTTTCTCTTGGACTTTTCTCTGTGTGGATTCCCTGGGGTCAGTTTTCTTTGGTTTGGGTCAGACCAGTGGTCCATCGTGCCCAGCAGTCCGCTTCCGCGGTGGCCCTCTGGTCAAAGACCAGTGCCCTGACTGAGTCTAGCCTTACGTGCGTACTTTCTGGTTCAGCAGGAACTTGTCCAACTTTGTCTTGAATCCCTGGAGGGTGTTTTCTCCTATAACAGCCTCTGGAAGAGCGTTCCAGTTTTCTACCACTCTCTGGGTGAAGAAGAATTTCCTTACGTTTGTACGGAATCTATCCCCTTTCAACTTTAGAGAGTGCCCTCTCGTTCTCTATACCTTGGAGAGGGTGAACAACCTGTCTTTATCTACTAAGTCTATTCCTTTATTATCTTGAATGTTTCAATCATGTCCCCTCTCAGTCTCCTCTTTTCAAGGGCGAAGAGGCCCAGTTTCTCTAATCTTTCACTGTACGGCAACTCCTCCAGCCCCTTAACCATTTTAGTTGCTCTTCTCTGGACCCTTTCGAGTAGCACTATGTCCTTCTTCATGTTCTTCTTCATGACACTGACAACTGAGGGAGGAAGAGGAATCCAGCAGCCGCAGGTCCACATCAAAGACAAACAGCTAGACTGGATTGTAGAAAGAGGTGAATCCCCACAGGAAGAGTGTGAATATGGGTGTCTGAGAAGTAGTTTTGTCTGCACTGAAATAATAACTAGACTGAAACAAGCATGTTAGCCCATAGTGAAAGTTTCTGCTTTTCATACCCTGAAATTTCTAGGACTTATGTGTGTCCCTAAGAATGTAAAGTAAACCATTTTCTTTTGGTTGTTTACTTGTGAGAGAAAGTACGGCTCAGGCTGGAGGAGGGATGGGCTGAGCTCCAAGGAACAGTGCTGCAGCTGGTGGAATCATTTGAAATGCTGAAACGGCTGAAAATGGAAGAACTTTTAAAGGATAACTTTAAATAATTTTGTATTTGAGTTAGGAAACTGTAACTTTGGTTAGCAGTTTGGGACGCTAGCTTACAGGAATTTCATGAGATAAGACAAAACCTAAAACACAGAGGCACGTTTCCTGTATTGTTAAATTGAATTGAGATGCTGCTTACTCCCTGGAGCAGAATTGTATTCCCTAATAAAATGGTGCCATAGAAAATAAACGTCATGAATTTTGCCTGATGTTGGACCACAGGAGATCTGCTGCTGAAACCAAATGCTGTGTGGATTAACCTCCAGTGAGGACTGAACTCTGAATAGCAGCTGCAGGAACCCAGGTGCTGGGACCCCCAGTACTCACCATTTACCAGGGCCGGATTTTCCTATAGGCTAACTAGGCTTCAGCCTAGGGCCTCAAGATCAAGAGGGGCCTACATTCAAATTGTTAGCAAAATTAAAATTACACTATTCTAAAAACAGTGAACACTAAAACACTGAACCGAAAATAAGGAGAAATTGTACACTTCGGGATCGGAACTGGCTCTGGCCGCAACGGGGCACCGACTTGGCTTCTCCCTTTCTTTTTCTCGCCCTGGGAGGAGGAGCGGGGAGGGAAAGACGTCAGTCCGGAAACAGCTGGGCAAAGCCCAGCCCCGCGGGGAGAGAGGCAAAACGTGGATCCGTCAGGACAGGGCGGCCCAGACTGGCATTGGGGGGGGGTTTTCAGTGGAAGTGGGATGGGAGGCAGGCAGGCTGGCATCGGAGGGGGGTGGGGAGGTTTAATGGAAGGCAGGCAGGCAGGATGGCATGGGGGGGTGTTCAATGGAAGGGGGATGGGAGGCAGGCGGGCATCGGAGGGGGGGTGAGGTGAGGAAGGACGCACTGGGGGCACTATGGACATAGGAAGGGGCAATGTTGTGTGTTATGTTTGATTAGTTATTGTTATAAGTACTATATATGGTGCTGAGAATAAATGTCCAAATAAGTGTTTTTGACTTTTTTTAATTTGTTATCCGTGTCACATTTTTTATAAAGGTTAGTACCAATAACAACATGTTTCATTTAACATATTGATATATATCACAGTAATGATGTATTTTATTATCTCTCATGTAATTTACAAACTTAAAAATGGGAGGTGAAAGGGCCTCATAAGTGGAATAGCCTACGGCTTCTTTTCATCTAAATCCGGCCCTGCCATTTACCATTCAAATCTAAATAAATTATAACTGTGCTTTGCAGAATTTTACCAGAGGCCTGATCATTTCCTGTGTTCAGAATATGGGGGGAAAAAACCCTACTATGTAGATCTAACTTTATTTCTTTCCATGTTCCTGCTGATATATCTTACAGCGCTTCCTGACCACCATCAGTGGGGGCAAGCAAGGCTTTCCTTTACTAAGCTTAGATGTCCTTTGAAGGGCAGAGCTTTATTTCTCTCTAAGACTTCAAGGCTCTTAGCCAAAGACTGGCCTGTATCAATCTTGGAAATTTTCAGACTGTTGTCTTTGACTAATACTGAGGCCTTACAGAGTTTGAAATCCATCTGAGGAGAACCGGCTAATGTTGTTTGAGTGAAGGCAGAAATTCATCATTGGTCTTATACGCCCAAATGTCTATAAAATAATGTACTTGCCCTCTGCATTGCGTTACCAAAATTGTGAAGAACGGAGATAATTTTTTTCATGTTTGCAAGTTTCCAAGTTTATTGTCACATGATGTCATTAGATAACTAAATGGTTTACAATTTCAAATAAATAAAAAGTATTGGTTAATCCCCTCCCCCCAACGATTAAAAATAATTAGAAGGAGATAACGTAACAAAATACAGTCGACTCCGCTTAAGTGCAAGGCTTCTGGACCGGACCACCAGGTGCACTTAAGCGGAGTGTGCGCTTAATAGGAGTACCACTTTTTATTCAGGCGGTCGTTTAGCCAGTATCGGCAGCTACCTGGCTGATGGCGGCAAAAGCAAGCAGTGCTGAGAAGGTGATGGAGAGTGCTCAGCGCGCTGCTGTAGGTCTCCCATCTACTTGCTGCCTAGGATGGCTCGCGATGCTGTGACATTCCGGGGAGGGGGGGTGGGGGGATAGTAAATACAGTGCAATAAATAATAATAATAATTATTTATTTATATGCCGCCATACCAGGGAGGTTCTAAGCGGCTCACAACAAAGGACCCGTGATTGCATTTAACTGGCGTGAATGTAAAGTGAAAGAATAGAGGTAGGACCTGTGACATCAGTGCGCATAAGCGGATTGTGTGCTTATCAGAAGTGCAAATATCCGGAGTTTACGTCCATTGACTAATGTAAATAGAACGGGACCGTGGTGGTAGAGTGCGGATAACCGGAGCATGCGCTTATCTGACATGCACTTAGGTGGAGTCGACTGTATACATACTGGACCCAATGGGAGAAGAGGGGGGAGGGGAAATAAAAAAAATACATCTAAATAAAAAATAAAAGAAAGGGAGGAATGTCAGGGAGGGGAGGGGGGAGGGTCACTTCTTTGAAAGCTTTTATTTTCCTCTGCTGTGGGGTTGGCTTTTCTGCGGAGGGGGTTTCGTCTTAGTTGCTGTTAGCGTCCCTGAAAAGGAAAGTTTTGATGTTGGATCTGAATTTGTCCAAAGATGATTCCAGTCTAATGTCTAGCAGTAGAGCATTCCAAAGAGGGGGGCAGTAACCGAGAAAATAGCTTTCTGAGTTGTGTCCTAAAATATCTCACGGATAGATGGGATAGCTAATAAGTTTTGATTGTTAGATCGAAGCGTCTGGGAAGGTCCTGCCCAGTGATTTATTTTATTTTTTTTTTTTTTTGTGGGGGTGGTCTCAAATTCTTTTTTGGATACACAGAATTGCCAAATATTGGATCCATTTCAAACCAGCACTTTTATAATTGGGTTCTGGCCTGGAGAGACATAGGCATGGCACTGACAGAGACGCACAACTTATAGACCACTTACAGATGCTTTGAGGGACACTTTTACTTACTGTATTATTGAAATTCTTTGGTATATCTCTCCATTTCCCAGTGGTTTCTGTTTCAAAGGAGAAGTTTAGCTTCATGATGAGAGGCAAGTATCCAGAAATTATAGCTATTTGGTGAACTTTCCTGTAGGGTTTGAAAGAGGTGGTCTTTATCTGGCTGAAAGGTATTACTCTCTTTATAGGGAGCGATAGTGAAGCCAGAGAGACATGCAGGGCATATTATAGTGCTTCTTCTTTTGAACCTCAGTAAGTAAAAGGTGTTATCTTAATATTCTTATTCTTCTTTTTCAGTTCTCTTTGAGGGAATTCTATAAATAATAATAATAACAGTTTATATACCGCAGGACTGTGAAGTTCTATGCGGTTTACAATGATTAAAAAGATGCTACAAATTGAGTGGAACATACATAGTTAGAGATTAGTGGCTAACAGTTTAGGGATCAGATTTAAGAGAGAGATTGTGATGGGAGCGATTCTCCAGATTCGTTACCTAGGTACTTCAAGAACAGGTATGTTTTTAGGTGCAGGGAAAAAAATCAGCACTTAGCATGGTTCTATAAAGGGAATGTGCCCTTCATGGAATCATGCTTAGCGCCAATGAAGGCACCAGCTGAAACCTGCTGTAAATGTTGGTGCCCAAGTTAGGCGCATTGAAGCCATATTAGATTAACATAACATAAAAATGTTGCTATACTGGGACAGACCAAAGGTCCATCAAGCCCAGCATCCTGTTTCCAACAGTGGCCAACCCAGGTCCCAAGTACCTGGCAGAAACCCAAATAGTAGCAACATTCCAAAGCTTAGATTGTGATGTCATAAAGCCTCATTCCATCAATACCTAAGAGCCAACCCCATCAGTGATGTCACAATGCCTCGATTGTCCTATACTTGGCTCACATAAGACTTGCCTTACTGGGACATCAAGGTCCATTAAGCCCAGTATCCTTTTTCCAACTGTAGTCAACCCAAGTCCCAAGTCCCAAGCAGTGGATTTTCCCCAAGACATCTCAATAATAGCCTATGGACTTCTCTTTTAGGAAAATATCCAAGCCTTTTTTTAAAGCCCTGCTAAGCTAACTGATTTTACCACATTTTCTAGCAATGAATTCCAGAGTTTAATACACATTGAGTAAAGAAATATTTTCTCTAGTTTGTTTTAAATCTACTACTTAGTAGCTTCATCGCATGCCCCCCTAGTTCTAGTATTTTTTGAAAGAGTAAACCTTTTTCACTTCACTCTGTATTTTATAGTCCTCTATCATATCTCCCTGAGCCTTCTCTTCTCTATGCTGAAGAGCCCTAGCTTCTTTAGCCTTTTAACATAGGGAAGTCGTCCCATCTCTTTATCATTTTTGTCGCTCTTCACTGTACCTTTTCTAATTCCATTATATTTTATAACTACACATGCAAGTTTTTGGAACACACCTGATATAACCACTTTTGAGTTATGGGCTAGTAGGGTTATAGAATAGTGTGCAGCCTGATGTGAGAGGAAATTATAATGAATTCCAATTAATTTCTTAATTGCCTATGCCACAAAAGTATAGAAAATGGCTTTCATTCCCCTCAAACTTTGCTTTTGTGACCAGGGCATCAATATTTTGAAATTTACCTTTTTGCAGAACATTCCAGATTTATTCCTATCTGAGTAATCTTAGGGACCCTTTTCACATCTAGGCTCAAGCAGTGGAACTTGTTGGATGAAAGTAGGCAAGTCACAGATCATAGGAAGCATCTCCAAGCTTTTTCCACCTTCTTCATTCATCAAGATGGGCTCTGTTTCTGTCACAATGTGGCCAGTCTGTTTGAGGCAATTGGAATAACCTGTAAACTGAAAGGGTGGCATCTCTTTATTGACAGATAATCCAGGAGCATCAAAGCTGTGCTGCTCCATAACGGGAACAAGTAACCGTCTCTTCCATTGGCTTACTCAGTGCACCTCAAAGAGGATTACAACAGTATCAAAACCTTACTAGGTGCCTTGAAGTATGGCGAGTATGGCTGGGAGGTAATCAGGGAGTTCAAAATGGTTGCATTCCTAAAAGGTCGCCAAGGCGGTTTTATCAAGTTTCCCTGCTATCTCCGTCTTTGGAATAGGAGGAACACAAAGGTGTACTACCAAAGTCAGGACTGGCCACAGTGGATTTGAGTTCTCTGCAGGGAAAAACAAAGGCAAATGGGAACCACTGGTGGACTCCTGGAAGGTGCTGATGCCACCACTGCATATCAGATTGGGCCTAATGAAATAATTTGTCAGAGCTCTAGACAAGGAGTTGGCAGCCTTCAAGTACCTTCAAGACATCTTCCCTAATCTGTCTGAAGCAAAGGTCAAAGTTGGTGTCTTCGTCAGACCACAGATAAATAAGATCCTGGAATGGAAGGAATTTCCCCAAGAAGCCAACTAGGAAGAAGAAAGCGGCTTGGAACAGTTTTGTCGCAGTGGTTTGGGTCTTCCTGGGCAATCACAACGCAAAAACTATGTGGAATTGATTGAGAATCTGGTGAAGAATTACAATAAAATGGGCTGTAGAATGTCTCTCAAAGTCCATGTCCTTGATGCTCATCTTGAGACATTCAAGGAGAACATGGCAGCATACTTAGAGGCAAAACAACAAAGAAAAATCCAACGAAGGCCGCAGTATAGGAACAACAAACGAAAAACATGAAAAAACTGCAGACAATATGTACAAGATGCAGGCTATGTTTATTATATCAAATATTAAATGCGGTCAATGATACCACCTTTCAATAAACCAAGGGACGCAACACAGTCCGTGTTTCGGTAAACACACCTTCTTCAGGGGTCCATGGTTGATAAGGTTTTGAATCAAACCGCAATTTAAACTGATAATGAACATAAGCCTATGCAGTCATAAAATAAACGCGAGCCTATGGTTTCAGCACAAAATGGACACCGAAGCAAGGTGAGCACTTCTACTAGGATATACTGGACTCAAAATGCTGCAAATAAGGACCCTCTAACGAGAGCATGATGGGAGTCTACATCTGGGGGCTGATTCATGAAAGTGACTTACAATATAATCACAAATCTCGAAAAACTACTCACTTCTAAATCTTCTTTGGTCATCTTTGTATAATTTCAATATAAATACATGTTAATTATGATTTATATGTTGCTTTTTATGATTTTATAAGAATGAAAAGATGAAAATTTGGTGTTCTAAATTGCAAAATTTGACTATCTTGGTCACAAAAGCAAAGGCTTATGGAAATAACAGACATTTTCTATACTTTTTAGGCATGAAACATAGAAACATGATGGCAGATAAAGGCCAAATGTCCCATCTAGTCTGCCCATCCGCAGTAACCATTATCTCTTTCTCTCTCCGAGAGATCCCATGTGCCTATCCCAGGCCCTTTTGAATTCAGACACAGTCTGCCCATGAACAAAAATTATATTACTGAAATGGCTTTAAAGTACAATTTTTAAAAAATGAATAAGAACATATGAATTGCTGGGTCAGACCAGTGGTCTATCGTGCACAGCAGTCCACTCACGCAGCGGCCCTCTGGTCAAAGACCAGCTCCCTAACTGAGACTAGAAAAATAATAGAAACCACTATGCATAACTAGAAAGAAAGGACAGCTGCCCCAAACACCAGAAATGTAGAGAAAAAGAAACCTCAGAATACTGGAACCCATAAATTCAGTCCATCAGCCCTGCCATAGGGTATATAGCACGATCATAGGTCTCTCAAAAATTCCACAAAATCTCCAAAAATGTAAAACAGTTCAAACCACTAATTGCTCATTTTTGTTCCCTCAGTGCGAAGTGGACTGTGCTGTGCATCTCCGTGTTATGTGTTACTGAATTTTTATTGTCTTTAAGGAATCCCAGGACACAGCTACTGAGATAAGTACATTGCTGCATTTATGAGAACGAGTTAAACTACCTTGAACTGTTTTGAATTTTGGGAGTTTACATGGAGTGTTTTGAGAGACCTATGATTGTGCTATGGACTGAATTTATGGGTTCCAGTATTCTGAGGCCTCTTTTTCTCCACATTTTTTTTTTGGTGTTTGGGGCAGCTGTCCTTTCTTTCCAGCTGTGCATAATGGTTTCTATTATTTTTCTTCTTTTGTTGATTTTCAGTATTATAGAAATGTAATCCCTCTTTTACGCACGCATAGAAGTTTTAGCGCCGGCAGTGGCGGTAACTGTTCCGAAACTCAAAGAATTCCTATGAGTGTCGGAGCAGTTACCGCCGCTGCCTGCGCTAAAACCCTCGCTATGCGTTCGTAAAAGAGGGGGTTAGTTCATTTTGATTTGCTTTAAAGTACAATCAAATGGACTGGGCAAAACAAGGATAATAAGCATTTACTATTCTTAGATTCTATGCAAAATTTGGGTTTTATCTGATTAATCACATCTGCTACATATCAATTAGGAATTTCATTAGACTTAATTTTTGTATCTAGTGAATTGTATTCCGATTGAATGGCATTATCTGTCTCTCCAGCTACTTCAGTAGTCTCTAACCTTTTCCAACAGATCGCTCTTTTATTGTTAATTGGAATCCTTAAGAGCACATAGCATAGCTGGTTTTAAGAAAGGTTTGGATAAGTTCCTGGAGGAAAAGTCCATAGTCTGTTATTGAGAAAGACATGGGGGAAGCCACTGCTTGCCCTGGATCGGTAGCATGGAATGTTGCTACTCCTTGGGTTTTGGCTAGATACTAAGGACCTGGATTAACCACTGTGAGAATGGGCTACTGGGCTTGATGGACCATTGGTCTGACCCAGCATGGCATTTCTTATGTTCTTCTGTGAGCCAAGAATAGGACAATCAAGCCATTGTAACATCACTGATGAGGCTGGCCCCGAGGCACTATGGAATGAGGTAATATGACATCACAATCTCAGCTCTGGAATGTTGTCCACATTGGGGTTCCGGAATCTTGTTATTCTTTGAGATGCTGGAATGTTGCTACTCCTTGGGTTTTGGCCAGGTACTAGGGACCTGGATTAGCCACTGTGAGAATGGGCTACTGGACTTGATGGACCATTGGTCTGACCCAGTAAGGCTATTCTTATGTTCTTATGTTTATCATGTATGTGCTTGTCGAGAGGAGTCCCTCAAGGATCAGTTTTGTCCTCTTTGTTATTCAACTTATATCTGGCACCTTTAGCCCATTTATAGGAGAGTATTACTACTACTGCTATTTATCATTCCTATAGCACTGAGTGGAGTACTCAGCACTGTACATTTAAATGAGTGTTCATTTCCATTTGTTTGCTGACAATATTCAGCAGTTTTTATTAAAGGTGACCAAAGTAAAGCTATTTTGGAACTTAATTCTAACTTGTCAAAGCTAACGCTGAGTTTTACTAAACTGCAGAAGAGCTTCTTACCACGGGCTGGTGAGGTAAATGCCCCAACGCTCATAGGAATTGAATGAGCATCGGAGCATTTACCTCACCGGCCCATGGAAAGAAACTCTTCCGCGGTTTAGTAAAAGAAGCCCTACATGATTGGCTTTTTGACAATCAGCTGTTTCTTATTATAGGGAAGACCTCAGCAATGTGGATTTCTAGCAGATCTCATCCTCTGCTAATAGTATCCAGTAGGGTTCATAGACAATGGCGCGCCCGGACAATTGAGCGCAGCGTGGAAGCGCGCCGCTCTAAATTACTGTTTTTAGGGCTCTGACAGGGGGGCGTGGGGGGGAACCCCCCCACTTTACTTAATAGACATCGCGCCGGCGTTATGGGGGGTTTGGGGGGTTGTAACCCTCCACATTTTACTGTAAACTTAACTTTTTCCCTAAAAACAAGGAAAAAGTGAAGTTTTCAGTAAAATGTGGGGGGTTACAACCCCCCAAACCCCCCACAATGCCCCCACAACGCGGCGCGATGTCTATTAAGTAAAGTGGGGGGGTTCCCCCCACGCCCCCCCGTCGGAGCCCTAAAAACCGTAATTTCGAGTGGCGCGCACCTCTGCGCTGCGCTTAATTGTCTGGGCGCGCCTTTGTCCCGGTGCGCTTTTGACCTGACACCATCCAGTAGCTACAGGCAGAGCACAGTGCACTGAAACTACAATATGTCACGGGTACAAATTTGTCCCCGTTCCCACATGATCTATTTCTATGCCTGTACCATCATTATTAACATAGTAAATGATGGCAGATAAAGACCCGAGTTGCCCAACCATACATGTTCCATAAATTAATTTAGTTTAAATGGTCCTTTTTCTTAGATATTTCTGGGCCAGAAACCCAGAGCCATGCCCAGTAGTGTGCTTAGTTTCCATCTACTGGAGTCTACCATCCCAGCTATCGAAACCCTCCCCAGCCCGTCCTCTACTGAATAGTCCATATACGGGACACAGGCCGTGCAAGCCTGCCCCTGTGAGTTCTCTCCCTGCCTCTGCCCCATCCCTGCAAGCTCTGTCCTCATCTGCACAAGCCTCAAACTCAGGGGGACGGGACAGGGATGAAGATAGATCCCATAGGGAAGGGGACAAATTTGACCCTGTGTCATTCTCTAAATGAAATGACTTTTAAAAGTGTATGAACCTCTCAAAAGCTGTTTTAATAGTAATGTTTATGGAACATGGGGAAGGTTCTTCAATGGTTTGGTTGTATTTTAAGCAATATTGGTGAATACCTATGCACATTGGAAGCCCTCAGAAATAATAAAGACAGGCTGTGCCATCAATCCAGGTTCATGGGGCATGGCTTAATAATTGTATACTAAAATGCCAAATAGGTGACAGTAAGAATATTTGGGCAAAGCCTTCTATGATTTAACTAGCACTCCTGATGTCTTCAGTGCAATAGATGACATCCTTGTCCCACATGAGATGGAAGGGAAATACAGTGGTACCTCTGTTTACGAGTGCACCGGTTTGCGAGTGTTTTGCAAGACAAGCAAAACATTCGCAAAATCTGCGCCTTGGAAACCGAGCATGCCTCGATTTGCGAGCGATACCCCCCGTGATCCAGCACCCTCCCCCCCCCCCGGCGAACCGGCTTCCCCCGCTGCGATCTGAAATCCCCCAGACCCACCCGAACAGGCTTCTTACTTCCATCTGGCCACCGGCACCGGTACCAGCATGTCCCGTGCGTTGGTGCCGGTGGCCGAAGATCTGCCTCCTCTTCTTTGCTGGGCCTTGAGCATCTGCGCATGAGATTCTCGGAGGGTGCCGGATCACGCGGGGGGAGGGGCCTTTGGGGGGAACAATGCCGGTTCTCGGGGGGGGGGGGGGGTAGAACAGCGCCGCTGGCCTTGGGGGGTGGGGGAGGGTAGGAACATATCAAGCGAATTTCCCTTAGTTCCTATGGGGAAACTCGCTGTGATATACGAGTATTTTGGTTTACGAGCATGCTTCTGGAACGAATTATGCTTGTAAACCAAGGTACCACTGTATAGAAATGGTAATGGGCAGATGGGATATAAAGCGAATTGGACTACATTGAATGTAGTAGTGAGGCTTATGGGGTCCTGTCCTCACTCATTTATCTTGTGTCAATTCAAGAGGAACAAATACAGTGGCAGGCGTCTGCTTGCTTAATACTGGATTCCTTTTTTTAAACTCTCTAGTCTTTCCATGCAATCCATCCATATATTTGCAATGCTATCAGTCGAACACACTCACATCTCTGCTATTTTTCTATTCAGTCCAGGCTGGCACCTGGTTCCAGAATTTCAGAAATGTGGCTGCAGGGATTTGCAGTCTGGCATTGCTCAGGGAAAGCAACGGGAAGAGCAGATGGTGACGTAAAACTAGGATTAGATCAACCCATTCTGTAGCTAGGTACCCACCCTAGCAGGGTCTTTGTGCCAAGCAGGCAGCAGTGATATGTGTAAGTGACAAGGCTAAACAAAGCACAAATTCTATCCTTAATTTGGCTTTTCTCTCACACTAGTTCTTACTGACACCCTGTTACGTTCTCTTTCTTTTGTACAGGTGGCACAGGTTATGTTTTTTGACCCTGACCTGTTACTCGTGTGCCTTACCGTGGGAGCTGAACAGAAGGGAGGTGTGGAAGGGCATTTTCAATATGATATCTAACTATGAATTTAGACATTTTGCGGAACACACTCATAACTCCACTACCATTTTTGAAACTGCAAAATATATGTCTTGGTTTGTCTGTTTTTTTTAAATGGATGAGTTTGTGTTCAGTGCATCTATCTTTTTGAATCATTTTTTTTTTTTAAATGTAAAAAAAAAAAACCCCCCACATAGAACAAACCATTGGGATGTAAGAGGGGGGGGGTCAACATTCTTTGTAGACTGGCCACCCAGATATCCCAGCAGAGCAGTAGGACACCCTAGGAGGCACTACAGTGAACCTCACATAAAAAGCCCCAGGTATAGATCTCACATATAGAATGACACAGGGGCAGAAATTGTCCCCATCCCCGTGGATAACCACAAGAAAACATCCCATGTCAACCTCAGGCCTTCTACATGAACATTCTTCAATCCAAAGGTCGATCTTGAGGGTCTGTGGCTGTGCCCATTCAGACTCTGATCACTGATAAGGTTGACTTATAGGCATTGTGGAATGAGGCATTATGACATCACCATCGCGGCTCTAGAATGTTGCTACTCTTTGGGTTTTTGCCAGATACTTGGGACATGGGTTTGCCTCTGTTGAAAACAGGATGCTGGGCTTGATGAACCTTCGGTCTGTCCCAGGATGGCAATGCTTATGGTCTTATGTTCTATGTTCTATGGTTATGTTCTAACCATCCCGTGTCAATCTTTAGTGTCTTTCGCAACCTCACTCCGTCTACACCAGCATTCCTCAATGCAAGTGGCTGTGCCCATTCATACTCTGATTCTTCCCCTTCTCCATAACGAATGACATGGGGATGATTTCCCACAGTTAACTGCAGGAACGGGGACAAATAGGACAGCAGTGAAGTTAGAGAACTTCCACACAGCTTAGAGAGTACATTGGATCTGCATTTACATGCCACTCAAGCATGTAAACGTGTATAATACCAGCAGATTTACTTACAAGTATAAGTGGTGACAGGACTATTGTGCACAGTTTGAAAGGGTATACCTCGCGGTATAGCGGTATACAAGAAATAAAATTATTATTATTATTATGTGTAAATGGCATAGTGCATACATGCTGTGACAAGCAAGGGAGACCACACCCGAGGTCAGGTCCCTCCACTCTGGTACATGCACCAGTCCAAGCAGTCTATGGAGTGGTGGAGAGTTATGCAAAAAGGTTTTAATGTTTTACAGGAACAGTTCACCAAAATATAGATCCAGGAAAAGGGATTATTTTCAGATCAACATTTTACCATAGTCATCGTGCAAAAATACTTCTCACAAACTCTAAAACTCATGGTACTGTAAAACAAAAAGGCAATTAGTGAGCTATTTGGTAAAACACTCACACAGAAGCTTTAATAGTTTATTCCTATTTGCTTTAGTAAAACTTCCCAAGCAAAGGAATATATAGCCATGAAGGCCCTTGATCATGGCCATCGCCACACCCTGGCAGCTATAGAAAGAGTTCTGAACCTTTTCTTCTTTTCACATCTCTCATCAAATAATGCAGGTAATACCCTGGATTATACCAGCACTGAACTCCACTATATCCTGTTCAGTGTGGAGCAGGGATCTCAAAGTCCCTCTTTGAGGGCCGCAATCCAGTCGGGTTTTCAGGATTTCCCCAATAATATGCATTGAAAGCAGTGCATGCATATAGATCTCATGCATATTCATTGGAGAAATCCTGAAAACCCGACTGGATTGCGGCCCTCAAGGAGGGACTTTTAGACCCCTGGTGTGGGGGGAACATACCACCCAATTGATTGGCTTGTTACAATCCCTCTCCGCTCCCTTCCAGAGGTTACTACTACTATAATCAGCCCCAGGGCTAGAATTTAAATTGAAACATTTGACTGTCTTACTATCTTTCACAGTCACTGGGATACACAGAGATTCAATAAATCATAGTTCATTGCATTAGTTCCACAGTCACCTTCAAAGCATACCACATTACTTGAGCTTCTTTTCAAAGTATCCAAAGCCTCTTTCCTAGTTTGCTTGTAGTTCTGCTGACTTGAACACAGTCAGCACTTACAGGCAGCCTGTTTCACCCAGCAGTTTGAAAATGTACCAGTTTCTCAAGCAATCACTCCCAGGCCATTTCATCTGCCTCTGGAGTCTCTGAGTAGTATTCTACACAGTACATGGGTTCAGTATTGTGAATTATCCTAACATTCTCCCCAGAACCAGTAAATGGCTGCTCTTCAAAATCATTTGCCTCAAAGAAGTTTAAATCCTGATACACAGGCAATGTGAACTCACCTATCAGAAAATAATAGTAAACATTGAAGAACTAAGGCCACCTGGGCCAATCAGGTCCTAAGGCCAGCCATTCAACAGATGGCTGGCCTGTCGGACGGACGGGTTTGGCACCCGTCTGTCCGACCAATGTTATTGAAGGTATGGGGAGGAGGGGTGGGGGTGGGGGAGTCATGGGGTCGGCGGGGGGAGTCGCTGGTTGGCGAGGGGGTGATCGGGGTTCGGGGGGGCTCTTGCGTTGAGGGCAGGAGGGCTTGGGCTCCCTCCTGCCCGATCCTGTCGGGGAGTTTGGGGGTGCCCGGGCTGGAGGGTTTGGGCTCCCTCCTGCCCCGATCCTGTCAGGCAGTTCAGTGGTACCCAGGGCAGGAGGGCTTGGGCTCCCTCAAGCCCCGATCTTCATCGGGGGTTCGGGGCTGCCGCGGGGCAGGAGGGCTTGGGCTCCCTCTTGCCCCGATGTCATTGGGGGGAGAGTGGATTCTGTAACCGGTGTTGGTTTTGACAGACACCGGTTACAGAATCCAGCTTTTAGGCGAAGGACTGGCTCCTCCTTTGCCTAAAAGCCCTTGTTTTGAACGTTTGGGGCTTAGGTTTTTTTTAGGTTGATTATATGGTATAAGTTTAGACGTAGTGGTGGTCTGGGTGTTTAAACAGCTGAACGTAGAGGCAGGCCATTATAAAAAAAACTCCTTTTGGACGTTTTGTTGATAATGGACATTTTCCCTGCTTCTACTTTCAATGTTTAAGGCCTTAGGCCAGTGGTTCCCAAACCTGTCCTGGGGGACCCCCAGCCAGTCAGGTTTTCAAGATATCCCTAATGAATATGCATGAGAGAGATTTGCATATAATGGAAGTGACAGGTATGCAAATCTCTATCATGCATATTCATTAGGGATATCTTGAAAACCTGACTGGCTGGGGGTCCCCCAGGACAGGTTTGGGAACCACTGCCATAGGCCAAAAGGGGATTAGACGTTTTTTTTATTATGCTCCTCCACGTGCATACTTGCTTGCAGCTAGAAATAAACTAATACAAATTCAATGTAAAATCAATCAAGTCTTAGTAAAAAAAAAAAAATCAAATTTACCTATGTTGATCCTTTTCCTTTATTTGGAAAAGATTTATTGACCTAAAGTATGAAACCCAGGGATAGAAAGGCATTTTAGCAAGAGAAAAATGAAAACTATAGGACATCTTTTAATTCATAGTCCAGAATGAAAACCCAGGTGTGTGATTGAAACCTAATGCAAATATTGCACAAGAACGCTTGCCATTCTGTAAACAGTCTGAGCACACTGATTTAGCGTCCTGTCTAAAAAAATATATATATATATATACATTTTTTCTTTTTTGTGAAGTCAAAGATTGATAGTATCCATGGGCAAAAAAAAACAACTTCCATTCAAGTTTTAAGTGGCATACTGTGAATATTGGGGACACATAAAATACTGTATCTCTTTCACTGTACATAGATCCTGTCATCACATTAATCTCGTGTTTACTACTGCAGCTAAACACAACCTGCGGGTTAGCAGGTGGAAATTTTTTATATAATCTTTATTACATTTTCCAACTGCAATTGTGCATACAAATAATTCATGCACACATAATATTACAAGAAAAGCACAATAAACTTACATATAGTAATAAGCAATTATTTTCCCCCACCCTCCCACCTATTAATAATTAAGAAAATAAATACCCACAAGAAACTATCTAAAAATTCCCCAAAACAATTCCAGTACAAACCCCCTCCCCCCTCCCTCCCACCCTGGATGTGTATGTTTAAAAGTCAGTAAAATAAAGTCAGTTATCATTCCTTACAATATTTAGTCAACGGCTCCCAAGCAGGCAGCAAATTAAAACCAAAAGTAAATATTCAAAGGGGCAAAAAACAGATACGCCAATCTGAGACTTGACCAGTCAGAAACTAGTTTCCACCTTGAGTTTAGTAACAGGTTTCTAGCTCTAGTCCTGCATGGAATAAATATTTCTTCTCTCTCCGGGAGGTGGCTCTTGCGAGCAGGATCCAGCCATCCCCATTCGGCTCATCCTGACCTGCTAAGCCTTCTGGTGAAGGAAAACCTCTGCGTAGAGAAGGCTGGAAGACACCTTTCCACTCACTCCCCAAACCAGCAATTGGCAGTGCATTCCAGTGCTTTGGCTGGGTTATAGAAAAGTCACTGGAGGATGGCATCAAGGGAGTAAGTACAGTAGACTGCTTCCTTTATTATCTTTTATTGGAAAAGAAGAGGAGAATTATTGTGCTTGCATTATCTTTTTTTCTCTGTCTCTGACACCCTGTTACAAGTGGCTGAGGTGCCTGAAGACGAATTGCAGCTGTTGCTGCAGTGCAAGCTGACTGAAATCCCGGAGATTTCCACTCCCTGGATGCTTAGGGTGGCAATGAAAAAGCTAAAATGCATTTCACAGCGGAGGGAAGGTTGACCCAGGATCTTAGCTTAGCTGATAACAAGACTTAAAAAAAATTATCTGGAGCCTCACACCAGGTGGTGACATGATTTGCACCATGGTTTTTGTTTTAAGAAAGACAAGTGCAGACTTCTACTAAGGAAGAGGAATATTCAGAGAAGAAAAACGACTCAGGTGCAAAAATTTGAAAAGTTGCAGCCCTTGTGAGGGCAAAAGATAGGGTTCCCAGCAGTGAATTGGACCCAAGCCGTGCAGTGTTTTAATTTGGGGAAATCCCCCAGAATGTGCTAGGATGGTCTTGCTGCTTGTTACCAGAAGCCTTCCTATAGCCTCATGTCCACTTTCCAGCCTTCAGCTGTGAAAAGTGAAGTTAGACCAAGCAAGACTGCTGCACAGAGCATTTTTGACAACTAGTGTGTGCTGTTGCTGGGCTCTTGGCAAGGGACGTTCTCCATGGCTGCTGCCATCGCCAGCTCTTTGATCAGACAGAAGAGACAAGCCCGGGAACGGGAGAAATCCAACGCGTGCAAATGTGCCAGCAGCCCCAGCAAAGGGAAAGGCAACTCCGAGAAAAACAAACTCAGCGTCTTTTCCCGGGTCAAGCTCTTTGGTTCCAAGAAAAGGAGAAGGCGGCGACCAGGTTTGAAGACTTATTTACAACATAATGATTTGTGCTGTCCAGTGTTCCATGCAGCAGATCAGCTGTTCATTATTATCGTGACTTTCTGTACATTATTATTTTTATTTTTTTTAAAAGGTGATGAAAATACATTGGCAGGTCTATTGTCAAAGCAAAAAAACTGGAGAAATAAATATACAGTAGTAGCTATGAAACAGTAAAAACAATTGATCTTAACTTAGGCTTAGTTTTTGTACCACAGGAAGCTGTTCAATTTGCTGTGGTAAAACTGGGTATTCCAGGCGATGTCATTAAAAAGAGAGAGAGAGAGAGAGAGAGAGGGGAAAAAAAAAAAGAAAGATTGTTATTATCATACACCTAAGCACATTACCAGCCACTCCGATCGAATTCTGACCTTAAAAGGGGCACTTCACCCTCTCACCAAGAAAGATTTTGTAATTTCCTTAGAATTGAAGGTTTGGGTTTGGTGTTTTTTTTTAACCCAATCCCATCTGGTGTACAAAAAAACAAGGGTTCTCTGTTTTTTCGAATTCCCTGATATATTACATGAATTCTACATCCCTCTGATGTCCTTCTTAAAGCTTTCTAAAAGGCTGACTCTGCACTAAGTAGGCTTAATTAGTAAATATATTCGTAGTTGTATAATAATGGAATAAGGATAAGGTAAACCCCATTTCTTTTGTTTCTGCAGCTGAGACAGGTCCCACGCAGAAACTTATATTCGGTGATTGGTTTCCAATAATCCCATTCCGTTTCATTTAATTCCGCTGGGATGCTTACGAGCAAAGGCCACTAGACATCATTCTGGGCACAAGCCTGCTTAGATTAATTGTTCCCTGGTAATAATGATCTTGCTCATTATAGTGAGGATTTCGTCAAGGCTTTATAGAAACAGTAAGATTGTTTTCAAGTGATTGATGACAGCTCAGCGTAGGTCATTACACACATGAGGTAATTCAATAAAGAGGGCGGCAGCATTTAGTCCCCGAGAACAGGCATAGATGACTAGAATACTGACGTATATATGAAGATATATGCATAAATGTCAAGATTCTATGCACTATTCTCAAAATTGGTGCCTAAATGCTTATGGAGAACAGCTTGAAGTTGAGCATATGCTTGGGTAGAGTCCAGATGGAGCAATTGTGGGGTGAAGACCACCCCACCTCATCACTCATTGCCCCCACTACTAAAAATACAACACATACTCAAATATGGAAAATAGCCGCAGCTCTATTTATTGATAACAATAACCAAATAAATTAACATTGCATATATTATATTGTAGATTTTCCAAACTACAATTATGCAACAAGTAATTCAATACATAAAATATCACAAGACAAGCACAATAAACTTTCAGATATTAATATACAGTAAGGAATACAATGAGAAATATATATTGTTTTTCTTTGTTTATTATATATTGAAAATCAATAAACATATTTGAACTCCAGATATTAATATATAATTAAATTTTTCCCACCCTCCCACCCAATACTCAAATAAAATAAAACCCACAAGAAACTATCCATATATACCCTGAATCAATTAAACAATTAAATATCAATTAACAAATCACCTAGCTTCTCCTGAACTACCAGGTGTACACAGCAACATATTGCCCCCGACTCCGCCGCATCTGCAAGAGTCCGAGGGGTGGCATGACCACATGCCCCTTTAACCAGGTCACCTGACCCCAAGGCACGGCTCCCAGCCGGCCCACCGCTCATCACCAGATGAGCCCCAGCACCCAGTAGCTCGGGAGACCCGCCGTCCCGAGCTACCATCACCAGCCTACAGCACGGGCGGGTGTGAAAAAGCCGCTCTGGATGTCCCTGGAAGGAGCCAAGTCCTCCAAGTTCCCAGCTTTATAACCTCGCCCCTGCCTTGTCCATTTCCCTCCTGTTCCAAACCCCTTGCAGCCTCTCTGTGCAAAATTTCCCTGTCCTATCCTTCCTACCTACCCCTCTCCAACAACACTCCCCCCCCCCCAACTTGTCTGAACGGGTGACATGCAGGCCTCCCAGCCCCGTGTTACCTTACGCCCATCGAGACAAGCTCTCGGGCTACACTATACATTAATTATACTGTAACATACTATAATTTACTCTTTATTTTAAATAATCTAAGTGTGAGTATTTATGGTCAAAATAGTTGTACCTAAAGTATAGGTGCAAATTTGACCTGTTGCACTAGAATTCTGTACAAGCATGAAGGCTCCTGTTTTCCTATATCTAACATGCTGAAGATTGGTTCCTTTCTATAGATTCGCCCTCAACATTTCTAAGATTGCAGTTTTAAAAAACAAAAGTTTTGATATTTCTCAGTCAGGAATTTCTCTTACTGTATATGACTGTCCTACTAAAGTGCTTTAAGCTGCTAACACATGAATTAGGGTGCATTAACTACTATAACAACAAGAAAATTGACCCTGGACCCTCCACAGAGAGTAATATCGAAGAAACAAAGAAATCGTGGCGAGTTGATGTCCAAGATGAAGGCTTTATTCAAACAAATAAATAATCCACATAAAAATGTCTAGGGCTTGAATCTCTGGGAAACATATGGACCCAACACGGTCCATGTTTCGACAATATGGTCTTCTTCAGGGGTCCCTATGTGCTCCTAGACATTTTTATGTGGATTATTTATTTGTTTGAATAAAGCCTTCATCTTGGACATCGACTCGCCATGATTTCTTTGTTACTTTGGCATTAACCACTATCGCAGAACCAGTGGTGTAGCAAGGAGGGGGGTAGGGGGCAGTCCACCCCAGGCACGGTCTTCCTAAGGGTACAGCATCCCCCTTCCTCTCCACCCCTCAACTCCTCTCCTTGCCACGTGCGTGCCCACCCCTTGCTTTCCCCTGTACCTTTTTTATTTCCCCTGCACGAGGTTGCTGCCTGCGTCAGCATCAGCGCACGCTCTCTCTGACATCACTTCCAGGACCCGCGCTTGGGAAGTGACGTCACAGGGCGGAGAAGTTTAAAAGGTACAGGGAAAAGGGAAGGGGGTGCATGCGGGGTGGGGGGGCGGGTGAGGAGGTGCCACCGCCACGGGTGCTGCTCACCCTTATCGCGCCACGGCACAGAACCATGCTAACAGCTACTGCAGTGGTATGCACTAATTCTCATGTGTACACTGCCTATTTATTTGGGGAACAGGAACTAGGCAGGTCATGGGCAGAGAACGGGTGTATACTGTATAATGTGCATGTTAATTAATGCACACTAACTTCCGTTTGTGCCGTAAGTTTGGCTTCCATAACGCATCGTCAATAGAAGGTGTGCTAATGAAGACCAGATTCTGCACACATTAATGCACATGTCCGTGCGTTAATTTCAGAGAGCTTTCTGGGTGCACCCCCAACAATTAGCATGCAGACTATACAACTAATGCTTGCTGATTTTTGCTGTTAGGGCACATTAAACACTGTTCCTTCAAAGCTGAGTTTTGGAAAAAGGGGGTGGGGTCAATGATGTTCAATATGGATCTAGAAGCACACACTTTACTATACTTTACTTGTATTTTATTAATAATGTAGCATCAACATTTTTTTCTTATTAGATTGTATTTTCTACCTTATTTTAATTTTAACTTTTATTCTAAATGTAAACCATATAGATGCATTCATCAATGCGGTATATCAAGCATTAAATAAACTTGGAAGCTTAATTTGCATGTAGTGGAGGCAGCGCATGGAAATCTCTCTCAATTTTGTTAGCCTCTCATGACTCCTTGAAAATGGATTTTTCATCTAGAATTCTGGGTTTTATTCTGGATTCTTCACTCTCTTTATCTAATCAAATTAATCATGTTACTAAAAATGCTTTTTCAGTTTAAAGATGCTTAGAAGAGGACGTCATCTTTTTTTTTCAGCAACATTTTGCAGTTTTGGTTCAGGCCATTATTTTATCTCAGTGGACTATGACAACTCGCTTTATGCTTGTTTAAGAAAATGTAATTTGAGGAGGCTACAACTTATCCAGAATACGGTGGCTAAACTGATATACGGTAAACATAACTATGATCATGTCACACCTTTATTGAGATCCCTTCACTGGTTTCCTGTTTACTGGAGGATCCAATTTAAATGTGCAACTGTAATTTTCAAAATCCTATATGGTATTTTTTTCTCCTTTGGTTCCTGTCTCATTTAATTCACAAAAAATCTGTAATTCTAGGAGCTCTCAGAAATATAAACTTGGCTTTCCCACTGTTAAAGGAATAAAAACTATGGCCAATTTTTGTCGATCATTCTCTTTTTTATTCGCAAAAGTTTGGAATGGCCTTCCTTCTATAATTAGAGTTCTCTCTCATCTACCCACTTTTCGCAAAGTACTGAAGACATATTTATTTCTGAAATTTACTAATGATCCTTCTTTTTCAAATCAATCATAATAGATAAAATTCTGGCCTAAAAGATATACCCCCCACTTCTATGAAACCGCACTAGCGGTTTTTAGCACATAGAGCCGTGCTGAATGGCCTGCGCTGCTCCCGACGCTTATAGAAACTCTATGAGTGTCGGGAGCAGCGCGGGCCATTCAGCGCGGCTCTCTGCACTAAAAACTGCTAGCGCAGTTTAATAGAAGAGGGGGGGGGGTTAGTTTCTGTTCTAATCTCTTGTATAATTTTATTAATATTTTGTTAACCGAGTCGAGCCCTCCTGTTGGGATGAATCGGTATAAAAAAAAAAAATCAAAGATTAGATTAGATTAGACTAGAAGAATATTCATTATGGATATCTTGAAAACCTGACTGGCTGGGGTGCCTGTTAGGAAACTATTGGCTTAAGGAATTGCTTATGGTGGGAATGATTAAAAACAGAACAAGGTACTTTACAAATGAATATAAACCCTTGAAAGAAATGTAGAGGCTTATTTTGAAACCTAACTTATAAATTCATGTTCACTGATTTAAAATAGTGTTTTTCCTTTCTTACAGAGCCCCAGCTAAAAGGTATAGTAACAAAGCTATACAGTAGACAAGGATACCACTTACAATTACAAGCAGACGGAACGATTGATGGAACAAAAGACGAAGAAAGTACATATAGTAAGTAGAACTCATATGCTTGAGATATGTTTCAGTTGTTTCTGCCTGATTTTAAGAAAATCCCTTATATAGCGTTGAAAGGCGTACACAGCGCTGTACATTTTGACATTTAATAGATGGTCCCTGCTCAGAAGAGCTTACAATCTAACTTGGACAGACAGACATGACATATAGGGTTAAAGATGCAGAACCCAAGGTGAAAAGAGGGATCTTTTCCAGATAAGCCCCGCCACTAATGGAAAAAGTGCACGTGCTGAAAGTTAAGCCCGGCCACCTTTTGCCAGCGCACGCAACCTTAAACAGTGAAGTTCTCAGCACAACGCCGATGTGTATAAAGTAAAGTGGGGGGGTTCCCCTCCCCACCCCACCCCCGTCGGAGCACCCAAAAAAGATTATAAAAAAGAGGATATGAAACTTAACATTATCAAAAATAGGATAAACTGTCGGCCATTTTTTTAAGGGCTCCGATGGGGGGGCGTGGGGGGGAACCCCCCCCCCCACACTTTACTTTATAAAGATCGCGCCTCTTTTTTATAATCTTTTTTGGGTGGCGGGGGTTAACTTTTTGGCGGGGCTTATCTGGAAAAGATCCGAAAAGCAGTCACGAAGAAGTGGGCTTTTAACCCTTTAATTGGCAGATGGTGAAACGGTTGCTTTATGCAACTTGATGTTGAATGAGAGCAACAGTGCCAAGTAACAGGCATTCGGAGATGCAGATCTCCCATAAGAGCCGTAGAAAGCACATGTTTCTTCTGAACAACAATGCCAAATAAAGGGTTAAATGAACCTTGAATACTGCCAGAGATGGAGCCCGCTGTAGGGATTCGGGCAGCTTATTCCAAGCATACGACACAGCAAGTTACAAGAGATGATGTCTGGATTTGGTGGAAGAGGAGAAGGGTGCAAACAGGAAGGGCTTACTAGCTGAGGGGGGGAGCACATGGAGAGATAATGAGAGTGAGGGGCAGCCGAGTGAGTGCTTATGGAGATGCCTCATTTCATTTTAGTACAAAAAAACAAAAATCCATGTTTATCTTAAAACAATTCGTGGCCAATATTTAGCTGATGGTGGTCAGTATTTTTTTTTTTTTTAAATAATACTGGCCACACAGCTGGCTGAATTAGACCTGGATGGTCAGTGCTAGCCCATGTCTGGGTACTGCAGTAAATATCTGGTTCTGGAATGGCTGTGGTACAGGAAAGCTAGCAGGTATGACCACTGAGTATCACAGTGCCCAAATAACTCCTGCTTCTGCCCTGACACTGGCTCAGCAATGGTGTTCTTCAGTTGTACCCACAATTAGAGATATGAGAGAGCGTTTAGGAACAGTGTGTGAAAAATACAGACTTTCGGCCCTTTCAACCAATCAATGGGCAAAGTTTAAAGACATATGGGAGAGGTATATTGAAATGGGAAAAGAGGCTTTATGACAGACTTGAGATGTATATTATCCTATCCTTATGAATTTGGAATCCAGGTCTCCTGGGGGGGGGAGCGGGGGAGGTAGGGAGTGGGTTTGTTTTAATTGCTGTGATGGTAAGATGTACTATCATTATTAGCTTATTAAGATTATGAATTATGTTAAACGATAGCCATGTTTTGTACTGAGATTATTGTATTAAAATTATTAAATTTAAAAAAAAAGGAAGAACAAAAAAGGAAAGATCAGTATATTTAAGACAGGTGTAGTGAGGGAATGAAACAAGACAGGAGAGGGTAAGGTTACCAGACTTCGGGAAAACCTTCCATTGCTGCCCATTCACTCATGGCGAAAATGCCACAGAGAAAATCCTGCTTTACTCAGGTAGTGCTGGTAGTCATAAGGTCAGTGCTTAATGGGGCAGCTCGTTAAGTTTCTCCAGGCTAGCGTGGAGTCCAGGTCAGCTTTCACACTAGTCAGTCATTTTGGAATCCTGCTCATCCCTTTTTTGCTCTTCCATCGACTCAAAATACTACCTTTTCCTTCTTTTTACTTTTTAGCTACTTATCAACTTCCCATCTCCCTTTCTCATGCTCCCATTTTCAATTTCACACCTTTCCCAGTCTCCTATACCCTCCTGTCTTTTTAATCTATTCCTCACTATCACATTTCTACTTCTGTACTCACTCTCCTCCTCTTATTCATCTCATTGCCACTCCCATCCCTTGGTATTTCCCATGATTCCACAATTTCCAGCATATCGCCTCCCTCCATTCTTGTAGCCCAGCTTCTCTTCTCCCTCTCTCATGACCTGACATCTCCCTGTCCTTGATCCTTCACTATTTTCATTTCCCATATCTCTCAACTCCTGTCCTTTTTCCTTCACTATTTTCCTCTCCCATCTCTCTTCCCTCCTGTCATCCCCCCATGATCCATCATCTCACCTCTTCTTTTTTCCCTCCCCCCAGTGTCCAACATTGCTCCCACTCTCCTTCCTGCTGTTCTCTCCTCCTCTCACCCTATGATCCAGACCTCCCCCTCCCCCTGTCATCCAACATTTCCCCTTCTATTCCTCCCTCTCATCCCATGCTCCAACATATTTCTTGTTCTTTCTGAGTGCTCTTTCATCTAGCATCTTCCCCTCCTCAAGCTTGCCTGTCTTCCCTGAGTTCAACATCTCTGCCATTCTCTTCCCTCCCAGGGGTGTAACCACGGGGGAGGGGGAGTTGGGGACCAAGGCCCCCCATTTTTGGCTCAAGCTCCCCTAGTGACAGTACATATACTGTCTGGAATTCCCCCACCTCACAAACTATGCAGTCCAGTACCTCTCTCCTTTCTCTCCTCCCCACAATCTGTATTCTCCTCTTGCTGACCCTGAAGCTTTCCATCTACATCAAGGGTGTCAAACTCAAATCACATAAGGGGCCAAAATCTAAAACACAGGCTAAATCGTGGGCCAAATTTTTTATTAAGATACTTACCCCCCTCCTTTGCTGACACACATCGTGGGCACCAGCGCTGGTGGCGGCTCCGATGCTCACAGGACTTCTGTGAGCATCGGATCAATCACCGCCACCAAAACCCACGCTGCGCGCCAGCAAAGGAGGGGGTTAGTCTTAGTAGAAGTATAGTGATACAACCTCTCCAACTTCATGCCAACTACTAAATAAATAAAAAAGACTTTTCCTCTCTTTTAGGCCCTAGTTCACGCTTGCTGTCTAACACCAGCTCTGGCAGGATACATATTTAAAATCTGACATATTCTAATCACAAAATAGAAAATACAATTATTTTTTTCTACCTTTTGTTGTCTGGTCATTTTGCTTTTGGTCCCAGTTTCTCTTTCTGATTTTGTCTATCTTCTAATTCTCTTTCCAGTGTCTGCTGTCCATTTTTTTCTCCTCTTCTCTCTTGCATCAGTCCCTGTCTCTAACATATTGATTTTTGCCTTTCAACTTCTCTCCTTTTTTCTTTTCTGCCTCTGTCTACTCAAATCTTGCCCTCTTTCTCATCCTTCTCCTTTCAAAATTTTCAGCTACATATCAATTTTCCATCTTCTCTTATTCTATATCTCTCCCATTTCCCATCTCATTCCTTTCCCAGAATCCTATTTCCTTCTATCTCTCCTCTATCCTCTTGGTCCAAGATTTTGCTCCCTCTCTTTTCTGTTGTTCTTCTTCCCTCCTCCCTTGATGCTGAACAATGAGATGGAAGGAAAAAAAAAAAAGAGATGCTGCATCTCTCTCTCCCTTACACCCCCAGGCCTAACATTTCTCCCTCCCTTCTATCTCCAGATCCAACTTCTCTCCATTTCTCTTCCCAACTGCCCCCCCATCCCATCTCTCCCCCTGTCTGCCTGCCTTCCTCCTCCCAGGTCCATCATTTGTCCCTTTCTCTTCCCAACAGTTCTCCCTTCAAGAGTCTTCTCTCTCTTCTTTCTATCCAGTGTCTGTTCTTCCTCTCTCTTTCATGCAGTATCTGTCCTTTTCATCCAGCCTTTGCCCTCTTTCTCTGCCCCTTCCATCCAGCCTGCCCTCACTCTCTGCCCCTTCCATCCACTGTCCACCCTCTCCCCCTTCCATATGGCATCTTCCCTCTTTCTATGCTCCTTCCGTAAATTGTCTATCCTGTGCCCCTTATCTCCTTTGTACATGATTCATTTCAGTTTCACCCCCCTCTCCATTTTTCACTCTCTGTCACCACACCTTTCCCTATGCTCTGGCATCTCTCTCTTCTCTTCTCTTCTTTTCTCCTTTCCTTCCTTCCAATCCATCCCACCCCATGGTCTGGCATCTCTATCTCCGTCCCTTCCCCAATGCCCTGCTATCTCTCTCCATTCCTTCCCTTCCATCTCTCCCTCCCCCTCCATGCTCTGGCAACTCCTCTCCTTCCTTTCCCCCTTCCTTTTCCCATAGTTTGGCATCTCTCCCTCCTTCCCTTCCCTCCATGCACTGGCATCCCTCCCTCCTTCCATGCCCTGGCATCTCCTTTCCTTCCTTCTTTCCTTTCCTTCCCTCTCTTCCTCATCTTCTTTCTCTCTCCTTCTCCTGAGTTGTGTGCATCAATTATCTCCCCCTCTGCTCCCTTCCATCTTTCTGTCACTCCATTCCTGATCAGCAATGCAGCATTCACAACTCGCTGCTCATGTCAGCTTCGGGCCTACTTCTCCATTGGGTCCTACCTTCGCAGAAACAGGAAGTAGGCAGGACCCGGCAGAGAGGACAGCCCAAAGCCAGTAACAGCAGCGAATTGTGAATGCTGCTCCTGCCCAAAAAAGATCATGACGCCAGGCCTTGAAGCACCACTCCCTTAGGGGCTTCACCCAGGGCAGACCGCATCTCCTCCTCCCCCGGTATGCTACTGTCCAAATGGAAGAGCGTCACCAGTGGGGTGCCGCAGGGCTAGGTGCTTGGACCCGTGCTTTTCAACATCTTTATAAATGATCTGGACATTGGTACGACAAGTGAGGTGACTAAATTTGCGGACGATACAAAGTTATTCAGAGTAGTGAAGACACATAGGGATTGGGAAGATCTGCAACGTGACATAATCATGCTCGAGGAATGGGCATCGACATGGCAGATGAGGTTCAACGTAGATAAATGTAAAGTGATGCATGTGGGTAACAAAAATCTCATGCACAAATACAGGATGTCCGGGGCGGTACTTGGAGAGACCTCCCAGGAAAGGGACTTGGGAGTTATCAACTTGTTGATCATGAGGTCGTCCACGTAATGTGCGGCAAACAGAATGCTAGGAATGATAAAGAAGGGGATCACGAACAGATCAGAGAAGGTTATCATGCCACTGTACCGGGCCATGGTGTGCCCTCACCTGGAGTACTGCGTCCAGCACGGGTCGCCACACATGAAGGACATGGTACTACTCAAAAGGGTCCAGAGAAGAGTGACTAAAATGGTTAAGGGGCTGGAGGAATTGCCGTACAGTGAGAGATTGGAGAAACTGGGCCTCTTATTCCTTGAAAAGAGAAGACTGTGAGGGGACTTGATCGAAACATTCAAGGTAATGAAGGGAATAGATAAAGACAGGTTGTTCACCCTCTCCAAGATAGAGAGAACAAGAGGGCACTGTCTAAAGTTAAAAGGGGACAAATTCCGTACAAACGTAAGGAAGTTCTTCTTCACCCAGAGAGTGGTAGAAAACTGGAATGCTCTTCCGGAGTCTGTCATAGGGGAAAACACCCTCCAGGGATTCAAGACAAAGTTAGACAAGTTCCTGCTAAACCAGAACATAGGCAGTTTGGGCTAGTCTCAGTTATGGTTCTGGTCTTTGACCAGAGGGCTGCCGCATGAGCGGACTGCTGGGCACAATGGACCACTGGTCTGACCTAGCAGCGGCAATGTTCTTATGTTCCTGTACAGGGCCCTGACACAGCAGCCATTCTCACAAGCTGCTGGCAGCTGCCTCGAAGCTTTCCCTCTGTAGCTATCTGCCACTCTGAACAACTTCCTGTTTCCGAAAGGGCAGATGGCTGCAGAGGGAAAGCTTTGGGGCAGCTTGTGAGAATGGCCGCCATGTCGGGGCCCCTCTGAAAACAACATTTAGATGTTGAAAGAAGATCAGGAAGGTGAGGGGAAGCGAGGGAGATAGACAGGAGGAGAAGAGTAGTTCGGACAACGAGGCCCCCTGGAGCTGTGGGTCCCAGAGCAGCTACCCTGTTTGCCCTCACCTAACATTAGCCCTAGGGGGGGAGGTTTGGGAGCACAGGACCCAGGCATTGTCATGGCAGGGGCGCCCACACTTCTCCTCTTCCCCTGGTGCACCTCCCCCACGTATCTCTTCAAATCTTTGCCAGGAGTGAGCAGGATCTCCTACCTGCAACTTGTGCCAGCCTCATTCCTCCCTCTGATATCACTTCCTGTTCACCATCCCAGAAAGAGATGTCAGAAGGAAGGCTCAGCTGGCACAAGCAGGAGATCCTGCTTGCTGCCAGTGAAAATTTGAAGATGTATGAGGGGAGGTTGCGGAAATGAATGCATCGGTGAGGCACATGCATGGCGATGCTGGGGGTGGGAAAAAGTGTATTGAATGTGTGCAGCACAGTGATGCCACATGCCTTTGCCCTGGGCAACAACTTCCCTCACTGCACCACTGTGCAAATCAGCTGCTTTCTTGTTTCTTGAGGTTTTGCAGTTACTGCACTTTGAAGAGAAAATATTAATGCAAGGTGCGTGCAGAGGCTGTGCATTTACTGTTTTGGGTATGCCCATCACATCCTTGCAATCATTATTGGGTAAAATCATTCTGAGAAAGACTTCAAATCAAAATCATTAAGTATAAAATTAATTTGAAGTCAAAATCAGGAAGCCAGTTATGATACCAAATCAAAATGAGTCAGCAAATGATTCCAAATAAAAAAATCGGCAGAGCAAGGTGTTACTATTAAATGTAATTGCCACGAGACATAATTATAGACTAATTCATCAATATTGACCAGGGTGAATGTGTGAATTTCAAATTCATATATGGCAAGAATTATATAAATGGGGTTTACAGACTTTGATAACTTAAACTCGAATTTAGCCCTAGCCAGTGTTATTGGCCATCACAATAGTTAATTGATGACTCCTAAGATTAAATCAACATCCGTCAGCAAATGATTTTTATAAACCAAAAAAAAAAAGATACAAAGTCACTTGAATGTGATTTCAATTCTTTTTTTTTTTAAATTCTTTATTTATCAATTTTAAATTTTAACAAAATCAAACATTTTGTACAGAAAGATTGTCTGATCATACATATATTTAAAAGAAGAAAATAAAAAAGGAAAGTTATTTCCATAATAATAAATCTCTATTCAAACAATCTCAAGTCCTCAGAAAAGATGATCCAAGGATTTATGAGTGAACTCAAAGGAAATCAGTTAATAAATTCTATACAAGAAAAAAGGTATCTAGTGAATGGATTAAGGAGCTTATATTCTATTAGTCAAGTCCATTTGTTGTTGTTCTTATGTTGTTCCTTCCTTTTCCAAACGTTTCAGCGTCAAGAAAGCTGTAAGTTGAGCCGGTTCAAAAAACACATATTTATTATCGCGATACCTTATTATACATTTACATGGGAAGCGTAAAAAGAAAATGCCACCAAGAATGTGATTTCAATTCTAAAATCAAAAAACATACAAAATGATTTTAGATCATCATTTCAATTCACTCGATTTGAATTCAGACCCAACACTTCTTGCAGTTATCCTACAGATAAGTCCCTGCACCTCTTGCCCATTACTCACAATTAGCACAAATGCACTTATCATGAGTCCTGCAGGAGGAGGAGGCAGTGAGTACACCAGAGCCAATTGCACAAGTGACGGTCACAGGGGAATTCTAAACTGTATATAGCGCAGAACACTAGGTGCTACTTCCACACCAAATTTTCGACAAGGAAAAACTGATCTGATGGACGAAAGGCACCAAAACAGGGCAGAAATGGACGATGAGTATGAAAACACACTTACAAACCGAGTTTTAGAACAGCACATAAGGATTTCTGCACAGATCTGCAAAGGGGGTGTGGCTACGTAGGTCAGGGGCATTCCCTTAAAATGCACGCAGCGTTATAGAATGGTGTGGATCCCTGAGCATCTTGCATGCTCAGATTTACATCTGGTTTTAGTTAGTGTAGCTCCTTGCACCCAGAGTTGGGTGTGGATCCTAGTGCTATACACTATTCTGTAAAGCAGAGTCTCGCACACCTTTTGTTCTGCCCTGGCACACTAAACTCGGGCCCGTTTCTGGAGGGCCTCCATGCACACGTGGATGTCAATGCGATAACGTCACGTGCATGCATGACATAATCACATCGATGTCTACGATGCACGGAGACCCTCCAGATGTGGCCCCGAGCTTGGAGACTTCCAAAACCTGGACAAACTGTCGGGTTTTGGAAATCCCTCTACCTGCTAAACCTGAAATTACCACGCTGGGTGGGGGGAGAGAGTGCAGAGGAGGAAAAGTGCCGCTGCCAGCTGACTCACATACAGGACGTCTCTTGTGACACACCCGGAATCTCGCCACAGCACACTAGTTTGTGATTCACAGCTGTAAAGGGCGCTGATCCCAGAACACCCGCAATAGAATACTGTTCAGCTCCAATTCTTTCGGTGCTGAAGTTTGAGCGCTATTTACTGAATCTGGCCCCTAATGCACAGTACATACCATTTAATAAATCTATCCTGCACCATCTGCCATTCTGGGCAGCTTACAAGCAATATACGCACTTTCATAGCATATCACAACAATAAAACGCACAGGTACAATTCTAAACAACATTCAAATCGGTACTCATGACTATGCTTGCTGGAAAAGGAAAGCCTTCACTTGTTTTTGAAATATGTGCGACCCATACCTGTTCTCCACTCCCTGTCCACCACACACAGCGTGTTGTTAATGTGCGAATTAGCGCACACCGTCATGTTCATGCGGAAGCAGTTCACTTTAGTTTGCACTTTAGTAAAAGGGGCCCCTTGATCATTAATTTTGCAAAGTTTATGACTGAATTAAATTAATGTGCACAGCTCATCTCCATGTCTAAAGGAAGAAGAAAAGAAAGGAGAACATTAGTGATGCTGCATGTGTCTGAAACCTTCCCAAATGTTATCACCATGGTGATCCAGACAGGTTTGGAGTGGTCCTCTGAATTTTATTTCATTTTATCTCAAAATATGTGCTTCCACAGACATATAGCCAGACTCGGAATTAAGCAGCTCCCATCCTGTATTGCCTCATCTTTGTTTAATTCAGATTTCAGGTTTATTACATTTGATGAGCCACCTAGAGAAATAATTCCATCAAGGTGGATACAATCCCAAAATTCAAAGAATTCCATCTACATGATAGGAAAAAAGAGATGTGCTTGCTGAATTTTCCAGATTTAATAATAATAATAATAACAGCTTATATACCGCAATATCGTGAAGTTCTATGCGGTTTACAAAAGATTAAGCAAAGGTACAAATTGACTGACTTCAAGAGGGGAAGAAGAAAGAGAAGTAATTAGACAGGAAATTCATTGTTGAGGAGAAAAGTGATCAAAAGGACAGTAGGTCGCTATTGAGGGGAAAGAGATAAGTGGATCAGTTGTCAAGATGTTTTAGGAACAGGTGTGTTTTTAGACGTTTCCTAAATTCCTCATAAGTAGAGGGCGAAAGTAATTGTTCTAGGTCTTTACCCCATGATGCTGCTTGGTGTGAGAGAAGGAATTCATGGTGTTTTTTCAGTTTGCAACCTCTCACTGGGGGGGAAACGAAGTTGGAATGTGAACTTCTCTTGTGTCTGTTGGTTGAGAAGGAGAAAAGGTCAGTAATGTATTTGGGGGCAAGTCCGTGTAATGCTTTAAAGCAGAAACAGGCAAATTTGAACTTTACGCGTGCCTTCATCGGCAGCCAATGTAGCTGCCGGTAGTAGGGTGTCATGTGGTCAAATTTTTTTAGTCCAAAGATTAGTCTGACTGCCGCATTCTGCAACAGTTGTAGGCGTCGCATATTTTTTTGGGAAATTGCCAAATAGGCGATGTTACAGTAGTCAAGCAGGCTTAGTACGAGGGATTGGACTAGGATTCTAAAAACCGATGTAACAAAATAAGCTTTAAGGGATCTGAGTTTCCAGTGATTTAAGTGATAATCTTGCTCCTACAGATCTAGAACAACTTAAAGTCAAAAAACTAACCCTCTCTTTTACAAAAGCTAACAGCATGGGTCGGAACGGTAAATGTTCTGATGCCCATAGGAACTGAATGGGGACCAAAGCATGTGCCGCGCAGAACTCAGCTGCATGGCTTTGTAAAAGGGAGCCTAAATGATCTCCCTCTTTTACAAAACTGCGATAGCAGTTTCTAGCACAGAGAGCCACGCTGCTCCCAACACTCATAGGAACTCTATGAGCGTCGGGAGCAGCGCAGGCCATTCAGCGCGGCTCCCTGTGCTAGAAACTGCTATCGCAGTTTCGTAAAAGGAGGCCTATATCTCTTCTACATTATCATGAAATGCTTCTTTAAAAATGCATTTTATTTTATTTTATTTATTTATTTTATTTTCAATTGTATATACAATCTCAAAAAACCATTAAGGAAAATGGAAACATTATTACATTAGAATAAAGAAATAATAAGCCCTCATCAAGGGAGGAGCTTTCCTTAAAGACAGACAAAGGGGTCCTTTTACTAAGGCGTGCTAACCGTTTTAGCGCACGCTAAATATTAACGTGCGCTAAACTCTAATGTGTCCATTATATTCTATGGACGCGTTAGGGCAGGGTAAGGAACTCCGATCCTCGAGAGCCATATTCCAGTCGGGTTTTCAGGATTTCCCCAATGAATATGCATGAGATCTATTTGCATGCACTGCTTTCAATGCATATTCATTGGGGAAATCCTGAAAACCCGACTGGAATACGGCTCTCGAGGACCAGAGTTTCCTACCCCTGCGTTAGGGCATGCTAAAATTGCTAGTATATCAAAGCGAATTTCCCCATAGAAAATAATGGAAACTCAGACGATTCATTTCACAGCCCAAAAACTTTAATGCCAAATACTATACGTATTTGTATTGCAAGACCTCGCTCGTTTAGAACAGTCACTACACTCCTGCAGCGTCAGAGAGAGAAGAACCATCAGCTCAGTTGTGATGTATGTATACTATATATACTTGTATTGCAAAACATTGCTTGTATATCAAGTTAAAATTTAATAAAATGTTTTGCTTGTCTTGCAAAACACTTGCAATCCAAGGTTTTACTGTACATGTTTTGGGAACTAAGTACAGTAGTAAGACAATTGTTAAGGCACTCTAATAATGAGAGCACATGAAGCAGAGAGACATGTCCATACATAGCTTAAAAACAAAAATATGAATTGGAACTTAATTGCAGCTACAATTCGAATGGTAAGGCACTTTCAATGATTTGGACACAACTCTTATAGAACGCAATATGCCAGGTGAGGTCGCACCGTGGAGCGATATAATGCCTCTGTATCGCTCCATGGTGCGACCTCACCTGGAGTATTGCGTTGATAGGGCGGCACTAGAAAAGGTTCAAAGAAGAGCGACCAAGATGATAAAGGGAATGGGACGCCTCTCGTAGGAGGAAAGACTAATGAGGTTAGGCCTCTTCAGCTTGGAAAAGAGACAGCTGAGGGGAGATATGATTGACGTCTACAAAATCCTGAGAGGTATAGAACGGGTACAAGTGGATTGATGATATTATTGTAGATGCTAGTTTCTTGTGTGTTCTCACTTGACATTAATATGGCACAACGCTGTTCTTTACTTTTATTATACCCTATCTCTGATGGCGATTGGTATAGCACTGATTACAAAGGCATTCTATACTGTTTTACTTGAGTCAAAAATATGTTAATGTTATAGCACATTCAACCCCTGACTGTAGCTGTGTTTATTGTATAGCTATATTAAGTTTAGAAATCTGTTTCACTATTGATGATGCTTTATATTAGCTATGCTGCAGACATGGGCAACTCCGGTCCTTGAGGGCCGGAATCCATTCAGGTTTTCAGGATTTCCTCAATGAATCTGCATTGAAAGCAGTGCATGCAAATAGATCTTGTGTGTATTCATTGGGGAAATCCTGAAAACCTGACTGGATTCTGGCCCTCGAGGACCGGAGTTGCCCATGTTTGCATGTATTCAATCATTACTGATGAAGAGTTCAAGTATAAGCAGGGGGTGGGCAACTCCGGTCCTCGAGGTCCGGAATCCAGTCGGGTTTTCAGGATTTCCCCAGTGAATATTCATTGAAAGCAGTGCATGCAAATAGATCTCGTGTGTATTCATTAGGGAAATCCTGAAAACCCGACTGGATTCCGGCCCTCAAAGACCGGAGTTGCCCACCCCTGAAGTATTGTTTTCTTTTTTCTGTATTGTTGTTTACTGTCCTATAATGCCAATAAACAGGTTTGAATTTAAAAAAAAAATTACAAAGAAATCAAGCAAATTGGAGAGGTAAGGCCCTCCCTTGGCTGAACCCAAGGGGGGCTTGGGTCAAATCCGACTGCAGTGCCTTGTGATCTTTGGTCATTTAGCCCTCTATTGTATTCTATTATAGCAGTAGTTCCCAAACCTGTCCTGGGGGACCCCCAGCCAGTCAGGTTTTCAAGATATCCCTAATGAATATGCATGAGAGAGATTTGCATACCTGTCACTTCCATTATATGCAAATCTCTCTCATGCATATTCATTAGGGATATCTTGAAAACCTGACTGGTGGGGGTCCCCCAGGACAGGTTTGGGAACCACTGTATTATAGTATTGTAAACCGCTTAATATTCACGTACTAGAACAGTGGTCTCAAACTCGCAGCCAGGGGGGCCACATGCGGCCCGCCAGGTACTATTTTGAGGCCTTCAGTATGTTTATCATAATCACAAAAGTAAAAGAAAATAGTTTCTTGATCATATGTCTCTTTAGCTAGAAATTACAATATTATTATTAAGACTTAGCCAAAAGGAAAGATTTATAAACTATAGTTTTACCTCATGCAAAATTGTCATTTCTTTAATAAGACATTAACTATTTTTTCTGAGGCCCTCCAAGTACCTACAAATCCAAAATGTGGCCCTGCAAAGGGTTTGCGTTTGAGACCACTGTACTAGCAGTATATCAAATGTAATAAATCCAGTCCAAACTATGATCTTATCTACAAACTCAAATTGTAAGCACTCTTGAAACAGGGAAATACCTGCTATACCCAGGTTTTTAGGTGATAACAATTAGCAAGATAAATGACCAAAAGAGTTTTATAAGATCTTGTTCTGCCACCATCTCCCTCTGTGGATATAAGCAAATGTGCTTCTGCGTTTTCAGCTTACTTCACTGGAACTGGATAACTATGACAATAATACGATAGCTTCAAATCACTCCAAACGTAGGAGCCAGGCATTCCAAGTTTCCAAGTTTATTAAAAATTTGTTATTGTACAGTGAATTGCGAACTATTTTCTTCATTCACGTTGATATTGACTGTACTTTACCAGGATTTCTGGATGTTGTTTGTATTACTCTTAAACTCCAATAAATATTTTGAACTGAAAAAATTTGTTATAACGCCTTATCAAAATTTTCAAGGTGGTTATGCAATAAAATCAAGAAGGGGACAAATTATAACAAACAAACAAAAAGCCGTTATCAGTTAAAACACTGGACAAATAAGACCAAAGGACATACTGAAACGAGTGGAAAAGGGAGGACTGCAATATAAATAAAGAAAAGAGAGAGACACAGGAAAATACAAAAGGGTAGGGTAACACGTAGCAGTCCAACTTAAGTGGGCTGAAATTTAGGGCTCCTTTTACTAAGCTGCGATAGCGTTCTTAGCGTGCGCTGCAGATTAGCATGGGCTTACCCCCGCGCTACACGGGGAAACTAACGCCAGTTCAAGGGAGGCGTTAGCATCTAGCGCGTGTGGCAATTTAGCGCGCACTATGCGCATGCTAAAACCGCTAGCGCAGCTTTGTAAAAGGAGCCCTAGGTTTATAAAATCCTTAGAAGAACAGTCAAACTTGGAATGCATCCTTAAAACGGAATATTTTAAGGAAGGATTTGAATTTCTCCATAGATGTTGTCTCTCTTAAGAAGTTAAGCATTGAATTCCAAAGGGAGGGAGCAACAACCGAAAAAAATGGAATTTCTCCTTGTATTGATGTGTCTAAGTGATGGGACTACTAATAGATTTTGATCTGAGGATCAGAGGATGCGTGGCGAACAGTATGGGATCAGAAGTTTGTTCATAAATTCCGGCTGTCCAGTTTTTCTTATTTTAAATGACAGCAGTAATGTTTTATAAGTGATACGGTGATCAATAGGAAGTCAATGGCTTTAATCAAGAGGGGAGTGACACGGTCAAATTTCTTGGTCTTAAATAAGATCTTAACGGCAGTATTCTGGATTATCTGTAGACGTCTAATCTCATTTTTTGTAATTCCATGGTAAAAAGCGTTACCATAGTCCAGGCAAGAGATAACCTAAATGTACCTGAATTAAATTTAAAAAGTATTAAGTCTAGATTAGAGCCAAATGGTATATTCAAATAATAATTTCTGTTGTATCAAGATCCTATGGGATCAATTTTCTAGAAACGTGGAATTGTTAGTGCAAACTTGGTTTGTGAGTGCATCTTAAAAAAAATTTAGGGTCCCTTTCACTAGCTTGTAGTAGGCGGTAATCGATGCCAAACGCAGTTTAAAATGGCGCTCAGGTGTCCTGTGGTAACTCCCAAATTAGCACACGCTAACACCATGCTAAAAAAAAAATTAAAATTTTTTTTGAGGGACCGAAATTGAGCATTCCTCTGCTAATCACGTAGGCCCAAATTTTATAAACGACGAGCTGAAGTTAGGTGTCAGTAGGCACTCTATCACCATCTAAATGACCAATCAGGAGGCACTTTTTTTTTTTTAATTGAAGGTGCCATTCTAAGGCACCAGTCTCATGCCTATGGAGACACATAGGGATGTTTACAGATGCCTAAGGCCGGTGGGGGTGTGATTTGCACCGGAAATGGCCTTAAGCATATGTAGGCATCCCTATGTGCTTTTGTAGGTGCAAGACTGGCACCTTAAATGTATTCTAGCAGATCTGTCACGTCTGCCCCATTTCAGTGCCTTGCAGTCAGTACAATGCTTTCCCATGCCAAACACTTGGCATGGAAGTAACACCTAAAAGGTATCATATACAGAATTTCCCCGTAAGTGTACTGTATCTAGATGATTAACTTTGGCATCCAGTTATAGAATTTGTTTATTTATTCACTTTTCTATACTGTTCTCCCAGGGAAGCTCAGAACAGTTTACATGTATGTATTCAAGTCCTCAAGCATTTTTCCCTGCCTATTCCAGTGGGCTCACAATCTATCTAAAGTATCCAGGGTAATGGGGGGGGGGGGGGTAAGTGATTTGCCCAGGGCCACAAGGAACAGTATGAGTTTGAACCTGCAATCCCAGGGTGCTGAGGCTGTGGTTTTAATTACTGCGCCACATTGTCCCCTATGTGTATCTCTGACAATGTATAGTAAGTGCCAAGTGCTAACTGCAGTCCGTGCCCATTCTCTGCTGATGGCCTGAACAGTTTCCATTCCCCTAACACAGGAAGCAGTAGTGGAAAAGTGAACTAGTGACTTGAGCAGCTGCTCAGCGCCCTGAGGCTGTGAGTTTGAGTCCCTTCTGAGTCCGGGCAAGTCATTTAACACTTCATCGCCCCAGGTACAAAATAAGGACCTATCTAAATTATGTAAACTGCTTTGATTGTAACCACACCCCAAAAAATAGTCTATAAAGTTCAATCCCCTTTAATGCAGAAACATTTAGCTTTGAACATCAACAAATCGAACATACTGCTTTTTCCCTGGAAAGATAACCCTACTCTTATTTCGCCAATCTCTATCAATGGACTCCCTTTACAAGAAGTACAAAAAACCAAAATTCTTGGCGTAATTCTGGACTATAAACTTACTTTTCACGATCACATCAGTAGTGTTATTAAATCTTCTTTTTTTAGACTGAGACAGATACGTTCCATTTCCCAGCTATTTAATAATGATTCTTTGAAAATTCTCATCCATTCCCTTGTAATTTCTAAATTAGACTACTGTAACGCTTTATTTAACGGTATATCACAAAAAGAAATCAGACGTCTTCAGATTATTCAGAATACAGCTATCCGACTGATCACAAAAGCTAAAAAATTCGATCACATAACTCCTCTTCTTAAGGAAGCTCACTGGCTTCCAGTAGCTCACAGAATAACCTACAAACTTTGTCTGCTCACATTTAAATCTCTTCTGTTTAAAACTCCGGCTTTCATCCATAGACTATTAATTCCTTATTCTTCCAATAGAACTCTAAGATCAGACCAACAGCATTTATTAACGATTCCATCATTAAAAACAATCAATACTCGCCGTCAATATATTTTCTCAGTAACGGCCCCCCAAACTTGGAATTCTCTTCCCATCTATTTACGTGAGGAACTTAATTTAGACAAATTTAAAATTAAACTGAAAACTTTTTTATTTAACGACGCATTTGTCTTCTGATTTACAGTTTTCTTTTTAACATTTTTCAATTTCATTTACTTCTATTTCTCTTGTCTTCATATATTCAACTATTTCTATCCCATCCTTTCGTGTTTTCCTTAATTGGTTCCCCTCCTTGCTTAATTACATTGTAACTTCTTTCCCGTCCTTCCTTTTGTTCCCAGTTCGTATAGTTATTGTCTAGTCTTGTCAGTTTTTTAACTATTTTATTGTGTAATTTTATTAACATGTAAATCGCCTTGAATATTGAAAAGGCGATTAAACAAATAAATATTAAACTTGAAACTTGAAACTTGAAACTTGAAATAAACATGCAAAGCCTATGCTAATTTGTGGGATTCCACAATTAAAAACTGGCAGCGTTCATTGACTAATAGATTTGAGTTGATGCCCATATCATAAAATCTTTTATAGTAGGCCTGATATATATATATTTTTTGTTTTGTTTTTTTCTTTCCACAGCCTTGTTTAACCTTATACCTGTGGGTTTGCGAGTGGTTGCGATTCAAGGGGTTCAAACAAAATTATATTTGGCGATGAACAGTGAGGGGTACTTATATACATCAGTAAGTATGCTCTCTCTTTAAGATTTGGGTTTATGAGACACAGGGTGCTGAGTCCTTTTGATGTGAAATGAAGTGTGATCTTCATGTATTTGACTATCAAAGCGAAAATTCCTACATAAAAAAAATCACAGACTCTAAAGTGAGTAATTGTGCTCAGTCAAATTAACACTTTCTTACACCGACAACAATGTAGACCATGGTGTTACACTTCACATCATAGCACCACCTGCCTGCCTCCAGAGAATATCAATTACATGCCTTATAGATTAAAAAAAAAAAACCAAAAACTGGCACTTATCTTTATGAAATCTTCGCCGTGCAGTTTCGATAGGGTTGCAAATGCTGTATATAAATAAGTTCAATTGCCTGGGTAAGCCCAATCCATAAAAATGAGCATAGAAAAACAAAAATCCAACAATCCAGTTTTCAAAGTTCTTTTCCAAAATAACTCTTCCAGCTTCAAAAGTTGAAGTGGATGGTGCAGGATAGATTTTTTAAATAAAAAATAAATGGCTTGTACTGTGCATTCAGGGCCAGAGCGAAGATTTCATAAAGTTAAGTGCCAGTTGTTTTTTTAATCTATATGGTGTATAATTGTTATTCTATGGAGGCAGGCAGGTGGTGCTATAATGTGAAGTGTAACACCATGGTCTACACTAGGGTCGGCGTAAGAAAGTGTTTTTTTTTTTGTAGGGATTTTTGCTTTGATATTGATTTTCTTTAGAAATCCTTTTGGAGTCCTTTGTCTCTTGTTTTTGATGGGGTTGATCTTCATATATTTGAACCATCTCAAAGCGCTGTACAGAACCGTAAACATCGTAGAAGGCTGACATTGGTCTTACATATAATACAGTAAATCCTTTAGGAACCCTTTAGGGAAGGTAAAAATAGAGGACTCCTTTTACAAAGCCGCAGTACTGATTAAAGCTCTGTTGCTCATAGGAGTTATATGAACATTGGAGTATTTACCTCACTGGCCTAAGGTAGAAACGTCTACCACAGCTTTGTAAAAGCCAGTGAGAGTCAACCAATTTGTCAGCTACATCCAGCTCTTCAGGGCTGTGTAGAGTTCTGTTTTCTAGGATGTTAACAAAAGATCAGTGGTTCTTAAACCTATCCTAGGGGAGTCCCAGCCAGTCAGGTTTTCAAGATATCTCTAATGAATATGCATGAGGCAGATTTGCATGCCTGTCACTTCTATTATATGCAAATCTGCCTCATGCATATTCATTAGGGACATCTTGAAAACCCGACTGGCTGGACAGGTTTAAGAACCACTGCAATGGGATTTTGAGAAGTAGAAGGTCATTTTTCTCTGTTTCATCAGAGCATGCTGCCAGTATGGGGGGGATTCTGTATAGGGCGCTCAAATTTATATGCCAGGATGCTGCATGCTAAGTACAAATTCTAGAAAGTTCCGTATGGAACTGCCTTTATAGAACACTGGCTTGAGTCATTTTTGCACCTAAGTTTAGGTGTGAGCAGTTACACCTGCACCCAACTAATGTCAGTTAGGTGAAGAAACTTTATAGCTCTGTGCCTAAATCCTGGGAACGCCCATGACTCGCCCACGGCCCTCCCTTGGCCATGCCCCCTTTGGAAATGCACACAACATGAATTAGGAGTGCGGTTTATAGAACAGGGATGCCAGATACATATGTAACTAGTAATTAGTGCCAGTTAGTACTTGTCAAGGCCAATTGTTGATTACTCTTTATACTCGAATATGTCATACTCAAATCGACTTATATTTGAGAATATACAGTATCACCAATTTAGCCATTACTTGGCCCAAAATTGTGCACCTAACTGTGCGCAACCTATATAGAATTTTGGGGTATCCATCAAATTCTATAAACGGCACCTAAAGTTAGGTGCCCAGTTGGGCGCCCAGTTATAGAATAGGGTCCGTTATACATATAAAATAGCTAATTGGTGCTAAATTGGCAATTATTTGGAGATAAGTACCAATAATTTCCGTAACGTGCACTAATTTGCACTAGTGAGCAGCTGTGTGCATTACTGACCTATGCCCCTACTCAGTAAACAGAGCAACTAACTTCTCATGTGTGCAGACAGGGCATGGCCATGGGAGGGGCGTGGTTGGGTCGGAGCCTTTCAAGGATTTAGGTGCGATGTTATTGAATCATGTCGTTTCTGTGCTTAAGCTGAGTGCCAGCTTTATACCAGTTATTAGCAGGCGTAAATCTAGTGTCCAAAATTAGGTGCGAGGTTTCATGCAAATCTAGTATTTTGCAAGCAAACATATACTTTTCCTTCTATAACCACCATTTATATGTGCAACCAATAGCAGCCAGCCTCTTGCTCTGGAGCAGGCATAAGTAAACACACATATGTCTGCCATATTATGTAGGTACACATATGCTTTGAATTTTAAAATATGTTTTTTTTTATACTTAAATGTATGCTTCAATCATATCTTGCATATAACTGATATGTATTTATGGTAGCAAATTTTACAGATTTTTCTGGGTTTTTCACTAGGAATGCCTTTCTAAACGTACCTCATGGTTGCATATGTGAGGTCTAAGAGCCACTTTTAATTTGTATATTTTGAAAAGTCTGGATATCAGGTATATTTATAGATCTCGAGTATCAGAGCTCACCATCATTGCGGAGGGCTGTGAGGAGAAACTGTGTTTTAGAATCTATGGATTTCAGTAAGCTAAAGAAAGAGAACGTTTTCCATCAACCATACTCTTGAGTTTCCAGTTATAATAAGTCTCCTCTGTGTTTTATTCGGAATAACTGCGTCTACCATTTTGGCTTGTACCAAGTTTCAGTAATATTTAATCATTTGTTTATCTAGGCCCCCTTTTATCAAGCCATGTTAGCGTTTTTTTGTAGCGCTGGCTATGGCGGTGAAACTTCATAGAATTCCTGAATGTCAGAGCTTTCACTGCAGTGGCCGGCGATAAAAAATCCTAACGCGGCATGATAGACGGGGGCCTTAGTGCATTTGGTATACTCCCTTTCGTTACTGACTATGAGGGTAGTGTACAACATACTTTCTTAGGAACCGTGAACATAACATTTATCCCCTCTTTTACAAAGGCGGGCTAAGCTTTTGAGCGCACGCTAAACGTTAACGCGTGCATGTTATCCTAAGGCCCTCTTTTACAAAGGCGCACTAAGCGTTTTAGCACAGACATAGCGTGCACTAAATCAATGTGTGGGCTAACCGCTAATGCATCCCTAGGATAACATGCACGTGTTAGCATTTAGCGCATGTTTAGCGTGCGCTAAAAAGCTTAGCGCGCCTTTTGTAAAAGAGGGGGTTAGTCGAGCAAAAATCATCGGAGCAGAAGGATAGAAGCAGCAATCTTCTAAACAGAAAGAGCAGGCACAAAGAGAGAAGACAGGTGTAAGCCAGTGGCTCCATTAAATAGGTCCTGAGCTCTCACCAATAAGAAGAATAAACAAAGAGGTTTAAATCCCTCGCTGGGTAATGAAATGCTTGGAATGGCCTCTTGGAGGGAACTAAAATTGTATCTGAATTCAAGAAAGCTCAGGCACAAATACGTTGATTTTCTAAGAGTGAGGAGGGGGATAGTTGGTAGCATGGATAGGCAAACTAGGTAGGCCATATGGTCTTTATCTGCCTTCATCTTTCTCTGTTTCTATGTTGGAGCAGCAGTTCTTGTGACTAAACTTCCCATTTGACTAAGTCGTAGTAGATGTTTTTAATGCAGCCTGGAGCGCTAAATGCTCATAGAATTCTTACGAACGTCAGAGCAGTGTCAGAGCATGTAGCGCCCCAGGCTATGGTAGAAACCTCTACCCCGGCTTAGTAAAAGGAGGCCAAAGTAAGTTCAACAATTCCAAAGTGCTGGAGCTAGACAGCAGAAGACCGGCACCTGGTTAGTCTGAGTCTAATTCTCCAGGGTAAAAATAGGACTGGAAATGTCCCCTTAAAGATTGCGATAGAGTGTAAAGAAAAATGAACAATGCAAATTAGAGGGTGAAACCAGGACAGCTGACATGAAAGGGTAAGTACTTCAGGTTTTATTCTTGCTGTGATTAGAAGCCAGATCTGCTCCTTTAGTCGAAACTACTGCAATTGTACCAACAACACCTGGCTGTGACTCACCATGAGCTGCTACCGCAAAAAGCATGAGCTAAATCCATATCCCTTCTCTTCCCCCTATCCCTTGTCATGCCATACAGAAGTTTTGCTGTTATGTTTTGTGTGAGCTGAAAGTATCTAGGAAATTGGTTCCCAACCCTGTCCAGGAGGACCACCAGGCCAGTCAGGTTTTTGAGATAGCCCTAATGAATATGCATGAGGCAGATTTGCATGCCTGTCACCTTCAGGCTATCCCAAAAACCCGACTGGCCTAGTGGTCTCCAGGACAGGGTTGAGAACCACTGATCTAGGACATGTCCTTCCAGCATAGAAAGAGTTACAGTAATCAAGCCTATGATGTAATAGGCTAACTACCTTAAGTATACCTGTATATATTTTTTTTACAATGTAGAAAAAAAGATGATAAAATTTCAATGACTTCCTATAAATCAGTGGTTCCCAAACCCTGTCCTGGGGGACCCCCAGCCGGTCGAGTTTTCAAGATATCCCTAATGAATATGCATGAGAGAGATTTGCATACCTGTCGCTTCCATTATATGCAAATCTCTCTCATGCATATTCATTAGGGATATCTTGAAAACCCCACTGGCTGGGGGTCCCCCAGGACAGGGCTTGGGAACCACTGCTATAAATAGACCATCTGTTTCTTTTATATTGTATTCCGTTCCAGTGTGGGCTCAGCATTATACTTTACACATTGAGAGGAAGCTTGTATACTTCACTCGTGAACTTTTCCTCCACTGGGTTTTTGCTGTTTTGTTTTACTTGTTATTACAAAGGCATGAATCAGAGTGCAAATAGAGTTTGGATCCAGAAAAGATTTTATGGAGCAAATCCTTCTCAGCAAGCGTTGGAACTGTGCACCAACACGTACCCCTGGATGCTATGTATGGTGTCAAACTTCTGGTGTGGATCCAAGATGTGCATGCAACTTAAATAGTTGACCAAGTATAAATTAATGGGTTGTAATAATTAATAATTCCACTTAACTGTGCATCTGCTTCCACGCTAATCCCCAGCACCTAAATCCATAGCGAGCAAACTCAAAAAGGAGTACAAGCAAGTTAGGGGCTTTCCAAAATTTTGCCCGCAGTTTTATAGGATAGCATAATTTTTGCACCAAAATGCCATAATTTGAGCATAAATACCAGATTTGTGCGAGAATTAGCTTTCCCTCCACTACCTCTCTACTCCAGGACTGTCTTAAAGCTGTCTTCAATTGGTCCCCAGCAGTGCGGTAGCGAGGGTGAGCGGCGCCCGGGGTGGTGGTGCTCCTCTCCCGCCCTCTTCCCCGCACCTTTTTATCTTTGACGTGAGCAGCCACAAAATTGCTGCCCGCATCAGCTTCGATGCTCTCTGACAACACTTCCTTCCCAGAAGTGATGTCAGAGAGGGAGTGCTGCAGCCGACGCAGCAGTGAGTTCGTGGCTGCTCATGCTGAAGTTTAAAAGGTACAGGGGGAAGGGGTGCATGCATGGCAGGGGGAGGAGTGGGAAGAGGAAGGCAGAGAGCAGGAGGGGTGCCAGCGCCCCGAGGAAGATTGCGCCCAGGGCAGACCATCGCCCTGCACTCCCCTTACATCGCCACTGGTCCCTAAAAGTGGCAGTAATGCATGCATGTTGTCTGAGGCTTGCTCTAAAGCATGGGTGTCAAATGTCAGTTCTCGAGGGCTGCAATCCAGTCGGGTTTTCAGGATTTCCCCAATGAATATGCATGAGATCTACTAGCATACAATGAAAGCAGTGTATGCAAATAGATCTCATGCATATTCATTGGGGAAATCCTGAAAACCCGACTGGATTGAATCACTTGAGGCCTGACATTTGACATTCCTGTTCCAAAGCTTTCCCTCTGACCTGTCCCACCCCCTTGACACTACTTCCTGTTTCCATGTGGGCAGGATGGGATGATTTGTGAGATAGGACTGGAACCATTATAAATCTACTTTGCCTCTCTCTGGGTTTAGCACAGTTCTTAGAGTTCTTTCCAATTTATTATTGGATGTTGTGATGATACCATTTAATCCTGGTCTCAGATGCTCAATGTTCTGGGCTAATACCCTATAAAGGCCAGTGAGACAACCCTGCTAAGCCTTATTAAGCAGCCACTCTACTTTCAAGAACTTCAAATACTGCAGAACTACATTAAAACTTTCCAGAATCAAAAGCTATAATGTTCCTTAGCAAAAAAAAGCCTTATTACCATATTTTCCCATATATAGGCTGCGGCCTATACATGGGTTTTACAAACCTGTCTATGGAGTGCGGCTTACTTAAAATTTTCATAGCCAAATTTATTATTTAAATTATTAAATTAATTAGATGTATAGCCATTTTCAAAATTTAATGAAAAATGAATAAGTTCTGTTTCTAAAGCGTTCTCTCTTGTGTCATCGTGTTTATCCTGCAAAATAAAGTACACTGTGCTCGCAGATTGGAAGCTATGCAAATTTTGAACAAGCCTAGACGTGTTTGAAACAGCGCAAGAGACGGGTGCTAGCTCATAAGAAGTTCTTCGTTTAGTTGCCACTGTCATTGGTGTTAATTGCAAGTGCATTCAGAACCTCTTCTTGTTTTCAAAGCCTCAAAGTTGCTGAATGACTATTCTGATAGCACACTCAGTTCTGGCTCTTTAATCTATTAAAATGTAAGTATGTTTCATATATTTTGAATGCGTTTAATTCTATTCTTGGATATGAGCTCAGACATTTTGGCACACTCACCTAATGGCGTTGTGCACCAAACAAGCCTTTGTGCGAAATGTGCTTATGTCCACTTATGTTGCACAGTCTACAAGTGTAAGGGGGCACCTTAGAGCTTAGGGCTTCTAAGCGTCTTAATTCGGCCCTGCCCACAGGCCTTTAAATACCTTAAGCTTCTTAAGCATCTGACATGGCAGCCTGATAGAAGCAAGCCTCTTCTCCTTCTTCAAACTCCAAACAACTCCTAGGCTCATCTGCCCATGCATAGGAAAAGAAGTAAGGAGAGTGAACCTTGCTGCTTTGGCTAACTACCCACTCTCTTGGGGAAATCCATCCTCCTTTCCCTACATGCTTTGTTTTTTCTAAATGACAAAAACTTTCTTTTAAATTCCCCTTATAGCATAATTTATTTATTTTCTAGACTGTTCTCCCAGGGGAGCTCAGAATGGTTTATGTGAATTTATGCAGGCACTCAAGCATTTTTCCCTGTCTGTGCTGGGGGGGGGGGGGGCTCACAATCTATCTAATGTACCTGAGGCAGTGGGGAGATTAAATGACTTGCCCAGGGTCACAAAGAGCAGTTGGGTTTGAACCCTGAACCTCAGGGTGCTGAGACTGTAGCTTTAACCACTGCACCACTCTAGAAATCAAAATTGAAATGAGCCAAGGACAATGAAAGCCATTGTGACATCACTGATGAGTTGGCTGTTAGGCAGTAGTGGAATGAGGCATTATGATGTCACAATACCAGCTCTGGTCTGGTTATCAGAGGCTGAAACTCTTCACACTATGCATTTATTCAGTTTTCTATACTGTTCTCCCAAGGGAGGCTCAGAATTGTTTACATAAATTTATTCAGGTACTCAAGCATTTTTCCCTGTCTGTCCTGGTGGGCTCACAATCTATCTAATGTACCTGGGGCAGTAGGGAGATTAACACCCTCTTTTATGAAACTGCGATAGCAGTTTCTAGCTCGGGGACCTGCGACGAATGGCCCGCGCTGCTCCTAATGCTCATAGGAACTCAATGAGTGTTGGGAGCAGCGCGGGCCATTCAGTGCGGTTCCCCGCGCTAGAAACTACTATCGCAGTTTCGTAAAAGGAGGCCGTAGTGACTTGCCCAGGGTCACAAGGAGCAGTGTGGGTTTGAACCCACAATGCCAGGGTGCTGAGGCTGTAGCTTTAACCACTGCGTCACACTCCCCCCGCAAAGCACCGGGGAGCTTCCTAATTAGCCCTCCTCCCAGGTTCTTCAAGCACTTGCTGTTTCCCAACTCCAGTCCTACTATCAGCTGGTGTAAGGAAACAGCAAGGCAAGTAATCTACTATATCCATTGTGGAACAGAAGGCAATAAGCAGATCATCTGAAGAAAAAACTTGTGTTGAATCAAATGCTCCCCAGGAAAAGTGCTTGATGCGGCCGCATTTCACCTACAAGTCTGCGTCAGGGGCATTCAACCATCTGGTGTCAAATCAGCTAACACCAACAATGGTTGTATGCCCCTGACGCAGCCTTGTGCGGCCATGTCACGCACGATTCCTGGGGCGTTTGATTAAGCACTGTTATTTTCCTCTTCATATGATCTGCCTGCTGAAAAATGTAGTCTAGCATTCGCAAAAAAGTGCTTTCCTTATTCTTAAGAAGAAGAAGCTAACCCTGACTTTTATTCTTAACTTCCTTAAAACACAAGCGCCTCCTATCTGCTTGTCACAATATTGCCAATTTCATGAGTATTCTCTAAACATTAGAGGCGTTGATATAACCTTTAACTTGCCAACATACACTGGTAAATTTTTTAAAAAGCACAACAGTCCAAATGTGTAGGTTTTGAAAGACTGTCAACAACTGCGAGCATGGCTAAGTACCATGTTGATGGATTAGTACATTAGTAGACAACGTCAGATGGCAAGCTGTTTGATCTTTTCTGTAGATTAATGAAGAATGTCTGATTATTGTTTAATGAATGCAGCCTTGTCCTACTGCCAATTACAGATGTGCTTCTATTTCAGATGAGCTAGGAAATGTCAATTTATTTTCATTCTGTAAGAAAAACAAAAACAAAAACCAACAAATGAACAGCATTTAATTTCATTTTCACTTCTATTGTTTGCAAAGCAATATCTCCCCTCCTGCTGACTCTCTGCACCTCAACATAAAAAAAAAAAAAAATGCCCCCAGACTTCCCTACCCCACAGACTTCAAACAAGTACATACGTATGCTACAAATCGTATAAAAATAGTGACCCCCAGCTTACTCCATTTCCCCTGAATCCCTTCTCACCTGCATTTTACCCCACTGTAAGGGCTAGAGTCACTAAGCAAACTGATTGTGTACCGATCGTTTTGCGACCAGATTTTACTGCAGACCGATTTACTTACTTCTCTGCCGAACCGATTCCGATCCGCACATGCAAATGAGGGGAACGGCATGTAAAGTAGGCAGGGATGCAATTCACTAAAGAAATCTTGCAAAACGAATGGGCTGGCCAATAAACACAAGAAGCGACTGCTGGGGACCAGTTGCAAACGTCCTTCCCGACTCTCCAGCTCCATTGCTGCCATGCTCTCTGCCCTGCTGTCTGCACGCCCTGCTCTCTGCTGCCCCGACAAAAATATTTATCTCTCTGCCCTCTCTGCCCTGCTCTCAACTCTCTGCCCTATCTTGCCCTGCTCTCAGCTGCCCCGACTCTGGATCTCTGCTGCCTTCCCTGCAGTGCGAGCCCGTGGGTTTAAAGCGAGGCTACACTACGGCAAGTTCCAGAACACGCCGCAGTGCAGCCCCGCTTTAAACCCGCGGGCTAGCACTGCAGGAAAGGTGGCAGAGAGCAGGAGAGTCGGGCGGGTTAAAAAACAGAGAGGCAGTCTCTCTAGGGCTTTGCTCTTTTTCGCTTTTCTTTGGGAGCCCTGTCCTTTCTTTAGCTCGGGGAGTTATCTGCAGGTTTGTATAAGTTAAAGCTTCATTGTCTTGAAGAGAGAAACAACCACTGACAGCGACTCCCCTAAAGTGTCTGCAATGCTCGGTTCCCTGCTTGTTTGGCCACGGCTGCTCTGGGCAAGCCATTAAATGGAAAAGGGGGCTCTGGCCATGCCGTCTCTCGGCTCTCGTCCTGTAAGCAGTTGGATTTCATCGAAAGCCAAACTCCTGGGCTGAGACATTTAGGAGGCCGTGTTCTGGCTGATTGCACCCTCCCTGCCTGCCTCCCTCCCTCCTTGCAGTCTTCTTGTGCAGAGAGAGCATGCGCAGACCATCGACAAGGCAAAGAGGTGGTCTGCGCATGCGTCAGGATCGCACACTAGCGATCCATGCAGTCAGAGGGGGGCGTTCCTCCGATCGCCCTCATTTTGTGGTCAGGCCTGCAGGGATCGGGCATGGAAGTCAGGTTAGTGAATCTAGCCCTACATGTCTGAATAGGGAGGTACAATCTCCATCTACTTTGAACAGAAAGATGATAGACTTTAAAATGATACCAACCCTGAATCTGACAATATTTTACAGTATGGTCCCTGTGGGGGCAACTCTTAACTGGAGATCTATCCTACCTCCTTTGAAACCTGGGGAACAAGATCCTAAGAGTGGGTGGGGGGAGGGAATCCAGGGTGGGAACAAGGAAATGTAGATAAGGCCAGGACAGCTTTTTTTGTGCGCTTTGTGGCAGATTTACTTGGGGTAAGGAGGAGCACAGGACTAGTAGCCAGATTTTAATGTGTGCTCTAAAAATTAAACAAAACAAATTTAAAAGCATGGATAAAGAGAATGCCCCCCAAATGAAATAAAAATGTACCGGGTTCATACACTTCCAGCCATTTTCATTACTGAGATGCTAAAATGTTTCTTCTAAAGAACAAACTTTTGTCCAAGCCGTACCCTAGGTGGTCAGGGAAAGAGAAGGGTCTTCCTGCCATGGGAGCTCTCTGATGATATCGCATGCCAGTCCCTTAGTGGTAATGCAGCATCCAAGCATGTCAGAATTTACTTACCTTGCAGCATGTCCAGGCTTGCTTTTCCAGTGACTCAGCAAACTTGAGAGCAGCGAATGATGTCCTGGTGCCCTACCCAGCCATAAACACAAAATGGGTGCCTATCTTGCCGGCATTTTCTTTTTTAAAAATGTATTTATCACTTATAAAATTTTTCAAGAAGACCTCTTGTACGGAATATTGAAAAAGAAACAGGAATATTAATTTTAAACAAAATACTAGTATAAAATAGGAAATACAATTCTTAGTCAATACTATTAATCCCATATATAGATCCAAGAATTCTAGTGAGTGAAAATAAAAAATAAGTCACATCAATTTAGCAAGAAAAGCAAATATCTAACTGCGGTAGTAGGAGTATTTCTAATTACTTTGAGTCGTTCTTGCTGTTATTTCATTTACCCCTTCAAGGCGTTTCGTAGAGAGGAACCCTGCCATACAACACATCTCCCCGCCTCCGACACCCTCTCCACCGCCTCTGATGCCCCCTCACCTGTACCTCTAAGTAGATGACTTGAGGGACATGGATTTCCTCCTCCCAGCTGGTCTTTGTTGTCCAAAATGGGCCTTCCCCTCCTATAGGGCGTCCAGGCCAATCAGAGCCTTAGGCCCCTTCATGGTGCATCCAGGGAGGGGCCTGAGGCTCTTATTGGCCCAGGTTGTATAAGGCCCCTTCAATGGGAGGGACCTTAAACAACTTGGGCCAATTAGGTTTTTTGTCTGGGGGTATTTTGAAGGTAGAATATTTTAGAAAGTGTGAAGTGTTAGTATAAGAATTTTGGGGATGGTGTGTTCAGTTATGCTTGTGTGTGTGTGTGTGTGTGCATAGATTTTTGGATATGCAGGATATAAATGCTTAAAATGAATGAGCCCTAAGCCTGCTGGAAGTTGAAGGTGGCATGGCCTGATAATGGGATTGTGGGACCCCTCTAAAATTTCTGCCTTGTGCCCTAGCCACATCTATGACCAGTCCTGGCAGGACACACATTTCAAATCTGACATATTGTAATCACAAAACAGAAAATATAATTATTTTTTCTATCTTTTGTAGTCTGACCATTTTATTGTTGAAATCATGTTGGTCCCAGGTTCTGGTTTCTTCTTCCCACAAGGGCTCATGCCCATATGACATATCTTCTTTCTCCATGCTTACCATCCATTTTTTGTATCTATTATTTGCCATGCTCAGTATCTCTCTTTGCTGTGTCCCCTATACTTCTCTTTCTAGTATCTCCCCTGCATCCATCTTCTCGCACTCATCACCACTCTATGTCCCTGTCCCCTCTCCCTGTGTCCTGTATCAATCCTATCTATCCCTATGCCCCCACAAGTCCAGCATCTCCCTGCTGTGTTCCTATTCTTCCACATGTCTAGCATCTTCCCTCTGTGTCCATATACCCCTCCATGTCTGGCATTACACCTCTGTGTTCATATACCACCCTCCTTGCATCATCTCCCCTTTGTGTCTCTGTCCCTGTATTCTCATTGCCCTCTGTTTTTGTATACCTCCATCTGTCCAATTATCCCCGCTCTTCCTCTCCTATACCAATGCATCTCTTCCTCTCTCTGTCCTCCCTCCGTGTATGCTGTATTTCACTCTCTCGTATGCTGTATTTCACTCTCTCTTCCTTCATCTCCTTGATTTAGCATCTCTTTTTCACTTATCTCTCCTACTTCCTACAGGTTCAGCAACTCTCTCCCTGCCCTTCCCTTCCCTCCAGCCCCCTCCCATGGGTCCAACACCTGCCTCCCTTCCCTCCAATCTTTCCATGCAGTGCAGCACTTCTCTCTCCCTTCCCCTTCAGCTCTCAGCCCTGGGTCCAATGTTTCTCTCCCTTCCCTCTAGCTCTGCCTCCATGGGTCCAGCATCTTTCCCTCCAGCCTCAACTCCCATGTGGGTCCAGCATCCTTTCTCCCTTCTGCTCCAGTCCCAGCCCCTATTCTTGTGTCCAGTGTCTTCCTTCCTCCAGTCCCCCTCCCATGGGTCTAAGACCTCTCTCTCTCTCTCTCTCTTCCCACCAGACCCCAGCATCCAAAGTAGATACCCCTAACTTGTTTTCCTGTGGATTTACCATGGGTACCTGCAGGTCCTCATCCCTGTATCTCTACACCAGATCAATCAATCAGCTCATTATCCTCTTATTTGTTTACACCTTCAAAAAAAGCTAATAAATTGATGTCAGTTCTTGTCTAAGCTAAACCCATGCTGACTCATTCCCATTAAGCTGTGCCTATCTATCTGTTCAGTAAATTTATTTATGTGCATATTTGTTGGGTATAGCTTCCATCATTTTGTCTAGATCTGATTTTGCAATCAGGCTTTTTGGTTTCTTTTTCACGTAGGAATTGTATGGCATATTATGTGGTCTAGTGAAATAATCTCCTGCTTTAATGCATTTTGAATTGTATTTTTAGATAGCAGATTGTGAAAAATGAGCAAGCATGTGAAGACTTTTCTGTGACACTCTATTCACCATATTGTATCCCAGCATCTACCCTCCAACACCCACCCCCCTCTTTTACAAAGGTGTGCTAAGCTTTTTAGCGCGTGCTAAATTTTAGCACGCAATAATCACGCGCTAAACGCTAACGCGTGCATTGTATCCTATGGATGCGTTAGCGGTTAGCTCATGCATTGATTTAGCGCATGCTAAATCCACGCTAAACCGCTTCACGCCTTTGTAAAAGAGGGCCCCAGTCTCAACGTCTACCCAGCTTATCCAGTTCAAACCATCTAATCACATAGCATGCAGAAATCTATATTACCTTTAACACAAGTCTTTTGCCATGTGCATGCTCTGCATATCAAGAAGGGGGAAAGAATGAGAAACCCCCCACCCCATGTTTCCTGAAATCTGTGCAGAAATCCTCAAAGTGCATTGCTGCCACTCGGGGGTAATGCTTCAATATTGTGTTTTCAATCACTAGGACCATACAGGTCATCTGCAGTCCTGCACAACTTGTGTGACCCTTGCTGTTGAATATGTGACATTGAAACAACACCATCGCTGGCAGGAATGTGGGTGGAGGACCCCCACTCAGCTTAGAAAAGTGGTCTCAAACTCAAACCATTTGCAGGGCCACATTTTGGATTTGTAGGTACTTGGAGGGCCGTAGAAAAAATAGTTAATGTCTTATTAAAGAAATGACAATTTTTAATGAGGTAAAACTTTGTATGGTTGACTAGTGTTTAAGCCCGTTACATTAATGGGTGCTAGTGTAGATGTCTGTCTGTCTGGGGTTTTTTCTTTGTGTCTCTCTCCTTGGATGCTGGCTGTTTGTCTGTCATTCTTTCTGTCTGTGTCTCTCCCTGGCCCCCTGTCTGTCTGTCTGCCTTTCTTTCTGTCTGTCTCCCTGGCCCCCTGACTGCCTGGATTTCTTTGTTGCGCCATGCCTGTCTGTTTCTCCGTGGCCCCCTTCTGTTTCCGCCCCCTCCCAGAGCAAAGCATGATTGTTGTCTGCCCCCCCAGCATACCCCTCCCCCCAAAGCAGCCCCTTTCCCTCTTCCCCTGCCCCTGTTGTGCCATGCCTGCCTGCTCCGTGGCCCCCTTCTGTTCCAACCTCCCAGAGCAAAGCATGATTGCTGTCTGCACCCAGCACACCCCTCCCCCAAAGCAGCCCCCTTTCCCTCTCCCCTGCCCCCTTTCCCTTTCCCCCTTGTGTCATGCCTACCTGCTCCGTAGCCCCCTTCTGTTCCCCCCTCCCAGAGCAAAACATAATTGTTGTCTGCACCCAGCACACCCCTCCCCCAAAGCAGCCCCCTTTCCCTCTCCCCTTGTGTCATGCCTGCCTGCTCCATGGCCCCCTTCTGTTCCCCCCCTCCCAGAGCAAAGCATGATTGCTGTCTGCACCCAGCACGCCCCTCCCCCAAAGCAGCCCCCTTTCCCTCTCCCCCTGCCCCCTGTTGTGTTATGCCTGCCTGCTCCGTAGCCCCCTTCTGTTCCCCCCTCCCAGAGCAAAGCATGATTGCTGTCTGCACCCAGCACACCCCTCCCCCAAAGCAGCCCCCTTTCCCTCTCCCCCTGCCCCCTTTCCCTCTCCCCTTGTGTCATGCCTGCCTGCTCCGTGGCCCCCTTCTGTTCCCCCCTCCCAGAGCAAAGCATGATTGCTGTCTGCACCCAGCACACCCCTCCCCCAAAGCAGCCCCCTTTCCCTCTCCCCTGCCCCTTTCCCTATCCCCTTGTGTCATGCCTGCCTGCTCCGTGGCCCCTTTCTGTTCCCCCCTCCCAGAGCAAAGCATGATTGCTGTCTGCACCCAGCACACCCCTCCCCCAAAGCAGCCCCCTTTCCCTCTCCCCTGCCCCCTTTCCCTCTCCCCCTTGTGTCATGCCTACCTGCTCCATAGCCCCCTTCTGTTCCCCCCTCCCAGAGCAAAGCATGATTGTTGTCTGCACCCAGCACACCCCTCCCCCAAAGCAGCCCCCTTTCCCTCTCCCCCTGCCCCCTGTTGTGTCATGCCTGCCTGCTCTGTAGCCCCCTTCTGTTCCCCCCTCCCAGAGCAAAGCATGATTGCTGTCTGCCCCCCAGCACACCCCTCCCACCAAAGCAGCCCCCTTTCCCTCTCCCCTGGCCCCCTATTGTGCCATGCCAGCCTGCTCTGTGGCCCCCTTCTGTTCCCTCCTCCCAGAGCAAAGCATGATTGCTGTCTGCCACCAGCATACCCGTCCCCCAAAGCAGCCCCTTTCCCTCTCCCCCTAGCCCCCTGTTGTTCCATGCCTGCCTGTTCCATAGCCCCCTTCAGTTCCCCCCCCCCCATGATTGCTGTCTGCCCCCAGCACACCCCTCGGCTACCAAGATGGAGAGAGGCCTGTGAGGTTTGCTACAGCTGGCCGGCGAACCTCAACAGGCTGCTTTGAAGAGGAGCAGCGGCGGTGGCAGTAGGTGGTGAGTGAGAGCAGGAGGGGGGAGTCGCTGGCGTGTTCCCTGCCTCCGTGTTCCAAAATGGAATTCGGCACGGAGGGACACAGCACGGCGCAGCGATCACAAAACCCTAAGTGTGTATGCGCGCTTAGGGTTTTATTATAGAGGATAAATCTTTCCTTTAACTGTTAAAGGAAAGATTTATAAATACAAAGCGTTTTACCTCATGTAAAATTGTCATTTCTTTAATAAGACATTAACTATTTTTTCTGCAGCCCTCACAGTTAAAGGTTAACATCTTTCCTTTCTCAGAACTGACACATTTCAATCACTATATTGAAAATAAAATATTTTCCCTACTTTTGTTGTCTGCTGACTTCATTTTTCTGTGCTTTTAACTATGTTTCCAGGGCCTTCTGGTCCATCTACCTTCCCTTCCTCCTTTCTGGCCCCCCTCGCAGTCCAACATTTCTCCCTCCTTTCCACCAGTCCAACATTTTTTTCTCTTTTCCTCCTGCATGCTTCTCCTCTGATCCTCCTTCCCTCAACCAAACATCTCTTGCTCTCCCTCCATGAGTCCAACTTTTCACTCTCTGCCCTCTCCCTCTTCCCCAGTGTAACATTTCTCCTTCCTTCCTTTGTCCTCCCCATCCATCTTGCACTCTCCATGAGTCCAACACTTTCTGCCTTCTGCACGCTTTCTCTTTCTGTCCTTGCCTCTTCCCTCAGTGGCATCCCTCCTTTGCACCCCGCAACCCAACATGCTCTCTCCCCATGCACCATCTCACCCTCCTCTCCAGTGTGTAGCACCTTTCCTTTCCCTCCCTTTCTCCAGGTCCAGCAGTACCTCTTCTCCCTTCCTTTTACCTCCACCTTGTTCAGCAGTACCCCTTCCCCCCTATCCAGCAGTACCCCTTCTCCCTTCCCCCCTGTTCCCATTGTCCAGCAATACTCCTTCTCCCTTCCCCCCTGTCCAGCAGTACCCCTTCTCCCTTCCTTCTTCCCCTCCTTCCCTTGTCCAGCAGTACCTGGTACATACTGGGCAGAAAGAGAAGCGCCAGCATCGGCGTCAGCTGACTAGCAACTTCCTGCGGCCACATTGTATGCCGGGACTCCTGCCTTCGCGTATCCGGCAGATACGCAAAGGCAGGAGTACCGGCATATGATGTGACTTGTAACTACCTGCTGCTGTCGCCTATGCTGGGACTCCTGCCTTCGTGTATCCGAAGGCAGGAGTCCCGGCATTCGCGACGGCAGCAGGCAGTTGCCCAGATTGCAGGATTGGGTTGCCCAATTGCCTAGATTGCGAGTACGGGTACTAGACTGCAGGCCGCAAAATAGCAGCCCACGGGCCATGAGTTTGAGACCGCTGGCTTAGAGGGAACACTGCTTCATGTTATCCTTTTTTTGGACAGCAGTGATGGTGAGGGAATCTCCAGTAGGATTTTTTTTTATATAGCAAAAGGCCTGAAAAAGGTGGGGGGGGGGGGTGGATGGAGATAGCTGTTGGGACATTTTGTTGATTAATGTTACAGGGAGGGAAAGAAAAGAGTCAGATAGTGATTTGTTTTCAAGGCCTTTTTTTTTTCACCATGTGGAGGAAAGAAGGATAGTCACGAAGTTATTCTGCAATAATTTTGATACGAGCAAAACAGGAGGCAAGGGAGACTTTTTATCCCTGTTGTTTCTTTTATGCCAGAGACCTGAAGAAAATGGGATAGATACTGAGTTATTTTTGTAATGATTCTTACAGCCTGAAGACATCGATGGAAGGAAGGTAGTAAGAAGGGTTTTTAAATGCTTTATTTTATTTTTTTTACCAAAGGGATTTGAAGACAACAGGGGAATGGCTGCAGGGCCATTTGTATGCTATAGTTTTGACAGTTACAGAATACGAGGAAAGGGGAACAGCCCTATGGACATTTTTTTTTTTTTTTTAAATAATATTTTTACAGTCCAGTGGAAGGGACGGTAGAGAAGGCAGACTGAACTGTTTCTTTCCCCAAAGCACAGTCAGGAAGGAGAGTAACTGGCTGACTTAGGATTTCTGTTGGAGTGTCTAAATTTGGTCAGCTTCCACACTTTTATTTTCTGCTGTAACTTCGCCATTTTTAATATATCATTTCTTATCTTACCTGCACCAGTTTCAGTGAGGCCCACTAATGAGGTCTACGGCTTGTCTCCAAGTACCAGAGCTCAGGCATATCATCTCGTCTTTTATTGCATGACTGGGAGGAAACAGGGTCATGCCATACTGATGGCAAAAGACATCGCTATAAAAGGAATGAGAATGCGCCACAGAGCAAGGAAGAGGGAAAGAGGAGATAATGAGAAAACCAGCAATGAGGGGAAGGGGAAAAAGGAAGAGATAGAATTAGAATATAAAAAGAGAAGAGAGAAGGAAAACCTGGGAAGAGAACGAAAGGAACGAGGGACTGCAGACAGAAGAAAGATTGCGTGGGAGCAAATGATAGGGCTACCAGATTTTCCGTCTGGAAAATCCGGACCCCTACACCCGCCCAGTTCTCACTGCAGCTTAGTAAAAGGGTCCCTTAGATTTTTTTTAAAAGAAAATGTGATTTTTTTTTTTAAGCAGTTTAAACTTTGTGGAATATACATATGTTTCAGATAACTGCTACCAGACCTAGAAAACTTGATCATAGAGAGGGAAATTCTAAAACCAGCGCCCTGATGGCACCTAAGTTAATTGAAAAATGCCATTAGAAATGGCAAAAAGTGGCAAGGTTGAAGCGCCTACTGACATCTAAATAAAGGCAGTGGAATTGTGATTAGGTAGCCACTTTAAGCCACTGAACGCCAAAGTAGGTGTGGCCAATGCTTCAAGTGGCATTAAGCGGGCTAAAGCAACTATATGGTCGTGATTCATGCCAAGATAGCTGCTTGAAATGTAGGCCCAGAAAACCCTGACCTACATTTCAGCCACCTATCTTTACCTTGGGATCCTAAAACTAGGATACTGCTGGCTCAGCTGATCAGTGGCAAATTTCCCTGTCATGATCAGCTCAGCTAGCTGCAGCGGTCAGGAGTCACCCCCTCCCACCCCAACTAGCAGAAGGGATGCCCACTCCCTCCTGCCTGAAACACCCCAACATCTGAAATCAGCTGGAGAGATGCCCACTCTCTCGCCATCAGGCCTCCTCAAATCCCTGATTCCCCACCAAACCCCTAACACCACTGATACCCCTAACACCCCCAAACCCCCTGACCCCCCACCCCATAACCCTGTACCTTAAATGACAATACAGTAGGAGGGATGCCCACTCCCCCTTGTCGGCAGGTCTGCATCTTTAAAATGGCAGGCCTGCCCTTTCCTGGTGCATCCTGGGATGCACTGGGAGGGTTCTAATGTTCTGATTGGCCCAGGTGGGCCAGGTAGGAGGGGCCTTAGGTGTCTGGGCAAATCAAGGCCTTAGGCCCCTTCCTGGCGCGAGTGGGAGCCAGACAAAGAAGCCGCTGAGCACCGAGCAGGAACTCCAAAGCGTGCTCCCACTCATTGCTGCTCAGCGGCAGAAGAAACTAGCTGCGACCATCCAGGTTAGCTGCGGAGCAGGAGCGCGGAAAGCTCGCTCCTGCCCGCTGCACCTCTGGACCACCAGGGATACGGCCCCTGTTCCCCTCCCCCCCCTGTTCTGGAGCCTATGCTTCATCCTACAGAAATGGCTTTGAAAATCTCTCTCTATATCTTACTTTCCCCAACAAACTAAATCTGGGTACTTAATAGCTAAAGACACTCTAGTCAACTGTTAAACCAATTTTTGAGACTCAACCTTTTTGCTTATATGAAAAGTGGCTTGCTTGGTAAAGGCTTTTTTGGTTTGCTGATTTAAATGTTTATTCATTAACATTTGGCTGTAGGATATACAGTAGAGATTGTAGTTTTTATTTGAAAATAAAGATAAAAAAATAAGAATGCAATTAAAGAGAAAGTGATAAAGAGAGATTTTCAATAGGGCTTTAAGCTTGCTATTGTACATAAGGTTGTAAGTTGTCATTTGATGTCATATAATGAAAAGAAAAGACCCTCTAGAGAGGACATTATAGGAGATTATGGAGTGATTAGTCAAATAAATAGCCAAGGTAATGGACCGAGGCATCTATCCCATCTCATTTCTTGCTAAAAATGCACAATACTGTTCTTTTCTAGCTTTTGTGATGCTAACATATGTTGTTTGTCTACGTGTGTGTTCAGTGCGCTGTGTTTCACTTTCTCTTGGTTTGAGGCCTATACTGTATATTTCAGTGAAGGTCTGAAGAAGAAAAAAAAACAAAAAAGCCCCCAGAATCTCAAATTGAGGGTTGAAATAATTTCAAGCAGTTCCAGTGATCCCTTCTCCCCTTCTGAATTGGTGCACTAAACAAAAATAATAATAAAAATGAGGAACTTCTCTCTTTGGTTCATCAATCTATTTCTAGGGTTCTTGAGATTATGTTCTGCTGAAACAGTATAGCCACACTTCAATTTATTTTACTTATTTAACTCTGCAATTCTAAAAGTGTTACATGTTACATTACATTACAGATTTCTATTCCGCCATTACCTTTCGGTTCAAAGCGGATTACAAAAAGAGTTATGGAAGAAGGGTTACAACGTTAGATCAGAGAAGGTTTCCAAGAGAGGTAAAAGTAGGATCTGGGGTTAGGGAGGGGATGGTAAGAGGGGGGTTAAGCTTTATCATGGTATTAAGCTTTATTAAGGGATTTCTTGAAGAGTATAGTTTTTATTTCCTTTCTGAACATCTTGTAGTCTGGGGTTGTTGTCAACAGGTTGGAGACTTGGTTGTCTATCTTCGTTGCCTGAGTGGCCAGTAGTTTCCTGCTAAATGCAAATTGCATTGGCTGTGAGTCGACAATAAGGAGGTCTGTCTATCAAAACACACATTCAAGGGGGGTGGCAGGGGGGGTATATATTTTGTTTTGGTATTATTCCTGATGGTAATGATGGATGGGGGAGGGAATTTTTTATCTTTTGTATAGATATTGATTGATTATAAGTGCTTGGTTGATTATCATTATTTGTATATAAATTGTATTGCACTTTTTGTTGGCATTAAAAACTAAATAAAGTTCAAAAAAAAAGATTTAAAAAAAACCCACGCTGGAGCAGTAATGCATACTGTAAGTATAAAGGATCCATTAATCTCAATGGAGCCTGTGTACTAAGAATGCAAGAGAGTACATCGTTCTATATTGGTAAATAATCTCCATAGAGTGCAGATCTCCTTTCTTTCTGGGAAATGAAGCGCAGGTGCATCGCGGAAGCTGTTTTATTCTAGCCCAGGGGTAGGCAATTCCGCTCCTCGAGAACCACAGGCAGGTCAGGTTTACAGGATATCCCACAATAAATATGTGTGACATAGATTTGCATCTCAAGGAGGCAGTGCATGCAAAGGCATCTCATACATAGTCATTGTGGGTATCCTGAAAACCTGACCTGCCTGTGGCTCTCGAGGAGCGGAATTGCCTACCTCTGGTCTAGCCTAAGGAAGGAAACTGGAAGATAATAGCACAGAAATAGCTGTAAAAGGTTATGTCTGTTTTTTAAGAAGGTTTCCAGTACTTGATCAGCAAGAATACCCGAATCATCAATCAGTTATTTCAAAGAAGTAGGGATAGTGGAGGGAAGAGGGCTATTCTTACCCTTTTCAGTCTTGCTTTTGAAAGCTTATGAACATTGTTTGATTAATTCATATGTTGGTTAAAATGATCAAAACCTACTAAGTATTCTCTGAAATCACTAGGAATTAGAACTGTGCGTTGTAAATACAGATGCCTGCATACTAGTACAACTTATCAATCTATGTCAGGGGTGTCAAAGTCCCTCTTTGAGGGCCGCAATCCAGTCGGGTTTTCAGGATTTCTCCAATGAATATACATGAGATCTATTAGCATGCACTGCTTTCTTTGTATGTTAATAGATCTCATGCATATTCATTGGGGAAATCCTGAAAACCCGACTGGATTGCGGCCCTCGAGGAAGGACTTTGACACCCCTAATCTATGTGATGGGTGATGGGTTTTTCCATCATTGCTGTTTGTGCCTAGTCATTGATCTGTACCCTAGGAAATAGTAAATGTACAGTAAATTTGGAAACTTAAGAACAAACACTCATATGTGGAGACAGACCAAAATGTCATAAACTTAATCACAACCTGATTTTATCTGCATTGCAATAAACTTTAAATCGTGGTGGAAAAACCTCAGATACCTGGGGTTTCAAGGGTTGTCAGGGTTCGGGGGAGCCAGCAGCAGGAGGGAGTGGGCATCCTTCCTGCCAATCGTGGTGGGGGGTGTTTTGCATGTCAGACAGGAGGGAGTGGGCATCCCTTTTGCTGATTGGAGGGGGTCCCCCCCCCACCTTGATCAGTTGAGCCGGCAAGACTCATCATGGAGCCTGACGGCTCGGCTGATCAGGGATAAATTCTGCCGCGATCAGCTTATGGCTGCTGCAGTCTAGCAGCAAAGATAGGTGGTTGAAATGTAGGCCAGAATTTTCCAGGCCTACGTTTCAGCCACCTCTTGGCTGATTAGGCACGATTCTGTAATCAGTGCTATCGAGTAATTGACATACAATCAGCGTCAACTTTTAAGGCGGCCGCCGATATGGGTGCTGGTTACAGAATCTATCTGATAGTGCATTGTTTTAAGCATTAATAAAGACAACTGTGCTGATTCATAAAATTGCTGATGTTTTGTTTTATAGGTTCACATGTGCACAGGCAACAGATTCTTATAATTTATCCCCTGATGAAAATTTGGTGAAATGTGTCCCTGTTGGGATAAGATGCAGATAAATGTTTCACCTTAAATATTGTTTCAGTGTTTGAGTGTGTCCTAGTCATTATTTTGTGAAACATTAACATGGCCACAGTGTTTTGAGAGATAGTGGTGGTTTGTTAACCTACGATTGATGCCTGCCCATTTAAGATTATCCTATGCAGTAATTTTACTGATAAGTTGGACTTGTGTGGGTGTCTGAGGTTTTCCCATGATTAAAGTTTATTGCAATACAGATAAAATCAGATTGTGAATAAGCTTATGACATTTTGGTCTGGAAATGACTGTTATCTCTCCCTAAGTATGGGAAGAGTCCCCCTGGACTGGAAGACAGCTAACGTCGTTCCTCTGCACAAAAAGGGTTGCAGAGCGGAGGCTGCGAATTACAGACCAGTGAGTCTCACATCAATAGTGTGTAAACTCATGGAAACATTACTTAAATGAAAATTAGATACAATTTTGGATGAGGGGAATCTAAGGGATCCTAGTCAACATGGATTCACTAAGGGTAGGTCATGCCAATCCAATCTTATCAGCTTCTTTGATTGGGTAACAGGAAAGCTAGACTCGGGAGAGTCTCTAGACATAGTGTACTTGGATTTCAGTAAGGCTTTCGACAGCGTCCCACACCGTAGACTATTAAACAAGATGAAATCGATGGGGTTAGGTGAGACACTAATTGCATGGGTCAATGATTGGCTAAGTGGAAGACGTCAGAGGGTGGTGGTCAACGGCACCCTCTCTGAGACATCGGAGGGTGACCAGCGGAGTGCCACAGGGCTCGGTCCTGGGTCCACTCCTTTTTAACATATTCATAAGGGACTTGACCCAAGGGCTTCAGGGTAAAGTAACTCTATTCGCTGATGACGCCAAACTATGTAATATAGTAAGTGAAAGCAATCTGCAGGATAGTATGACGCAGGATCTGCTTACGTTGGAAAACTGGTCCTCGACATGGCAGCTGGGCTTCAACGCTAAGAAATGTAAGGTTATGCATCTCGGTAGCAGAAATCCATGCAAACCTTACACCTTAAATGGAGAAACACTAGCTAGGACTTCAGAAGAAAGGGACTTGGGAGTAATCATCAGTGCAGACATGAAGGCCGCCAAACAAGTAGAGAAGGCCTCATCCAAAGCAAGGCAACTTATGGGATGTATCAACAGAAGCTTCGTTAGCCGCAAATCTGAAGTCATAATGCCACTGTACAGAACCATGGTGAGACCTCATCTGGAGTACTGTGTACAATTCTGGAGGCCACATTACCGTAAAGACGTGCTTAGAGTTGAGTCGGTTCAGCGGATGGCCACTAGGATGATCTCGGGGCTCAAGGGTCTCTCGTACGAAGAAAGACTAAACAAATTGCAGCTCTACACTCTAGAGGAGCGCAGGGAGAGGGGGGACATGATTGAGACATTTAAATACATCATGGGACGTGTCGAAGTGGAAGAAGACATCTTCTTTCTCAAGGGACCCTCGGTCACAAGGGGGCATCCGTTCAAACTCAGAGGAGGGAAATTCAATAGTGACATAAGGAAGTATTTCTTCACAGAAAGGGTTGTAGATCACTGGAACAAGCTTCCAGAGCAGGTGATCAAGGCCACCAGCGTTATTGACTTTAAGAATAAATGGGATGCCCTAGTAGGATCCTTACGAGAGTCGAGTTAAGGAACTAGGTCGTTAGTACTCAGACTTAATGGGGTGGGTCAGTAGAGTGGGCAGACTTGATGGGCTATAGCCCTTTTCTGCCGTCATGTTTCTATGTTTCTATATATGAGTGCTTGTTCTTGCCTAATATTTTTGTTGTTGTTGGAATTCCCCCTTTGTATAGTTTAATTAGAAAATTTGGAACGACACATGCTTACTATAGATCCTGTGCACTGCTTTCCTGTCAGCTGAGCAGGAGTCCTCCTCTTTGAGTCCTGCCAGTGAGGGGGGGGGGGGGGGGGAAGGTGCTGTTTCACTAACACATTTTCAATAGTGAGGGACGGGTAAGCTCTGAAGGACTCCAGGGCACTTCTATGCTCCTGGAGCTTGAAAACACAATATTGAAGCACCACTCCCCTTTGGCAGCAATGTAGCTGGAGGACTTCCACTCAGCTTAGACGGAACATGGGTCCTGTGTACAAAACTGCAGTAAGAGTTTGCCATTTCCAGAGTTAATGTACAAAATTAGTACCAATGAACTGGGAAGCTTCCACATTAACTCCATGTGGCCAGAGGATGTGGTAAGAGCGGATAGCGTAACTGGTTTTAAGAAAGGTTTGGACAAGTTCCTGGAGGAAAAGTCCATAGTCTGTTATTGAGAAAGACACGGGGGGAAGCCACTGCTTGCCCTGTATCGGTTGCATGGAATATTGCTACACCTTGGGTTTTGGCCAGGTACTGGTGACCTGGATTGGCCACCGTGGGAACGGGCTACTGGGCTTGATGGACCATTGGTCTGACCCAATAAGGCTATTTTTATGTTCTTAAGTATTCTCAACATGTCGTTCAGTTAATACAGAGAATGGGCAAATAATACAATGTGGTTGACTACACCTATTCAAATACTGCTAAATGTTATATTCTCTGCCACATTGACAGTCAATGAACTATAACTACTTATGTGTGTACTGTAAGACCCGTTCACTGCTCATTCCTCACTCTGAGCTAAAATTAATGTGCATTAACTCTTAAGGTTTGCAAGTTAACTGGTGGCAAAGCACCCCCATTAACTGTTAAACAGACCCCTTAATATGTTATAAACAGTAATCATTCATGATTTATTCTTCTAATGAATTACTGGTAATAAGAACAAAATATATTATTATTCTGAGCCTTTCATGTCAAGCTTTCAAATACAGAGATTTTTTTTCTGGGGTTACAAAACTATGTTTAATTTTCTTTCCCACAGAGATAAAGAACACGGCTCCATTTTTTTTTTTCCATTCTTACTTATCAAATGAAAGTAATCTTCATGCCCTCTGAATGATTTTTAAATTGGTTTTGGTACACTAGAGGGAAGAAAAGAGAAAACGCTGCATTCTTAATACAGAGCAGTCCAGATGTAGCTTTTAGGATAGAGCTTCTGCAGCTGTGATGAACTGGGAGAAAATGACATTGTTTCTTCCTCAGGCTACAAATATGACCCAGAAAAGATGAAAATTAACCCAAATGTCCCTTTAGTTAATATTTTCATGCATCCAAATAAATCACACTTTTTTTTTTTTTTTGCAAGAATGGAGCAACCCCTTGGCATAGTAAGGTTTTCATTAGCTATTTATTATTAATGAACTTCCTTTCGCGTAAGACCTAAGAGACCCTGTTCATTAAGGCCCTTATTTTAGAAAATTTATTCATGTTTGGACATCTATAAACTGACTTTCAGACATGCATATTGCATGGATGTTTAAATCCTAAAGGAGAGGGGACATGATCGAAACATTCAAGATACTGAAAGGAATAGACTTAGTAGATAAAGACAGGTTGTTCACCATCTCCAGGGTAGGGAGAACGAGAGGGCACTCTCTAAAGTTAAAAGGGGATAGATTCCGTACAAATGTAAGGAAGTTCTTCTTCACCCAGAGAGTGGTGGAAAATTGGAACGCTCTTCCGTAGATTGTTATAGGGGAAAACACTCCCCTACTGAACCAGAATGTACGCAGGTGAGGCTAGTCTCAGGGCACTGGTCTTTGACCTAGGGGCCGCCACATGAGCCGACTGCTAGGCATGATGGACCAATAGTATGACCCAGGAGCGGCAATTCTTATGTTTTTATGAAGCCAGTGTATGAACATCTAAAATTGCAGTATGTCCATATGGCAAGGGGGGCGTGATCTGGGTGTGCTTCAGACAGAACTATTGTTGTTTATTGTGAGCTTCTATTCCGCTACTAATGACTAGGAAGTCAATTCAGAGTGGTTTACCTGAGCTTCTGTAATGGTGCTACAACATGCGAGGTTCTGTAAAGGTGTTACAATTCTGAGTTAGCATTTTCTGGGAAGGTTTTCAGGGAGAAGCCAAAATATGGCAGTCTAATTCCAACAAGAGAAGAAGAAGAGATGCCTATGGTTATGGTGAAAGCGGATAGCATAGCTGGTTTTAAGAAAGGTTTTGACAAATTCCTGGAGGAAAAATCAATAGTCTGTTCTTAAGACATGGGGGAATCCTCTGCTTGCCCTGGATCGGTTGCATGGAATGTTGCTACTCTTTGGGTTTTGCCCAGGTACTAGTGACTTGGATTGGTCACCATGAAAATGGGCTACTGGGCTTGATGGACAGTTAGTCTGACCCAGTAAGGCTATTCTTATGTTCTTATGTCCAAAAAAGATGTATATTATTATTTAGATGTGGTACTTGGTACATCCAAATTACCGAAAGTGTGTTCTTATTGAGCAGCTTGTCCACTGGAGAGATTAAGGGGCTCATTTTCAAAACAGAAAAAAGTCCAAAAAATGACATAAAATGGCATTTGGATGTTTTGTTTGCAAAAACTTCCCAATTGCCATTTTCAAAACACATTTTTTTTAGTTTGTTTTCTATGCTGTTTCTTTGCAGTGCTTCTAAAGGAGTGGGGGTGGGGTGGGGGGTGTTTTGGAAAGAATTAGGGCGGTCTTATGATCTGGATGTTTTTCTGCAATAATGGAACACTGCAGAAAATGTGAAAGTAAAAATAGCTGACATGGTAAAACGGGTAGACAAAACATTTTTTAGATATATCAGTGATAGGAAAAAGTACAAAAGTAGCATTGTGAGACTCAAAAGTGAAGGGGAGGAATATGTAGAAGTTGATAAAGAAAAGGCTGATCTGTTTAACAGATATTTCTGTTCTGTGTTCACGGCTGAAGATCCAGGAGCAGGACCGCAGAAGACAAATGCAAATAGGGATGGTGGAGTAGTAGACCTCGATCAATTTTCAGAGGGTTGTGTTCATGAGGAGCTAGCTAAATTAAAGGTAGATAAAGCGAAGGTGCCAGATGGTGTACATCCGAGGGTGCTGAAGCAACTTAGAGAAGTTCTGGTGGCTCTGCTGACTGACCTTTTCAATGCTTCTCTAGAGTCGGGAGTGGTAACGGAGGACTGGAGAAAGGAGGATGTGGTCCCTCTACACAAAAGTGGAAGTAAGGAAGACATAGATGTTTGATAACCTTCTGGCGATGCAAACAGCAAAACTTAGCCACTCCATCTCCAACCTGTTGACGGCAACGGGCGACTTCAAAACTTTTCAAAAAGAAATCAAAACCCTACTTTTCAAAAAATTTATCCAGATATCTTAACCCAACCCTTCCTTCTCCTCCTAGATAAATTCTCCCCCAAAACCTCCACTTAAATAATCTCTTCCTCCCCAAAACACCAACCAAGTATTCAGATCCCTGAAATGTAACGTAATCTTATTTGTACTCTAACTGTAATCTATTTGTTATACCACACAGTAACGTACAGTCAATTTAATATCCAATTTGCAAGTTCTTCCAGAATTAATCCAGGTACCTCTCCTCCCTTGTAACCAAAAAAAAAAAAAAAAAACCCCAAAACTGGTGTAACTTCACTGGAAATGTACAGTTAGCTCTTTTGTAATCCGCCTTGAACTGCAAGGCATAGGCAGAATAGAAGTCCCTAATGTAATGTAATAGGGAATTACAGGCCAGTAAGTCTAACTTCTATGGTAAACAAATTAATGGAAACACTTTTAAAACAGAGAATGGTGAAGTTTCTGGAATCCTGTGGATTACAGGCCTAGAGGCAACATGGATTCACTAGAGGTAGGTCTTGTCAGACATATCTGATCAATTACTTTGGGTGACCGACCAGCGAATTAGATAGAGGGAAAGTGCTAGATGTGGTGTATTTAGATTATAGCAAGTGTACCACACAGAGGGCTAATAAATAAACTAAGTGATCTTGGGATGGGTCCCAAAGTGGGCTTGGTCAGGAACTGGTTAAATGGAAGACAACAGAGGGTCAATGGAGATCGCTCTGAGGAAAGGGATGTTACCAGTGGTGTGCCTCAAGGTTCTGTTCTTTTTAACATATTTATACGCGATATTGCTGTCAGGTAAGATTTGCCTCTTTGCAGACGATACCAAAATCAGCATAGCATAGACATGCCGGATGGTGTGAATAACATGAAGAAAGACCTAGCGAAGCTTGAAGAATGGTCTGAAATTTGGTAGCTAAAATTTAATGCTAAGAAATGCAAGGTCATGCATTTGGGCTACAAAAATCTGAAGGAACAGTATGTTAAGGGGTGAAGAACTTTTGTGCACAACAGAAGAGTGGGATATTTAATGGGGAGTTTGTTTGTATAGTGCAGAATGAATATACTACAACTACATTATACTGTAGTAGTTTGAGGAAGATAGAATTATGAATAGGGTGATAGAGATGAGAGAATGGAGTTCTTTGACTGTATTGAGTAGAGGGTGGGATTTAGTGAGATATTTTGAGTTAGTCATCTACGGTGTGTATCCTTTCAAAGAAGAGAGTTTTTCTTCTTTTTTTTTCGGAATCTGTTGTAGAATGTTTCCTTCCTGACATCAATTGGGAGGTTGTTCCAGGTCTTGATGTCAAGATATGTGAAGAGCTAGTTGAATATGCGTTTGTATTTAATCCCTTTGGGAGATGGGAGTAGCAGTTGAAGCGATTTCCGTTTTCTGGTTGACAGAGATCAGGAGTTGACAAATAAGTTTGAGCGGTAGACACCTACTTTATAGAGCAGGCATTAAAACCAGTGCCTTTTATGGGCACCATGTTATAGAATTGCTCTCTATGGGGTCCTTTTACTAAACTGCCTTAAGTGTTAATGTGCATCTACTACAACTTTAACGGCATACTAAAGGAAACGCTGAGGCATCCTTCAGAAACTACCACATGTGCACTTGCTAAAAAATATTTTTAAGGGGGCATGTCTGGAGGTGGGGAGTGGTTGCTCTTGCACTAAACAATTACTTAATTACTGTACCAATTACGCCAACTAAAGCAATTAAGTTAGGTGGCGTCTACTGCTGCCTAACTTACAGCCCCGTATGGCTAACATCTGAAATGTATATGAATAATAACCTACAGGTTTTCAGTTTATTTCCTAAGAAGACCGAAAAAGTATAACAGGAAGAGGAGCAAGTCACTGCGTCTTGATAAATGCCTTTTGCACCCATATGTGGAGTTTGCTTGCTTTATGGACTTTGATTGTTAATCAATCTGAGTTCAACAGGCCCAAATTTGAGAGGAACATTTTGGCCAAAGGTTATTCACAGATTTTGGCAAGTAAAAATAAACACATCCTAATTTTAAAAAGCATGATTTAGAGGCTCTGCGTGTCTATACCAGCACTCACTGGAAATAAATTAATACATTATAAACGCAATTACAAAATGAAGGAGGCCATTATCTCTAGCAATCCAGTCACTTTTCTCGCCTCACCAATATGTGGAAACAAATTGAGCATGCTCCCATTCCGGTGTTAGCTCAAATTAAAGGCAAGAAGCCAAAAATGCTTGGCCACACCTCAGCCACCAAACGGCCTCAGTTAAACAATGTTCAAAACAGTTAGAGCATGCAGCTTCATTCCGCTGTAGTCAATGGAGAATTTTAGCAGACTGAAAACACTACAGTGAAAAAGTGCTTATGTCAATAACAACTGTGATACATGCAGATATGATCAGGGCAGGATTAACCAATAGGCCCAGTAGGCACGTGCCTAGGGCCCGAAATGGTCAGGGGGGCCTGATGAAGGAAGGCATCAACATTGTTTTTTCCAAACGGCGATGGGCCCCTCCAGCATCGATTGGCAATGCGCCCCCCCCCCCCCGATCAGCAACGCAGTTCCCTCCCCATCGATGGAAAGTAAGACATGCAAGCAACGCGGGTAAGAGCTGTAATTTTGCAAGCGATACTGCTTGCCCAAATCTTCCCTCTGACGCGGCTTCCTGTTTCCGCCTGGGCACATGGTGGGGTGGGGCGGGGCAGGGGGCCCAGTGTACTTGTATGCCTAGGGGCCCTCGAAGAATTAATCCTGCCCTGGATATGATTGCAAATATTCACCTAATTTCATTAAAAAAAAGAACTGGGGAAGGCAAAGCTCTACTTGATAATTGTTTCTAGACTTTTGATAACAATCCAAGTATCTCTTAGGGACCAATCAATAAGAACATGACTGAGACCATAGAAAGAAGGAATGCACCAGAGTCATATTTATCTTAGATCGGAGGCTTCATTTTGATCAAAACAAAGCTATGTGAGAAGCTAAAATAGCAGATAAAAATAATAAAGGAAAGAGTGTTGAAAATAATGTGCAGGATAAACATCATTGCAATTTCTAATAATATGTTATTAAATATTGAGAAAACAAAGCAAAGACAAGAAAATAAGATGATACCGTTTATAATGTTTACATTTTTTTGATTAGCTTTTGAAGGCAATACCTTTTTCTTCAGCTCAGAAATGAACCGGTGATGACATATCAGAATCAGGGCTGTGTTTTGTTTAAGGTCCCCTTTTACAAAACCACGGTAGCGATTCTCCGAAGCCCATTCAGTTACTGTGGGCTTCAGTGCATTTGCTGAGGGAAAAGCGCTACCGCGGCTTTGTAAAAGGGGCCCTAAAAATGTTATGTTTTCCTCACTGCAGCTCCTTGTGATTCAGGGCAAGCCACTTAACCCTTCATTGCCCAGACTCACAAGGAGCTGCAAATGGGGGAGAGGGGGGACCATTCCTTTAATCACGCAATACAAATTTTGACCAAAATTCAGCCTTAAAAAAAATGAGGACCTTTTTTATCAAATTGTGGTAGAACATTTTAGCACTGGCCGGTGAGTTAAATGCTCTGACACTCATTCAATTCTATGAGCATCAGTGCATTCATCTTGCTAGCCCGTGCTAAAATGCTCTAGCACAGCTTAATAAAAGGGGACCTTATAAAATAAAAGATAATGAAAAGATAAGAAATGCAAAATTCAGATGGAAAAATTACAAATTAAAGAATCTAATCTAATCTTTGATTTTTTTAATACCGATTCATCCTAACAGGAGGGCTCGACTCAGTTAACAAAATATTAATAAAATTATACAGGAGATCAGAACAGAAACTATCATGTCCTTTTACTAAGGCGCGTTAGCCGATTTAGCGTGTGCTAACTGATTTAGCACGCGCTAAATGCTTAGTGGGCCTTTGTAAAAGAGGGGGGTATATCTTTTAGGCCAGAATTTTATCTTTTAGGATTGATTGTTTGAAAAAGAAGGGTCATTAGTAAATTTCTGAAATAAATATGTCTTCAGTACTTTACGAAAAGTGGGTAGATGAGAGAGAACTCTAATTATAGAAGGAAGGCCATTCCAAACTTTTATGAATAAAAAAAGAATAGCTGTAAACAGCCTTACAGTTTTCACAGCGTACTTTGGAAAAGCAAGCATAATCAGGATATACAGGTATATGTAAAATATTAAAGCAAAATAATAAAAAATCAAATTCAATAAACAACGCAAATAATAACATAAAACCTATATTATGCTATATATTGAGTGCTCAGTTTAAAACACCATAGAAAACACAGCATTAATGCTCATTAGTGTTGTTCAGGCCAGACATCATTGCACCCACCTGCCTGCCCAAATTGATATCTATAGAAAAGATCTTATATAATGTAGTATAGATGTTGTATTTAGCTTGAAGGGCTATGCTGAACATCCAACCTCCAAGTCAGGGGTGAAGTGAGAGTCTGATATAACGAGTCCAACAGAAAAACTGTAATGCTGGTTCTTTTCAAAAGTTCCCCACGTGTCTCTCAATTCAAAAGTGCTCCAAAAAACAAAAAGTGTCAGTGAAAACCTCTCAAATATGCAAACACAAAATACTCATTTCCGCTCTACACCGATCATATTTCACATATCTTGCTTCATCAGGAGGAGAAATGAGGATGAAATGAACCTCAGAGCTCCAGATAGAGGGATCTGAAACCAGTAATCGTGAACAAACTACATCATGATTTCTGGTTTCAGATCCCTCTATCTGAGTTTCAGATCCCTCTAACTGAGTTACCGTCAGATCTGCAGGCTTGACAGGCCTGCCTGTCTTTTCTATTCATTTTTTTCCATCGCACAGATATTTTGCATGTGTTACACACGCAAAATATCTGCCCCATAAAAAAATGAATAAAAAAGACAGGCAGGCCTGTCAAAAAAGTACCCCCTCACTAAAACGCACCCCCCAAGCATTATTTTGGCTAATCAAGGACTTCCTTAGACTCATCCCTAAGGAAGTCCCTGATTGGCTGAGGTGTCCCAGGCCCCTCCAAAGGGAGGAGCCCGAGGCACCTCAGCCAATCAGTGCCTTAGGCCTCTCCCCATGCGTCAGATGATGCGCTGAGGCGGGGCCTAAGGCCGCTATTGAACGGTGGCTGGCAGCAGAATAGGAGCAGGAGGACTTTCCTTCTGCTCCCGAAGATTTTGGAGCGGCGTAGGAGCAGGAGGAGGGTCCGGGCACCCCTCCTGCAACCGAAGATGTTCGGAGCCTCCAAGGAGCAGGAGAGACTGGGCACCCAACTATTTTAAAGGTAAAGGCCCAACCGCCTGGGCTGACCAGGGGTGGGCCGGAGGGTGGGAGGCCTAGGAGCAGGAGGGACTGAGCACCCCTCCTGCTCACAACTTTTTACTGCCGGGGGTGGGCCATGCTGGTCGGTGGGGAGGAAGGCGAGGGCCGTGCCGGTCGGGGGGGGGGGGGGCAGGGCCATGCTGCATGCATGCAGCATTAAAAAAAAAAAAACGCTGATTGCAGTAGGAAATTGGCATCCCTCCTGCTTTTTTCTCCGTGGAGGGGGGTGCGGGCTGTGCTGGGAGGGGGGCGAGGGCCGGTGTCGAGCAGGGCTGGTGTGTCAGGCCGGTGCCCGATCTCTCTTCCCTGCTCACCGGACTCTCCTGCTCTCTGCCACCGTTCCCCGCAGTTCAGGCCCGCTTTAAAACTACGGGCTTACACTGCAGGGAATGGCGGCAGAGAGCAGGAGAGTCCGGGAGCAGGCAAGAGAGATCTGGGCTGGGCTGAGCCCTGACAGCAGTGACAGGAGGCTGCTTCTCCTGTCACTATTGTCAGGATGTGCGCATGAGTGGGTATCGCTCTGGCCGTGGGTAGGGGGGGGCGTGTTAACGATTGTCCCCATTTGCATGCAGGCCTTTACTGAATTGGTCGACCGGCATGCAAACGAAAACAGATTGCACACGGTTTGGAGGTTTAGTGAATCTAGGCCAAAGTCAGGGAAAAAACAGAACAGGTAAACCATCTGAGAAAAACTAAACTAAAATGAATAAAGATTTTTATTAAAAAAAAAAAATTTGGTCAGACCGCTACAGAAACTTATGAAATATTGAAAGTGGCTTATGGGGAACATGAGTCATGGAAGGTGTTTTGAATGCGTCAAAATTTGCAAATTTTGTGCAAAAACTCAATGACAGTTCTTCCCCAGACACCTGACTCTCCTGACTTGGCCCCTGAGGACTTCTTGTTTCCTAAACTTAAATCCACCCTGAAAGGAAAGCGATTCGACACCCTTGAAGACATAAAGCAAAATTAAACGCAGCACCTTTTGGTGATTCCTGAAGACGCATTTAAGGATTGTTTACTGAAGTGGAAACGACATCGAGAAAAGTATATACGTAGGGAAAGGGAGTACTGTGAAGGGAACTCAATGGAATAAGTTGTAAGATTGTTTGTTTAATACATTTTTATAAAATGAGCCCTGGAACTTCTTGAACAGACCTCGTATATCTGAATTTTCATATGCATGCATTCAATTTCTCGTGAGTAAACCATGAACAGAAACAGCCTGGGGGGTCACGTGATGGCTGGTTCCTGAGCGGACGTCTGCACACTGAGCTCCGCTCTGCTTCCCCTGACTTCCTCCCCTCCCGGCGCACTCCGGACCGGCACAGACTTACCAATATGCGGCGCAGCCGTTGCTAAGCAACGGGAACCGGCGGAGGGCTGCACTCGCGGCTTGCACAACCCAGCGACACGGTACGCCGCCAGCGATTTCGCGGCCGACATGGTCCTTGGGGAGCCCGGCGCACAAAATGGCGGGGGACCACGTGCTGGCTGGTGAGCTTGCACACTGAGAACCATTGAAAAACGCTCTGCCTCACTTGCTTTTCACTGACTTCCTCTTTTCCCGGTGTGCCTCTGATCGGCTCTTGTTAGACCCCTGCTAGATCCTTACTGGCACAGCTGTTGCTAGGCACCGGGACCGACCGGGGGCTGAACACCACCGCGACTTACACTCTTCCGCGGCGGAGTATGCCGCCAAAGGTTCCGCGGCCGACGAAGACCTCTGGGAGCCCGGCGAGTAAGATGGCGGAGACCCAAACGGACGCCGTGACGGCCCAATCCCCAGACGAAGTGATGCAGGTCTCCATGCGGCACCTTTCGCAGCTGCTTGATGAAAAACTGGCAAAGCTGCATGCCTCTATGGATGACCTTAAAGATACCCTGGTGGGGCAGGCTGCACAACTGCAACAAGTAGAGGAGCGACTATCGGCTCAAGAAGACAGGGCTGGAATAGCTGATGGCAGGCTTGCTTCTCTGGAGGCCCGGGTTTCCCAGCTGGAGGAGAAAGTGGAAGATCAGGAAAACCGGGCTCGCAGAAAGAATCTTAGATTTATTGGAATACCAGAGACTGTACCAGATTCTGAGCTTAAGCACTTGATTGAACATTGGCTGCCCAAGGAGCTTGGCTTTCCGGACGCCGAGGGACCTGTGGTAGTGGAGCGTGTTCATCGTGTGGGGCACAGGCGTGATCCGGATGGTAATAACAGACCTCGAGCTGTGTTGGCCCGCTTCCACAATTATGCTGTTAAAGCCCGCTTACTTGATTTGTTTAAGCGGGCGCGACATCTGCTGTATGAGGGTGCTAAGCTACTGATCTTTCAGGATTTCTCTACTAAAGTGGCGGAGCTGAGAAGAACCTTCACGCCTTATTGCTCTCAACTGGTTTCCAGGGGAATCCGATTTGCCTTTCTCTACCCGGCTAAGGTGCGTTTGACCCATGAGAACCGCACCTTTACGGTATCTAAGGCGGAGGAGCTGAAGCGCTTCATCGAGAGTCCCCCTGCTCAGTGATGAGCTTGTTCTTCAGGGGGCATCCATGTCGGAGGATTTGGAGACTTGTGCTTTGGAAGTGAGCCTTCGGGCCTCCTATGCTTTCTCATGGACTCCTCTAGGACGAAGACTATTCTTGCTTGTTTGGATTACCTTGCTGCCCTGTGGATGGAGCTTCTTGGCTTTGATTTGGTTGTGTTGCTGCCGAATGCGTGCTGAGGGGCCTTTGGTGGTTTGCTGGCAAGATACTTGGGGAGAAGATGCTCCTACCCCTCTCAGCCGGCTTTTGAGCAGGATTGGACTTCTGATGAAATTATTCTGAATCCCTTTTTGACCTGCCCAGGAGAGCTAGCTGCCTTGTTTTGTGTTAATATGCGGGGCTGGCTGTCTTGGATCTCTTTTAATATTTGGTGACCCTTTGTGTTTGGTCTTTCTGTCCGGGGGCTGGGATGTTTTCCTGTTCTCTGTTCTCCACTGTTTTATCTTAGGCTGATTTGGTAATGGCTGCGACCGGTGCTTGTGGCGGGCGCTGCGTGGGGGGGGGGGGGGGGGTTGGGGGAGGGTGTGGGGGGAGTGTGAGCATCGGTGTTTGAGTGCGGTGGGTGTTGGTGGCATGGGGGTGTGGTCGCCAGTGTGGATGGGGAATAAGGTGGGGGGTTTGTTGGAGGGGAGGGGGGTGGGTTCTTTTGTCTGCAGGAGGGGGGTTTGTTTGAAGAAGTTGACAGTTGAGTTGGTGGGTAGTTTGGGGTTTGGGGTGCATCCTAGGAATCTGGCTCAGTCTGAACTTTTGTATGAGTGGACGGAGCGCCGGCTCGGCTGGGAGGCTGGTGCTGCCGTCCCGTATGATCTTTGGTCTTTTTTGTGTATTTTGGATATAGCTGGTTCTTATGCCGGGGGTTAAGATTGCTAGCTTTAATGTAGATGGGTTACACTCTCCTGTTAAGCGTAGTAAGGTACTTCAGTACTGTAGGAAACTACAGGTGGATGTCTTGCTTCTTCAAGAGACACATCTCAACGCGTCTGAGCATGCTAAGCTCCGCAGGGATTGGGTGGGTGAATTTGTTTTTGCTTCCTTTAATAACAGACAGCGGGGTGTAGCTGTGCTTTTCCATAAGAAACATACCTGCACTATGCACAAAATGATTTCGGATTCTGAGGGTCGGTATGTAATTTGGGCAGGGGTGTTTCAGGGAACGAAATATGTTTTTTGCTCTATCTATGCCCCTAATGTGTATTCTCACCGTTTTTTCTCTGTATTAGTTGCTGCCCTTGCTCCCTTTTCTGAGTACCAACTGGTGCTCGGTGGGGATTTCAACATAACTGCTGACCCCCTAATTGACTGTAAACCTCCCAGGCCTCGCTTACACCAAGGGGAACACAAGGGGATCAACTTTGTTGCTTCGCAGTTGGGCCTTGTGGACCTTTGGCGCACGCTCCATCCAGACGAATCTGATTTTACTTTCTATTCACCAGTGCATAAAGCACACAGTAGATTGGATTATTTGCTAATTGCCCCACCCCTTGTGTCAGGAGTCCGTAGAGTGAAGATTGAGGACGGAGTACTCTCCGATCATCACATGGTCTGGATGGAGCTTCTTGATCATCAGGCGCCCCAGAGGACCTTGTCGGGCTGGAGAATGAATCCCACTTTGTATGAGGATAAAGATTTCCGCACCTTTTTGGCGAACCAATGGGATTCTTATCTAACCGATAACTCCTCTTCTGATGTTTCCGAGGTGATATACTGGGAGGCTAGTAAAGCTGTTCTAAGGGGTAAAATTATGGCTTACACCTCCCATAAGCGGAAAGTACAGGATAGGGCACTGCTGGATCTGTCCCGTCAGTTGGGTCAGGTGCGGGGGGAGTTGCATAGAAAGAGTTCCTCAGCCCTCAAGAGTCACTACGTGGAGCTGCGACGTCAAATTAATGATTTGCTGGCGCAGAGAGCCCTGCGGGATATTCAGATGTATAAATACCGTTTGCATAGGTGGGGCAACAAGGCAGGGAAATTGTTGGCCTCCTTGGTTAATCGCAGGGCCCGCAGGCGACATATTCCCAAAATCTGGGCTCCTGATGGCTCTGAGGCAACTTCGCCCGAGGCTATTCAACAGAGTTTTGTACAGTTCTATCGGGCTCTCTATGATCGGGGGAGCTGTGACACTGAGCAGAGAGCAGAGTTTTTTCGTGGCCTTCCCCTCCCTGAGTTGTCCCAGGACCAGAGGGATGCACTTAACGCTCCAGTGCAGGGCATTGAGATCCAGAGAGCTATACGGGCTTTAAAGCTTGCGAAAGCTCCTGGCCCGGATGGACTGGGCCCCGAATACTACAAATTGCTGGGGGAGAGGATTATTGGTCCCTTTCAGGCTTTATGTCAGGCCATGTGTGAGGGGGGTTTGCCTCCACATCGGCTTACTCACGCTCACATTGTTGTATTACCGAAACCTGGACGGGCGGAAGACCAGCTGGGGTCCTATCGGCCTATATCTCTGTTGAATCAAGATATTAAGCTCTTTGCGGCCATTATGGCTGCACGACTTGGCAAGGTCCTGCCCGGTCTGGTTCACCCGGACCAGGCCGGGTTTGTCCCAGGGCGGTATTCCTCAGCTAATGTTTTGCGAGCCCTATCTGTACTTCAGAACCCGGCGCTGCTCCGGAGACACCAGGGCCAGGAGAATGCCCTTATTGTCAGCCTGGATGCGGAAAAGGCATTTGATAAAGTTCTCTGGGATTATCTGTTCTGGATTTTACCACAGATGGGTATCATGGGGAGCTTTCTGGCCGGGGTTCGTTCACTGTATGAGCAGCCGACTGCACAGATCTTGGTGAATGGGGCGCTCACCTCCTCCTTTTCCCTAGCTCGAGGCACACGTCAGGGATGTCCGCTCTCTCCTATGCTGTTCGTATTGGCCCTTGAACCTCTAGCGATTAAGATCAGGCACACTACACAATTGCGGGGTATACATCTGGGGACGCAAGAATTTAGAATCAATTTGTTTGCTGATGATATGCTTATATTTTGGGGGGATGTTATTACGGGAGTGCCTGCACTAATTCAGATTATCCAACAATTTGGCATGTTTTCCGGTTTGAGTATTAATTTTGAAAAGTCGGAAGCTCTGGCGGTCCACTCGCACTGTGTGGCTCATCATGACCCTTCTTTCCCATTAAAATGGTCTGGGGGCACGCTTAAGTACCTGGGAGTGTTTTTGCATGCGGACCCGCGGGGTGGTATACAGAAAAAATGTACTAGACAAACTAGATGCGGTTGGAGCGCTTTGCAAGCGGTGGATGGACTTTCCGATTTCTTTTCTCGGTCGCGTTGCTCTTTTTAAGATGGTTCTCTTGCCAAAGTTGCTCTATCCTCTGCAGATGGTGCCTCTGTGGGTCACATGTAGAGATCTTAGGAAATATAAAGGCATTGTTTCATCTTTCATATGGCGCTCTAAACGGGCGCGAATTGGTTACCCAAAGCTTATTAGAGAGCGGTCTCAGGGAGGGGTAAATCTCCCGGATCTTCGTCTCTATAACGTGGCGGCTTTGCTTCGTTGGGTGCACGAAATCTATACGGGTGAGACTAAGTTTGCCCCGCGGGGATTTTGGTCCATGTTGGCGGACCCGGTATCAGTGTTCAATCTCTTGAGACCCGGGGCTGGCACTTGTGCTTCCTTGTTGCGACCTTTGCGGACCGCTTGGGGTTGGTGGCGCAGAGAAGTGGGGGGTTCGTCGGGCCCCTCCCCTTTCTTGGAGTTCGTGGCTAATCCTGCTTTCCCTGCGGGCACACATGTCTTCTTTGTGCGGGCTAGTAGATCCGGGTGCCGATTTGTTGGCCAGCTTGTGGAGCTGGGTTCGGGGCGACTGCCGGATTTTTTTGCATGTCAGGAACACTGGGCGTGGAATGCAGGGTCCGTACTGTTCTATCTCCAACTTCGTAGTTATTGTTCTTCGCTTCGGCTGCCGTCCGGGGAGTTGCCCTCCTTTTCCCCGCTGGATAGGGCTTTCCTTTCCCTCTCCCTTGAATTTAACTCGCTCTCGGCTTGGTACAAACTGGGGAGAGATTGGAGGCCTGCTGAGGTTTTTCTGTCCCGAATGGCGGATGGCTGGAGCTCTGAGTTGGGTGAAGAGGTTACGGTTGATGAGTTGTCCCAATGCTTTGCGGATGGTGCGGGGGCGACTCCTAACGTTGCTCTACATGAGATTCATCTTAAGATCGTGCATAGGGCGTATGTAACCCACTGCGTTGGATACACTATGGGCCTGTGGCCTGATGCCTTTTGTACCCGGTGTCCTGCTCTCAAGGGGACGCTGGTGCATCATTTTTTGGAATGCTCGTTGGTGGGATCGCTGTGGGTACGTGCACTTCAAGAGGTGGAGGATGTTTTGGGGTGCTCCCTGGAATGGTCGTACAAGACTCTGCTGCTTGGTGTCACGGCTCCCCTAACTGAGGCTGGTATTTCTGCGCCTCTGCAACGCTTTGTGATGGTGGCCTTAGGGCTCGTTAAGAAGCTAATCCTGCAGCATTGGGTGGGTAGTGTGTGCCCTACGTTCCAACAATGGAGAGCTAGTATGTCCCAGATGGCGGTCTGGGAGAGGCAACGCAAGAAGGATGCCACTAGTTGGCAATCAGTGGCTTATGTGGAGTGCTGGGAATCGTTCTAAGCGGGGTTAGCTCCTTAGGATGCAAGGGGGGGGATGGGGGGGTTTGGGGCGGGGGACGGGAGGGAGGTTTGTTTTCCTGTTGTTCTGTTTTACACATGAAAATTGCGACCTTTCATGAGACGACTATGTTTGACTGTCTGATCTCTGGCCTAGCTGTATTGTATACCTGATTATTGTATCTATGCTGTTATTATCTTTTGGCTTGGCTGCTGATTGTACTTCTCGTGACTGGTTCATTCAATAAAAATATTTTCAAAAAAAAAAAAAAAAAAGAAACAGCCTGTAAAGTGTTCATTGTTATATTTCTACCTTTATATTAAAATGTATAGGAACAAGGAGAAGCCCACATACTTTGCCATTAGACATCCTGCTGATAATGACCTCAGTTGTTCACAGAAGCCTTTATACACTGTAAGAAGATATACAATAAAATTGTTCATATGTTGTGCCAGCCTTAAAATGTGTGTTTCTTGCCCAATTTAAATACATTTTTACTTATATATAGAGGAATAATTCTAATTTAATTCCTATTAACTCATATAACTCCCAGTTTCCTCTCTGCTCTGTATGTTCAGCTGCGTGACCTTTCAAATCTACTGTACTAGATTACCTCATTATCTCTCAGCAGTGCTGATTCAATATAGTCCATTAAGGACCTTAAGGTCTTCACAGTATAAAGTGCTTGCATTACTCTCAGCAGTGAGGGTGAAGTGTGAAGCACACTTTACCCTCATTGTGTGTGTGTATGTGGTGGTGGTTGTTTTTTTGTTGTTTTTTTTAACATATCTCTTTTGTTGTGGAACACTCAACCATAGGAAATGTGAAATGAGAATAATTTGAATAGGCTCAGGGCAAGATTCTCAAAACTTTAACGCTGTCGCTAACCTGTTTTCCCGGTGGTTCAGCCTGCATGCATTTTAGCAGCGAATTATGGATTATCTCTGTCGTTAGTGAGGTTTCTAGTAGTCTCCGACAATGGTATGCATGAAATGAGCCCTCTGATCGATTCTTAAAAATCGCCAAGGCATTTTCAAAGAGCGGCATCAGCTTTTGGCGACAAAAAGCAGCGACTGGTCCGGGGGTGCTATTACAGTGTTTTGACTTTGGCTAATGAAAAAAAAAAATGTGCCATATTTTTAGTGCCATTACTTGTGTTTTGACTGTGGCTAATGGAAAAAAACTGTGAATTTACATATTTTTAGTGGAGGGTAGTAAAACCACAACCACCGAGAGCACACAGACCCAATCCTACCAAGAGTGTGAACTCTTCCCCCCATGCAATCCGCTAAGAAGATCGACTGTCGGCTCCGGGCGGCTTTCCCGCAGAGGAGAGAATCCTGCATTCACCATGGGCCTCATCTGGGGCAGCCTCCTTGGAGCGGCTGGGGCACGGGCAGTGTGTCTGGGAGGGAATGCATGGATGGGAGAACATCGCAGGGGAGGAGACATAGGCATCCTGGGACTGTCTGCCAAGTCTCTTCCCTGAAGAAGCCCTTTCTGGAAACGTCAATCGCTCCTCCTAAACTTACTTGCTCCACTTCATCACTGACGCTGAAACCATGGATTGAAGACAAAGTTTTATTTTATTTTTCTTTCCAGCTTATGATTTATCTTTAATCTTATCTATTGTTTTGCCTTTTGTCTTTGTTTTGTTCTATTTCTATCATTTAAATTTCTCCAGAATTCTACTGTTCAACGGCTCCCCCTTCTGCTTCTATTCCTTTCTCTCCTCTCTTCTACCTTCCAAAGTATTTAGATCAATGCTGTCTTGTTAAAATGTTTATTTTATTTTTATTTTTCCTCTAACTCTACTTTTCACTTCTCTATTACCCTCCAGGTACTTTAGTTAGATTGTGAGCCTTCGGGACAGTAAGGGAATTTTTCAAGTACCTTTCTTATTTCTAATCTTAATGTATATTTTCTGTAAACCGCTTAGAACCTAACGGATGTAGCGGTATATAAGAAATAAATTACATTACATTACATCACACTTCTTTTGTGGGAGAGACAGGCATGTTTCATGCGTGCTTGTTAAGGGCCAAGGTTTCTTCTTGAATGCATGGATGATGCCCTTTTCTTGTGTGTTACTGGCTGTGGGTATTCATTAAATTTTACATTAAAAACAAATTACAAGATTTACCTGAATTATAGTAATTTTATGGAGAGAAAGGCATGTTTTAAGCGCAATTGAAAAAAGTTGACATTGCTTCTCCCCTCCTCTCCTTTCCATTCATCCAACAGTGCAGCAGGAGAGAGGGTTTTTTTTACAGCGTTTTTCTGCACATGTGCCCATCAGCAGGCGCAATTTTTTTAAGAATGTCTCAGGTTTTTAGATTTGGTATCAAAATGGCTGTGGTAGCAGACTGTTGCTTGTTAAAGCAGGTTTTTGAAAATCCTGCCTTCAATGTTCAAAGGATTTGACCTCTTTGAAAATTTACTAAGGGCCCAGTATTCAAAGAGGTTTAATCAGGCAGGGGTAGGGTTGCCAGAGGTCCAGGAAAACCTGGACTTTTCCTCTTTTTAGAGGCCTGTCTGGATGCCTGGATGGATTTTCAAAGCCCTGCAGTTTGCCCTGCCTTTGGAATGCCCCGAGCTCAGGGCCGCATCAGGAGGGCCTCCGAGCATGTGTAGGTACGAGGTGATATGGATAAATTTTTTAATTGTATGTATTAATTATAGTTTTTTAAGATGTACTGTTTTTATTAGAATTGTTATTACGATGGAGATGTTGATTGCTTGCCATTTTTAAAAGAAAAAAACCACATTTTTTTAAACTTTTGCTTTTACTCTTTTCTATCCTATTTTTAAATGGAATTCCTTTCTTATTGAATATGTATTATATTGTACACCACTTAGATCCTTTTTTAGGCTGTTATGCGGTCTAGAAAGTTTTTAATAAACATAAACATAATGTCACAAACGTGTGTGCATGCATGTGACATCATTGCATCGTATCCGCGCATACTCGAAGACCCTCCAGACGCAGCCCCGAGATCGGGGAAGAAGAGATGAGGTTCGTGTGGGGGTGGGGAATGGGGGCATAATGGGGTGGTGCTGGGGATGGAATGGGATGTGGCTGTGGGGACAGAATGGGGCGGGGCCACATGTCTTCTTTTTTCTTTTTTTTTTTTAATAAAGAAATCTGATAACCCTAGGCAGAGGAAGCTCTGGCCCAGTTAAACCCTGTTGATTTGGCAGGCTGATGATATTCAGTGGTACTTAACCAGATAATGTTGCTGAGTATCTTTGCAAACTGGCTATTCTCTAACCACTAGATTAAGGATGGTCTAGGGCAGTGTTTTTCAACCTTTTTTGGGCAAAGGCACACTTGTTTCATGAAAAAAATCACGAGGCACACCACCATTAGAAAATGTTAAAAAATTTAACTCTGTGCCTATATTGACTATATATAAAGTAATTCTCTTGGATAGGAATCAAATAAACACAAAGAAAGTATTTTATAATTACTTTATTATGAAATATTAAGTAAACAGAATAGTGAAAAATTATAAAATACTTTATTCAGTGCGAAACTTGGGCCTGTTTGGCTGAACACAAAGCTGATATTCTGGCTGGAATCGAAGAAAGACACACACGTAGCTCTTCGTCAACAGCCGTTACCTTCACCGCCCCGTCACCGTCACCGCCATCCTTTTCACCACCCCGTCACCGCCACTGCCATCCCATTCACCGCCCCGTCACCGTCCCCGCTGCATCCATATAAGCCTTAGTACTGTAATATTTAGCTTATTCCTTTCTTATAAATCAAAGTTCCTGCTGCTGAACTAGAGAAAGAGATGTTCAGCTGGCAGGGCTTTGTTTATAAATTTTTATCAACACAACTAATATACTATTTTATCCTAAAGCAAAAAATAAATAAATAAATAAAACTTTTTTTTCTACCTTTGTTGTCTGGTTTCTGCTTTCCACATCTTCTCATTCAATTCCTTCCATCCACTGTGTCTTCTCTCTACGTCTTCCATTTGCTGTTACTGTGCCTCTCCCTTCATCCCCCCCCCCCAATTGGTCTAGCACCCATCTTCTTCCCTCCGCTCCCCCATAGTCTGGCATCTGTCTTCTTCCCACTCTGTCTTCCACATTTCCCTTCGGGGTCTGTTCCTCTCCACCCTCCTTCAATGTCTGTCCTATTCCTTTCCACCACCACCCTTCTCTCCCTCCTTTACCATCTGTTCCTTTCTACTACCCTTCAGCTCCTCTCACGTGGCTTATCTATCTACCTTCTTCCCTCTTATTTTCATGGCACGTTACAATGTAATTTGTGCAAGCCACTGGAGCCTGCGAGCTCGGTCCCTGTCCCATCCCCACAAACCATCTCGCTTCTGTGCTCCTATTTTCTCCATTTCTAATATCTCCCCTATGTATCTGTCATTGCCCCCCCCCCCTGTGTCCATATACCATCCCCATGGCATGTCCCCTTTATGTCTCTGTCCCTATGCCCCATGCACATAATTTCCCCTCTTTCTGTGACCTTCCTGTGTCCAGATTTCCCCTATCTTCCTCTTCCATACCAGTGTGTCTCTTCTTTTCAACCCCATCTAGCTTTTTTCCCTCTTTCTTCCCCCCCCCCCCCTGCTTCTAGCATCTGGCTCACCTGCCTGTCCTTCCCTTTCTTTCCTGCTGTGGGTTTTTCTTTCCGTCTTCATCCCCTTGGCCCAGAATCCTTTTCTCTTTCACTCCCTCCTTCCAATTTGAGCCGGGAACACGAGCGATCGCACGGTCCCCGCAGCCACCACTCGCCTGCCCAATCGATCCTACTGTTTAGCCAGCTCTCTCCCTTCGCCTCACCTTAGTTTGTAGGTTTTGTTTTTCGGCGACATGCACGCTTTCCCAAAGAGCCGCGCACGCGCGGCTGCTCAGTGTTCAATCTTCTGCTCTGCTGCAACTTCCTGTTTCCGGTTGCGTCAGAGCAGAAGATCGAAACTGAACAGCAGCGGGGACCGGGGGAGTCTCATGGGAGCACGTGCGGGACCCGGCCTGAGGCCTAATCAGTGTCTGCACCGTACGGCACACCAGGCAACATCTCGCGGCACACTGGTCTAGGGCAGTGGTCTCAAACTTGCGGCCCAGGGACCACATGCGGCCCGCCAGGTACTATTTTGAGGCCTTCGGTAGGTTTATCATAATCACAAAAGTAAAATAAAACAGTTTCTTATCATATATCTCTTTAGCTATAAATTACAATATTATTATTAAGACTTAGCCAAAAGGAAAGATTTATAAAGAGTTTTACCTCATGCAAAATTGTCATTTCTTTAATAAGACATTAACTATTTTTTTTGGGCCCTCCAAATACCTACAAATCCAAAATGTGGCCCTGCAAAGGGTTTGAGTTTGAGACCACTGGTTTAGGGGTAGGGACAGGTTGCCAGATTTTCCTTTTGGAATATCCGGATGCCTAGTCCCGCTTCCAGGCCTGCCTAGTTCCACCCATCCCTGTCCTAATCCTGCACCCAAGCCCACCCTAGCCCTGCCCCCGATTTAGCGTGCACTAAATGCGCACGCCCCCGTTATATTCTATGGGCGCGTTAGCATTTCACGCACACTAAATCGACTAGTGTGCCTTAGTAAAAGACTCCCTTAGAGATGACACCTCATCAAGCAGCCATTTTCAGAAAATATGTATCATGCAAATTGTGCTTTCCTGATAAACCATATAATCAAATATCATAATGAATTACTTGTGAGATATTCTATTGGTCCATGTTATACTGTTATTGTCCTTATAACAGAGTGAAAACTGACAGCCACATACTAAAGAAAGCAGTCCACTCAGGATTTGGAATGATATCTGTAGGCAGCCTTGATGCTGAATATCCAATCTCAGGTCAATAGATAGAGCTGTTTAAAAATGGATAGCAAAAGGTCAGGAAAATCACATTGGACGATAACTTTGCTAAATGTTTCCATGAACCAGACTGGCTGGTACAATTTAAATCCTAGCACATCTTTTCTATCGATCTTCTTGCACTTAAGCCTATGTGTGTGACCTCTAAAAGAACAGCTGAATGGTTTAATGATATAGGAGAGAACAAGAAAAGTCTAGTTGGGTATATTAACTATTGCCCTACAGAAAGGTTATATATTGTGGTATAACATTATACTTGTTTTTTTGTTGCAGTAAGGAAAACTGTATTTATTTAGTTGTGGTGAGGGATTTTCTGTGCCATTTATTTCATATCTAATAGAAAGTTTTGCACCTTATAAGAACTTATGTAAACAAAAGTCTGTGAATTATGATATGAATAGAAAGCACTATTTAAACAAGAGATATGACATTGTAAAAGTGAAAACATACCTAAGAATCAATACAGTAAACTGAATAAATAGTAAATATGCCAGAGATATACGTGTAGTCAGATATAGAGAGGGGGACAAGTTACAATCAAAGTAACAAGAGTGAAAAGGTGCATGTATTGAAAAGAAAAAATCACTCTATAGACCTGTTCAAAGAGTAAAGTTGATGATATAACTCAGTTCACAAAAACTTGCTCAGAATCAAGGAGGGGAAAACTGGGGCAAGCCCCAGAAAAACCACCTCGCAGCCCAATCATCGCATGGAGAGTAAACAGGAACGTTATATCATTTTAGTGTTGTGGAAAAATTGCTAACGTTCAGCACTATGTTAACTTAGACTTTTTAGTCAAAGAACTAAGCAAACTTAACTTGCAGCTTGCGGGTTCCGACGTGCACGTTTCGATCCTGCCTCAGGGAACACACAGGAATAGATGAAAAAACTCATGTGATAGGTACAGAGATTCTGAAAAAAACAAAATTAAATGAATCAATGCTTTATTCAAAAATGAGTTAAAAAAGTTTAGCACATAAAAATTAAAGCAATTGAAACTTAGCTTTCGGCTAAACAGAAAAAGAACTCACCAGAACGGACTGCTGTCTCACATATAGAAGCGCAAGTAGCGCGGCTTGACTGCTTTGAGAGGTAACCAGAGCGGAAAGACCGCCGTGATTTTAAAGGGCACTGGAGGACGTGATCACGCGCCAAAACACGTGATGACGTCATAGCACATACGCAGAAACAAAGGTGCCAAAAGACTGAAGAGACACTGTCAATCAAAATATACTGAAAAAATAAACTGAAAAAAATAAAATGAAACTGCATCAAAGAATTGATAACATAAATCCTGAATTACAGAAAAAGTGCTGAGTTACAAACACCGTTTCAGAGAACGGGGGTACCCTCACTCTGTTGTTAAGAGGGCCTTTAAAAGAGCTTTATTTGCTCAAAGAGATATTCTTTTTTCCCCTCGTAATAAGGAGTCTGAGTCTTCTCCAGTGTGTGTTATTCCCTATTCTCAGCAAGCTTTCAAGATCAAACGCATTATAAAATCACATTGGAGTATTTTACAACATCACGCTGTTTTTCATGATTCCCCTCGTTTTGCCTACTCTCGTAGTCGTAACCTCAAACAATGTCCGACAAGGTCCCAATTTTTATCAGAGGGTCCTGCATTGAGTTCACCTGGGAGCTGTCATTCCCCTTGCTTGTCCTGTAAAGTTTGTTCGTACAGTGTGCCACTTACTAGTATCAATTTACCCCCGTGGATGTATAAACGTACTAACATACCTTCTACTAACTGCTCTACCAGTGGAGCTGTGTATGTCATCCAATGTCCCTGCGATAAACTATACGTGGGACACACCATCAGAAGTGTTAAAGTACGTATTGGAGAACACCTCAGTAGGATTTCCACTCGAGTAATGGAAGCTCCCCTCACCCAACATTGGGTAACTGAAAACCATCCTCTTACTTCAATGAAATTTTCTATCTTGGAAGTCCCTGTGCTACCTCGTGGTGGCAATCTAAAAGCCAAATTACATGTGAGGGAGCAGTATTGGATCTTCAGATTAAACACCTTGCACCCACTGGGTCTCAATAGTGAGATCGAGTGGCGCGCTTTTTTGTAGCTTTTTTATAACTCAGCACTTTTTCTGTAATTCAGGATTTATGTTATCAATTCTTTGATGCAGTTTCATTTTTATTTTTTTCAGTTTATTTTTTCAGTATATTTTGATTGACAGTGTCTCTTCAGTCTTTTGGCACCTTTGTTTCTCCGTATGTGCTATGACGTCATCACGTGTTTTGGCGCGTGATCACGTCCTCCAGTGCCCTTTAAAATCACGGCGGTCTTTCCGCTCTGGTTACCTCTCAAAGCAGTCAAGCCGCGCTACTTGCGCTTCTATATGTGAGACAGCAGTCCGTTCTGGTGAGTTCTTTTTCTGTTTAGCCGAAAGCTAAGTTTCAATTGCTTTAATTTTTATGTGCTAAACTTTTTTAACTCATTTTTGAATAAAGCATTGATTCATTTAATTTTGTTTTTTTCAGAATCTCTGTACCTATCACATGAGTTTTTTCATCTATTCCTGTGTGTTCCCTGAGGCAGGATCGAAACGTGCACGTCGGAACCCGCAAGCTGCAAGTTAAGTTTGCTTAGTTCTTTGACTAAAAAGTCTAAGTTAACATAGTGCTGAACGTTAGCAATTTTTCCACAACACTAAAATGATATAACGTTCCTGTTTACTCTCCATGCGATGATTGGGCTGTGAGGTGGTTTTTCTGGGGCTTGCCCCAGTTTTCCCCTCCTTGATTCTGAGCAAGTTTTTGTGAACTGAGTTATATCATCAACTTTACTCTTTGAACAGGTCTATAGAGTGATTTTTTTCTTTTCAAGAGATATACGTGTAAGCTTAAGTCACATAGACTTCACATCAATATTTCATATTAGATTTTATAGCTTACAAAAAAAAAAAACCCCTTTATATCGTTTAATACAGGGGTCCCCAAAGTCCCTCCTTGAGGGCCGCAATCCAGTCGGGTTTTCAGGATTTCCCCAATGAATATGCATGAGATCTATGTGCGTGCACTGCTTTCAATGCATATTCATTGGGGAAATCCTGAAAACCCGACTGGATTCGGCCCTCAAGGAGGGACTTTGGGGACCCCTGGTTTAATATATCAGTGAAGTCAGACCTCAGCGGCTATACCTGAACATATTATTTCATTCAAGTTTAAAGTTCAACATATCTAGCCTCCTCATTGGTCTTCCTCTATTATCCACCAAATATTTAACACACTTCTAATTTCTTTTTCTTTATAATTTCTACTGGTGGTCTCACACAACCCAGTGGAGAGTAGGGATACACATGTTACATAGAGTCCTAAGTCCTAAGTTACAGGTGCAAAATACACACTATGTAAGATATGCACATCAATACATAAGCATCACCATACAGATGTCCATTTTGACCAGTATCTTGTTTCCAACAGAGGCCAGTCTAGGTCCAAGTAACTGACAAGATCCCAAAAGAGTAAATCAGATTTTATTCTAGAAATAAGCAATGGATTTTTCCCATCTATCTTAATAATGACTTATGGACGTTTCTTTTAGGAACTTGTCCAAATCTTTTTTTTAAACCCTGCTAAGCTAACCACATTCTCTGGCAACGAATTCCAGGCTTTAATTACATATTGAGGAGGGGAGAATTCTATAAAAGGTACCCAGTTAGGCACTAGAAAGCTCTGCACTAAACTAGTATTGTTCAAAGGGTGCCCTGCTCTCCCCTGGGTTGTGTGAGACCGCCAGTCACGCTGTCATGCATGTGCCTGCAAGCACCCATGGGGAGAGGCGAGTTGACTGGCATTTGTGAGCCTGTGCATGTCAATGTGACCATGCAGGCACATGTGACCCAATAGAGAGCTTCATGGGGCCTTTTCTCTACCCGCAGTAGTAGTAAGAATCCCTGGATACAAAGGACACAGAATGGACTGTGTGGACCAGGTTGGAAACCACTGACCTAGATACTCTCAGGACTTACACCATCCCTTTGGAAGATCCTCCCTCTTTCCCTTAGACTTGAAGCTTCCCTTAAAATAAAAGTATCATAAAGGATACTGTTCTACTTTTCTTTAGCTTTTCAGACCCTTTCTTCATGATCATGTTGTTCCCTTCATCTCCCCAGCATTCTCATAGCTGTATGGACCAGTGACTCAGAGTGAACAAGAGTTGTTTACCCTCCTTTTCTGTCTTCCATCCTCAATAACCCTTAATTTATATTGTATCCACTCCTTTTCCTGTATTTTCATTGTTTCTTTCCTGTTGGGTTCACCGAGTTCTCACATGTTTTGTCAAAGCTTGTTATCTACCCCACCCACCCCCATTTTAAGACCTTTGTAAATCACTTAGGGGCTGATTCTATAAACGGCACCTAAATCAGCCGGTGCCTAGAAAAATTGGCGCCAGCTGTGTGTCAATCACCCTTAGGCGCCATGTTGAGAATCACGGCTAGTTGTGCCTATGTAAAAACTTAGACCCCCCTAAAATGTAGGCCAGGGTTTTAAAAGTCTACATTTCAAGTGCCTAAGTTTTCGGAGAATCTCATTTAGCAGTGCCCAAGTCATGCTCTGCCCATAGAAATGCTCACTTAGTATTAATTGTTATGTTTGTCTGACTTTTTATTTTAACCTAACTTTTAACTTATGTAAATCGCTTTGGATTTGGATTATGCAATTAAATCAAATATTTTAAATAAACTTGAAACTAAGCACCATGCGATAGACGCCTATCTTTTATAGAATCTGATAGGAATCTATCGCCCAATTAAATTTATTTTAACCAATTATTGAGGTTATTAAGGGTATTTTGCCAATTAAGGACTTCTTTTATTAAACCACGGAAGAGCTTCTTCGTGGGTCAGTGAGGTAAATGCTCTAACACTTATTCAATTATTATGAGCATCAGAGCCTAACTGTAGTAAGAATATCTTCCACAGTTTAGTAAATAAAACCCAGTGTAAGTTAGGTTTTCTTTATAGAATCAGCCCCTTAGACTTTTGCTATATAGGCAGTGTATTAAATTAACTGACCTGAACCTGACTGGATCTCAAGGATCAAAGTGTGTCAATGATTTGTGGTGTGCGGTATACACCTCTCCCTCCATATTTGCAGGGGATATGTTCAAAGACGGCCCAGGAATACAAAAAAAAAACGCAAATAACTTTTTCCTATCATATTCATGAGTTTTTGATATAGCACCCATGAATACCATGAAATTATGAATCAAACTTATCGTTGTTATGTGCGATTGCTTTTAAAAACAAGCTAGGTATTGTGAATATGGAGCAAGACCTGACGTGTTCCTTAAGGAGAGGCAATACCAGACCATGCTGAAGCAAGTGCTAAAATTTTCTCCCTGCACACTTTTTTCTGATGCTGCCATTTGCCCGACCACAGTGAAAAAAAATGCGCTAAATTTTCTTGGCACTCAAAGATGACATCATTTGGGGGGCGGAGCAGTCAAGACAAAAACACAAATAACTGAAGTCACGAATATGGAGGGAGGTGTATTTTTTCAATGTGCTCTCAGAGGTAAGAGCTTTGACCAAAGGAATTTAAAGAGGTAGTAACATAACTAATTTATTCATTCATTCATTTATTTATTTAAAATATATATATTCTGCTACATCCACAGTTCTGAGTGGATTACAATTTAAGTAAGTTGCATTGACTTAAGGCCTTTTAAGAAAAAAACTTCCCTTTCTGTCCCAGAAGGGCTCACATTCTAAGCTAAAGTGGCTAGGAAAATGAACAATATTATAAATATATACATATCTAATAAAATAAAAATAAGAAAAATAAAGCTGGAAGACGAAAGATTAAATAAATCCCAACAGAAATAAAACAAACTAAAGTAAGAACAAGTGAAATAATGAATAACGCTAGCATTATAATGTCAAATGCCCAAACAACCACCTTTTTGTATAAAATGTTAGTTTATTTATTTTATGGTAAAACATAAAAGGATAAAACATGATATGGGGAGACATAGCATGGCGAGTATAGTTCGGCAGTGCACACTTTAAGCATTATTGATGATAGAAAAGAGCATAAAAATGCGACTGCCAAAGATCCAATTTTCAACAAAGATTTTTGTACCTCAGCAAAGGCATAAGACGGTTCATAGACAACGGCGCGAAAGACAAAAGTGCGCGCCGACAATTGAGCGCAGCGTGGAGGCGCGCACCGCACAAAATTATAGTTTTTAGGGGCTCCGACAGGGGGTTTTGTTGGGGAATCCACCCAGTTTACTTAATAGACATCGCGCTGGCGTTATGGGGGGTTTGGGGGGTTGTAACCCTCCACATTTTACTGTAAACTGTACTTTTTCCCTAAAAACAGGGAAAAAGTTAAGTTTTCAGTAAAATGTGGGGGATTACAACCCCCCACAACGCCCCCCACAAAGCGGCGCGATGTCTATTAAGTAAAGTGGGGGGGGTTCCCCCCCAACGCCCCCCCCGTCGGAGCCCTAAAAACAGTAATTTAGAGCAGCGTGCGCCTCCGCGCTGCACTCAATTGTCTGGGCGCTTTTGACCTGACACCGCATAAGACACAATCATCGTTCTCAGTGCAAAAGAAGAAACTGTTTCAAATGAACCTTCATACACATAGGGGTCCTTTTATCAAGCCACGCTAGCGGGGTTAGCGCGTCGGACATTTCCTCATGCGCTAATCCCCCGCGGCAAGCAAAAAAACTAACACCTGGTCAATGGAGCTGTTAGCGACTGGCGCGGCAGGCAGTTTAACGTGCGGTATTCTGCGTGTTAAACCCCTTAATAAAAGGACCCCATAATCAACTGCAAATCAAACGATATCCTGACAAAGTAGCTCCCATATACCCCTTTAGCTATACAAGGAGTCAGGCGAACTAGACCAAAAGTTCTGAAAGAGAATAAGAAAAAAAGATCCATTGACACAGTATCCTTGTGCAACTACCTTTAAAAACAGATCATGAACCAATCTGCTGAATATGTATAGACTTATTTTTTTGACTTGGCACTTTCCTGCTACTATTTTGACCTTCCAAAACACAGTTGGAATGGCCTCTATTGGTTTCAAGTTTCACATTTGTTATTTAATATACCATCCTCTGGTGCTGTAAGCGTGCCTCTCGGGAAGCTGTTCAGGTTGGGAGTAGACTTTTCTCCCCCTTTTCCAGGGATCAGGCATGGGCCACATAGTTCAGTATGTCTAATTAACATCTCACTTCTTTCCTAAATTATTATTATTTTTTTTTTTTTTTTTAATTTATTCATTTTTAAATTCTTACAACAAGTGAATTAAACATATTATAACCAATTTTCGTATATCACTTGTATTTACAAACAAATCATCTTGTAATATAGAATAAATACCCCCCTTTTTATCAATATTCCTAATTCCATATGATATACATTTCCCACCCCTCCCCCACATATCTACCACCCATGTGCTAAGATATCTGATCATTAGAATAATTAGTCAATGGTTCCCAAATTTTTTTAAAATTATGAAGATTCCCTTGTTGTAATGCTAACACCTTTATATGTATTTCCTAAGTTATTAAAGAATTAACATAAGAGTCTCTCTTCTGTTCCCAACTCCAGCTCTCATCTTCACTAGTTTACTCCCCACCTCACTCTTTTTCCCCCACTGCCCATACCAGGCTCTGTCCCCAATCAAGGCTGGTCCATCCATACCACTCATACTCTCCCTCTCTGAGCCTGTTCTCAGGTCATTCTTCCTTACCCAGTCCAGTGGCAGAGTGATTAGAGCTACAGCCTTAGCACCCTGAGGTTGTGGGTTCAAATCCCTTGCTGCTCCTTGTGATCCTGGGCAAGTCGCTTAATCCCTCCATTGCCCCAGGTACACTAGATAGAGTTTGAGCCCTCAAGGACTGATAGGGAAATATGATAAAGTACCTGAATATAAAACCACATAGGGATATAAGTGGTATATAAATAATAAATAATTAAATACAAAATAAACGTTCTCTCAGATCACCTACACTTTTTTCACTTAATCACTCCTTCCAATGTCTCACCTGCTTCATCCAGTTTCCCCTTGTTTCTTACTCCATGTATATAATTTGAGTTATGTTGGGGAGTTGGGGTGCTTAATACTCTGCCCCTCCCCCAAACCTGCTCTAAGTACTTCCCCATCCTAAACCTCTCTGCTTCCTACTTCTTCTTGACCTGCTGTCTTGAATATTGTATCTATGTTAGAGAGGTGTTCCTCCTTGCTGCCTACTGAAGCATCATTTGTATTCTACCAACATTTATCATATTTTTGTTACATAAATGTTCTACTGTGCTGTTTTAATAGTTTTTATACTGTATCATGTCATTATTCCTATCTCTGTCTCACTGATTGAATTTTATTATTACATTTGGTAATTTTACTATTTTTACACTATCACACAATGTAAGTTGTTTATATCAAGCCATACCAATTGTATGTCATCTTAATGTAAGCCGTTCCCTGTCTGAGAAACTCTCGCTCTTAAATATAGTCGAGGATTACTCTCTGCAGTCAGGAAAACAGTTACACTAACAAAATAAATCTTAACCCCCCCCAAAAAAAAAAAAAAAAAACAGGTGAAAAAACAAAATAAATATTAAAATAATTTTTTATTTGTTTTATCCATCAAACATGAGTAGTCTTAATTTTCTAGATATTAAAAGAAATCAATACATTCAGATGCAATCAATACTTGTCCAAAATTTTCCTCACAGATTTCCACAGACAGGATTTTTCAGCTGCAAAACAGGTGAGTATACAGTCCTTTTATTCCTCTGTTGGGATCCGTTGAGTACCTTTCTTCTTCTCCTGGGCCGGGACAGCTTCTTCAAAGATACCTACTCCCTAACTAAAAAACCCAAAGGAAGCAAAACTCTATACAGTACTCCCCTGATATTCGTGGAGGTTCCGTTCCAGGAACCCCCGCGAATACGGTTTTTAGCAAGGGAGACAGGAGAGGGCAAACGGAGTGCCAGAGAGTGAAGGAAATCACTCGCGGTATGCGCTGACTGTCTCTTTCTGTACTAAAGTCGGGCCTTCGACACACAGCTCCTGATTGGTGAGGCCCAACTTTAGTACAGGAAGAGGCGGTCGGAGCATTATGCGAGTGATTTCCTTCACTCGCCGGCGCTCCAGCTGCCCTCTCCTGCCTGGTCATTTGCGGTTTGAAAATACCGTGAATGACCGGGACTGCAAATCGCGGACCACAAATTTGCTGAGGAGCACTGTATCTCTATTTGGAGAAAAAACAAACAAACACTGTGGCCACTAGCTACCCAAATAAATCAAAGAATAATTGAAATTTTCCTGTGCTTTCCACTCACAAAAGTATCTTAACCCTTAAATTTATAACCAAAGTTATAAATTAAATATTCATGTAAATCAAGATTTTACTCCAATAAAACATATTCCAAAATATACCTGAATCCCTTAGATTACCAAAACACATCAATAACCATTTCCTTTATACTACTTCTTACACCGCCAAAAAGGTACTTTAGAACCTTTTTCCTAGTCAACCAGAAAAAGAAAATAAATTCTTTGTTACTACTTTACTGACAGATGAGCTCTATAATTCCAGCCAAAAATGATATAAAGACCCTTTTTTTTACTAAGGTGCGCTAACCGATTAGCAGATGACACAAGAATTCTTAAAGCTACAGAGACAATTTTTTTCTTTACCTTTAAATCCTGGTTACATTCGCTCTAGTTAACTTTAAAAAAAAAAAAAAAAAATTTTTTTTTTAAATCCTACAAATATATAGTTATTATTTTTTTTACATTCCTACCTCAAAATATAGAACCATATCTAGTATTTATATATATATATATTCATTTGTAACCATTAGTTACATTAACCCCCCCTCTTTTACTAAGGTGCACTATTTTTTTTAGTGCGCGATAAATATTAGCGCGCACTAATCACATGCTAAACATGCGCAAAAACACTTAGCGCGCCTTAGTAAAAGAGGGCCAACACTATAGCCAATACTTAGGCGCCCTACTGGTGTCTAAGTTAAGAGGGAAATGCCATTTAAATAGTACTTTAAAAATATTTCAAGGTGCCTACTAGTGCCTTAAAGAACAGCGCTGGAATCTCATCTGTGGCTATAGGCATGGCTAATGCTGGAACTGGCATTAGGTACCGGAAGGCACCTCCGGAGACACGATTCATAGGTAGGTGCCAGAAATGTAGGCCTTGAAAACCCTGGTCTACACTTCCGGCACCTGGAGGTGCGATTCTCTGAACGGCGCTGTCGATCAGCGGCCGCTTTTACGGTGGCTGCTGACCACAAGAATCCGAGCCTAGTTTAATTGCCAATGTCTCTTGCCAGTTTGGCATTTGATGGGGGTGACATTACCACTGGGAGATTAAGGGGGCAAATCCCCCTTTTCCTTCCAGAAGAGTGCTTCTCAATAGCAGCTGTTTACCAGATCCTAAATGTGCTTAGTAGCATGTTTAACTCCCTGACAGTGATCTTTTAGGACATAGATGTTCAGTCCCCTTCTGAAATGGGAAATATACACCCATGAACCCAAGACATGCCCAGCCCTGCACCCCCACCCCATCCCGGCCAGTAGCACACACTTGGATTTAATAGATGCATATCTTTTAAGAACATAAAAATAGCCCTACTGGGTCAGACCAATGGTCCATCAAGCCCAGTAGCTTGTTCTCACGGTGGACAATCCAGGTCCCTAGTAGCCGGCTAAAACCAAAGGTATAGCAATATTCCATGCTACCGATACAGGGCAAGCAGTGGCTTCCCCCTTGTCTTTCTCAATAACAGACTATGGACTTTTCCTCCAGGAACTTGTCCAAACCTTTCTTAAAACCAGCTACGCTAATCCGCTCTTACCACATCCTCTGGCAACGCATTCCAGAGCTTAACTATTCTCTGAGTGAAAAAAAAATTCCCTCCTATTGGTTTTCAAAGTATTTCCCTGTAGCTTCATCAAGTGTCTCGGCTTTGTAAAATGTAAAATGCAAGATAAATGTTTAAGTGCTGGTTTGTGCATGCATCAAACCTGAAAAAAAGCTTACAAAATTAAGGCCATAGCCTATATTTCTTAAAAAAAAGAAAAGAAAGGAAGGCAAAAGAACAAAAGCAGTGTTAAAACAGCAGGGTTTTGTTGTTGTTGTTTCAACAGAATAGCCTTGTTTCTCCTCTATTCAGCTGAATGGAAAAAACAAGATCAAGAAACCGAGGAGACCACTGTGTGAGGGGAAGGGCAGTGCAGGCTCAGAGCTTTATACTTAATACTGAGCTGCGGGCGAACAGTTCTGCCCCGGTGCCATCAGATGATGTCGCCCACTGTTGTGCCTGATTCAGTCCCGCTTGTCAACAGAAAATACAAAACCCAAGAAGATAAAGCAGGGTTACCATAGGGCGCCAGAAAAAAGGAGGATGGATTGAGACGTCCAGCTCTTATTTCCATAAGTTAAGCATCCAGATCGGCTAGGCGCACCGATCTAGGCACCTAAATTTAGGCGTTATTGATAGAACTGGATTTTTATTGCGCATCTGTAGGATATAAAATGGATTCAGATACAGGGGGGGAAGTGCCGCCTTACATGTAGGAGTTGTGAAAAAGCCACTTCCCTGTCGTAGTGCTACACACGGAAGCCGCCAGGTCACGCGATTCATTTTTTCAACACGTAAATTTGTATAATGGCTGCTTTCACTGCACACGCTGGCAACAACATGCACTCTTTAAAGTATTTGAGAAAAAGATGGTGCATCTGCAGATCTTCTTCTGAAATACCACTGAAATTTCAGCACATCCTGACCTGGATGTCTTCATTTTCGGTTCTCTGTAACATGAGGTTCCACATACATTTTGCAATTAGCATGGATGCATTTGCTCTCTACCCATGCTAACTGCAGAAGGGATAGAGCACAGTAAATTACCATGTGCTAACTGCAGTTTGCAGTCCACACTCATGTTTTTTGGCCATAAAATGCCCATTCCCCATCCCAAAACATGGCATGCATTTAGGCCTGGATTGTGTAAACAGCACCGGTAGGCGCCCTACCGGCGCGGTAATTGACCCTACCATTTAAAAACGATTAAAAACTCGTTAAAAAAATTAGGCCCTAGAATTGCACCTACAGCATGGCATCTAGTGGCGTCTGAGGCCAAAGTAGGCGTGTTTAGAGGGGCGGAGCTGCGCGTGATTCTCCGTAAAACGTAGGTGCCGGAAATGCGGGCCTTTAAAACCCTGGCCTACGTTACCCGTGCCTAACCCCCCTCTTTTACTAAGGTGCACAAACCGATTAGCGCGCGTTAAACGCTAACGCGTCCATAGACTAACCTGCATGCGTTAGCATTTAGCGTGCGCTAATTTGATTATAGATTATAGATTTACATTATTCCCCTCCCTTTAAAAGCATGTGCTCCCTACTCCTCACCTCATTTGTCTAGTCCTATATTGAAGGCACATTTTTAGAGTGACAGCAGTTGCTGATAGAAGCAGTGCAGATCCTCTTAGACTGTATATGTGCTAAAGCACGCCATAGCTGCCCTGCCCCTCACAAGATTTTGCTTTGTAACGGAAACTGTGTGCATGAAGAGGAAACAGGGCTATTTAGAAGCTGAGCAAAAATTCCATTTCTGAATACCATCAATAATGTTTGTGGCCTTCAGAGGAAATTGGCTCTCCCTTTCCACTCCTCTCCTGCCCTCTCCTTGATATGGAATCAAACATAGCAGAAAAAAAAAGTGTGGTGCAGTTGTTAAAGCTACAGCCTCAGCACTCTGCAGTTGTGGGTTCAAACCCATGCTGCTCCTTGTGACCCTGGACAAGTCACATAATCCCCCCATTGCCTCAGGTACATTAGATAGATTGTGAGCCCACTGGGACAGACAGGGAAAAAATGCTTGAGTACTTGAATAAATTCACGTAAACTGTTCTGAGCCCCTGGAAGAACAGTATAGAAAACTGAATAAATAAATAGTGTGAAAAGTTTCAGCCTCTGATAACCAGAGCTGGTATTGTGACATCATAATGCCTCATTCCACCAATGCCTAAGAGCCAACCTCATCAGTGATGTCACAATGGCTTCATTGTCCTATATTTGGCTCACTTCTACTACATTTTGATTTCTACAGTGGCGCAGTGGTTAAAGCTAAAGCCTCAGCAGGGAGAAAACGTACATGTTCCCTAAGTGGTGAATCTGAGATCTTTTCCTCCATTTAGGCATTTATTCTAGTATTATCAACCTGTCGTGGTACTTGCTTTTGTTACGTTGATATACATCTTTCACGATTCAGTTTGATCATCTCCCCTGCTGCAATGGCGATCGACCACCCCTCCCCCCCAAACCACGGCACTTTGGCTTGAGGATCGCGATCCTTATTCCAAAGTGCCGTGGGCCAGGAGGGTGGCCAATCACCATCGTGGCAGGAGAGATGGCCAATCTCCCCTGCCGCTATCCAACCTCCCCCCCCTCCGATAAGATCCGATATGGGCAGGAGGGAGCCCAACCCCTCCTGCCCTGATGGAACCCCCACCCCACCGATCTGATCTGAGCAGGAGGGAGCCAAACCCCTCCTGCCCAGGTGACCCCTTTACGCCCCACCCACCACTAAGATATGGGCAGGAGGGATCCCAGGCCCTCCTGCCCACGACACCCCTCTAAATGCACCCCGAACCCCTGATCGGCCCCCCGAAACCCCCAAATCTGTGGACCCCGCAATCCCCCCCTCACCCCGCAGACCCTGCAACACTCCCACCCCCACCCCCGAGACACCCCTCTTTACCTTAAAAAAAGTTGGACGGACGGACAGGTCCCAAGCCCGTCCATCTGGCAGACCCGCCATCCTCAGAATGGCCCCTCCTTTGCCTAAAAGCTCTTGTGTTGGGCATTTGGGACTTAGGCTTTTTTTGTTGTTGATTATATGTTGTTAGTGTAGACGTAGTGGTGGTGGTGGTGGTCTGGGCGTTTAAACAGCTGAACGTAGAGGCAGGCCATTATTTAAAAAAACCTCCTTTTGGATGGGTTTTTTTTTTTGAGAATGGACATTTTCCCTGCTTCTACTTTCAGCGTTTAGGGCCTAGGCCAAAAGGGGACTTAGACTTTTTTTTTATTATTATGGCCTTCCACGAGTCCACCAGGATAGACATGGAAAAATGCATGAGTATCTGAATAAATTCATGTAAACCCTTTTGAGCTCCCCTGGGAGAGCAGTATAGAAAATTGAATAAATAAATAAGTCCTTTTAGATAGGCAACCTCCAGTCCTCATGAACACATATCCACTTGGATTTTCAGAATATCCCTAATGAATATGCATGAGACTAGTATGCATTCACACTGTTCCAACTGCATGCCTATGCCTGCAATTGTCACCAGACTACTGAAGATAATGCTTTCAATCTAATTGGAGAAGAATGATTCCATTGTCTTGGTTGATGAACCTGCTGCATATACATCGCCTTTAAAATGGGAACATTGCACAAGAAAATATTTATCTGCATAGAATTACAGGTTTCTTAGTTTGGGGGGAAAAGAATCATATTTTTTTTTTATTTAAGAGCGAAACTCGTTTTACAACAATGCTACAACAGTCGTGCGCATGCATATTTAGTACAACGTGAGGCATACGAAAGACAATTGTGCCTGTAGAAACATAACACCCACGCATATCTTCCCCTTCTGCTCTTGATAGATTAGCCTTTGGAATGATTCCCAGGAGCAAGTTTCAAATGCAAACTAATAAGATCTAAAGTGACATCAGATCTGCTGTAGCTTGTAGCTGACACTTAAAAAGGCATTATATTAGGCTGTGTTTAGACCAACGTAGCTGCAAAACCTTTTTAAAGAGAGGAGTGAAGGTGCACTGAAGGGATATTGATTGATGCAGAAATATATTGAAATAGTTATCTGATTTTATAAAGGACCAAAATTATCATCCAAAGATTAGAGGACCTCCAGCTCAGCTGTGGGCACAGACTAAGAGAAATTTCGTAAACATCCCATATATCCAGTCTGCTGTGCATGAAATGAATTAAATCTTCAGGGCATTTGGGGACATAGGGCAGCATTCATGCAAGAATCTAGAGTTAAATTTTACAAGCAGTATGCATGGAACTCCTTGTATCATCTTGAGCTACTACTGGGAAAAAAAAAAAAAAGGTGTGAACTTGAGTTCTTGCACAGTAAACTCAGGTTTCAACAAGCCTGCAAAGAAATCGCTAGATTACAAGAATAGAAGATTCTATTACATCTCAGAATACTATATTGCCTTCTTCTCATTATGAAGATAATTTCCAAAGCCAATTGTCCTGGTAAATAATTTACTAGAGTAAAACAACTGAAAACTGGCCGTCTGGCTAAAATATGTACCTACAACCTAACCACTGACTCTATGAATTTTCTTTTTTTTTTTTTTTTTAGTTCAATGATTTTATTGAATATTATAGGAATTATAAACAGAAAGCAGTTCAAACATATAGATCATAATAAAAATCATGTATCAAATATTCGTATCTACAATCATTTGAATAAAACTAGATTAATGAGAAGGATCCAGAGTATCTGGAACTGCTTAGAAAAGGAATAGAAGAAGACAGAGAAGCAGGAGGGATAAGAGAAAGAGAGAGAAAGATAAAGGAAGAGAGAGAGAATGAGAAATAGAGAGAGATAGAGAGAGAGAAAGAGAGAGGCAGAAGTGTCTATAGAGCAGAACGAACATATGAATCTAAGAATGGCCAAGGTGATTTGTTTCGTGTCAAGTTTGTGGAAGATCGAGAAAACAATTTCTTCTCATATGCATAAGATTCAAATTTATGGTACATACTTAAAGAGTTCCACCAAAAAGTGTAGTCTAGCAATGAGGATGATTTCCAGTTTTTCAGAATATGCATTAGAGCTGTCACGAACATGGTGTCAATGAGTTTAGGCGGACAATTTGATTGTGCAAAACATGGGTGTTGAGAACGAAGAATTATAATGTCCATGGAGATCACTTCTGAACATTTAGTGATAGATTTTATGGTATCCCAAATACGAAGCCAAAAGGAATGAACCATATTGCAGTGGAAAAGCATGTGATCGAGAGTTCCGGGTGCTTTCAGACAGTTCCAACAGGTAGAATCTTGTTGTAGATTCGCTTTCCACTTACGATATGGAGTCCATACTGCATTCCACATAACAAAGTACATTGATTGTGAAACTCTGGATGATAAAAGAGGACGATTTGTGGAAGACCAGAAGAGTTCCCAATCTATTTCAGAAAGCGTGGTTTTCAAAATAGAGTCCCAATGGTTCATAGATTGAGTTGAAAAAGTGAAGAAGTGATCTCTTAGTATACCATAAAAAAGAGATATCTATGAATTTTCTAATCTTCCTTCGAGTCAATCAACATATATATCAGTAAGAAGATCTTATAAAAGCTTGTAGCAATAGTTTATCTCAATGCACTCACAGACCTCAGTGATACCATCTGTATGCCACTAAACTTTAGATCATACAGACATAGTCGGTATCCCTAATCGTCATCGGTCAAGTTACCAGCATCTGAAGAGTAGGTGCCTTTAGCCATAGTAAAGAGAGGTATTTCCTTGAGTATTTATATAGATTGGGGAAGACTGAAATAGTACGCATATATTCCGTTTTGGAAGAAGCGCTGGCATCACCGGGACCCCAGACATTAGGATTTACAGCTGCTCCTACCGCAGCCATATAGATGTGCCTCGGCGCAGGTGCGTGAACTCCAACATGTAGGTTTTCCACTGCAGCCGTGAAACCGTTTCTCTCCCTGCCAGAGGCACCCAGGGCAGTGGTGCCCCTCCCCCACCCTCTTCTCTGCCCCCCACCCCCTCTCTCCTGCCACGCCCACATGCACCCCTTCCCGTCCCCATATCTCTTTAGTGTTCCTGGCGCAAACAGTGACCCCCAACCCGCTGCTCGCACCAGCATCAGCTCGTCCCCTAACATCACTTCCTAGGTGCGGGTCCAGGAAGTGACATCAGAGAAAGCCGACACTGGCACAAGCAGCAGGTTGGAGTTGCTGCTCGTGCCAGTAACATGAAAGAGGGGCGAGAGAAAGGAAAGGGCGGACACGTAGGGTGTGGGGGGGGGGGTGGAGAGAAGAATGGGTGCCGGCACCCCCACCATGACTGTGCCCGGGGTAGACCATCTCCACTACCACTTACTATGCCACTGCTCCCTGCCCTCCTCATGTACCCTTGCCATCTCTCTGTTCAGAGTTTCCCTACTCATGAATGGCCCCTGTTCTGAAATTTAAATATCTGGGCCTCTGCCATTTATACATGAGGAAGCTTCTAAAATAACTACCATTAAAGATAATAATAACCTCTATTTCAAAAACATCTCTGTGTGTAAATAACAGCGTTTACATATGTAGATGGCTATGAGCTCTGTAAAAGTTTGTGAAACAAAGTGGGAATTTATTCTATGGATATAAATTATAAAAAGGGGAAATTTCTTAGTGAGTCAACATCAGTGGCTAAAAAGGATTACACTCCTCCCTCCTTATTCGCAGTTTCGGCACCCACAGTTATGACTATTTGCGGTTTTTGATGCCTGGACCCTCCCCTCTCCTAGTGAATCAACCTTACCTGGTGGTCTAGCATTAATCTGTAATCACTTTTATAGTTTAAGTACTTCCCATACTGAATAAGGATGAATCTCCCATTCTTATGTAAATTCTGCCACAGTCTGCAGTATAGAAATGAAAAGCCGGAAAAGTCTTCTGGTTTTACAAAGTCTGACAAAGTAATTACTTTATCCAGCCTTATTCAGATTCCTTTATTACAGTCACCTTTTTTTTGAGTATGATATTATGGCAAATGAATCCTTTAATAACAAATATTCAAATGAGAGAAAGAGCGAAGATAATGTTAACATTTCACATGCTTCTGGTTTTAATAAATGTGATACTAGAAGAAACTGAATCTTCCAAGGAAGAATTTTGTAGTGTTTGCATTAAAGTGCATTAGATTTTTCAGCTACTGCAGCTTACAACAGAAAAGTAAGTGGGCGGTAACTTCAAATCTTACACAACGATTATTGGACTGTGCCCAGAATCTTCCTTTGTAGGTCCCGCGTTAACATTTCCATTAGGATGTGGTACTCTGGTTGCAGGTAGTTCGGGACCACATAGCAATTACAAATTTTAATCAAAATGCTGCCCCTAAAAATATTAAAGAATAAAAAGTAACAAAAAGATATGAGAGACAAAAGACAATTTGAAAAATTACCAATTAAGGGCTCCTTTTATCAAGCAGCAAGTTTTGCCACAGGCTGGCATGGTAAATGCTCCGATGCTCATTTAATTCCTAGGAGCATCGGAGCATTTACCGCGCCGGCCTGCAGTAAAACGCTCTACCGCTGCATGATAAAAGTAGCTCTAAAGAATCTAAACCAGCATTGCAGAATAGCCATAAACAGCCTTGCAGTTTTCAGAGCCTTCGTCAGAAATGCAGCCCTAATAAAAAGGAAGGCTATGTAAGAGTTATAGAAGTTTTTCATTTAAATTGATCTGAGACAAAAATAAGCCTCACACATGTTATACCCTGTGGCAGGAGTCAGATACAGAAAGCTTGCATTAGTGTTCCAGAAATCTATGTGCATTCAAGAGCTGCCTTGGTAGATTAATGAGCATGTGTGAGTCAGCAGCTGGATATAGGAGTAACATAAATAGTCCGAGTAAAGAGTAGATACCCATTAGCACTTGCAAATCTGGTGGGAGGCAATTCTGTAATTGCCTGTGTGCTTATGTTTGCACACTCTCTCAAAGTTAATGCAATGCATATGGTAGAATTTAAAGAAAAAATGTGTGTGTGTGAGTGCAACCCCTTTCCAAGACACCCCTGAAATACCTTCACTTGGTTTAGGCAAATCCACTTGCAAGTTTATCCACACGGGGCTGCCTATTTTATTAAAGCTGATATCTGTATATAAAGTATTGCTATATCTGCGTAAAACTGCAGACTGTAAACATGCATAAGAAATGCCACGTTTCAAAGAGAACTTCTGCACACAAGTTTGCTTGGGATATTGCCCATTTTCAATCATCCATACACAGGCCCATCTGCTCTTTGGTACAGGTACACTTCTCCCTCATTATTCGCAGGAGATACGGGCAGAGCCGGTCTGCGAATGGCAAAAAACCGCGATTATCCAGCTCTGACCCACTCCCACCTCCCTGCCGCCTTCCCGGCCTTACCTGGTGGTCTAGAGGGCTTTCGGGGCAGGAGCGATATTCCTACGCTCCTGCCCTGTGTAGATCGCCATGAGGAAATGGCTGCTGTGAGTTCCCGTAGTCTCTCGAGACTACGACGGGAACTCCCTACAGCCATTTCCTCATGGCAATCTGCACGGGGCAGGAGCGTAGGAAGATCGCTTCTGCCCCGAAAGCCCTCTAGACCACCAGGTCAGGCCGGGAAGGCGGCAGGGAGGTAAAAAATATGTTTTTTTTAATTTTCCCCCTCCCCCCAAAAAAATAGCGATTCTGTGAAATCACGAGTGCAGAAACTGCGAATGGGGAGGGGGATGTGTACATTAACCCCCTCTTTCACAAAGGTGTGCTAACTGATTTAGCGCACGCTAAACGCTAATGCACCCCTTATAGTCTAGGGATGCATTAGCGTTTAGCGCACACTAAATCGGCTTCCACACCTTAGTAAAAGAACCTATAACTGAAAATTCACATCACCATATTGAAAGTAATTGAAACATAGCCTGTACAGACCAAAAGAGAATACCAATCCTTTGAGACACTATTATTTTCATGTGTCGAAAGTAAAAGCAATCCACCATGTATCCTTAATTATGTGTTGGAAAATAAGTTCCTAATCACAAATGTACTCATTTCAAAACGGAAAGACGATCTCTAGGAGCTTCACTGTTGTCTTCATCTCTATGAACATTGAAACCACCCAACAGAAGAATAACCTAGGGCTCCTTTTACGAAGTTGGGTTGGCGGCTTTATTGCACGCACCTTTTTAGTGCGCACTAACCCCCGCGCTAGCCGAAAAACTACCACCTGCTCAAGAGGAGGCGGAAGCGGCTAGCACGGCCGGAAAATTAGCGCACGCTATTACGCACGTAAAACCGCTAACGCAGCTTCGTAAAAGGCGCCCCTAGAGTATCTAATAAATTGAATGGGTCCTCTTGTCTAGATCCTGCATATCTTTATCAGTTTTACTAAAACAAACTTCTATTTCTCTAATTGTGGCTCTCTCTCAAACTACGGTAAATCAGATTTTTTTTTACAGTATTTTTTACAGTATATTTTTTACAGTATATTTTTACAGTATATTACAGTATATTTCTACATCTCGATGGCCACGAATTTGGTCTTGGAGGTTAAGATGTACAGCATCAGCACCTATGAGACAAACATGGTTATTTTTGTTGCATAGGATTTTTTGGACCTCAGTTCGGTTACAAAAACTTGATAATTCAAAATTTAATAGATGCTGGCATTGTCATATTAATATAGGGACGTTGGATCATCTGTTATATTTTTGTCCAATGATACATAATTTCTGGAGGTCAGTTTGGGGACAGATCAATCTTATATTAGTCATCTATTCCTTTATCATATGAAGCCATTATTTGTGGTAGGTTGTTACAGGTAAAGCCTGTGTTAGATAAATACAAAAGCCGTTTTTTATTTATCCTGACAGCAATAGCTATTCAAATGATCACGAGAAACTGGAAATGTCATTACACATTCTGGTGGACAATTGTGTGTAACACATACAAATATGAAAGAATGAACACGGAATGCTTGGGTTTTAGTAATGCATTTCATAAAATATGGAGCCCGTTGACTGCATTTGTTAACACGCAATAATAGTAATTTTTTTTTTCTGTCTTAGATTTCCTTACACATCTAGGGTGGGGGGAGGGGAGGGAAGGATATTTTGAGGAGTTAATTATTTGAGTATAATGCTATATAAATAATGATTTAACGTATTCATAATTGAGAGGGGGTGGGGGTAATGGTTGTTTTTGCTATTCTATTTGTGTATTGTGGTGCATTTTATGTAATCTTCTAATGTTATATTATTTGTAATGCACTGTTAAAGTTTGAAAAACAATAAAGAATTTATAAAAAAAAAAACTAAATCAGATTTAAATATAACTGCGACTCCACCTCCTTTCTTCTTCCCTCTCAGTTGATGCAAGATTCTGTAACTAGATATCACATGTTAGATGCACACTGAAAACCCTCTCATTTACATCAAATAAAGGACACGTGTTACTAGGGGCTCTTTTTACGAAGGTGTGCTAGCGATTTTAGCACTTAGCGCGCGCTAGACACCAGGCTTAGAAAAACACACACCCCATTCACTTACCCCCCAATCAAAGAAGTAAAACGGAAAAAACTATACGACGGCCTACTAGCCACTCAAGCTGCAAAAATAGACAACCAAATCTCCAACCTATTGATAACTACCCCAAACTACAAGATGTTCAGAAAGGAAATAAAAATTATATTCTTCAAGAAATCCCTTAATAAAGCTTAATACCATGAATACCCCTTTTTCCCTTCCCTTCCCCAACCCCTGATCCTTCTTATCCCTCTCTTGGAAACGATCTCTGATCTAAACTTTGTAACCATCCTTCCATAACTCTTTTTGTAATCCGCTTTGAACCGAAAGATAATAAGAACATAACATAAGAACATAAGAAATGCCTCTGCTGGGTCAGACCCGAGGTCCATCGTGCCCAGTAGTCCGCTCACGCGGTGGCCCAACAGGTCCAGGACCTGTGCAGTAATCTTCTATCTATACCCCTCTATCCCCTTTTCCAGTAGGAATTTGTCCAATCCTTTCTTGAACCCCAGTACCGTACTCTGCTCTATTACGTCCTCTGGAAGCGCATTCCAGGTGTCCACCACACGTTGGGTAAAAAAGAACTTCCTAGTATTCGTTTTGAATCTGTCTCCTATCAACTTTTCCAAGTGCCCTCTTGTTCTTTTATTATTAGAAAGTTTGAAGAATCTTTCCCTCTTTACTCTCTCTATGCCCTTCATGATCCTATAAGTCTCTATCATAGAAATCTGTAATGTAATGTAATTAGTATTTTCCGTATAGCATGGGGTTAGCGTGCGCAGCATTGCTGCGTGCGCTAAAAATCCTAGCGCACCTTCGTAAAAGGAGCCCTAGGTGTGCCAAGCATATAACTTATAATATTCTGTAAGTTATGTGCATAAGTGGGAGACACATCCATGTCCCACCCATTCTCCAATGACATGTTTGCCCTCAAGCAGTTACATACTAATACCTAAATTTTGTATATACATACCTTTTTACTAAACCATAGTGCGTTTTTTTGCGCCAGCCATGGCAATAAGGGGTGGGGGGTATTGGCTTGAGTTATGTGCACAGCCAATTGCACACACAACTTAATTAATTGTTGCTAAATAGAACTAATTAAAAGTTATGCACACAACTTGGAAAGCACAATTCTATTAAAAACAAATGTCAGTTCTAGTGTGCAAATTTGAAAAGGAGTGTGGTCAGGGGAGGGGCATTGGTGGATTGTGGGTATTCCTAAAACTTATGCAGATTGTTATAGAATATGCCTGATCCGCGCACAACTTAGGTGCAGGCCTAAAGCTCTGGTTTTAGCTAGTCTAAATGAATGCACCTAAAAGTTACACAAAAAGCACAATTCTATAAATGGTATGTGCACCTTGTAGTATTGCGCTGTGTGTCACTTTAGTCGACACCAATATTTTGGATACTATATATAGAATTAGGCCCTAATGCACTTACTTGCTACTTTATAGAATAGTGCATATACGTGTGTAAGAGTCAGTTTTCGCAGCAATTGTATTTATGGTACATGTAACTGCATGTGCAGTTAGAGACTTGCCCTTCACAGCCCTCTGGACACACAAGGTCCTTGCATGTTGGTCATCCATATCTTTGTGATAAAATGGATATCTAATTTTGATCAATATACCCTTACTGACTGACCATGTATTTATCTAAGCATAATTAAGAGCATTTCCAGAGATGTGCATTCATTAGAACTCATTCGGGCATCTAGAAAAGTGCACCCATAATTGATTGCACACCCTTGGTGGCTACCTTTATGGAATTATCTGAGAGGGATTTAGTAGTCCTTTTGTTTTATCATTTTTATTAGGGAGTCAACAAGAGAAACAAGCAGGTTACACGGGTGAAATGGTCAAACAGAGGCATCAGCGAAAAAGAATACAATGTCCAGCAACAAGTCCTTTTACTAAGGTGGGGTAGCCGATTCAGCGCGCGCTAAATTCTAACGCGCGCAAACGTATCCATAGGATATAATGGACACATTTGTGCGTGTTAGCATTTAGTGTGCGCTAAAACGGCTAGCGCGCCTTAGTAAAAGGACCACTTAGTTTTGGTAGCTCTTCATGGTTTTCCAACATAATAATAATAATAATAATTTTATTTCTTATATATCGCCGGTAGTTCGAGGCGGTTTACAATAAGAGGAGCTGGACAGTCAGCGACATAGTAACAACGTAAAAGCGATGAATAAAGTATACAGAATATGAGAGATAATGAACAACGAATTCTTAGGTGACAAATTGGTTGAACAGTTTCGTTTTTACAAATTTTCTAAAACTAAGATAGGATGTTTTAACATGCTTCTCCTAGAGCTCAAGAAGTTTGGAGAGAATTCCTCAAGTTGCCACCCAGAGCGGTTACGTTGGGTATAGTCTTTTTGTTGAAATTACCAAGAAAATACCTTATTAAATATCAGGAGAAAGAGTATGTTTTTAGAACCACTTATAATTCAACAGAAGGAGCTGATTAGTGCACAGGAGGAAGCGGTTATGTCTCAGTATGTGGCAGTTAAGACTTCAGTTTCTCTGGTAACTGAAAGTTATTAATAAAGGTAAAATACTAATATATCAGGTTACATATGAGTGCATTATTCCTCTATTTTGTTTTATTTGTTGCAATTGCTTTTTCTTTGATGTTTATTCCTTTGCTTTCAATTTTTCATAAATATGGTTTCTTCATTTGTTAACTGATATTTCTTCTGCTCTTCATTTCATGGCTTGATCTGGTTTTGACATTGTGTGCTTTCATCTCCTTGTATTCTTCAATAAACCATAAATTAAAAAAAGAAAGTGTAACTCCCGGCCTCCTAATCTAATCTAATCTTTGGATTATATACCGGGTCATCTCCCAGTGGAGCTCGACTCGGTTCACATATAATTAAGACAACTTAGGAGAAGGAAGAACCAATTAAAAACTAAAGTACATAAGAAAAGCATAAGAAAAATAACTATAATATTATCATTTCATTGAGAATGTAGTTAAACCATTTAAAAATTGCGAGAACAACAAAGTTTTCAGGAATTTACGAAACAATTGTAGCTGGCCTAAAAGCCTAATGGAGTCAGGAAATTCATTGCAGATCTCTACAAACTTGAAAACAAAAGATCGAGGAAGGCCAGAAGACTTATCCAGATGTAGGAGTGTGAATAGGCAAGAACACTTCTTTCCTTACCTGGAAAAACAGGGTTCCGGGTCACTGTAAAACCTCAGATTTTAGTCAGTTAGTTATCAGATTACAGATTGCTAAACCTGACAAAAAATGTGTTACTCAAAATAAGTTTAGTTCAATAATAATATAGCAGGGCATTGGAGAAACTCTCAGTATTATAGCTGGGAAATATATGACCCCTCAGTGTTTAATTTAGAAGTAGAGAATACCTTTTTTTAAAAATTTTTTGGGGAGTACTACATGCCTGTCTTCTCCAAAGAGGTTTATAACAGTTTTTCCTTTCTTCTAATATCTGTGAGAGGCACAGTAGCTAAAGTATCAAGTGGCTTTGTCTTTTATTTTGAGCTGATAAAGTCCAAATTATTTCTTGTGATTTCTCAGGTCCTGTGTGAGTTCCTGATACTGACTTTCTTCTTTCAAACTTGCACCCCTGCATTCATCCAAACCCTGTCTTTTCCCTTCTGGTCATTGCTCTAAGCCAGTAGTCTTCATTGCAAGGCCCACAAGCCGATGGTGGCCCTCCGAGACCTCCAGGGCAGCCCGCAGAACATGTCCAGAATTTCATCTCATCTCCCCCCGGCGGGATCTGGCACTTTTTTACCCTTTTCTTTTTTTTTAGAACTGCACTCTTCGGACTGCAGGCAGCTGAGTGAAGATGCTGCCTTTGGCAGCCCTGGAAGTGGTCACTTTGCTACAGCTTCCTACCACGGGGACAAGAAGCTGTAGTAAACGGAAGGCTTCCGGGGCTGAGGAATGAAGTGTGTTTACTTCACTTACACTGTCTGCAGCCCAAAGAGTGCAGCACTAGAGAAAATGGGGTTAAAAAAAAATGTGCCAGATTCCACTGGAGGGAAGGAGAGAGTACTACAGAGATGGGAAGGAAAGGATAAGAAGATGCCAGACATCTGTGGGAAGAAAGAACGGAAAGGGAAGGGGAGGGGAGGACAGTAATGGCAGATCACAGGAAGGGGAATAGAAGGAGAGAGAGATGCAGAGCAGGGATGGAAGGGAAGGAGGGAAGAGAGATATGCCAGACTGTGAGGAGAGGCGAGAGATAGCAGACCTTGGGAAGGGAGAAAGGGAAGGAGAGAAATGGACCACGGGAAGGAGGAGGGGGAGGGAAGGAAAAAGAAAGAGATGCCAGGGAAGGGAATAAGGAGAGAGATGCCAGACCACAGTATGGGGGAGGAGGGAAGGGAAGGAAGGGATAGAAATGCCAGACTGTGGGAAGAAGAGAAGATAGATACCAGACCATAGGAAGAGGGAAGACAGATGTCAGAACATGAAATCTTTAAGTCTATCCCCATACGCCTTATGACGTAGAACATCAACCATTTTAGTTGCCTTCCTCTGGTCCGACTCCATCCTTTTTATATCTTTTTGAAAGTGTGGACTCCAGAATTGTATACAATATGCTAAATGAGGTCCCACCAGAATCTTATACAGGGGCATAAATACCTCCTTTTTCCTATTAGCTATTCTTCTCCCTGTGCACCAAAGCATTCTTCTTGCTTTCACCGTTGCTTTTTCAACTTGTTTGGCTACCTTAAGATCATCATATATTATCACACCTAAGCCCCGCTCCTTTCATGCACTAAAGTTCTTCATCCCCTAAACTGTACCATTCCCTTGGGTTTCTGTTGCACAAATGCATGATCTTGCATTTCTTAGCATTAAATTTTAGCTGCCAAATTTCAGACCATTCTTCAAGCTTCACTAGGTCCTTCCTCATGTTTTTCACACCATCAGGAGCATCTGCTCTATTGCAGATTTTGGTATCATCCACAAAGAGGCGAATGTTACCTGACAGTCCTTCAGCAATATCATTTACAAAAGATGTTAAAAAGAACAGGCCCAAGAACCAAACCTTGAGGCACACCACTGGTAACATCCCTTTCTTCAGAGCGATCTCAGTTAACCGCTACCCTCTGTCGCCTTCCACTCAATCAGTTCCTGACCCAGTCTGTCACTTTCAGGTCCATACCGAGGGCACTCAGGCCTGGTTTCTGTAAACAGTGCCTAAATTGGCCGAACCCTAGAAAAATGGCACTAGACACGTGTCAATGACGCTTAGGCGCCATTTATAGAATCACACCTAGCAGCGCCTATATAAAAACGTATGCACCAGAAATGTAGGTGAAGGTTTTAAAGGCCTACATTTCAGGTGCCTAAACTTTTGGAGAATTGTACATAGTGGTGACTAAGTCACGCTCTGCCCATAAAACTTAGAATTGGGTAGGTGCTTATTGCCCAATAATTATTATTTTTTTTTTCAGTAAAAAAAAAAAAAAAAAAGATAGGCATCTAAAAGATGCCGAACTTTAGGTGCCCTTTAAAGAATCTGGCCTTCAGTTTATTTATTAGATGCCTGTGTGGAACAGTGTCAAAAACTTTGCTAAAATCTAAATATACCACATTTAGTGCACTCCCTCTATCCAATTCTCTGATCACCCAGTCAAATAAATTGATCAGATTTGTCTGACAAGACCTGTCCTGCAATTCACTGGATTCCAGAAGCTTCACTATCCTCTGTTTTAAAAGCATTTAGGTGCACCTTATTTATGCCAGACATGCACTAAGGAGGAGAGTGTGACGTAGTGGTTAAAGCTACAGCTTCAGCCCCCTGAGGTTGTAGGTTCAAGCCCCACACTGCTCCCTGTGACCCTGGGCAAGTTACTTAATCCTCCACTGCCCCAGGTACATTAGATAGTTGCTGAATCCATCAGGACAGAAAGGGAAAATGCCTGACATACCTGTATGTAAACCACTTTGAGTGTGGTTGTAAAAACTGCAAGAAAGCAGTATACACGTCCCAATCCCTAATTCCCACCTTGTTTACACATCAGCAAAAGGTACTATTACTTGGTTTATGTTGAAATAAGACCAGAGATCCATTGAATCCAGCTTTTTTCTGATTTTCTAAAAGCTCCTTCAGCATGGTAATGTACATTTTGTAGAATTATCTCTGCAGGGAAATTGAACAAATCATACAACTAAATAAGAAATGCAATTATTATATATATAAAAAAAAATCTTTTGGCAAATATTAAAATAGATTAGTCTAAGGTCAGCTGTTCAATAATTATAATTCTGGCAGAGGCTTTTTGTCACCTCCTACCATTACCATTTGCTTCACTAAACACTTTATTGGAATAGAATATGAAGGTAAGAAAGCTCTTCTTTGAATAACTGGTTTTCGGGCCTATGAACAAGTTGTTTCCCCCTACCTTGAAGAACTACTGGGACAGCATCCAATTTATTAGGCCTCTGTATTTATTTATTTCCAAATACTTCTTATTCTTCCTTATGTTATAAAATAGCCATGCTTTCACAATTTAAAACCTATACATTGCATAATCAGAACATATTTAATTAACTATAAACACCCCTAAAATAACAAAAAAAAAAAAAATCATATCAAAAATAAAATACTAAACATCAATAGTATCAACATCTTCCAAGCCTGCAACTGTACTAAGATAACCAAACAAGGTCCTCTTTTACTAAGCCGCAGTAGACCATTGCCCGGGGCACTAAATGCTCATAGGAATTCTATGAGCACCAGAGCATTTAACTCTCCATGCCATAGTAGAAATTGCTAATGCGGCTTCGTAAAAGGGGACTCGCAGCAGCCAATCAGCTAGCAGCTCTGTATAGGCAGGAACGAAGGAAAGTTGCTCCTGCCACGATTCACCGCTGGACCACCAGGGATACTAAAGGTACACAGGGGAGGCCGGAGGGAGGTAGAATTTTTTTTTTTTATGTTAATTATCATTTATAGTCAGGTTTTTTTTCAAAGATGTCAAGGCAGATGACTTTTTTCTGTTTAAACAATTTTTATTAAGTTTAAGTTTCAAAAATTTTACAGTGCAATTTATATGTTAAATAGTTTTTAAGCACATTACATTAACGGGTGCTAGAATAGATGTCTGTCTGTATGTCTTTCTTTCTGTCTGTCTGTCTCTCTCCTTGGCCGCTGTCTGTTTTGTTGGGGTTTTTTTTTTTTTTTCTTTCTCTCTCTCTCCTTGGATGCTGTCTGTTTTCTTTATCTCTTTCTCCTTGGCCGCTGTCTTTCTATCTGGGGTTTTTCTCTCTCTCTCTCTCCCTTTCAATTTCTCCGAGTGACCCCTAGTGCTTGTGGCTCCTCTCAGTTTGAAGAATCTGTCCTTATTTACTCTCTCTATGCCCCTAAGGATTTTGAAGGTTTCTATCATGTCCCCTCTAAGTCTCCTCTTCTCCAGGGAGAACATCCCCAGCATTTTTAACCTGTCAGCGTATGGAAAATTTTCCATACCTTTTATCAGCTTAGTAGCCCTCCTCTGCACTCCCTCGAGTACCGCCATGTCCTTCTTGAGGTACGGCGACCAGTATTGAACACAGTACTCCAGGTGCGGGCGCACCATTGCGCGATACAGCGGCATGATGACTTCCTTCGTCCGGGTCGTGATACCCTTTTTGATGATGCCCAGCATTCTGTTTGCTTTCTTTGAGGCTGTCGCACATTGCACCGATGGTTTCAGTGATGAGTCGACCATCACCCCCAGGTCCCTTTCCAGGTTACTCACCCCTAGCAGTGTTCCCCCCATTTTGTAGTTGAACATCGGGTTCTTTTTCCCTACATGCATGACCTTGCATTTCTCTACGTTAAAACTCATTTGCCACTTTTTTTGCCCAGTCTTCCAGTCTCGTTAGGTCCCTTTGTAGGTCTTCGCAGTCTTCCGTGTTTCTAACTCTGCTGCAGAGTTTGGTGTCATCAGCAAATTTGATAACCTCACATTTTGTCCCCGTCTCCAGATCGTTAATAAATATATTGAATAATAGAGGTCCCAGCACCGACCCCTGCGGAACTCCGCTCGTGACCCATTGCCAATCTGAGTATTGGCCCTTGACTCCAACCCCCTGTTTCCTGCCCGCTAGCCAGTGTTTGATCCATCGGTAGATATCCCCTTGCACCCCGTGGTTCCACAGTTTTTTAAGTAGCCGTTCGTGAGGTACCTTGTCGAAGGCTTTTTGGAAGTCAAGGTAAATGATGTCTATGGATTCACCCTTATCCATCTGACTGTTTATTCCCTCAAAGAAGTACAGCAAGTCTCTCTCTCTGGACGCTGTCTGTCTGTATGTCTCCTTGGCCCACTGTCTATCTGTCATTCTTTCTTTTTCTCTCTCTCCTTGGCCACTGGATGGTGTTTTTTTGTTGTTGTTTTTTTTGCCTCTCTCTCCTTAGCTGCTGGCTATGCGTCTTTTTTCTGTCTGTCTCTCTGTCCCCCTGTCTGTTTGTCTTTTTTCTGTCTCTCTCTCTCCCTTGGCCCCTTCTATCTTCCTGGCCCCCTGTCTTTCTTTCTGTATGTCTCTTTGTGTTTATGAAAACCCCCACTAAAACCCACATAGATATATAGTATAAAAAAGAAGTTAGGTTATGGGAAAGTTTCATCCGGTTTCCCCGGGTCCAGAGGCGATGGGTACCCGCTGGCAGCTCCTTTCCCTTCCCATGCCTGACGTCGGCCGCATGGACTGAGCAGCCCGGGCCCTGACCATCCACTTCCCCTCCCCCTCCCCATTGGAAATCACCTTCAGAGGCGTCCTCCGAGTCCAGACGGTAGAAGGGGTGGATTTGAACCCTCTGTTTGCTGCTCCCCCTCCCTCCCCAGCCTCACTCGCTCCTCCATCCGTGCCGTGGAACAGCCCTCCATTCGCCGTGAAGGAGTCGAGGCGGAAACAAAAAAAAAGCCACCGCCGAGATGGCGATCCAGGGTGCCTGGGTAATGGCGTAGGCCACACGCGCCTCTTCCCCCTCCTGTCAGCTCCAGGGCTTTCTCCAGCGAAGGTTATTTTTAAGTGTAAAGGTACCGGGGCGGCTCCTCTCATGATCGCCGCCAGCGTCAGAAGCCTTTAACTTAAAAATAACTGTAATGCAGTTTTTCCTGGAGGTCTGCGCGAGCAGGAAAGCCAGCGCTTTCCAATTTGTCTGGCGGTCACTAGAAAGCTAAGCGCGCATGCGCACTCTGCTGACCACAGACCTACAGATCAGGGATCAGGGAACATGCGCGCTTAGCATTTTATTATAGTAGATAACAGACAATAAAGCGTAAAAGTACATACAACTTACAATTATTTATGCACATTGAATTTATCCCACCCTCCCTTCCAATAAATAATCATTATAAATAACAAACATTTTCACCCACCCTCCCACCCACCCTGGATGTGCATAGAAATAACTAAATTAAAACTATCCTGATGTAATATAAGATGCCAATGGGCCCCAAACCAATTTAAATATATTACTCTGCCCCAATATATCTGCATTTATCTTCTCATTCCTATATATGGAGCATAAATTTGCCCACCAAAAAGAGAAGTTAAGATGATCAAAATTCTTCCAATTTTGTGTTATCTGCATTGCTACTCCAAATTTTTTAAATCGTCTGGGACGGGAGGAGAGGGGGATCCTCCTGTCCTGACCAGTCATCGGGAGGGGGACAGGGAACAGAACCTGGCAGAGAGGGAGTAGGGCTGTGTGCAGATACTGGCAGGGCAGGAGGGCTGGATGCAGAGCCTGGCAGAGCAGCAAGGGAGGGGAAACAGGGTGCAGAGCTTGGCAAAGCAAGGCACTGCACTTGAATATTAAACCCCTGATTTATATTCAAGTCAACCTTTTTTCCTCCTTTTTTGGGGGAAAAAAAAGGTTAGCTCGGTTTATATTCGAGACGATTTAAATTCGATTATATACAGTAATTCAGGTTCCCTACTCCTCCTCTTTGCTTATAACATGTGTCTTGGACCCCGATTGGGTATTTTCATTCTAAGATTACCTATTTATGGGACTTCAGTTTGAATTTTTCCTGATGTTGCTAAGATCACTCAGAAGATGAGTAGAAAGCAATTTTTGCAGTTATAAGGTTTGTCTTTCCTATGCTTTTCAAGCAAATGCTTAATTAATATAAATATACAGTATATATTTTTGAGCCCCTATCAACTGTCTACCTTCCTGAATTCTAGATCAATAGAACATCAAGCCTTTTCTTCCCTATCCACTGTCCCTACAGCTGAGGCCAGCTCTCCTTGACCATAAGAGCAGCTGAAGTTACACTTCAAGGATTTATGTGAGATCACTATTTGCCAATATTTGCCTCAGGAAATATTTTTCTGTGTGGTTTATTAGAACTCCCTCCATTACTGTGGGCTGGTGGAGAATTTCTGTATACTTATGCTGAGTGGAGGAGTGGCCTAATGATTAGTGCAGTGGGTTAAGAACCTGGGGAACTTGATTTAAGTCCCACTGTGGCTCCTTGTGACCCTGGGTATGTCACTTAACTTTCCATTGATCCAGCTACAAAACGTATGTTGTCACTCTACTAAAAAACAGACCCTTCCTCCCCCCCCCCCCCACCTCCACCCTCCAACCCCAATATTCAGCACTCTATAATCAGCCAGGCATTGCTCCTGGCTGGTTAACTAGCATTTGACCAACTAACTACTAAAATTCAACTGGAGACAGCCAGTTATCTTTGCTGAATATTCACAATTAGCTGCTTGCCAGCTATGTTGCTCAATGTAGCCGGCTTGCTAAATTTAATGGCCAAAATGGGTCAGGTAATTAGCAGGCCTACCTTTGACTGCCATTAACTGAACCAGTCAGCGCTGAATACCAACTTAGCTGGTCAAGCAGCAAAAGATACCCAGGATATTCAATGCCAGTCACTGGAATATCTGGGCTTAATGCCAACTGTGGGACTTAGCAGGAGTGCCTCCCCCAATCTGAATATTAGTCCCAGAGAAAATGCAGGTACAGCACTGATTTTCTGGCAACAGATGGTCTAGCACCTCCTTTAGTCCAGACAAAATTACGAGTGGGAACTTCAATTTCCAGCACCCGCCAGTCCAGTTTACTGGGCAGCCCACAGATGGCACTGAGCAGAGCCGCGATCATGTGGATTGTTTACACTGCACTTAGTGGGGGTGATATCTCAATTTTGTGAGATGCTTAGCTTATTTTGCTTAAATGTAACCCTAGCTATGGCTTCTAAGAGAGGTGAACATGTCAGAGACATAAGGGAAGTATATAATTAGTGGGTTAGAGTGAGTTATAAATGTGACCATCATTGGTTTAGCAAAACAGTTAGTCTGGCAAGGTTTTGGAATCAGGGGTGCTGGAAAATCGGTAGAATACCTGTACCTACATGCAACAATAAATGTAAATTGCGTTGGTTGTACAATAGCAAGGCAGTATTCCAAATCTATGACCCTTTACTCTATTTCCTTATTGCTTCTTTTTTTTCTGTTGCAAGATGTATTGCTTGTGATATTTTGGAATATTTCGAAGAAAAAATAAAGTAGTATACATTATAAAGTGAAAGTACGAATAATTAAAAAGGAAATCAACTTACATAAATAATAAAAATGATTTCACTATTTTCAGCCACCTCTCCTCAGTGGTGCTTTCTATAGCAAATAATTAGATGTGGGACCAGAGAGCAAAAAGTAATTTGCTGCTTCATCAGTGATGCATCTGGTTCAGCAAAATTTGAATTAAGTGACACTGGTGTGACTTGAGATAGGTATTGCAAATAAATTAAATATTGCCAGTGCTGGGCAGATCTGCAAGGATAGGGGTGTTCCTAGGAACTCTGAGCATTCAGGTTGCAAAAAAACCACAACATTTATTTAAACATTTATTATGGTACTCACCAAATCAAAAAAATATTCAAACTACCAAATATACAATATAATCTAAATTATATAAAATAAAGGCCAATAAATCAGACAAATGATATTGGTAAAATGATTGAGTAACCTGAACGGTCATATCATTAACCTATAGAATCACTCCATCTCAAATGATAACTACACAAGGGATGTTTAAGATATTAGACATGGAATCACCAATATTCATGTTTGGTTGAACAGCCATGATTTCATGCTGCAGTGAAGAGCTGCATAATCTCTTAGATTAAGAATTATGGACTCCTTTTATCAGTGGTAGAGCCTTTTACCGCGGGTCAGCAAAGTAAATGCTCCAATACCCATTCAATTCCTATAAGCGTCAGAGCATTTACTTCGCCGACCCGTGGTGAAATGCTCTACCAGTATCAGGGGAGTGAATTCGGCTTTGCATGGCCAAATGCTTCTGGGCCACAGGAGTGACGCTGTTTGCGAGGTGGCTCGCAGGCAGCATTAATTCTATAAGACGGGATCCAGCAATATGTAGTATTGGGGTGAACTTTTACTGCACCTTGATGAATCTCCACCTTAGTTGATATTCTCATGTAAGTGCCCACATTTACAAACAGTACATGTTACAAATGTAAATGTTTAGCATACTAGGACTTACATGTATATACCCACATAAGTGCTAGCAGGATATCTAAGTGCTAGTCTGCAAATTCCCACTTAACTTACATAACACATGTGCAAGAAGGGGGAGCATGGGTGGGATATAGAAAGAGCTCCCACTTATGCGCTTAACTTACCGAACATTGTAAGTTACACATAGCCCTGCCAAATTTTGCCACCTTCACTTATGCCAAGTCTATGGCTCGAGTAAATGTGAAGGCCCAAACTTTAGGAGCTAGTATTATCTAATGCAATAGTTCTCAACTCAGTCCACAGGGTGCATGAAGCCAGTTGGGTTTTCAGGATTTCCACCTTGAATATATACATGAGTGAGATTTGAATACCAAGATGGCCTCTGGGAGAGCTGGCAGGATTGAAAGCAAAATTTAGGTATGTGTAAACCAAGGGACAAATCCAATACTTAGAAGTTAATTTAACAAGTCATATAGGGGGACTGTTTAGCAATCACTATATGCCACTTCTAAAACATATAAATAAAGAATTAGATAGAGCCAGGCTTCTTTGAATAGATCACGATGGAGTAGAATGGTACAGCATTGACCTTTAGAATTTAGGAGAAATGAAAAATCAGTATGATGGGGAATAGAGCATTCTCAAGGTAAGCCCAGTTAAGTGACAGTGCAGACTTCTCTCTCAGTGCTGAGGATAAGGTATGGATGAAATACCAGTACTCATTCCCAAGATCTGAAATTTATCAATATAATCAAGAATGACATTTCTTAAAAAAACAATACCGGGGATGAAACGGTACCAACAAGGGAATAACTAAATTTTATAAGGCTTGGTGAAATTAACAGATACAAGCATCCAGGCACATTAAAAAAAATGTGCCTGGAGGTTTTAAGCGTTAATATATAGGTATTATTTCAAATAGCATATTAGAGAATAATTATAACAATATGGCACCAATAGATATAAAAAGACTTGGGTTCTGGTTCCTTGAGTTGTTTGCATAAGTATGGATAACTGAAGTCCTAGATAGATAATGATCATGTATCAAAATTCAGGAATATTAGTGGAAGATTTTTGTCTTTGATGAGATGATGGAGATATGGGATCTCCTAATTTAACTACAGAGGGGTGCTAATTCTTACATCAGGAGATGATTATTTATTTATTTAAAAATTTTATACTCGTACATTGTCTATAAAGTTGTTACTTTACAAATAACCATATATATCATGTCACAAATACAAGAAGAAAATCTTTTTAAAAATTTTTTTCATGACACCAAAGCAAAGACCTTCAACAATGGAAAAGATAAGTGCTATATTTCTGGTTTGCATTTAATGATTGATAATTTTTTTGAATTACCAGTTATAGTGGATTATAGCAAAAATGTTTAGATGGGTCAATCATTTCAACAAGGACGTATAAGCGCAATGATGGTTCTGTAATAACTTGCTTTGGTTTCCATGTAAGATATACAAGACTGAGCACTTATAATATAATTTGATAATATATGTTTATTCATAATTTAAAGCAACATTAGTAAATTAATAACAAAAATCTAAATAGTTGGTAAGAAACTGGATAATAGATATACTGAAGTACCAACATAGTATATATTTTTTGAACTCCTATAATAATAGGTTTAACAAATACAACGCAACACACATACACACACACAAATTTCTACAATGCCACAAAAATCCAGCATAATATAATCTCCAAATTATACAGATAACAAAAATGCAGTTGGAAAAAGATGGATTTTCAAAAGATTTTTAAAAGTCCGTCTATTAGCACACAGCCACAAATGGCCAGAAAGGCTATTCCATGATTTTGGTCCCGCAATAGCAACAGTAGATGTTCTAGTGTCAGCATAGTGAAATTTTGACATTCTATCTTGTGAAAACAACATAGCACTCTCAGATTGTAATGAACAATTTGCAGGCAAAGATTCTTTAAAATACAGAGGAGTAGGAGTATATTTATTTTATTTAGCAAATTTGTAACCCGCTTAAACCTAAACGGTTTCCAAAGTACAATAGACAAACAAAACCAGCAACCAATGGAGCTGACAAAGCACACGGGTGATGTGAGCATACCTAGGCACACCTGTAACCAGGTGGGCAGCTGTATTGTGGACCATCTGCAGCAGCCTACGTCTGGCATTTGATATGCCAAGATATAGCGCATTGCAGTAGTCATATCTTGAAAGCGCCAACCCCTTTACCGCAGGCCTGAAGTCAAAAGGAGAAAGCATAGGCTTCAAACGAAAAAGCAAGTGAAGTTGTACAGAACAAGATTGAACCATTTTAGTTAGTTGAGCTTGCATATTAAGATGATAATCAACCTTCACCACAACAGAGTTGTTTCCTTCTATACCCTTAAACATACATCTCCCATATGCACATCCCCTTTTATGAAGCCGCGTTAGGGTTTTTAATCACCAACCACAGCGGTAAAAGCTTTGATGCTCATAGAATTCCTATGAGGGTTGGAGCTTTTACCACCACGGCCTGCAATAAAAACCCTATCATTGCTTCATTAAGGGGGAAGGGGGGTTAATTGACTTTAATTATGAGTTTTAACAAGCTCACAATTGAAAAAATTTAATTTAATTTGGGATAGGCGCTAATCTTTTTAGGTGTGATTCTACAAAAGATAGGTGCCTATTGCATGGTACCTAGTGATAACTAACTCCAAAGTAGGCGCATTTAGGAATGAAGAAGGACTTAAGTGCCACTTGGTACAATTCTCTAAAGGTCATAGGTACCTATAGTATAGGCTTTTAAAACCCTGATCTGCATTACAGGCACCTTAAGTTCTTGTAAGTTTGGTACGATTCTGTAATAGGTGCCTAAGTGTGATTGACAAGAAATAGGCACCTATCTTATTAGGCACCATTTACATAATTTTCCCCTTTGTGGACAAATTCCGTACCACCTCTCCCAACCAATATCACCTCAGAGGGAATTGCCAACATTCAAACTTAAGCCATGTTTCATCATCCAGTTAACAATGTGCTGCATATAGAAATTCAATCGATCAGTGAGACAGGTGATCACTCAAGTCTGGAAAGCTGCTTTGGCCTCAAAGCGCATGAAGGTGCAGATGCAGCTGCGATTAATATTCTCCATGTCACCACTTAACAGTGCTTTAGTGTGATAAATTGAACAAATTTGAAAAGAACCAGGAATCATAGATTCATTGGCTCAAGACCCAAAAGTTGCCTTAGTTTTCTTGTTATAAATTGGAAAATTTCAAAAATCCGTGATTGTTGTTAAAGACATCTCAAGAGCTAAAAAGATTAGGCTGTCCTTTCACTAATTTCTAAATCTAGAAAGAGTGAATTGAGGAGAATGGGGGAGAAAGGGGTTGGGGGGGTAGGAAAGGGAGTAGCTATCTTAATTATATGGCCCTGGGCTTTCTATGCTTTATTTGATATGTTTGTATGGCATTGAGAGATGATTTCAATATAATTATTACAAAAGGAGTTGAAAAATACATACTTATGATTTCTGGGCCTGATTCTGCAAATGCGGGTCCCGATGGTAGATGGTAGTAGGTGTCCTACCTCCATCTCTCAGCCAATCAGGATGCAGGCTTTTTTTTTTTTACATTGTAGCGTGTGTCACATGTCTACGGGGAGCTGTAGGGACACTTAAGCATGCCCAAGGTTGGGTGTGGACATGGTTTCATCTGGAAGTACACAAAATATTCAAGGGAACTTTTATCAACTAATGTTATAAATAAATATATCACACACTAATCACCTTGATACTTCAAAAACATCAATCCAAAAATCCAAAAAAATCACATGAAAAATAACAGGCTTCAAAGTGAACGCTAAGACCCACGACCAGAACTCTAGTGAAAATTGACGGAGCCAGTTATTTTAGAGACCATCATAGCATGTTCACTGTCTCCACCACCTGCTGTCTAGAACTATTGTTCTACTAATTTCCAACTTTGAACAAGCTATTATTACATAAATATCAGCTTTGCCACTTCATGGAATACAATCTGTTTCTTATTTGACATGCAGGATGGCGATACTACTGCTCCGGGTACATTCTTATGTTACTACTAAACTGCTGCTGTCATGCTCTCTCCGACCCCCCCAACCCAGGTTTCACGGTTGGCTTCTTCAGGAGGGGACACGGGAAACATAACATGCCTTGGGCATGCTTAAACGTCCCAACGCGTCTCCGTAGGTGTGAGACAGGCACCTTAAATGTATACCTTTAAAATGTTGGCCTGCATTTAAGACATCTGTTCAGCGATGCAGATATGATTCTCTTTAGGATGCCGATGCGTGATTGACAAGCTATCAGCGGCTGCCTCTTAGGCGTCCACTGAGATCGGCGTCCTAAATAGAATCAGGCCTTCTGGGTCTTGATCCCTTTTCAGCTGTGGGACAGTATAAAAATAGGAGGAAAAGAAGAAGATTGAGGAGTTAAGCATTGCTTACTCTAATAAATGCTACTCAACATTCTGAAATATTCTTTTATCAGTGTATATGTTCTACCTAGAATTTTCCTCAGAATCTAATGATATCATGCGGGAAGATCAGTCCTTTTTCATTTAATTAGAAGACTGTAGAATAGAAGCAGATTCTAATTTTCTTTCCTTTGAATTTACCGTGAACTACAGCGTACGGCGAAGTAATCCAACAGTATCCCAGCAGTTAATGAAAAACACGGGGCCAGGAAAAGATGTCTCTCTCATTTTTCAAATGTAAGGGAGGGATGAATTAGCAGATGTAGCACTGTGCCAGAAAGGTGGTGGTGTTAATTACTTTATCAACCTCTGCCAGTCACCGGTAGTATAACAAGTTTGTCTGTTGTTGATTTCTTGCTATGAAAAATGGTATTTGCAAAAAAAAAAAAAAAAAAAGTCATTTGCCTCTAATCATTCTCTCTATCCTGTCTCTCTTTCCTCCAGCCTATGTCAGCTATTGTGTCTGTTCTTTCCTGTATTAAGAGAGAGAAAGTGAAAATCTCTGTTGTTGGGCACTGGATAGAGTCCTTTTGTTGCCAGAGGGTGTGATTAGGGTTACCACATTTTTCTCCTGGAAAGACCGGACACATGACCCAGCCCCTGTTTCACCTCCAGCCCCATCCCGTTCCACCTATGCCCTGCCCAGTTCTGCCTCAAGCCCCGCCCCCCCACAAAGCCTCCTCTTTCTTCTGGACGAGCTCCAGCCACGTCTGGAGGGCCTGGAGCATGCGCGGATGTGTGTGACATCATCGGCACATGCTCAGAGGCCCACCCGATGCGGCCAGAGCTCGTCGGGGCTTTCCAAAACCCGAACAAATGCTGGGTTTTGGAAAGTCCATTCAGGGGCCCAGACCGTCCTCTAAAAAGAGGACGTGTCTGGGTTTTCTCGGATGTCTGGTAACCCTAGGCAGGATGCGCATTCCCACATTAGTGCCAGATGTGGGTAGTGTTCCCTTTAAGCCTAGAGCTGCATGGGAGTGCTCCACTAGCATTCCTGCTGGTGGGTGGAAGTACAATGATTTCACACTCTTAGTCCTAAGGGACAGGCAGATCCCTAATATTCTGTCTTTGCTTTGCAACTGAAACTACAATATCAATAGCGCCACCCCTCGCTGGTAGGGATGCCAGCAGAAGACTCCTGTGCAACTCAGATTGCTAGTGGGAACGGTGATGGGACTAAATCGCGCGAGACAACGGCGCGCAGACAACTGAGCGCAGACAACTGAGCGCAAGGTTGACGGCGCGCCGAAGAAAAGCACTATTTTAAAGGGCTCCGACTGCCGTTGTGGGGGGTTTGGAGGGTTGTAACCCCCCACATTATACTTAAAACTGAACTTTTTCCCTAAAAAAAGGCAAAAAGTTCAGTTTCAAGTATAATGAGGGGGGTTACAACCCCCCAACCCTCCACAACGCCAGCGCGATGTCTGTTAAGTAAAATAGAGGGGTTCCCCACCAACACAACACCCCCGTCGGAACCCTTTAAAATAGTGCTTTTCTTTGGCGCGCCGTCAACCTTGCACTCAGTTGTCTGCGCTCAGTTGTCTCGCGCGATTTTGTCTATGAACCAGTGGGAACATTGAAGAGGTGTTTGGGGGAAGGGGGGGGCAGGAGAGCAGTCTTCCACTGCCTGTTATTGACAGTGGGTCTCAAAGGGGATGAGACACTTGAGTCAAGGGACCAGACAGAGATGATGAGCTGTTGGAAGGAGGCACTGAGCTGGTGGATTCCCCTACCTCTGCTGCCCCTTTAGTGACTGAGCCTCAGGAGGAGTGGGAGCAGAATGGCAGCTCATTTGGCTGCATCCTCCTCTTCTGCCACCTACAGCCAATGGCTGATTTAAGGTGGCAGAGGAACAGGAGATTGTAGCCCAATGTGCTGCTTCTGCTGCTGTCCTCCTCTTTCTTGAGGCTCAGTCATCAGAGAACGGGGGAACAATAGGAAAGAAGATAAGCTGTGAGCTTAAGAAAACTTTTTTTAAATGATTGGGGGTGCTGAACTCAAAACTCACAACAAATTTCCCCTCACCAAGCAAAGAAAACCAAAATGAACTGTAAATACATCTGGAAGTGAATGATCAGCCAATATCTAACCCACAGTCCCCCCCACCCCTCTCTTTTATGAAACCGCGTTAGGCTTTTTTGTCGCTGGCTGTGGCAGTAAAAGCTCCGATGCTCATAGAATTCCTACGAGCGTTGGAGCTAATACCGTCACGGCCGGTGATAAAAAAGCCTAATGCGGCTTCATAAAACTGGACATAAATGTCAAGAGCGGGAAATGCTTTGGTCCTGCTACACTCTCCTCCACCTCACAGCTTGTCAGTATCATACTCTCTCTATCTATCTACATAAGAATTGCCATACTGGGTCAGACCAATGGTCAATCAAGCCCAGTAGCCCGTTCTCATGGTGGCCAATCCAGGTCACTAGTACCTGGCCAAAACTCAAGGTGTAGCAATATTCCATGCTACCGATACAGGGCAAGCAGTGGCTTCCCCCATGACTTTCTCAATAACAGACTATGGACTTTTCCTCCTGGAACTTGTCCAAACTTTTCTTAAAACCAGCTACGCTATCCGCTCTTACCACAACCTCTCTATTTCTTCATTCAGGCCTTCTACTGCACTTTTCTCCAACCCTAGCCCATCATCTAAACCATACTCTTTTCCTTCAACTTTTTTACTTTTCCCTAATTTTTTTTTTCTTCCTCACTCCTCCTTGTTCTCTCCCCTTCCCTACACCCTCGGCATTTTTTAATTTTTTTATTCTCTTTTTCTCAGTCTAAATCTTTTTTTTTAGCCTGTTCTGCTTCTCATAGACAGAGGAACACTGTTTTGTTGGAGGGGGGAAGCAAAAGCTCTGCTTTAGCCAGCAGAATCCTGCAGCACTGCCTCTCGCCAGCAACTGACACCCCCATCCACCTCCTCCCGGTGCTGTACTTTTAAATCTTTGGGCAGCCACCGTGCAGCGTCAATGAACAGGCCTGCCACTGGAAGTAGAATGAAGTGTTCCAGGGCAGGCCTGCTCATTGACACTGTGCAGCAGCTGCCCGAAGATTTAAAAGTTTGGCGTTTGGGAAATTCATAGCAAAGGGCAAATATTGAAAAGCACAGTAGTTGGTATATGGATAAGTATCCTATCCACCAATATTAAGAGTTACTGTCTAGAACAGTGGTCTCAAAATCGTGGCCCGGGGGCCAAATGCGGTCCGCCAGGTACTATTTTGCGGCCCGCAGCCTCTACTAGTGCTGCTCGCTCTTTGAAGTGTCCTCTGACTTCCCCCTGGCCTCCCACTCTTACCTTCAAATAATTACCACGGCCTGAGAGAGGATTGCCGGTGCTACAGCGATCCTTGCAGGCTGCCGTGGTCCTCGGCAGCATGTTCCCTCTGCCACAATCCTGCCCCTGACATCAGAGGAGGGGTGGTACTGCGGAGGCCAATGGCAGCCTGCAAGGAACGTTATAGCACCGGTGATCCTCTCTGCAGGCTTTGTTAATTAGCTGAAACTAAGACTGGGAGGCCAGGGGGAAAGCTGGAGGACGCTGCAAAGAAGTGGGGAACATGCAGGCCTTCAGGGGAGGGGGGGGAAGATTTATAAACAAGTTTTACCGCATGCAAAATTGTCATTTCTTTAATAAGACATTAACTATTTTTTCTGCGGCCCTTCAAATACATACAAGCCAAAATGCGGCCCTGCAAAGGGTTTGAGTTTGAGACCACTGGTCTAGAAGGTGCCACTGAAGGTTATTATAGACCACCTCGACACCCTTCAGATAGTGCTAGAATGGAACAAGGATCTTGAGCATTCTACCTATCTCTATAAACAATCAGGGCCAGATTCTATAAATGGCGCTTAAGCGCACCTACTTTGTAGGCACTGCTCAGCGTGGTTGTCAATCAACCACTAGACACCATTTATAGAATCCCGCCTAGGGGTTCCTAGGCGTGCTTAGGCATCGCTAGGTGTCCTAGAGGCAGGCACCGGTTTATTAGGCCAGGTTTTACTTGACCTAATTTACCGGGGCCTATCTCCGTCACCTAGCAATGCCTAAGTCAGCATGCCTATTCTCTGCCCTTAACCACGCCTACTTTTCAGGTAGACGTCAGAGGGCTCCTCCACTTAGGCGTTGCTAGGTGTCCTATGAGTTCAACGCCAAACTCTTAATTGTTTATTTTATTTTTGTAATTGGCGAAAACTGGCATGGTCAATTAACCATGCCAATTAAAAAAAAACAAACATTGAGCACAGATTCCAAAGTTAGGTGTCGCTAGGTGTCCTCAATTAGGGCAGCTAACAGCACCTGATAGAGGCGTCCTACACAGAATCTGGCCCCAGTGTTCTTCGGCGGCTATCAGCAAAAAGGTTAGACCAACTTAGACCACATTGCAGTGCAGACAGCAGCTGAAGATTGCTGACGACCCATGGAGTTAGGCCGAATGTCCTTGCTCTGCCCTAGCTCCACCCCAGCACTATATGGGTAGTGCTGAGATAATCTGTAAGAATAAAGATAAGCAGACGAAAAGGCTGTCCTAGCTTACACCACATATCCGTTGAGATAACAGTTGAATGCTACTGCTAGCCACATACTCAGTGGTAGTAATTGCTGTCTATTCATCACTACTTGGTTAATTGATAAATGTGCTGAATGTGCAGACTATATTGGAACACACCAGAAAATATTTTTTAAAAGATGCTAGCTGTGGCATTTGCTAGCTGTGGCAATTTTTTTAAAAAGACTATTTTGCCCTTATTAATTTACTGTGACTGTCACATGTGGCATTTAATCTCTCCGTGCTCATCCGGTTACATATGGCACTACAAACTTTATATTTCCTGCAAATATTTTGGGCCTCAGACGCTGCTTGATCATGTGCATTGGGGAGGGGGGGTGCAGGGAGCTATTATTAAAGAGTATTAATGCTTTAACACAATGTAAACACATGTCTTTGTCTAAAATTAATTAAAATAGCATTAGCCCATATGCTTGCGTTACCATTAATGCCCTGAATCCTCTTGATGTGACAGAATTTTCTTCTCTTATTGTATTAGATTGTATTAAATTACCTGATGTAAATCACTGTGGACTTGTTTAGAGCAAGGAGGTATGAAAGTGAAAAAATTATGAATGAGTGGCACACCATGCAAATCAACTTATTAATATTAAAGGATTTAATGAGGTCCAGTCCAATTTGCAAGTCAGGTCTCCTACTCCTTGAATTTGCTGGACATACCACCCGATATTCAGACCACGCTGCACATGGCTGACCCAAAAGCCTTCTCTCCGATGTCAGAGGGAAGGCTTGTGGGTCAGCCACGTGCAGCATGTAAGAGTCACTGCCACGTCAAGTGCCACTGAAGGCAGCTGACGGCCCTGAAGGAAACGAATGTGGCCCTGGAGTGAGCAAATAAGGGAGAGAGGGGACATAATCTGGGAGAAAGGAGGGGGGAGGAACACAATTTTGGGACAAAGGCCGGAAGGCAAGGAGGGGGGCACAAACTCAGGACACAGAAGGAAGGGAGGGACATGAGCTTGGACACAAGGGAGGGGAGAAGGGGGCACTAGCTTGTGACATATGAAGGAGAGAGGGAGGGAATAGAAAGGGAGAATTGTTGGGCATGAGTGTGTGAGTGAGAGGGAAAGAGATGGTGCACATGGGGAAAGGAAGAAAGGAAAATTGGGCATAAGAGAGAGAGGAGTAATGTAGAGATACATAGGGAATAGAACGATGAGAGGGAGAAATGGAGAGGGAACAGAGGGACAGATTGAAGGGAGTGCAAGGGAGAGATATGGCATGGTGCTGGAGAGGGATGATAGAAGGAGAAATGGGCATGGGGTTGGTGGGCAGTGGTGAAAAATGATGCACATGATCTGAGGAATGAGAGAGGGAGAAATGTTGGATGTGGCAGCAGAGGGGGTGGAAGAGATGCACTCTGGGTCAATCTCTCTCTTTCCCCTTTCCCACTCCCTTTGCAGCAAGGGAGGGAATGAGAAAAAGACAGATGGACAGTGAGAGAGAGAGGGCGACATGTTGCCAATAGGGATGGAGGAGAGGCAGAAAAGTTGGACTCATGGAGGGACAGAGAGAGATGTTGGTTGGGGAAGGGAATGAGGTCTGGAGGAGAGAAAGCATGCAGAAGGCAGAAAGAAAGAAATATTGGATGCACAGTCAGAAGGAAGTGCAACCAGAGACTTGTGAAATCACCAGACAACAAAGGTAGGAAAATGATTTTATTTTCAATTTAGTGATCAAAATGTGCCAGTTTTGGGAATTTATATATACTGTCTATATTTTGCACTATATTTGCCTATTTTTCTATAGTTGTTACTGAAGTGACATTGCATATTTTAAAGTCATCTGCCTTGACATCTTTAAAAAAAGCCCCCAAATATAAATGATAATTAACATTTTCTCTGCGTACAGTGTGCTTTGTGGGTTTTTTTTAAAAAAAATTTTGTGATTACCATTATGTATTAATAAGATTATATTATGTGTATATAAAAACTGAATGGAAGAAATTGCATTACAGTTAGTACTGTTATTATGGGGGTGGGGTCTTGGGCAGAGCTTTGGCGTGGGTACTCGGTTGATTTTGTTAAGACTTAGGGGGTACTTGGTTGAAGAAGTTGAGAAACACTGTTTTACTTAATACCTGGCAGCAGAATTGACAGTTATAAATAGATCTGCTAATATCTTTCCGAGTGTCACAGGGGGTTCATACCAGTAAAATAGTAGGTTTGCTTAACTTGGAGTGTTTCTGGAATATTGCCAGATGTACCTTGGGTGGCTAATATCCAGCCTTGCCATTGTACATCAGTTAATGCAGTGTCTATCCAGACATGTTTGTTTATTCTGTTTGTATAAGAAATGTAATTAGCTATATCCTAATCTTTATTTGCCTGTTAGTTTTGTCTTGCTTCTTTGGATTTCAGCTCATTCAAAATCAGGGTTGGTCCTTCATTTGCAATCTCCTGGAGAGTTTTTCTACTTGGTTCAAACTTTAGTCCCATCACTATAAGGACAGTCCTCAGCCAAAAGCCAGACATTACAGTTTTCTTGAACCTGCAATCATTGGTCAAAAATGCAGTCATTAGGTTTCACCAGTGGAATAATAAGAGGGGGGGAGGACGGACCACCCCAGGTGCCATCTTGGTGGGCGCCCCAGCACCTCTTCGCCCCACACAACATACTTGCGTTCTTCCTTCCCACCACCCCCTCTTTAAATCTTCACCAGCACAAGCAACAACTCTGGCCTGCTGCCTGTGCTGGGCTCCCTCTGAAATCATTTCCAGGTCGTGGGGCCAGGAAGTAACATCAGAGAGAATGCCAATGCTGGCGCAAAGAGCAGGCTGGAGAAGCTGCTCGTGCTTACGAAGATTTAAAGAGGTACGGAGGGTGGGAAGGGAGGGTGTGATTATGGCATATGGGGTGGGGAAGGAACGAAGAGGAAGGCACAGAGGGATGCCACCGCCCCTGTCTTGGGTGCCTCCTACCCTCACTATGTCACTATTCAACTTTATTCATAGTCTGTGATTCCCGGCCAGAGTGGAAAGTACTACTACACTTTCCCCTCCGTATTCGCGGTGATAGGGGAACAGCATGGCCGCGAATAAAGAAAAACCGCAAATAATATTTTGTATGCTATTCGCAGGTTTTCTGTAAAAAAACCTAGAAAAGGCACAAAACCACCTGTGCGGCTGTAAAGGAAAGTGTGGGTCTGGATCCTGAGAACTGCTTCCAGAACAGAGCGCAGGGCTACTACTGTTCGAGCAAGAGAGCAGTAACCTGCTGTGGTTTGGCGGGGGACTTCCAGATCAGACTGCGTGCCTGGCGCTGACAAATGACAGGTTCAGAGTCAGCGCATGCCCGCTGAGTTGCAAGTGCGTGTGCGCTCGGTGGTGGGCCGGGGCCTCTGGGAACATGCTGGATCCTGTCAGTTCCTCGGCCTCCACCTCAGCTGCAGGTTTTGGGTGATTCCTCCAATTTTGTGTGACATAAATTTTGGGGCGGAGACTGCGTTCAAAAAACCGTGAATAACTGAAACCGCGGATAATGAAATCGCGAATACAGAAGGGGAAGTGTACTTCTAAAGTCTAGGTAGGAATCAAACCCAAATTACTCTGAATAACATTCTTGGAGAATTATGGACGAGTTATTAACTGTATTACCATAATAAATATTTTCATTTTCACCACAGCCTTTTCTCAGTTGGAAAAGAGGAAAGGTGATAACAAAGGAGAGGGACGATAAGCAAGTTTGGAGTCTATCAGGATTCAACAGGTTTATTTCTCCAAACATGATAACACTTAAAAAAAAAAAAAATTGCAGCACTCAAGATGATCCAACGTGATCATATTTCAGTGTCAATTGCCTTCATCAGGGGTCCATAACTGTGAACAAATTCTATGCACAGTATGATGGTAATTCTTCCTCAACTTCAGAAAAGCTATAAAAACTTACCTCTTCATCTGACCCCCCTGCCCTTGATCCTTGGACTACAAAGAATTGTATATTGGTGACTGAACTAGTCTGTGTCACATAAGGATAACTACACCTACAGAATAATCTCGTTATAACGGACTCGCTTATAACGGAACCTCGCCTATAGCAGACGAGGTCCGCTGGTCCCGGCCGTGCACCATTATAAACATACAGAAAATCATTGCATATAACTTGCATATAACGGACTCTCATATAACGGACTTTTAGATATAACGGACAACCAATTTGATCCCCAGAGCTACTTTTAGTTGTAGTTTGTTCAGCTATAACGGACATGCAGGCTCCGCCTACCAGGCGCGTGGCAAGCCGGTGATATAGTATCAAAATGCAGCCCAGAAGAAAATGACAGAGTATTTTTCTTTCCAGTACAGTGCGACATAATGCTTTAGAACATCTTTTAGTGTTCTGGTTTTGCAATCATTTCGTGCCATACCAATGTTTTGCTGAGTTTTATTCTTGATGTTGCCGATATGCTTGTGCAGTGACTGTTGTTCATTGATTGAATGTTGTTTCAAGTTGACTTAAATAAAGTTTTTAAAAAATGCAACTCCAGGTCCCTTGAAGTCCGTTATAACTAGGATGAAAACTTGCATTGGGATCTTCTACTGATATTATGTATGTTTAACCTGTCACCCATTCTGCGCTCTTTGGGGACAACAGAATAGAAAAGAAATCAATAAATAAATACTCCTAGGCTCCACCTTCACAATAGCTCATGCTATATACGCAGGAATTCTTAGCAGAATGATCAAGTTCTGTCCACATTGGGGGGGGGGGGGGGTTCTGTTAAGCGTATCCATTTTGCACTACAGGAAAGTGTGGATATACTTAACAAAATAAACAATGTGGACAGGACTTTGTGGACTCCTGAGCTGCTTATCATCCCTCTCCTTCGGTCATCACTGCTCTTCTTTTTCATCTGCTTCTTTGCAGGGACTTTTCCGCTTTGTGTCTGTCCTTCTCTCTGTTGAAATCAGACTGGAGCTTACCATTCGGATTGCACGAGGGCAATGAAAGATGTATTTAAAATACATATTTTGATGATACCAGCACTGTAGTGTTCTTCGTCCAAGGACACTTCAGGAGCTCAGCTGAGTAGATCAAAAACAAGAAGCAACCCCTGACAGTTCATTCCCCTGCTTACTTAAGCATGGCTGAGTTGTGTCCAGAATAAATCTAGCTGTTTCCTCAAAGGAATGGCATTTTAGCTGCAGAATAATTTTTACGTAGATGAAAATTGTATTTTATATTCACATTTTTCTACCCTGTTAACTCTTGATTTATCAGAACCATTAAATAATGAGAATGCTATGCCATAAGCCTTCTTTTTTTTGTATTTAACTAGAAACGCTAGAGTTGTGATCCAGGTTATGTTATTAGCTGGCATAAAATGATGTGCGACTTTACATATCATTTCATTCCAGCCTGTGGTGACTAAGCTATTTTCCACAGAAAATGTTAGTTGAAAATAACAGCTCACAAGGGATAAACATTTGTCTAACTGCATATGGAAATTGATGGGTATAGAAGCATTTAGAACACAAACAGTGTGTTCTGTTCACCCACATTCATTGCTTGCTCTGGAGGAGGAAGAGCAGGAAATAGGCTTACTGAGTAGCAAGTGTCATAACAGGAGATGTTGAAGAAATACTCACTGAAGAGCCTGTTGAAAAAGTTAATTTAATTATGCATGAGAAGGATCTAACAAAGGTGCTCCATGAATGCCTTCCATTCAATTCCACTAACAAGACACCAATATGTCCAAATACACCTTTTACGCGTGAACCCAAAACTTGAGATCTGGATATACAGTGGTGCCTCACACAACGAACTTAATTGGTTCCAGGAGCAAGTTTGTTATGCGAAAAGTTCGTTATGTGAAACGCGTTTTCCCATAACAATACATGTTAAAAAAAATAATTCTTTCTGTAGCATAAAATATGCTAAGATGACATAAAAAAAGATAAATTTTTTGTTATTATTTTTATTTAGATACATCTAAAAACATACCGTATTTGCCGGCGTATAAGACGACTTTTCAGTACCTTAAAATCCTCCCCAAAGTCGGGGGTCGTCTTATACGCCGGGTCCTGTTTACATGCCCTTACTTTACATGCCCTAACATCTCCTTCTTTACCTCCTTACGGTGCTTACGGTAAGTCCTCCTGGCCCTGGCGACCCCCCCCCCCTAGTTGTTCGGGCCAGGAGGGAGCCTAAATCCTCCTGGCCACGGCGACCCCCTAACCCCACCCCGCACTACATTACGGGCAGGAGGGATCCCAGGCCCTCCTGCCCTCGACGCAAACCCCCCTCCCCCCAACGACCGCCCCCCCAGCCGACCCGCGACCCCCCTGGCAGACCCCCACGACACCCCCACCCCCCTTCCCCGTACCTTTCTGTAGTTGGCCGGACAGACGGGAGCCAAACCCGCCTGTCCGGCAGGCAGCCAACGACGGAATGAGGCCGGATTGGCCCATCCGTCCCAAAGCTCCGCCTACTGGTGGGGCCTAAGGCGCCTGGGCCAATCAGAATAGGCCCGGGAGCCTTAGGTCCCTCCTGGGGGCAGGGCCTGAGGCACATGGTCGGGTTGGGCCCATGTGCCTCAGGCCCCGCCCCCAGGAGGGACCTAAGGCTCCCGGGCCTATTCTGATTGGCCCAGGCGCCTTAGGCCCCACCAGTAGGCGGAGCTTTGGGACGGATGGGCCAATCCGGCCTCATTCCGTCGTTGGCTGCCTGCCGGACAGGCGGGTTTGGCTCCCGTCTGTCCGGCCAACTACAGAAAGGTACGGGGAAGGGGGGTGGGGGTCGGCCAGGGGGGTCGCGGGTCGGTTGGGGAGGCGGTCGGAGGTTCTTGGGGGGGGCGGTCGTTGGGGGGAGGGGGGTTTGCGTCGAGGGCAGGAGGGCCTGGGATCCCTCCTGCCCGTAATGTAGTGCAGGGTGGGGTTAGGGGGTCGCCGTGGCCAGGAGGACTTGGGCTCCCTCCTGGCCCGATATTGTGTGGGGAGTTGGGGAATCGGCGGGGCAAGAGGGCTTGGGCTCCTTTTTGCCCCGATCGTGTCGGGGAGTCGGGGGGGCAAGAGGGAGCCAGGCGGAGAGAGGGCAGTTAAGCGCAGTGCCTGCGCGGAAGGATGCAGCTCGGGCGACTTAGTTGTGTGAAACGAAGTTCGTTGTACGGATCAAGACATAAAGTTCGTTGTACGCAGCGTTCGCTGTGCGAGGCGTCCGTTATGCGAGGCACCACTGTATTTGGTCCAGATAGGCATGAGTCCAAGTTGGTTCAGGGGGGCCACAGCACAACTTTGACTTCTTCCTATGAAAATAGGGTTGCCAGATTTTACTATAGTAAAATCCGGGCATCCCTCCTGCTAATTTTTCATCAAAGGTACAAGAGGTAATGTGGGGGAAGGTCAGGCTCAAGGGAAGGGTGTATCTGGGAGGAAACGGGAGGTGGGAGGGAGGGAAGAATTGGGGATCTCCCTGCTCCCTGCTCCCTGATCTCCAAAGCTGTGCTTTTGGGGAGTCCTGCCGGCTCAACTGATAGGGGATTCTTCTGCCATGATCAGCTGATGGCAGGCTGCAGACTATTGTCTGAAGCCCCTAGCAAAGATAGGCACCAGAAATGTAGGCCTGGGTTATCCTGGCCTTCATTTCTGGTGCTTATCTTTGCATGAATCACACCTAGGTAGGCGCTTTAGGCTGCCTAATGCCACTTCCACTGTTGGTCATGCCTACTTTGGCATTCAGTGGCCTAAAATGCCTACGTAGGTCCTCAAAAGGAAATCCAGACATCTGGTAACCCTATGTATACTGCCTCTGTATGCCTAACTTGGACACCAGCATTTATACCACAGCAGGCGTACAGTAAATCTGATACCAAATGTTTAGTATGGGAATAGGCGCTAAGTATGATTTTGTAAAAGGCAGATACACCATTTTTAGAATTTCCCCTAAAATGTCATGTGTTTTTCTGCTCATTTTCAGTTGGGAACAACATAAGCAAGGCAGCAATCGACCATAGCAAATGAAAACCCATCCTTAATATACTGTAAAAGAAGAAAACGCTTGGAAAGTGTGTGTGTGTGGGGGGGGCTTTGGTCTATGTTTCATCATATTGTTGCTCTGAATGCGCAGAGCAATGCAGGTAGCTGAAAAGGCTGAAACCCCAATTTTTTTGTTCATTTTAAAAGTAAAGAAATCGATGAAAGAAGAGTAATGTTCACCAATAAAAGCACCCTAACTGCTCTCGTGAGAGCCGCTTTAATTTTTATATATACTTGTATATAAATACAATCTGTTATTATCTTAGGGAAGGACAATAGCAATATTGAACAAAATACTTGCTGTGAGCTCACTAACCTATCTGTGCCATCTGCCAGATGTCTGTCCAGCTCCCAGTGCCACCCGACGGCGTCTGTTCTCTGCTTTGGATGGCATGTTATCCTGGGTGCTCTCTGCTCCTTTTCTCTCATAGAAGTAAAGGTTGATAAATACAAATATAAAATGATGCCTTATTATTGGATTATCTTAATACAATTTTAACTAGTTTTGGGGAGACAAGCATCCCATTCCCCTTCCTCCAGGACTAGAGCAGGGATGTCAAAGTCCCTCCTCGAGGGCCGCAATCCAGTCGGGTTTTCAGGATTTCCCCAATGAATATGCATGAGATCTATTATACAATGAAAGCAGTGCATGCAAATAGATCTCATGCATATTCATTGGGGAAATCCTGAAAACCCGGCTGGATTGCGGCCCTTGAGGAGAGACTTTGACACCCCTGATATAGAGTAAGGAAGTTAATCTTACAATCGTCCTGGTGATAGTGTATAGGGCAGTGGTTCCCAAACCTGATCCTGGAGGCACCCAAACTGGTCACATTTTAAGGATATCCACAATGAATATTTATGAGAGATCTGTATACAGAAGAGGCAGCGCATGTATATTTCGTTCATGAATATTAATTGTGGATATCTTGAAAATCTGACTGACTGGAACAGTGGCATAGTAAAAGGGAGGGGAGGCGGTCCGCCCTGGGCGCCATCTTGGTGGAGGCGCCAGCACCTTTCTGCCCCCCCCCCATGGCATGCTTGTACTTTCCCTTCCCCGCCCCCACATACCTCTTTAAAAATCTTTGCCAGCGTGAGCAACTATTCTAGCCTGCTGCTTGCTCTGTCTCCGGCTCTCTCTGAAATTTCTTCCTGGTCTTGGGGCCTGGAAGTGACGTCAGATGAAACACAAGTGCGAGCAGAAGGCTGGAGAAGCTGCTCGCGTAGGCAAAGATTTAGAGGTATGGGGAGGAAGGGAGGGCGCGAGTGTGGCTGGCTGGCTGGTTAACGGGTGGACTGGGGGCGTGGAATGAGCTGAGGGAAAGCAGAGAGGAGGGCGTAGGTGGGCTCCACCGCCCGAGCACCTCTTACCCTCACTCCACTACTGGACTGGAGTGCCTCTAGGACCAAGTGTAGGAACAACTGCTATAGGGGAAGAGATGTGGGGTGAGAGAGAGAATCAGAATGGGACCGACAGTATAATTATATGGGTTACAATGTAATAGAAAATCTTTCTTGCTGGCTTCAATCCTCTCTGTATTCAGCACCATTTAACTGGCAGAACTTGTTATCTTTGCTGAATATACGCAGTCAATGGCTAAAACATTAACCAGCTATATCGTGTGACAACCGGCAATATTTAGTACTGACTAAGTTTAGCGGCCAACTCAGAATAGCAGGCCTATCTGTGGCCATTCTTAGCTTAACTGGCCAGTGCTTAATACTGACTTAGCCACTTAAGTAAGAGCCAGCCCGGAAAAACTCATTCAATGTCGGTCACCAGAAATGAATATTTGCAACCATCACTGACCGCAAGACTTAGCTTGGCTGCCTCCCATGGTCTGAATATCAGCCCCGATGTATCTAAGCATTATAATTTCAAAATGGTTTTGGATTATTTTAAAGTTCCCTTTTAGTATCCTAATCATATGGATATTGATATAGGGGCTCATAATCAAAACTTAAACACGTCTAAAAACCTGCCCAAGCCGGCTCAAGTCAAACCTATTTTTGGACGTATCCAGGGACTTTTTAGGCCTCTGAATGCCACTGTGCGCCCAGAGCTGAAAGGGGCATATTTGGAGCAGTGGGATCTGGTTGGGATATGGGCCGACCTAGACTTCATCGTCTTCAAATGTTTTACTGGATGGAACTTATACGTTGTGAGTTAGACGATGTAGAAACAAGTATAAGTGCCAAAAAGGTATCCAAAGTGACCAGATAACCACTGAAGAGACAAAGTAAAGATCCATACACACTCCCTCAGTGTTCACTGACCCTACCCCCATACACACACACCCACAAAGATCGGAATAAAAACATACATAACTGTCTCCAGAACATCAACACCTAGTATAGGAAAGCCTAGTAGAGTTACTCACGGGTCTCTTAAATAGCCGGGGTGGGTGGGGGCTAGTGAACCATAGAGAGGAGGACCCAGGCCCATAAGCCACTCTAACCACTACATGTGAGTGGAACATGTGCGCCTACCAAAACCCCTTAAAACCCTACTATACCCTACTTCGCACCACTTCTCCTGAACTCCCCATTATACCAATCCTTCAGAAAATCTCTGAAAACCTACTTACTCAACAAGTTTATCTGATCCTACGGAACCCATCCTGCCTACCTACAATCCCAACACACACACCCTCCCACCTGCACAACCTCCCTTCCCCCTCTATATCTAAACCTATGTTGTAATCTACCTGTTCTCTCTTATATAAATACCTGCGGTATCCACATTGTATTTCTACTTTACTGTATACCGTCTTGAACTGAAAAGGTATGACGGGATAGAAATAAAGCTATTATTATTATTATTATATAGGTGGCATCTGCAGCCATAAGGGCTACTAGGGTTGTAGACTGGTGGATATAGTGGGTTTTGGGGGGGATTCACCATGACCTATAAGGGGGTTCTGGTGAGATGTTTGTGGCACCTTTTTTTTAAGTTCACAGCAAGTTCACAGCAGTGCCCTGTAAGGTACTCCACTGCTCTGTTGCCATATCTGGGCAGCCAGTTCATCACAATGCTGGCACCTCCTACGTACAAAAGGTGTTGTTCTGTGCATTTCTAACTTGGATGAAATTTTGGTTGAGATCTGGACGAAAAATAGCTTGGACGTCCAGATAGATGATTATCAAAAAATATATATTTTAGACGTATTTTTCGAGAATGGACATTTCTCCACTGCCGACTTTGGCATCTAACACTTAGACATATCTTTTGATTATGTCCCTCATAGTGTTCTTGTCATGATAAATACTTCCTCCAAAGACGTATCACCATGATCTGCTTTATAGCAGCTGATGTGATGTCTGGGTGAATTAATTCATATCTTTAACATCAGGCCCATTTTCCTAGTGCATTTATTTTATTGAATCAAATATTCTATATTTCAGAATGAGTAAGATTTCCTTATGTTAAATGTTTTTCCTTTGTGGGTAATGATGGAGTCTTCTAATCTTTTCTGGCATAATTTGCAATGAGATAAATACAGGGCTCCTTTTACTAAGGTGCGTTGGGGCCTTAATGCGCGGAATAGCGCACGCTATATTGCCACATGCGCTAGCCCTTAACACCAGCATTGAGCTGGCGTTAATCCAGAAGCATACCACGTGGTGTAACACGCGGTAATTTCGTGCGTGTGCTAAAAACGCTAGCGCACCTTAGTGAAAGGAGCCCACAGTACTGCAGGGACTTGTATCATTTGCTTCTTTTTGAACTTCGGGTTAGAAGTTTGTTTTTCACACATTTTAGCTTCAGATTTGAGAAAAGCAAGCTAATCAAAAGAGTATTAGGTCTTTATTTGTTAATCTTTATTTTGATACAATCAAGTGGTGTAACATGGCAACCATACTGCCACCTTTTCTCTCAGTTCGCATTCAGCCAGAAAACATTTAATCTTTTTTTTTTTTTTTTCCTAGCGTGAAAAGCTCCAGTTTGTTAACTCATTCATTGCAGGACATATTGTAAAAAAAGAATAGCAGAAAGTCAGGTGACTGACTGTGAAATGATACTTTGAATAATTTACATAATGATATTGTGCTATCACAGCTCAAATTAATATTGAGCGCCAAAAAAATATCATGAATCTGCAAGATATTCATAAAGTCATGACTTTCTGTTACAGAGTCCTTGGGGCTCCTTTTACTAAGGTGCGTTAGGCCCTAAAGCGCAGAATAGCGCCCGCTAAATTGCCGCGCGCGCTAGACCTTAACACCAGCATTATTCTAGAAGCACGGTTTAGCGCGTGGTAATTTTTTGTGTGCGCTAAAAACGCTAGCTCACCTTAGTAAAAGGAGCCCTTGGTTTCAGGGGAGCTGCAGTTAGGTTGCTAAAGATCACCAGTGTCCAGTGACCTTTTTGAAGACTGCACCGTTTGTTACTTTATTGAACGCTGCAAAAATTGTTTTTACTATGACTGGATGAAAGAAGACCGTATACCAGAAAAATATTTCTACTCTTTTTATAACAGATGCAAAATGGACAGCTCCAAAAACTGTGGACTGCTTTGCACTTAGGGCCAGATTCTATAAACGGTACGGAGCAGCGCCTACATTGTAGGTGCTGCTCGGCACGGTTCTCAATAATAAAAATAGCACCATTTATAGAATCAAGCCTAGCAGTGCCTAAGTGGACTTTGGTATGACTAGGCATCTTAGACATAGGCACCGCTCCATTAAGCCAGTTTTTCACTCGCCTAATTTGGCAGTGCCTATGTTGGATGCCTAACGAAGCCTAAGACAATCGTACCTATTCTCTGCCCATAACCAAGCCGACTTTTTAACATATTTATTTATTTAATTTATTTTCTATCCCATTGTCCCCAAGGTGCTCAGAACGGGTAACAGGTTAAACATATGCATAATATACGGTTAACAGGTTATGATTTGCATTGGATTTGCCATAATTTCAGTACAAGTTTATGATACAAGTTTTTAACCTAACTTGTCACATATTAGGTGTCATTAGGTGTCCCCAGGCTTTGGATTGTGCCTGCACTTAGGCGTCCTAAGAGTTTGGTGCTGAACTCTTAAATTGCTTAATTTTTATTTGTGGGTTCTGGGGTTTTTTTTTTGATTGGCTGAAAACGTATAGTCAATTATCAAGCCAATTAATGCAATTTTAAAAAATTAAGTTCGGTGTGGATCCTAAACTTAGGCATCGCTTGGCAGCCATGATTATGACACCTAGCAGCACCTAAATAAGAACATAAGAATAGCCTTACTGGGTCATACCAAAGGTCCATCAAGTCCAGTAGCCTGTTTTCACAGTGGCCAATCAACATTCCATGCTACTGATCCAGGGCAAGCAGTGGCTTCCCCCATGCCTTTCTCAATAACAGACTATGGACATTTCTTCCAGGAAATTGTCCAAACTTTTCTTAAAATCAGCTACGCTATCCATTCTTACCACAACCTCTGGCAACATGTTCTAGAGCTTAACTATTCTTTGAGTGAAAAAATATTTCCTCCTATTGGTTTTAAAAAGTATTTCCCTGTAACTTCACCGAACGTCTCCTAGTCTTTGTAATTTTTGATGTAGTGAAAAATCGATCCACTTGTACCCATTCTACTCCACTCAGGATTTTGTAGACTTCAATCATATCTCACCTCAGCCGTCTTTATTCCATGCTGAACAGCCCTAACCTTTTTAGTCTTTCTTCATACGAGAGGCGTTCCATCCTCTTTATCATCTTGGTCGCTCTTCTTTGAACCTTTTCTAGTGCCGCTATATCTTTCTTGAGATAAGGAGACCAGAATTGAACAGAATACTCCAGGTAAGGTTGCACCATGGAGCGACACAGAGACATTATAACATTCTTAGTCTTGTTAGCCATCCCTTTTTTAAAAATAATTCCTAGCATCTTTTTTGGACACCACTGCACATTGTTACAATGATACCTAGATCCTTTTCTTGGGCAGTGGCGTACCAAGGGAGGGGCTGGGGGGGTGGCGGTCCGCCCCATGTGCACACTCCAAGGGAGTGCACAGCCGGCTGGATCCGGAACCTCCAGCGCTGTTTCAAACCGCACTCCAGCACGGCTGCCCTACATAGAGTCGGCAGCCGCGCTGAAGTGAAGAAAGTCCCGCGATGACTGGTAAGAGGTAAGTGACATCGGGGGAGGGGGGGCCGGCAGCCGCAGTCATCGCAGGATCTTGCCGCAACTAACTGCATCTGCTGGCCCAGCCCCCTCCGATGTCACTTACCTCTTCCATCGGAGCAGAAGCAGTCATCGCGGGACCTTTGGGATGGAGAAAGAAAGGAGGTCAGGGTGGCATGAAAGGGTGTGGAGGGTGACAAAGGGGGGTCAGGGTGCTATGGAAACATGGTGAAGGGTGACAAAGGGGGGTCAGGGTGCTATGGAAACATGCTGAAGGGTGACAAAGGGGGTTAGGGTGATATGGCATCACGCTGAAGGGTGACAAAGGGGGGTCAGGGTGATATGGAATCATGCTGAAGGGTGACAAAGGGGGTCAGGGTGGTAAGGATGCGTGGTGGAGGGAGAGAAAGGGGCAGATGCTGAAGGAATTGCAGGGAAAGAGACATAAGGGGGAACGATACTGCATGGAATTGGGTTGTAGGGAGCGAAAGGGGGCAGATGCTGATGGAAGTGGGGGGAAAGAGAGAGAAGGGGCAGATGATGGAAGTGGGGAGAGAGAAGAGGGCAGATGATGAAAGGAGGGGATAAATAAAAGGAGGGCATATGATGGGGGAAAAGGATTGAGTTAGGGAAATACTGGAGGGGGTGAGGGAAAGAGGTGGCGAGCTGTAGGTAGACAGTAAAAAAAGAAATTGATGAGAGGGTAGTAAGAACATAATCTAGATGGATGCAGAAAATAAATTGAAAAAGAAAATGAGGTAAGAAAGGGATTGCAGAAGAGAGATGTGGGAGAGGGGAGGAGAGGAGAGAGATGCCAGACCAATGGGGGTGAAAGGAGAGATGGAAGGGGGAGGCATACAGTTTCTGGAAGGGGCATTGAAGGAGAGAAGATGCCATATAGGGGCAGAGAGATGGCAGACAGTGGATGGAAGGAAGAGAGTAACAAGAAGATGAGGAAAGCAGAAACCAGAGAAGACAAAGGTAGAAAAAAATTTTCTTTTTATTTATTGCTTTAGGAGACATGTGTCACTGTTTCTGTGGTGTTGCATTGTATGCAGAATCCAGCTTCTTGCTGGTTTAATTTAACCTTTGTCTATGTATTTTTATTTTATCCCCCCTTTTACAAAACTGTGGAGTGTTTTTTAGTGCCAGCCGTGGTGGTAGCAGCTCTGATGCCCAGAATTCTATGAGCGTCAGAGCTGTTACCACTGTGGCTAAAATCCACACTACAGTTTTGTAAAAGGAGGAGGGGTTAGTTTGTGATGACATATTCCATACTAGGCAAAGATGTTTTCTGTGTTCTGTGTGTTCGAAAGACATGGTTTTCTGTTAGGATTGACGGTGTTTAGTTTAGTTTTACAATGGGTGTATCGATGTTGTACTGCTCACTTCATATGTAAGATGCTGCCTTTTCCTAGGTACTCATGTGTGATGTGTGGATTGTTACTAAAAATCATGTTTTTCGTACAGATGGGGGGGGTGCCAAAAAATGATGGGCCCCGGGTGTCACATATGCTAGGTACGCCACTGTTCTTGGGTGCTAACCCCCATGACTAACACCCTAGCATCTGATAACTGTGATTTGGGTTATTCTTCCCAATGTGCTTCACTTTGCATTTGTTCACGTTAAATTTCATCTGCCACTTGGACGCCCGGTCTTCCAATTTCCTAAGGTCTGCCTGCAATTTTTCACAATCTGCATGCGTTATAACAACTTTGAACAGGTTAGTGTCATCTGCAAATTTAATCATCTCACTTGTTCCAATTTTCAGATCATTTATAAATAAGCATTAGTCCCAGAACAGATCCCTGCCGGCACTCCACTGTTTAGTCTTCTCCATTGAGAAAAATGACCATTTAACCCCTCCCTCTGTATTCTATCTGATAACCAATTCCTAATCCACAACTGATCTTTGCCACCTATCCCATGACTCTAATTTTCTCAGGAGCCTCTCATGAAGAACTTTATCAAAAGCTTTCTGAAAATCTAGGTACACTGCATCAATCGGCTCACCTTTAGCCACATGTTTATTCACACCTTCAAAGAAGTCAAGCAAATTGGTGAGGGAAGATATCCCTGGGCTGTACCCATGCTGAACCTGTCTCATTAAATCATGTTAGTTTGTGTTCCACAATTTTATTTTTTATAATTTTTTTCACCATTTTGCCTAGCACTGAAGTCAGGCTTACCCGTCTGTAATTTCTCAGATCTCCCCTGGACCCCTTTTTAAAAATTGGCGTAACACTGGCTACTCAATGGAGATACTATAGACCCAGGGCATAAGTAAAGGAGAGATGTTAAACTACAGGGACAACCAGGTAGGGAAAGAGAGATAGGTGTTAGACCATGAGGGTTGAGGAATGGTCGTGACCTGTTTGGGCCGCCGCGAGAGTGAACTGCTGGGCAGGATGGACCTATGGTCTGACCCGGCGGAGGCACTGCTTATGTTCTTATGTGGGAAAGATTGCAGTAAAGAAAGAGAAAGATGCTGGACAATAGGGGGGTGGGGGGGTAAGAGAAATGCTGGACCATGAGTGTGTAAAGGAGGAAAGAGCGATAGTACACAGAGGGACAGAAATGTCAGGCTACAAGTGTGGGGAGAGAGAGAAGCTGGGCTATATGGGTTGAGGGATGGAGGGAGAGGGGAGGGAAATACTGTGAGTGGTGGAGCCATGGGAGAAAATTTAGGCTGTTGTCAAGGAGATGAATGGAGAAGGATAGTGATAGAGAGGATTGAAATTTGGTAATTTGGGTAGATGACAAAAGGGCTGGGGAAGGAGTGAGACTGAAAATAAGAAAGCTAGGGGTAAATGAAAAAGATGAAAAGTTGATAGGTAAGTGAAAAGGAAAAGGGAAATGGAGGACTGGAGGGTGAGAAAGAAGGTAAAATATGAGTGGACAGAAATTGAAAAGAAAGAACAGGAGGAGAGTTAAAAGGAAATGATCAATATGTCAAAAGCAGCTGAAGTGGAGGAGAGGGAGAGAGTGGGGAAATGAAACAAGATGAAAGAAAATAAATTACAAAAGGACAGCAGTCCCTGGAAAGAGAGCTAACAAAAGACAGATGGGAAAACAGAAAAGAGAAACAAGCATGGTGGAAAAATATAATAAAACCTTAAAAAAGGCTAAATCACAAGTAAGAAAGGATTCTAATAAGAGCTCAAGGAGAGTATAGAAAGGGTCTCAAGCGCTCACAGCTAAAAGCTCGATATGTCTTACAAGCTGATAACCATAGGGTGAGCTATCATCGATCTTTGTTCACTACTCCAATATACGCTCCGTATTATCAGAAACCCTCTATAGATAGTTTTTTCAGATTTTAATTTTAATGATTCTATGAATTATGATTCTATAAATTATGATTCTTAAGATAGAACTGTCGGAGTTTATAACTTCCACTATATAGATCTTAAAATACTTAGCTTCAATAGCATAGTATCATGGTGGCTACGGAAGATCTCCATTTCGCTCTCATTAATTTGGAAATTAGGAATCAGGAAAAGAGCCGACATTCTCACTATTTATATCGACCTTGATTCTAACAAGGAAAAACCTGTAGGTTAAGAGACACAGCGTAACGCTGTGTCTCTTAACCTACAGGTTTTTCCTTGTTAGAATCAAGGTCGATATAAATAGTGAGAATGTCGGCTCTTTTCCTGATGAAGCTCTTTCCAAATTAATGAGAGCGAAACGGAGATCTTCCTTAGCCACCATGATACTATGCTATTGAAGCTAAGTATTTTAAGATCTATATAGTGGAAGTTATAAACTCCGACAGTTCTATCTTAAGAATCATAATTTATAGAATCATAATTCATAGAATCATTAAAATTAAAATTAAAATCTGAAAAAACTATCTATAGAGGGTTTCTGATAATAGGAGCGTATATTGGAGTAGTGAACAAAGATCGATGATAGCTCACCCTATGGTTATCAGCTTGTAAGACATATCGAGCTTTTAGCTGTGAGCGCTTGAGACCCTTTCTATACTCTCCTTGAGCTCTTATTAGAATCCTTTCTTACTTGTGATTTAGCCTTTTTTAAGGTTTTTTTTGTGTGTTTCACGACTTTTTGGAGGATATTTAGGAAAAATATAATATCCAGACAACAAAAGTAGAAAACATGTTCTAATTTGAATTAATTAACTGAAATGTTAGCTTTGGAAAATGTGCATCGCAGATATCTTTATAAGAGGAAATGCATTTTTGTTTTTATTTCTCCAGTGTTGCAGTTCATGCCAAATTTGACTTCTTGGGGATCCCATTTCCATTTTTGTCTTCATATTTCTATTTCTAATTTGTGATCCCTTGTTCTGTATTTGGTGAGAATCTCTCTGTGTTTTGCATGTGACTGAGGTACCATATTACATTTGTGTGCAGTTTCTCTATAGAGATTTGTCCCACTTGTTTTACCATTAGTAGGTATATTGTTGTTTAGGGACCCAAACTGAGTACAAACTCCTTATATTTTATATTATTCCATTTGCCACTGCAAGTTTCAAAGAGTGTTTCTGTGGTAATATTTTAAAAGATGGTATTCGATAAGTCAACTGTGACATTTGGGAAGCTTTCTAAAGATTCTGGAGAGAATGAATGCAGGCCAAGTCAATCATAGATTTAAAAATCAGAGTTGTGGATACTGATCTGATCTTTTCTTGCAGGAACATTTCACACCTGAATGCAAATTTAAGGAATCAGTATTTGAAAACTACTATGTGACGTATTCTTCAATGATATACAGACAGCACTCTGGCCGTGGTTGGTATTTGGGTCTTAACAAAGAAGGTGAAATCATGAAAGGAAATCATGTAAAAAAAAATAAACCCGCAGCTCATTTCCTTCCCAAACCATTAAAAGGTAAGATTCATAATACATGATTTTCCAGCGATTATTGCATAATCATGCACTTGTACAAATAAGTTATAATAATCATGTAGCTGAAATCATTTAAATAATTTTCCACTATCAGACACTGAGGGCCTAATTCCCTAAGCTTTTTTCCCAATAGGCCTAGAATGGGAGGAAAGCCTAATTGAATCAGGCCCTTTGCTCATTATCATGAATAGGGAAAGCAAGGCAGTACACAATATATTATTTATGACTGACTTCAAATGTTCCGATAGACCCTGTTAAAACTGGATAATTGCATTTGGCAGCATAAAGAAGGCAAACTGATTGCACAGTGAGCTATCCACAGTAAAGTACAGTACTTGTTAATGCCATCTGTCTCATATTATCAATATTTTTAAAATTCCAAATCTTTTCAAACATATAGGGCTCCTTTTACTAAGCTGTGCTAGCGGTTTTAGCGCGTGCTACAATGTCGCACGCATTAGACGCTAATGCCTCCATAAAGCTGCCGTTAGTTTTTTCGCATAGCGTGGGGGTTAGTGCGTGCTAAAAACCCTACCACAGCTTAGTAAAAGGAGCCCATAATCTATCACCAGTTCCACTAAAAATGTAAAGTAATGGCTGTAAGTTAATATATTACAGGACCATTCAGTCTTTACTAAAATATGTACAATTTATAGAAGCATTTTTCATATAATTCACACAGTTTCAAATTACTTGGCAGTAGCACCTTAATTGTGTGAATGTTTACACAAATTTTCAAATTGCAAAAAAAAAAAAACCTTCTCCACAAAAGTGGAAGTAAGAAAGAGCTAGAGAACTACAGGCCGGTAAGTTTGGCTCCTGTGGCAAGTAAATTAATGGACACACTTTTAAAACAGAGAATGATGAAGTTTCTGGAATGGAATAAACAAAGAAGTGGAGTAATGATAGTCCTCTAACTGGGGAAATATAAATGAAACAAAAAACAAACAAACATGGACTTCTTCAAGATAAGTCTTTATTTATTTAAAACAGTTTGATCCAACATGATCTGTCTTTCAGCTGCACTGAGCCTGCATCAGTGGTTAGTTAAGAATATATAGAGTATAGAGGCTTCAATACCTCCTTTTTCCTACTGGCCATTCTTATCCCTGTGCGTGGTAATTGACTGTACCAGTTTTCAACCAATTTTTAAAAAATAAACAGTTAAGAATTTGGCACTGAGCTCTTAGGATGCCTAGTGATAACTAAGTAGAGGTGCCCTCCAATATCTAATGATGCCTAACTGAAAAAGCACAACTCTCCAATACTTTACCCAACCTCCAAAATATCCAGCGTTCCCCTCCATAGAATTACAAATTGTTAAACATACTCTCATATATAGCCGACATGTTTCGCAACAATTTGCTTTATCAAGGATCCCCCAGAGCCATTGTTTCCACCATCTTACTCACTTTTAAAATATTACCTCACTTTGAGTAAGATGGTGGACAGAATGGCTCTGGGGGATCCTTGATAAAGCAAATTGTTGCAAAACATGTCAGATCATGTAACGCAGTACCATGATGAGCTAAGTATATAACTTATTTGAACATTTTTAAATAGAATAATCTCAAGGAAACTTCTAAAAAGAGCACGGTGGATAAAAAAGTTAAAAAAAAGTTTACTTAAATAATTGCAAAAAAAGAATGTGAGCCAATGAGGAATGAAAACACTGGTATTCCCACCGATATTGAACACTACTAAGGGTGGAGGAGGTGTACTTGAGGTCACATTTTGTTACATTTGAAATATATGAGAGTATGTTTAACAATTTGTAATTCTACGGAGGGGAACGCTGGATATTTTGGAGGTTGAGTAAAGTATTGGAGAGTTGTGTTATATGATTCCCAATCATAAATGAAACAGATTTAAATAGTGCCATCTTTTTGTGAGTGTACAGTAACTGAAAAAGCAGACATGGTTAGGGGATGAGAATCGTCATGGTTGACTTAGGCATCGCTAGGCATCTGAGTTAGGTGCCGGTAAATTAGATCAAGTAGAACTTGACCTAATATACAGTTGCCTACCTCTAGGATGCTTGGCAATACCTAAGCATGCCTAGGCACCACTAGGCGGGATTCTAGCAGTTGCCCTAGTAGTTGATTGACAACCATGCCAAGTGCTGCCTATAGCGTAGATACACTTAGGCACCGTTGATAGAATCTGGCCCTTAGTACCAGGATGTGCTCCCAGTTTGGGGCTCAAAGATTGACACCAACTTAAACCTGGTGTAAATCCTTGCACCTTAATTAGGCGCAGATCTACCATATTCTATAACATTGAGAACAAATTCTAGGTACGCCCTTGCCCCGTTTTCGGATCCGCACAGAAAAATTTACACATGCATCTTTATAGACTCCTGACTAGGAAGATGCTGACATAAATTTTAATTATTGCCAATTAGTCCAATAATTGGCTAGCACCCGATTAACAGTGCTAATTGCCTCGTTCAATTAAATTGCACACAGAAATCAAATGCATGCCCAAATTTACACACACAGTTTTGAGCACCATATTAGGAGATAGTGCATATTTGCAAGGGAGACATACACATATGACCTAACTGTATTAATAGTTGTACACACTGATCTATCTGTACTAGTAAATCTATTGAATGTCCGGGTAACTGACCCAACCTCTTGCAATATAATCTGACCTTGAACTGAATAGGTAAAAGCAGAATAGAAAACCTGAGTAATATAATATAACATAATAATAATAACTTTATTCTTTTATACCGCCATAACCAAAAGTTCTAGGCGGTTTACACTAAAAAGAGCTGGACAATCAGCAAAATACAATAATACAGTAAAAAGTACAAGTATTTGTAAAATAGAATTTCAATAATAAAACTCTCATTAAGTAATAAACTTATCGAACAATAGGATAACATAGCTTGCTGAATACATTTACCTAACCAAGATTGTTGCCTACCAGCTTGAAATGCTAGGGTCCTATCTAAGAAGGTCTTATATCTACTCCCATTAATTTTTGGATAAGCAAATAAGTAGAAGTTTCTAGTTTCTCATGATGGTCTATGCAACACAAAATGAGGAAAAAGGTAAGCTGGAGACAATCCCGATATCAGCCTAAAGGAGATACTGGAAGATTTGAATAATACTCTTGCCTCCAAAGGCAGCCAATGAAGTAAACAATAATATGGACTAATATGGTCGTTCTTTTTTAAACCAAAAATCAATCTAACAGCTGTATTCTGAATTATCCTTAATTTCTTTAGAATTTTTGGGGATGCTCCTAAATAGATGATGTTACAATAGTCTAAAATATATAAAACTAAAGCCTGCACCAATAGTCTGAACGATAAAGGATCAAAATATTTCTTTATGGTTCTTAAATTTCCACAATGTAAAAAAGCATTTTTGTACCACTAAGTTCTTGTGTTCTGCTAGTGTTAAATGTCAGTCTAATGTGACTCTCATACCATAAGTGAAAGCTTGGGTGGGACACATGTATGTAACTTATAGAATCAGTTACATACATATTTGCATTATGGCTGGTGTAAGTGCTTGTGCCTAACTTTTAAGCATATATTTAAGCAATTACACTAGTATTCTTTTAAAGAAAGTAGATCTCTACATTATTTTACAGAATAGCCTTCTACCAGGTGCCCAGTTGTTGAAATGCCCTTCACATGTATGTGGAAGAAACAAAACATTTTTCAATGGAGACTGAAACAGAGAAGTCAAATAAGGGATAAGCACGGATGTAAGGATAAGATTGAATAGGCTTGGGGGTCTAGAATCAGGAATAGTAGAAAGCCAGTGGTACTTCTGGCTCCTACATTAGTTTGAAGATTAGTCTTTTTCTTCACAAAATTATGTAAATAAGATTTGTTCTCCATGTCCTTGAATATTAGTACATATTCATGATTGAACAAGATTGATGTTTCTACCCTCCCGATTAGCGTCTTATTTACAAGCTAAGTACTTTTAGCGTATATATTTATACTTAAATTTATGAAGTTAAAATTAATATTTATGAAAAACGCATACAAAATCCATGGGTCCAGTGACGAATGGGTGCATAAAGCCCCGCACAATGAAATGATTTGAGTGCGTGGTGGCCCGCTGAGGACCTGTAAATAACGTTAAACTGCATTGAATGAAGTTTGGCAAAACAGTGAGGTAATGTCTTGCTGATACTGACTGGTGAAAAACTTCAATAGCATTCAGGTTATATTCAAACATAGTAAACACTATCTACTTATCTAATGTCATGGAGCTATGCAGCACTAGCATTGTTGGTTTGTAATTTATTGATTGCTATGATTATTGGATTTGACATTCTAGTCATTTATAGTGTGTGTAAACCATACTTTACATCTGGAACATGCTTTAGAGCAGGGGTGTCAAAGTCCAACCTCGAGGGCCGCAATCCAGTCGGGTTTTCAGGTTTTCCCCAATGAATATGCATGAGATCTATTAGCACACAATAAAAGCAGTGTGTGCAAATAGATCTCATGCATATTCATTGGGGAAATCCTGAAAACCTGACTGGATTGCGGCCCTCGAGGAGGGACTTTGACACCCCTGTATTAGAGGATGGAGGAACTGAGGGGGATGGGGAGAGGTTTGGAAAATAAGGATCAGATTACAGAATGGAAGGCAAAGATGGGGAGGAGGGGTGCTCAGATTAGAGCAGGGGTGTCAAAGTCCCTCCTCGAGGGCCGCAATCCAGTCGGATTTTCAGGATTTCCTCAATGAATATGCATGAGATTTACTAGCACACAATGAAAGCTGTGCATGCAAATAGATCTCATGCATATTCATTGGGGAAATCCTGAAAACCTGACTGGATTGCGGCCCCCGAGGAGGGACTTTGACACCCCTGCTTTAGAATATTATTTCCCACAGTGAATAGAATCCTCTAATTATAGCGTATAAAGTCTTCATACCTGTTAATTCTTTCTGCTTTGCAGTGGCTATGTACAAAGAACCTTCTCTTCACGATCTCACAGAATTTTCAAGGTCTGGGAGTGGGACCCCAACAAAAAGCAGAAGTGTTTCAGGAATGCTAAATGGAGGCAAATCCATGAGTCAAAATGAATCAACGTAGCCAGGATAAGGCAAGTCAGGTGTTCTAAAATGGAAACTTACCTCTGGATGCTGTTGAATTCTTATTAGCAGTTTCTCATCCAAATGTTCAATTATTCAGGACAAGCCAATGAACCTATGTAGGTCGCTCCTGTGTCAACTATTAGATCTTCTGGTTGTCAATGGATCTATGCTGTTATTGTAGAATATGCTTGTACATCTCTGAAGGTACCCGGATTGCCAGCGAAATATAACCATGGAATAAAATCTCGGAGAAGAAATGTCCTGCTCTCTCTTTATACCACCTAAGCTGTGTGAAAAACTAAACAAAACATTACAGCGCCCACTGCTGATAAGAATTTGCTTTTTCCAACTGAGAAAAAAAAAAAAGACCACTTTTGCTCTTTAAAGAAAATTTTAATGCTTATATGTTTTATAGGGGCAAACAAACATGACAAACTGTAAATTTGATTGTTTTCTTGGCTTCACTGTTTTATATCTAAGCTTAATGAAATTGTACTATTAATCTGGAGTAGTGCACTTTTTTGATTTTCGGCAGATGTAGCTTTCTGGAGTCTGTTGGGTCATTAAAGCTGGGTCTTTAAAAATCAACATTGACAACAACAAAAATCCAAAATCAGGGTTGGGCCTGAGTTTGCGTCTCAGGCTCATGTAAACAGTGTTCTTGTAGTTTTAAATACACTGAATTATACATTTTTATAGATTTCTAGCGCTCTGGTAAAAGTTTTCTGTTAAGCCCACTCTGTAGAAGCCAAGTTTGTTCTTCATCCCAAAACAGTGACAGACACCATCAAATGAGGGTAAGGTTATGTGTTCATGTAGTTTTCCTTTTAATTCCACTTGTGCGTCTTGTGTTAATCTGTTGTTGTAACTGATTTTCTAAAGGTGACCTTTTTTTTTTTTTTTTAATAAGTAATGTCATATATGTTAAAGTCTTTCTTTCACTGTATCAGGTATGTGAGTTTAACGTACAAAAAGTATTTGGCAGGTTACCCCTAAACAACATATACAACGCTCCTGGGAAATGGTTTCTGATTTTATTAGTTTTTCATGTAGATCATCCTAACTGTTGCATGGGAGGAAGTTGGAAAATTGCAATAGGGTTGCATGAGGTATAGGGTTTTGTGCATTAAAACGTTGGATTCTGTGCTCCAAAATTTTCATGGTATGTACAAGCAGTTTTCTGTCTTGTAAAAAGACTTGTTTATTATTTGTTGTATACACAAACCTGCACTGAATAAACTATTTATAAGATATACTTTTTTTTTTTTTTTAACGTTTGATAATTTGTTAAATTGGCATTATTGTATTCTTTTCTTCACATTACACAAAGTGGAGTTCTGAAATCAGAACCTGACTCTGAGCTAGAACGAGGACCACAAAACTTGAATAAATCCCTACAATCTCAGTTCAAATCCTTGTTTGGATCTATAAAGGTCCGGTGTGAATAGATTTGGATACTTGAGACTAGATTTACTAAAGAACACTACTGCATTTCCACACAAATGTCATTAATACGTGTTATTAGTAAATAAGACCAAAAAAATTAGAATAGCAGCCATAGTCCATACATGTCTGTTGTAGTTGAAAAAAAGTCACAGATATTGTTCAAAAAATATTATCATTCAGCTATCATAAACCATCACTTCAAAATTCTTCTTATTTATGAAATGTCCACTTAATTATTGTCATAACTTGGAACTAATTTATAAGCAAAGTGGAGGAAAACACCTCATAAACACAAGCAGTCATTTGACGTGTTCGCAAAAGGAACTGATCAAACCTTAATACAATGGATTAGAAAATATAATCACTGGTCAGAAAAACCTCCACCTTTGCAATTTAAATATTCAATTCCAATAAATTCAACTTTTAGTACACAATAAATAGTGGGGCAAAGTAGCACTTATTTCAGAGGGATCCCAACACAACACACAATATATTAATCGCACCATACCAAAAAGGTTCAAGGCGATTTACATTCAACGAGGCCATAAAATCTACAGGAAAATACAAAAAGCAATCAATAATTAGAATATCATCATAACATGAATATTACAACAAATCATAGAAAAAAGTTTTCAATATTTTTATGGAACCTTAAGTAATTGATATCAGTCCTAATGTGAACAGGTAGATTATTCCAAATTGTAATGGCAGCGTAAGCAAAAGAGGAGTTGAGCTGTCGTTTAGACCTCACTCCTCTAATCTGTGGAAAGCGTAGTAATAAAGTACCACATCATCTGATGGAAGAATAATGCTAATGAGAAAAAAGCAAAATCAGATTATCTAAAGTCAGTCTGTAACATACAATGAACTATGCAAATTGATTTAAACGTCAACCAATAACTAACAAATTGATTCAACCTCTCAACCAATAACCAACAAAGATTTTTATACACTCAGAGGCTCATAATCAAAACTCTGAAATGTCCAAAAAACAGCCTAAGTCGGTACTTGGACATCCTAATTGCAGGGATGCCCAAATGCTGATAATCAAAACCAGCTTTCTGGATGTGCAGCAGCACTTCTAAGCTGCTGTGCATCCAGAGCTCAAAGGGGCATGTTGGAAGGTGTTATGGACGGGAATCAGGCGACCTTAAACTTGGACATCCTGCAGCGTTAATCAAAGCTTTCCCTCGATGTCAACTTAGACACCAGCAGTTAGACCTGTTTTAGTTGCGTCTAAGCGCCTCAAAGCTGCCCAAACTGAACAGATGACCACTGGAGGGATTAAGGCGTGATCCTCCCTTCCTCCCCCAGTGGTCAGCGACACCCTCCCACCACCCAGAGATAGGGGGGAAAAACCCAGCACATTGAGGGCTTGCCATCAGCGGATCGCGACAGAGGAATTCCCATCAGCTGAGCCGGTTTTGTGGATTCCTGCTGACTCAGCTGATGGGGATTCCTCCTGCCAGGATCAGCTGAGCCACAGAGCCTGGCACCCCCCCCCCCCAACATTTTCCCTACATTTCTCAACATTCCTGGACCCCTACATTTCACCCATCACCCCCATCAGGCAACACCCCTCCACATCACCCAATACCACCTGACATCAGGCAACACCCCCCCACACACACATCTCTCAACACCACCTGACAAGAGACAACACCCCCCCCCCAATATCACACAACACCCTGTACCTTCCGATGCAAAATTGGCAGGAGGGAATCCCACTCCCTCCTGCCTACAGAACCGCGTGCTGCGAATGACAGGCCTTCCCCCCCATGCATCTTGGGATGCAATGGGAGGGGATAAGGCCCTGATTGACTCAAAATCTGGTGATGTTGCCTTATCAGGTGGTGTTGGGTGATGGAGGTGTTGCCTGATGTCAGGTGTGGCAGGTGATTGTGGGGGGGGGAGGTCCAGGAATGTGGGGGGATGTTGGGGGGTATGGGGATATCAGGGGGTCTGGGGGTATCAAGGGGAGGGGTGTAGGACTCCAGCTGATCTTGGCAGGGGGAATTCCCATCAGCAGAGCTGGCAGGAATCCCCAAAACCGGCTCAGCTGATGGGGATTTCCCTGCCACGATCAGACAAGGTAGTTGGGTGTGTCTACAAAACTTGCTTTTGTGCGTTTTTCAAGTGGACGTTTTTATTTTTGAAAATGGCCAAAAAAGGGAGATGTCCTAAAGACCAAAATAAAAGATAGATGCCTGGCAGCATTGAAAATAGACATTTTTTTCTACTGGTTTTATGGATATCTTGCACAAAATGTCTAATCTAATCTAGTCTTCGATTTATATACCCGGTCATCTCCCAACGGAGCTCGACTCAGTTTACAAGTAATTAATGATCAGAGAAAATAAGAATAAAGGGCATAAGAGGAAATAAGTATTGCAGAGCAATTACTTCGTTGAATCTTTAGGTAGACTGTTCAGGTATTTTGTAAATAATAAAGATTTTAGGACTATTCGAAGTTGTTGTAACTGACCTATCTGACAGGGTCAGGAAGCCCGTACCAAGTTTCTACCAGTTTGTAAGCAAAAGATTGACTAAGTTTCCCAGCCAATTTAATTCCTTTAAAAGAAAGGAATAGTAGTTTATATCTCTGTGTATTCCTCGAATAGCAAGATCTAAGGGTATTCCAATATAAAGGGACCAGAGGGTTGAATATCCCATAAAGAAGCTTAAAAATTACACAGGTACATTTAGACTGGATCCTAAAACGGATTGGGAGCCAATGAAGCTTTCTGAACAGACTTAGGCACACTATCAATTATGCCCCTGATGCTGTCAGCATTTTGCATCTGGCTGCATCATGATGTCAAGAGATTGTTTCTATGTCAAAAGTCTGTATCTTGAAAATGTTGATAGTTGGTTAACACAGTGGGTGATGTTATTATTGTGTCAATGAAATTATTTGCACCACAAGACTTCCATCAGATGTCAAACCCACCAGGAGGCAACAGAAAAGAAAAATGCAGGTGTTAATGCAGCCCTACTACTATGCCACCAGGGGAAACCTCGGTAAGTGCTAGGGAAGAGTCAGAGAGTGGATTGTGTGGAGGGCTTGTTGCTACTTGAGAGATCCAGGGTAGGAGGTAGGAAGGGATAAGTTGTGAAGGTCTATTGGAAGGCTGAGGGGACTTGATACTGATGGGGATATCAGGATTCTGATGGGACCAGGCAAAAACCAATACAAACTATGATATTATTATAATTTATGCATGTAAGGAAGCAATCTCACTTATATTAGTATTTTTTAAAGAAAATGCTGCACTTACTTTTCTTTATTAAATAGGCTTATAAAGGAGCTCAGTTATAAAATATCTGCTTAGCTTATATAGCACATATATGCAAGAGGGATGCTGGGTGAAGCTTAGGCAGAGCTCAAAGTTACAGGCACAAAATACAGTAAGCTTGTGTGTTATCAATGACATTTAGGTCCTTATTTTAGAAGCTCTATTTGTGTTTTGATGTCTGACCCTGGCATTTTGCAAGGACAGCCAAATACCAATTGTATAAAGCCAGGATATGGACATCTAAAGCTACAGTTTATCCTGATGGTAAGAGGGTGTGGTTTCTGCATGTTATGGGTGGGGCCAGGGAAAGGACAAAATGTGATGTCCAACTCTTGATTTCAGATGGAGAAAACATGTTTATCTTTAAAGATATAAAATTTAAACCTGGTGCCTACCATATCTAGGTTATTGAGCAAGGGACATCGACGCCTTTGTGAAAGCTTCAGGTTTGAAAATAATAATACAGGCAAAATGACACCAGCGCATGGTTTCAAAAATTATAACCAAGATTTATTGAATTATTGTTTCTATTTTTCCATTATGAGATCAAAAGCGTCAGCATAATTGCTTACGGTTGCGCTAATGGGAGATCGTCATAGTGGCCAAATGCTGGCCTTCTCATAACAGTCTCGTTTTACTAGCTCCAGATTTTCTATTATATGCTGTTGGCTCATTATGACATCATCAAGTTTGATAACCAATAACATTTCACCAAAGAGGTGGTCTTAAAAGTTTAGACAAAGAAAAATAAATCCCTCCATGTTTCCATGTTTAAAAGTTTAGAACAGTACATTTGATTTCTGAATTAACATTATAACGTATTCAAGAGAATCTACAATTATTAACATGGTGCTGAGAAATTCTCAACCTCTCCCTAAATTAGTCTGGAAGAGGAAAGCTGACAGCTTCATGTTACACTGACACAGTGCTAAGCGTGGGCTTCCAATGCCCCCCTTTCTATGCTGGAGACTGATACAGCATCTCAGATTCTAACTTAACTACTTCCAGATGTTACCTTAGGATTTTCCTTAGTGTTTCTTCAGGTTTAAAATATATAAAATATTAGAAATTAAGTACACACTATTCTTTCATATATCTCTCATATATCAATCATTCCTTCGTTCGTTCGGGGCCCCTTGCACACATTCATACTTAATGCATTTTATCTCTTAGTTTAGGACACGTGATCTTCCTAGCCAGTCTACAGCAAGCACATGTGGTATTAATTAACACCACGCTGCTGGGAAAACTCAGAGAGGACAAAGAAGACAGAAAACTAATCACTGGCCCAAAATTGTGTCCAAAGACAGAGCAGCTATAGGAAACACAGAGAACCCAAAATGGATTCCATGTAATCATGATTTCCACCATGATTTGGCTCAACAGCAAAGTACACAAGAAAACACCATTCTTTCCCTTATATTAATCTTTAGTGTGTTTTTCTCTCTGGTCTTAGCTACATTATATTTAAATTTTTATTCACCTGTTTTTCCGTACGCTTCTATTTGGGCGTGGTCCTTAACTGACACAGATGTTTGTATCTAACTAGAATTACCCAGAATCATACGAAAAACTGGCGCTTTTGTAGAAAAACTTCACAAAAAATACTGCACTTATCATTTCCTGACATCCATTCCCATTACTGTCCCATAACCAGCACCCCCTGCTGGCCACGAGCCACTACTCCTCAGTTATAGAAAGGTGCTCTGAGCAGCTGTCCACTGGAAGGATTAAGGAAAGTCACTGCCTTGATCCCCCAGTGGTTGCTGTCCTTCCCCCAAGTGTAAAACTTGTAAGGGAAACCAGGCTTTGCGACAGCTTCAGAAATTATGGCTTTCATGAAACTATGGGCTCCTTTTACTAAGCTGTGATAGCGTTTTAGCGTGCGCTTAGCATGCACTAAATTGCCCCGCACACTAGACGCGTAGTGTGGGTTTTGCGCGCGCTAAAAATGCTATCACAGCTTAGTAAAAGGAGCCCTATGTATATATTTTTAATTAACTCCTTAATAGGCCTCCATGCAGAGTGGAGGAGTAGCCTAATGTTTAGAACAAAGAGCCAAGAACCAACCCTCTTCAGCTGGTTGTGATTTTTTTTGTTGTTGTAGTTGTGAGCCCTCCAGGGAATGCAGGTTTCCTTTGAAGCATTATGCATTCATGTGTACAAAAGTAAGTCCACAAGAAGCTGGACCAAAAACTAAGAAAATATTTCAAGGAACTAGGACATTCCTTCTGTATAAATTCAAAAGAAGCCTAAAGTCTATGTGGCACTGTCAAGGGCCCTAGAAGTTCCTTTACCTTCAAGGAAATACAAGCGTCTCAATTATCCAATGTAAACAGGACTGACAGATTGTTAAATAATCAAAAAGTTGGATAATAGAGAAAAAAGTGGATGAAGGATAAAATATAAGTATATTGAATGCATGCTTCAAAAGAGGAAACAGTAAAAAAAAAAAGAGTTTGAAACTTATGTGCCCAAGAATCTTGCCTAGCACTGCTGCCTTTTAAAGTAAACATGATGCCAGGAAAGTGAGAGAAGCCCACGTTCATCTCAATGACAGTGCTGTGACATCACCTAAGTACGTTGGATAATCCAGAATATCGTATAAGTGAAGGTCAGATATGCAAGACCCTACTGTATTGCCATTTGCCCAGTTAAAAAAAAACCCAAACAGACCATATCTATTATTTTCAAAGAAAATAAATCACAATTGAAAAGTAGCTCCAAAGAAACTGATCGTCTCATAGTCAAAAACCTGTTCTTTCTAAGTTGTGTGTATCTGGAAACATCCAGAAGAATTGATATTTTTTTGCACTCAGGAAAGCTGGATTGGTTGATCTATAAAACAATCTCTAAATTGCTTCTTTGTCTTGGTAGAACATGAAAGAAACCAATAAAGTGCTTCTGCTTAGAATTTCAATCTCAGAAGATCCCAAAAGAGCAGATGCATCTAACTCTGGTGCTTCATGGGTTTCATCTGTCTGTTGATTTCTATTCATTATCCCCCCCACCCCATCTCCTTTTACAAAACCGTTTTAGCACCGGCCACAGTGGTAACAGCTCCAATGCTCATAGAAATTCGATGAGTATTAGAGTTGTCACTGCTGCAGCCGGCTACAGTTTTGTAAAAGGGGAGGAGGTATATATATTCTGAATAGGAGGCAATCTAGTTTCTGAAAATTTCAACACTTCAATTAAGAAATTCCGAAACAAATCTGTAGGTGTTGATATTCTGAATACTGGAACATTTTATATTCTTAAGTTAAGATCCCTATTAAAGTTTTCCAGATTTTCTAATTTCCTAATAAACATTTTTTTATCATGAAGATATTGCGCAGATGTCCCTTTTATGTCTGGCAAAGCCTTTTACAAACGATCAATCCTGGAAGCTTGTTGGTTTAAATTGATTTCCACATCTTGCAGTTTAGAAGTTGTGTTCAAACAAATAGTTCCAAAAGAGGAGCGTATCTGATGTAGACTTTCTAGGGCAGACCATAGTGCATCTATTGCCACTATCTGTGGTTTCACCAGTGGTTGAAGATAGGTTACAGAGGCAGAGGTAGTCTCAGACACACTATTTACCTTCACCAACATCTCTTCATTTCAACACCGACATTCTGCAATTGCTCGCCCTCCTGACTCTGGCATCATTTCTTACACCAACGCCGAAGTTGTATTGATTCTCTCCAGAAGCTGCTGCGGAGTCTGCACTGCCAATCAAGAAGTAACTCCTGAGTCCTCCTCAGACTCTGTCAATGGTTCTCACAGAATTCCTGGAGGAGGAGGAGCATCTACCTCAGCAAAAGTTCGCTGTGTAAGTCAGTTTCCTTCCTGAGGCCAACAACTAGTCTTATCTGAAATAGAAGGCACCACAAAAGATGTTATTGCAGTCTGGTACACTGATGAAGTAGCAGAGGGGGTAAAAGGAACTCACTACTGTTTCCCTCTACACTTGGGCATGCATCTCAAAAGTTAGCTAGCCCCCACTTACCCTCCCTCCCCCCCCAAAAAAAATCAGGTACACAATAGGATGAATACAGTAGGGATATAAATAGACAAAGCCCAGAAAACTAGACTCTGAGGAAGATAATATTTCAAAGATAAACATAAAACGCAATACAGGTATGTGTATACAGAGTATATTTAGTAGAATTGGCCAACCTCCTTAGGAGTTGTGTAAATATTGGGCTCCTTTTACGAAGCTGCGTTAGCGACTTTTCATCATGCACTAACCCCCGCGCTAGCCGAAAAACTACCGCCTGCTCAAAGGGAGGCGGTAGCGGCTAGCGCAGCCGGCAGTTTAGCATGCGGTATTATGCGTCTTAAACCGCTACCGCGCCTTTGTAAAAGGAGCCCATTGTGTACTAAGCTGCAATACTAAACCTAGCATTATATGTGAATATACGTAGGATGAATGATTTGGTATAACCATATGCATTTAAGTAGGATGATCGATGTGCCAGTAACGTAAGTAGGATGATTGACTATGGCATAATTATGCCGGTATTAATAACTGTATTGTAACACCTTTTACAGAAGCTCATGCAAACCGCCTTGAATTGACTCCCCAGTCATTAGCAGCGGTATAGAAGCTTACAATAAACAACAAAAATCAAAGACATTTCTTAATCGCTGGTAGGAGCATCCAGAACCAAGTCTCACTCCAACGCTATCTTGGCTCTCCCCAAGATGTCCCTAGTCACTGTGATATCTAGTCACTTCAATCGGGAACCTAAGGCACCCATGTTAAATAGGTGCATCACAAAGCTAAGAGGTCCTTTTATCAAGCCGCGCTAGCGGGGTTAGTGCGTCAGACATTTCATCACACGCTAACCCCCCGCGGCTGGCTAAAAAACTAATGCCTGCTCAATGCAGGTGTTAGCGGCTAGCACGGCAGGTGGTTTAACGCGCGGTATTACGCACGTTAAACCCCCCCTACTGCGGCTTGATAAAAGGACCTCTAAGTATTTAGAAATGATAAACAGCTTTATGGAACCCAGGAATAGTTGCTAAATAATATTTAAGCGGCAATCTCAAGATGGTGATTGTGATTGAAAGGCTAATACAGTACTCTGCAAAAAAATAAGTATAAATCTAATCTAATCTAATCTAATCCTTAGGTTTGTATACCGCATCATCTCCACGGTCGTAGAGCTTGACGCGGTTTACAGTAGGAGAAATAGGAAGGAACTACAACAGAGGGTTAGAGGTAGAAGTGTGAAGAAAATTTAGAGGACTTGGGATGCCAAGATATAAAAAAGGAAAAGAAGACTAGAGTTTGAGTATAGTCAAGATAGGGAAAAAAAGAACCAATGATAGCCTGCAATAGGCAGTTCTGACAAAGACAAGTTCTTAAAATCAGACTGCCACGAACACTTGAGGCTTCTATATCCCCCATTACTACCATGATCATGATGAGAATGAAGAAATATATTTGATTCATGGTGTATAAATGATTTCTAGTATAAATCATATAACAATGAACACAAAAGTATATTAGATAATACGAAAATAGAAAATAACGAGGAAATAATCTCTTCAAATCATTAATTTCTAAGGGAAGTTTTAAAATATAGGGCTCCTTTTACGAAGGCGCGTTAGGGCCTTAATGCGCGGAATAGCGCGTGCTAAAATGCTATGCGTGCTATGCGTGCTAGCTGCTACCGTCTCCTCTTGCGCAGGCGGCAGTTTTTCGGCTAGCGCAGGCTATAGCACGCGCTAATCCAGTGCGTGCGCTAAAAACGCTAGCGCACCTTCGTAAAAGGAGCCCATAGTGTACATTTATCAGGCAAATCCTGTTCTAAAATATTTGCACCACCGGCAACATACCGACCTGGAGATCTTTATCCTTTCTACAATGCCACATATAAACCTGGTTATGCTAATATTATATCATGGAATGTAGGCTCCTATATTCTTTTATATAATAGGCATGCTTCTAACATGTACAGTTTACGCACTTACTGCATGTTAATTTTTTCAGTTACAGCACAGTAAGTGCAATAATTTTATCACACTTTATTAATTAAATAGGCACCTAAATCTGGCAATGATGAAACAAATCTCTGTGCTGCAGATAGTCTCCAAGTTTGGTTTTAATAGAGAAATGCAAGAATGTTAGAATTTGACGTTCGCATGCTTATAGCGATCTGATACCTGAAATTGAAAAATTATCATTATATCCGGAGAGAATGAGTTCTTCATTACCAGTCATCAAAACTTTAGAAAACAGTACCTAATATGGTGGATGATGCATGGAATAAAGTTTGAACACGTTATTTGTAATCTATTAATTCTGTCTTGGCTTTTTTTTAGGATGACATTATAATAATAATAACCTTATTTCTTCTATACCGCCATAATCTTACGACTTCTAGGCGGTTCACAGTGAAGAGAGCTGAACAGTCAGCAAATTACAGAATACAAATGGCGAGAATGATACAGTACAGTCAGTGAATTACAGATTACAATTAGTAAAATACAATACGATATAATACAGTTAGTACAGTACATGTATTTCTCAAGTTATCAGCATGGAGTTAATCGTTTAGAACTGGTAACTGATTAGGAGATAAATCTGTTGAATAGTACTGTCTTAATTTCTTTCCGAAATGCGACGTAGGTCAGCCTAACTCCATTGATGTAGTTGCTAACTTGAGACTTAAAGGACCTGTCCATAAAGGACCTGTATTTGCAATCAGTGGTTTTCTGCATATGCTGCAGAATACCAATTATTTGATATAATAATACAGTATCTTCAATATATTGATATAGATAATGCTAAATTCAGTTTGTACATTACATTGAATTAAAGCAGGAGTTATATAAACTCAAACAAGTATATACAGTATTTTACTATTTATTATAATTAGACTGTAGCATAGACAAAATGGCTCAAAATTGATTTTTTCCCATAAAAATACCCTGACTTGTAGAGTATCAAAAGTATAGTAAATGCATTCTCACAGGATATATACTTCATCAAAATACACAAGAGTAATTTTATAATCATTTTTGCACTTATATGTCAATATTTGTGCTTTTAAGAGACAGTAAACATAAAAGGCACGCTAGCGGTTTTAGCACACGCTTAGCACATGCTAAAATGCCATGTGCGCTAGCTGCTACCGCCTCCTTTTAAGCAGGCGGAAATTTTTCAGTTAGCGCGTGCTATAGCGGGCACTAATCTTGTGTGTGCGCTAAAAACACTAGCGCACCTTAGTAAGAGGAGCCCTATGAGCAGAGGAGTGATTTGCACTTGTACTTCATAAAACACATGCAACCATTGTACCTGAGCAGGTGTGAATGCATTTTATCTGCATATTTTGCTAATATTTTATAAAGGCACATCGGTATGCGTTTTTATGAAATAAGCAGCTTATAGGTGCCTTTTTGCTTTCTCAGTTTAGGCAGTGTTATAAATGCATAGTTGCCCACTACAGAAATTAGGACTTTATCTGCCCTATATATCAGTGTTCAAGCACTGTTTCAATTTTGCATCAGCTTTATTCTTTATAGATACGTTGCTGTGACCAAGTAGGACTGCGTGCCATATTTTCACAATCGCACACTGCCTGCTCAATTAAAATAGGATTATTTCCACCTGAGAATTTTAAGGAACTAAGGTGTGATTAAAGTCGGCCTTAGCATACCCTTAAACAGGTTTTTCTTGCACGATAAGGCCATTTTTAATGGGGAGAGAAAATAGCTGATATTCTTTTTTTGTCTATTATTGGCCATATGCTAATGCTGAGCTTAGCCACAGCACTTCTTATTCAATATATCAATGGATTTACTAATAGCAAAAACATATATATCTACCAGTGATATAAACATAAAGAATTTAAATACTTTTTAATTTTTTTAGATTTTAGCAGTGCTGCTCACACTGTCAGTAATTTCACTGAGGAGACCTCGATTGTCCTAGGTCATTATTTTTTAAACTTCCAATATAGTTTTCTCTTCACGTTTTCTCCTTTTAGAATTATTACCACTACTATTAATTATTTCTATAGCGCTACCAAACATAAGCAGCATTGTACAGAGTCGCAAGAGCTTGCAGTCTAAACAGACAAGACAAACAGAATGTCATGGATACAATTAAGGGGAATGGTTAATCCGCTGTCAAGATTGGTGGGCGATAGGGTGTAGGGTTATGAATTGAAGGTTATATCAAAAAGATGGGTTTTCAGTCTGCTTTTAAATAAGGGACAAACTCGGGTAATTTATTCCAGGCATAGGGGTCAGCTAAATGAAAGGAGCAAATTCTGGAACTGGTAGTGGAGGTGAAGGGTACAGCTAAAGAGCAGCTTAACTGAGGAACGGAGTTCTCTGGGAGGTATTTAAGAAGAAAGAAGAGAGGAGAGATATTGAGGGGCAGCAGAATGAACACACTTGTAGGTCAGCAATAGGAGCTGTATATGAAGGTGAATAGGGAGCCAATGAAGTAATTTAAGGAGAGGGGCGACATGAGTGTAGCGAGATTGGTAGAATTATCTTGTCAATAACAGTGGTACTCATCTGTTTTAGAGAAATGGTGAAGGAACACCCCTTATTCAGCCAGACCCGAGAATAGGAAAATAGGAAGCCAGTGTTTGTAGAATAGTAGGGGAGAAGCCTAGTTAAACTGGCCTTACTTGTATTTTATTAGTATTATAATAAACAGATAGTAACAATAGCCTTCCTAAACTCCAAAGCTTAAAGGCATTACTTCCTAATGCAAATTGAAATTTATGATCAGAAGTGGCTATGATGTTGATTGTGGAAAAGAATAAGGATGTTCATTACAAAGAAGCCCCAATATGGCCGCTGTATCTGTAGCGGGTCCAAGACTGTAGAACTCAATGAAAGGTACATTAAGATTATGTGCAGACTTTAAATCCTTTAAGAAAATCATTAAATACATGCCTATTTGTGAGAGCTTTTTATACCTGATTGTTCTAAATTAGTAAATGACAAAGTATTCCCATGTGAATTGGATACTAGATGATGGTTTTTACAATGTGATTTTTATTGATGATGTTTTGATGAATTTGTAGAATTTGTCATTTTTTCATGTATGTATCAATTGTTACCCACTTAGGACATAAGTGGGATAGAATTTTTTTTAATAAATAAATAAAATATGGTCCTGCATATGTAAAGTCTAATGTTATGTACCTATTGTATCTTTCACTTAGTCACACCTGCTTTGGACAGATTTCTTTAGGAGCATAAATTTTCTTCTGTATGGAAATTAGGTGATCTGATCACATATACTAAGACTTGGATCCATATTATTCTTTTTTAGAAGACTATTTTTGTTGTGGTTAGCCTAAGGCTTTCCTTCTAGGAGTTGATACTGAAATTGATTTAATCAATTAAATTGCCTATGTGGGGGCTATCCAGGGTTATGAGGGGAGAGTGTGGCGCAGTGGTTAAAGATACAGCCTCAGCACCCTGAGGTTGTGGGTTCAAACCCACGCTGCTTCTTGTGACCCTGGGCAACTCACTTAATCCTTCCATTGCCCCAGGTACATTAGACAGATTGTGAGCCCACCATTACAGACAGGAAAAAATGTTTGAGTACTTGAATAAATTCCTGTAAACCGTTCTGAGCTCCCCTGGGAGAACAGTATGGAAAACTGAGTAAATAAATAATTCCACTGAATATCCCCTCTAACCACCTAAGCTGGGGGAGAAGAGGAGTCAGCACTTATCTGGTTAAATTCCGATATGCAACACTTAGCCAGATAAGTTAACTGGAAAAATTGAACCATATAAAACAGTCCTATTATTGTCCAGTTGAAATTATCTGATTAATGGCTGAATATTGGTCCTTAACTGAATAAGAGCTGGACATCCTCACATAACCAGATGTTCAATGCCCATGCCTGGACATGGCCTGGTAAAGAATGTCCATGCATAAAGCTGGCAGTAATAAAAATAAAAAAAATTGCTGATCACTACCAGTTGAATATTTAACCATCTCAAAGGCCTAGCTCATAGTGTTTTCTTGACAACTACGTGAACATTGACCCTAGCCTGATAGTGGTCCTGGAAGATCTACAAAATTATCACTGAGGAAAAAATAAAAGATTAATGTGACTCATATGAGGAGTACATTACCTGCAAATTCTGCATAGCTAACATACATTTCACACTTGGAACACTCCAGATGGTATATTTTCTGAACATCTCTCTGGTCCTACATAATTGTTAGTATGTACATTTATAGAATTCACCTGAAGTATACCTAAATTGACCACTGATCATTGTCATTTGGTGAACAGGCTGTGACTAGATTATTTCTCAATGCAATTTGGTCAGGGTGAATAGGAAAAAGATAACCAGAACCAGCTACATGGGCTTATCATATCAGAATGTAGCCTAGAGCTGTTTATGTCACTAACTGATAAGTGAGATTAATAAAAGTGTCTATATTTCTATATGATATGACTTCTATTATAAAGAATGCTAAAAGGGGCATGCAAGTGGACCCTCCAAATGTAAAAGTAATGTCTCACCATTCCTGTGAGATCTGTCTATCCCCATCCCATCCCTGCGAGCTCTGTCCCTGTCCCTGCCCCATTCCTGCAAGCTCTGTCCTCATCTGCACGAGCCTCGAACACTTTAAAATCATGGAGTGTTCAAGGCTTGTGTGGGACAGGACGGAGATATTGAGATCCCGCAGGGATGGGAACAAATTTTTGTCCCCGTGTCATTCTCTAGTCACAAGATGAGTTGTCCTTAAGAAACCATTTCATGCTTTCTGGAAATCATTTACTAATTAGGCCTTCTAGCCATTCACTACTTACACAAAACAGCATCAGCAATCAATAGCTTCATTTCTAATTACAATATCCATTTCATTATACCCAGAAAAGCGAAAGTGAACAGCATTCAGCTCCCACACTATTTCCATAGTACCACAGCAGGGCTTTCCATCTGATAATGGCAGAGCAAAAGAGCTACTCTACAAGGACATGATCAACTGTGTTAATAACCCTGTAATTTTTAGTAGGCTAATATGATGCAGAATAAATGTGATGACTATAGTCTTTTCTAATTTCCAACTCTATTGCATAAAAGCACAAAAATGTGGAAAAGGCACACAGACGTATTCCCCCCAATTCTATATAGGGCACAAATTTGGGTGCATGCCCAGCTTGCACTTGTAGGGCCAGATTCTATAAACTGAGCCTAAGTGTGCCAACATTGTGCCACTCTGCATCCTTTATAGAATCCCACCTAATGGTGTCAAGGCATGCTTAAGCATCGCTAGGGGTCCTAGAGGTAGGCACCGATATATTAGGCCACGTTTTACGTGACCTAATTTACCAGCACCTAATTCAGATGCCTAGCAATGCCTAAGTCAATTATGCCTATTCTCTGCCCCTAATCACGCCTACTTTCAGATAGGCGTCGCTAGGCAACCTAAGAGTTCTGCTCAAAACTCTTAATTGGTGATTTATTTATTTATTTATTTTTTGATTGGCTGAAAACTAGTGTAGTCAATTACCATTCCAATTAAGCCAATTTTTAAAAAAGTTACGTGCAGATTCCAAAGTTAGGCGTCGCTAGGCATCCTTGATTAAGGTGCCTAGTGGTGCCTAATGCAGGCGTCCTATACAGAATCTGGCCCCTTTTGAGTTGCACGTGAGACAATTTATGCACAAACCCCCAAATTCTATAAAGTCCACCTAAATCGGTGCACCTAGCTGAAATAAGCACCTATCTTAATTGCTTAATAGGCTTAATCGGTGATGATAATTTGCAATTAACTCCTAATTGATGTTAATTGGACTTAATTGAAAGTTAGGCACATAGAACAAATTGCTATGGGGTTCATAATAAAAAAAAAAAAAGTCTAAAAAGTATCCTAAATGGCTACTTGGACGATCAAAAAGCCTGATCGTCCAAGTACCCAGAACCAAAGCTGATCTAAAACCAGCTTAGGCCTTTCCCCTGCCTCTAGATGAACAGAGAGAAAAGAGGCGTGTTTAGAGGAGGCGAAAGGGCGGGCAGTGGGCGGGAGGTGGGCCGACCTACACCTAGGCGTGCAGCAGGTATAACCAAACCATTTGACAGGTTGCCTAGTCGGCACTTAGACCTTTTTGACTTAGACGAAGTCAAACCAGGTCTAAGTGCCGAAAAAGGAACTGATGGCCGCTGGTGCGATCAGTTCAGCGGGCCGGCAAACTACCCACCGCAACCATCACGGCAGGAGAGATGCCCAATCTCTCCTGCCATGATACATCACCCCCCCCCCCCCGACAACATTGGGGCAAGAGGGAGCTCAAGCCCTCCTGCCCCGCGATTGCTAACCCCCCCCCCAAATTACGGTCGGCCAGGAGGGAGCCCAAGCCCTCCTGCCCTGGGCACCCGCGGCACCCCCGACAACATGTGGGGCAAGAGGGAGCCCAAGCCCTCTTGCCCCGGCGACCCCCCCACCTACATGAACGGGCCAGGAGAGAGCCCAACCTTTCGTGGCCCCGACAACCCCCCACCTACATGAATGGGGCAGGAGAGAGCCCAACCTCTCCTGGCCCCGGCGACCCCCCACCTACACGAACGGGCCAGGAGGGAGCCCAAGCCCTCCTGGCCCCGGCAACCTCCTACTCCCCACCCCCCACTATAATACGGGCAGGAGGGATCCCAGGCCCTCCTGCCCTCGCCACAACCCCCCAACGACCGCCCCCCAGAACCCCCGATCGGCCCCCCCACTGACCCGTGACCCCCCCTGGCTGACCCCACGACCCCTCCACCCCCACCCCCCTTCCCTGTACCTTTAATGTTGGACAGATGGACAGGTGCCAAGCCCGCCCGTCCAGAAGGCCAGCCGGGTCCAGAATGGGGCAGGATTGGCCCAGGCGGCAGAAACCCCGCCCACAGGTGGGGCCTGAGGCATCTAGGCCAATCAGAATAGGCCCGGGAGCCTAAGGCCCCTCCTGTGGGTGGGGCCTTAGGCATATGGGCCCAACCCGGATCATGTGCCTAAGGCCTCACCTGTGTTCGGGGTTTCTGCCACTTGGGCCAATCCGGCCCCATTCTGGACCCGGCTGGCCTGCTGGAAGGGCGGGCTTGGCACCCGTCCGTCTGGCCAACATTAAAGATACAGGGAAGAGGAGTGGGGGTGGAGGGGTCGTGGGGTCGGCCAGGCACAAGGACTTACACCAACTTTGGGCACAAGGACTTACACCACCTGAAACCTGGTGTAAATCCTAGTGAGTAAATTGAACGCACAAGCTCCCACTGTGCATAATTCTTTGGCATGCCCTTGATCTGCCTATGGCCTTCTCATAGCCACACCCCTTTTCGGTTGCACATGCAAGGATTTGGGTGTGGATCTTTATAGAATTGCATGCAGTCTGATCTGCATGCAAACCCAAATTAGAGCCAATTATCTTCAATAATTGATCGTTAACAGCCAGTATTTTATTTACTTGACCGCAGGATCAAGTGCAATTTTGGGCATCCAAATTTGGGTGGCATGCATATAATCTATGAGTGCTGGATCCCTAAATAACACAGAGGAAATCTATTCACTATGCATTAACCACATTCCAGTTGCCATTAGAGTGTGGCGCAGTGGTTAAAGCTACAGCCTCAGCACCCTGGGGTTGTGGGTTCAAACCTGTGCTGTTCCTTGAGACCTTGGGCAAGTCACGCAATGCCCCCATTGCCCCAAGTACATTAGACAGATTGTGAGCCCACCAGGTCAGACAAGGGAAAATGCTTGAGTACCTGAATAAAATTAATGTAAACCATTCTGACCTCCCCTGGGAGAATAGTATAGAAAATTGAATAAATAAATGACGCAGTTTCCTCTACCTATTCAAATGGGGTTAACTATGCCATATGTCTACTGTGATAATAGTTAACATACAGTACCTACCCCCAGCATTAACTCTAAGCATGTTAACTACAAATTGTCCCTATCATTTTTGTTATTTACATTGGGGAAAATATTCAGCTGACAGTGGTGAGTTTTTTTCCTGACTGTTTTTCCAAGGTATTCAATGCCGGGCCATTGAATGTCTGGCTTATGTGGGGCCAGTACAGTCGATATTCAGAACTTAAGCAGCTAAGGGTTACTATGTAAAGATAGAACTGTGTTTTATGCGGTCCCAAATTCTTGCTGGTTAAGTGCCGAATCTTGGCACTTACCATCCAACTGCTGACTCTTATTTCTGGAATGCACCAAAATAGCTGGTTTTCCCTTAGGTGCTAACTGCTAATTTTCAGTGGTGATATAAGAATATATGTACCACTGAAAATGGTTCATAGACAGTAACGCGCAAGATGGAGGCGCGCGCTGAAGAAAAAGACTGTTTTTAGGGGCTGCGACGGGGGGGTTTGTTGGGGAGCCCCCCCCACTTTACTTAATACAGATCGCGGCGGCGTTGTGGGGGGTTTAGGGGATTGTAACTTCCCACATTTTAGTGAAAACGTAACTTTTTCTCTAAAAACAGGGAAAAAGTTAAGTTTTCAGTAAAATGTGGGGGGTTACAACCCCCCAAACCCCCCCACAACGCCCCCACAACGTGGCGCGATCTGTATAAAGTAAAGTGGGGGGTTCCCCCCCACACCCCCCGTTGTAGCCCCTAAAAACAGTCTTTTTCTTCGGCGCGCACAAAGCACACCAGGACAAAGGCGCGAGCAGACAACTGAGCGCAAGACGAAGGCATGCGCCGAAGAAAAAGACTGTTTTTAGGGGCTGCGACGGGGGGTTTTGTTGGGGAGCCCCGGCGCGCTTTTGACCTGACACCCTGAAAATTAGCAGTTGGCCACAAACAAGCAATTTAACTGGTTAGTGGCTGTTTCCAGCCAGCTAAATCCTTCTGAATATCAACCAGATCAATTTCAGCATGTGTTATTTGCAGGATCTGAAAAGCATAAACATTGAAAAATTGCACACCTTGTAAAAAAAATGAAGTGCACTAACAAAACTCCAGAAGACAATCTAAATAAGAGCACGAAACAAAGCAAACAGAAAATGAAAATAAACATTTTTCCTTGTCCATTACATGCTATTTCACTTTTTTTCTCCGATTCTTATGCAAACAAATGACAATAAGTAATTAATCATGATATTTCTGTGGAGCAATTACAAAGAACAGAGGGCTACATTCACTAAGCAAACCGATCGTGTACCGATCGGTTTGCGAGCCCTTTGCGACCAAATTTCCCTTCAACCCCATTCACTAACGCCTGTAGTGATCCGATCCCGACCCTCCCATGCAAATTAGCAAAACCCCATGCAAACTAGCCAAGCGATTGATTCACTAACAATTGCTTGGCTATTTCGAATCGGGTTTTTCTATTGGAAAACCCGACTGCTGCAGACCTGTCGGTAACTGAGTTATAAAAAGCAAGTGGAATTGTCCAATAAGGAAAGGTGCAACAAATAAAAATGTCTTTCAACTCATCTGGACAATCAGGTAATCCTTTATTCTTCCAAAAATACTCGAGTATTTTTGGAAGAATAAAGGATTACCTGATTGTCCAGATGAGTTGAAAGACATTTTTATTTGTTGCACCTTTCCTTATTGAACAATTCCACTTGCTTTTTATTATATGGTAACTGAGTTACCGACAGGTCTGCAGGTTTTTTGACAGGCCTGCCTGTCTTTTTTATTCATTTTTTTCCATGGCACAGATATTTTGCGTGTGTTACATTTGAATATGACTGATTTGTGAATCAGTCGGACCTGCCCGAATCGGAAACGGATTGTTCCGATTCGGGCAGATTAGTGAATCTAGCCCTGAGTTGCATCTAGGATTTCTCTTTTATGCCTGGTACCTGTTCCATTTGTTGACAGTGAAAAGTCCGTCTTTAATAACTTCACATTTATAATCTCCTTATCAGAAAGGTGTTGAGCTGCAATACCAGGCATAATGGACTTTATTTTCACACCTCTGCAGATCACAGCGGGTTCACAGATTGGTTAAAATGTGGTTCTGGCTGAAGTTCCACTCTGAATTCCACCTTGTTAACCTTTCCCATTCCAAATCCTAACGCAATGCCTAGGCACATCTCAAGGGCAGTGAACTGAAGCATCTATCAACTTACCCAGTGGTTGAACTGCTGTTGGTAAGAGGGAGTAGATATTGAAGACTCTCAATTTATTTAATGTTTATATCTTGCCGCAGCAAGCATCAATATGGGCTTTGTAAGTTGGGGGCCCTTTTAGTAAGCTGTTTTAAGCAGCCAGTGTGGGCTTTATCACATTTTAAATATTAGCGTGAATTACTTGCTGAAACTGGAATGATGATTCTTCCCTGGCTATAGTGGAGGTCAAAGGTATATTGGCAGAAAGGGATCTGTAGGTTTTGATTCATGTCTTACCCAGTGCCAGCAGATAGGAAAAAGACAGAGGCTGATAGCTCTGTGAAGTCAATATATTTACACACATAGCAACTATGATAATGAACCAGCAGTTCACATTTCCAGTTATCTGAAAGGTTATCTTGTGTTCACTTTGGAACATCATCACAGTGAGTTAACTTGGGTATTTTCACTTTGCACAAAATGACAATGATATCATCTTGCGGCCTGAGGTTAGTGAGGAGTTCTGCTCTCATAAATGGCATAATATCAGTGCAGAAAATGTGAAGAAGGGAGCTATAGTGGGCAGACAGGACAGATGCTAGACAAGAATCAGCTCACTCACACAGGCAACACATCAAACACCACAAAGCAAGTAAATTTGCAGTAAGGCCCCCCTTTTATGAAGCCCCGTTAAGCTTTTTTATAATTTCTGGTGGAATTCCTTATGTCAGGTTTATAAAATGGAGAGATTTACAGCAATAAAGAGTGGTTCTTTCGGGAAATTTCAGGATGTGTGGGAGCCATTTACAAAGTATTGTACCGATTAGATGGCATTTTATTTATTTATTTATTTAATTTTTTTCCCCTTAAATTTACAAGTTTGATTGTGAGGGGGGAGGGAAGGGTAAATTTATGTTACATATTGTATAAGGTATTGATTATATGATAAGAAAGGGTGGGAGTTAAGAACATAACATTTGTACCATTGATGATTATTAAGTGATATAATTATTGTTAATTTGTTTGAATATTTTGTTACACTTATTGTAAATTTGAAAATGAATAAATAAATAAAGAATTGGAAAAAAAAAGCTTTTTTATCACTGGCCACGGTGAAACATAGAAACATGATGGCAGATAAAGACCAAATGGCCCTTCTAGTTTGCCCATCCACAGTAACCATTATCTCTTTCTCTCTCCGAGAGATCCCACGTGCCTATCCCAGGCCCTCTTTAATTCAGGCACAGTCTCTGTCTCCATCACCTCTTCTGGGAGACTGTTCCACGCATCTACCACCTTTTCTGTAAAAAAGTATTTCCTTAGATTACTCCAGAGCCTATCACCTCTTAACTTCATCCTATGCCTTCTCGTTGCAGAGTTTCCTTACAAATTAAAGAGGCTCGACTCATGCGCATTTATATGACGTAGGTATTTAAACGGTGGTGCATTAGCTCCAGCGCTCTTTGGAATTCTGTGAGCATCGGAGCTTTTACCACTATGGCTGGTGATACAAAACCCTAATGCAGTTTCATAAAAGGGGGGGGGGGGGGGCGGTAAATTTGGGACACTGAGGTCACATTCCACATGCCCTGGCTTAGGAGTGAGGTTCATTCCATGTCATAGTATGCGTAAAACTAAGCCATTTGGAGAAATTGTCCCTGAGACAAAGGTGATACCTCTGTGGGTGAGCATTTTTCAGCACCTGGACTCTGCATCAGTGGCCTTATGGTCAGAATACTAAGAATACGCTACTAACTCAAAAACAAGGCTCAGTGTAAATATAGTCACTGTGCATATATAATCAAAACTTTTCAAAACTTATTCATCACACTTTACTAAGACATATTAAAACAATCCGAGAACACAAGACCTTGGAGGTTAAGTTGATAAAATGTTTTGGCACCCACCTGACAGGATTAACAAGGTTTCCTTCACATCATACAAAAAAAATGCATAAAATTATACAGCTTTGTTATCTTCTTTTTTTTTTTTCTTTATTACATTTCAGTTTGACTTATCACCATCTCGGACACACATAGAAATCAGGAAATAATAACAATCCTAAATACTATCAGCAAGTGAAGGAAATTAGAAAACAATACAATTAAATCATCCACAAATTAGGAAATAGACCCAAGATATACACTGTAAAATAAGGGCTCCTTTTACGAAGGTGCGCTAAGCGTTTTAGCGCATGCACCGGATTAGCGCACGCTAGCCAATAATCTATCGTCTGCTCAAAAGGAGGTGGTAGCGGCTAGTCCGCGTGGCAATTTAGCGCACGCTATTCCCCGCATTAAGGCCCTAACGCGCCTTCGTAAAAGGAGCCCTAAGGAAATATTAAATAATTAAAACTTTTTAGCACGCGGTATATATTAGCGCACACTAATCACGTGCTAAACGCTAACACATGCATGTTATCCTACGGACACATTAGCGGTTAGCGCATGCATTGATTTAGCGTGCGCTAAACGAGTGCTAAAACGCTTAGAATACCTTTGTAAAAGAGGGCCTTAGAGATGTTCCAGATCAAATCCTCCCAAGCCATCCCATACAGTGATGATATGGTTTCTATACAATTACATTAATTTTCTCTCTAGCCTTAAGAAAGTCAACTGTTTAGGATCAAAACAAAGATTATCCTCAAAAGTTACCAAACATATGTCCAGGACCGAACCCCTAGGGTTCTTCTGCCCATTTGTGTAACTCTAGCAAGATCAAGAAATAGTTTTGCCATCTTCTGATTACCCATCCACCTTTTCCCTGCTTCTCACTCCTCCCAAAACCATATCTCTGCCTTTCCTGGGAGAGTGTTATTGGAACGCTTTTCATACTTCAGTTATAGAAATGTTGATATTGTTATCTTTTTGCTGATATCCAACCTGAAGAAGAAGATTCTGCCTTATAAAGCTTGTCAAAAAATATATTGTTAGTATGATTTAAAAAAAAGGTTTCACCTCATTTTCTTTTCAAGTTTTTTTTTTTCTTTTTCTATTCATTAGCTTTCCATCAGGTAGAAAGAAATTGGTCTCAGACTTCAATTGTGCCTCGTTTCTGAATTTCGTTAGGGCACGCCAGTCCCATTCCTTCACAGAGCTACAATACATAATACCGTGTTTCCCCGATGATAAGGCAGGGCCATCAAATAAGACAGCCCCCCCTTTTTAGAAAAAAATGTAAAATAAGGCACCCCCCCGCAAATAAGCCACCCACCGATACCTGCGCTTACCCGAATCGGGTGGTACGGTGGGTGACTCCGTGTGGTCCCTCCGTCTACCGTATTTGTCTCCATGGCTGCGTGCCGCGCCTCGTCATGAAGTGAAGAGGAGGAAGTGACAGGACTGCAGCGCGCGCACGTGACTCCGCGCAAGGAAACCAAGGCAGCTTCCCTCATCCCTCCCTAACGGAGACTGCAGGAGTTTGTTCACGGCCAGAACATCCAATACAGGTAATAAAATTCTGTTTTTTTTCAACAATAACTGTGTACTGTAGTCTTCTTCATGGGTAAATAAGGCATCCCCCCGAAAATAAGCCCTAGAGCATATTTTGGCCTTCCAAAAAAAATAAGACAGTGTCTTACCATCGGGGAAACACGGTATGTCCTCTGTGCTTCTCAGATATTGAGATCATACTAATTCTGTATATGGAAGGCAAAACAAAGCCATTTGAAACAACTGAGAACAAAGTATACAAATATGAGATTATATGGGACAATTGTATAACTTAGGAGCTCACATTTACACACATATATTGCATGTACACGTGTAACGGTTTAGCATACTATCATGTATGTGCATGCATACACATATACATGCATAAGTGAAAGTATGGCACCTAAGTGCTATACTGCAAATTCACACTTGCATAGCACATATCTGCAAGGGGGCCATAGGCAGGGCTCTCATATATACAGAGAACTTACTAAATACTGCCTTTTGCACTTTGGTACAAGTGTAAGTATGGATACCTAAGTTGTATGCAGGAGAGAAATCTGGAGTGGAGAGAAGAGGCTAAGACAGCCAGGAGAAGCCGTCTGTGTTAAGATTGATATCCTGTGCTGCTGTAAAACCAGGTTACAGGGAAGCAGTCCCTTTGTGTCTTCCTGCACTAGAATGAGACTGTACCCATCCAGATAGTGCATTCGCACCTCTGGTTATCAAGAACTAACAGCTGTATGTGCTGGCTGCATCTGTCCAAGAGTTGGTCCCCACAGTGTGCTGCAAACCATCTGACTCTTCCGAAATGGAGAAGACTCTGACCCTGGCTCCAAGCCAAAAGAGGAGGCACGTTGTAGAATCCACTCCTTGTAAGTGTGAGCAGGCATTCCTTCTATAGTTCACTGGGTTAGCTAGATTTTGGGCAATATGTCTGCTGTGGGTAGTCCATGAGACTTGGTGCCATTCAGCAGAGTTTCTCATGCATAGTCTGTCTCATCAGAATTTTTATTTGTGTGCATTGTGTAGTGTTATTGTGTTCATTTATGAATATCTACATTTGCATGCATGTAACTGAGCCGTTCTTTCCTATGTTCATGTACCAGCTTGTTTTCAGTTGGAAAAGCCACATAAAGACAATTGCTTTCAGGACTGTGTGGTCATTGCCTATAAGCGTAATAGCAAAGCTAAAAATTGTTTTCCTGGGACTATTTATAGCAGTGGTAAAAGAATAAAATAAACCCCTAGACATACGAGATTTTATTATCAGTAATTACCTAGCACTGACTAATCATCCTACAACCCTACACCTACACCAAAAATGTAACGCACCATTATATTAGGTATCTTAAGATCCGCTTATGCTAGCATTCTATAAAGAAAGCTAACGCCTAGTTTCCTTTATAGAATAAACTCCTACCATGTGCCCTTTCTGGGTACCCAGTTATAGAATTGTCCTCAGAGCACAAAGAAGAATATCTATAGACCAGGGGTAGGCAATTCTGGTCCTCGAGAGCCGGAGCCAGGTCAGGTTTTCAAGATATCCACAATAAATATGCATGAGATAGATTTGCATCTCAAGGAGGCAGTGTATGCAAATCCATCTCATACATATTCATTGTGGATATCCTGAAAACCTGACCTGGCTCCAGCTCTCGAGGACCAGAATTGCCTACCCCTGCTATAGACTAACCACAAATTCAATATCTGGCTGAAATTAAAGGTTTGCACTGTTTTGCTCCATTGCCTTCCTTATAAAGAAGATTCACAATACCAACTGGTCAGAAAATAGCTTCATTTATGTTACACAGCCCATACATTAGTTTATGAATTTAAATAGCTGTAAAAATGATACGGTTATTAAGTAATTAATTCTATTACTCAATAAAATAGATATTTCTAATGGAAATGGATTGCTAAGAAATGGTCTCATATCTTTTTGACAAGGACAGATCTTTCCTCCTAACTCCTCTGCTTCTAATTTCCTGAGCAGAGAAGGCCAATCAATAAAACATATTCCACACAAGCTGTAGGACAGATCAATAAGCGTCTTCTCAGAATAATAAGGTTCTTTAGAAACAGTCACATCCATTGTTCGGAATCAAGAGATTTTATCTGCAACATTGACTGTTTCTATCAATTTTGTCATGAGCACCCTAGAACCAACAAAAATGAAACATATATACCTGGAATAAAGACGGCATATATAACGCTAGGAAATACTAAAAGGTCAATTTCCTCATCTGAACTAATTGTTAATGTTGAACTGTGTGCTAACAATTAACATGGCTCCTTCACAATTAGGGGAAATTCTATGAAGTTGCTCATCATTCCTGGTGCGCTATTGGTACGTGCTGAGCACTAACCTCCAAATTCTGTATATGGCGCCCATGGTTGTGCATTGGCGTATGCAGCTGATGTGCATATATAATTTGGTAATTAGATTAATTGGCACTTATAATTGCCAATTAACACCTGTTAATTGATGCTAATTGGTATCAATTAGAAGTTACATACACACCTTGGTAGGTGCAATGCACAAAAGTGTTACACATCATGTCCAGTGCGTGAATCAAAAAGGAGGAATGACCAGGGGCAGATCATGAACAGATCGTGAGCCTTCCTAAAAGTTATGCCCCGACCAACGGGTCAGCTCATAACTTAGGCGCAAGCATTTAGGCCTGATTGTAGCTAGCCTAAATGAGTGGACCTAACAGATATGACATGCACTTTTGCTGTGTGATTCTATAAGTACATGTAACTTTTACAGAATTACGCTTAGCGCCATTCTAAGTGGTGCCAGTTTTTAAGGCACCATATGTAGACCAGGACCTAATTCTATGGGAAATTGGAGCCAAAATTCAGATATGGAATACTAACACCAGCCACCACTGGCATGACAAAAATGTAACGCGCCATCAGTTATGCTAACCGTAGACATAGGTGGCAATTCTGTGAAGTGGTGCCTACGTATGGCATTAATCAGCTACTTTGCATCACAGAAGCTCATCAACTGCCAATTTAAATAAACTGTCACACAAAATACACTTCACAGAAAAGATTACTACAGCCGAGTAACCTTGTAACCATGCACTTCAGGTGAAAATGAGTGCAAAATACTTAAAATTGGTAGTTTTGTAAGTTTCCAAGCATTTTGCACTATTTTTCAAATGAAGTGCACTTTTTAAAAAGTCTATAAACTTTCAGGCACAAAGAACTCACTTAAATAACCAGAATACTGGCATATACTTTCATGGTCTGCACATACCTATACACACAGAAATGCCAAAATTTCTAGAAAATGGCACCTAAATATGATGACACATAGTTTGAAGGAAGGTGTGCATATGGGCAGGGTATACATTATATACAGAAATATTATAGAATACTATAATTTCTGGGTATATTTGACCTGTTGATTCCAAAAATGGCACCAGTTTTCTCCTATCAGCTCTAGTTTTTGAGATACAGAACATGTGCCATATACTACTTTTCACTCTGCTCACCCATTAAAAAAATCAGGCTATTTTAATGTAGTGTTTAAATTAATATATTTTAAGCATGAAGGAAATATATTAAAAATTAAAAGAAAAGTGTACAACATGAAAATCTACTCATTTCATACCAACATCACAAGTTTATGATACAAACTTTCTAGTCATTCAACATACAAGAAGCTCTTTTTGTAAGACTTTAAAAGAGTGGGATCTGCCAGGACAATTCCGTATAAGATTCCAACAATAGTCTGCCCTCATGTATGCATTCCATCTTCCATGGTATCTGGCTTCCATTGTTTTTATGTCGTGGAGAAATCTTTCACCTTGCTCTTTGATTAAGTCACCAAGATTCTCTGGAAAGCAATCTAAGTGACTTCAGATAATGGACTTTAACATTTATGTTACAGCCAAACCTGTTGAAATGAAAGAGCATATCCTCTACTAATTGTGTGTAGTTTTCTGCCTTCTTGTTGCCAAAAAAGTTTTTCAGAACAAGAACAAATGAAGACCAGACACATTATTCGATTTCATTCATTGATGCCATGAAATGTAGGTCATTTATAAGTTGTCTGATCTGTGGACCATCGAAAATTTGTGCCTTCAATTTTTCCATGGTAAGTCCAGGTAACATATGTGCCTGACCAATCAGGGACTTCCTTAGGCGTTGGGCCGGTCGGGGGACTGGTGGGACGGTCTGGGGGGAGTGCCTTGCAGTGCCGGTCGGGGGAGTGAGGCGTGTACTGGTCGGGGGGGGTGTTGGTGGTGGCAGGAGGGAGAATTGGCATCCCTCCTGCCATATTCACGTGGGGAGGGCAGTGTCGGGTGGTGGCAGGAAGGAATGGGCATCCCTCCTGATATTTGTGGAGGATCGTGTTTGTCGGGAGGGTCCCTCGGCTGTTTCACAGGTCTGCCTGTCTTTTCATTTTTTTTTATGGGACAGATATTTTGCGTGCATAACACACGCAAAATATCTGTGCCATGGAAAATAAAATGAATAAAAAAGACAGGCAGGCCTGTCAAAAAACCTGCAGACCTGTCAGTAACTCAGGTCTGCAGCAGTTGGGTTTGCCAATAGTAAAACCCGATTTGAAATAGCCAAGCAATTGTTAGTGAATCAATCGCTTGGCTATTTTGCATGGGGTTTTACTAATTTGCATGGGAGAATCGGGATTGAATCGCTACAGGTGTTAATGAATGGGGTTGGAGGAAAATTTGGTCACAAAGGGCTCGCAATCCGATCAGTACACAATCGGTTTGCTTAGTGAATCTAGCCCATAGAAACATGATGGCAGATAAAGGCTAAATGCCCATGCAGTCTGCCCATAAGCAGTAACCATTATCTCTTTCTCTCTCCGAGAGATCCCACGTGCCTATCCCAGGCCCTCTTGAATTCAGACACAGTCTCTGGCTCTGTCGGATGTTTAAATACCTACGTAAAGTAAATGCGCATGAGTCGAGTCTCTTTCATTTGAAAGGAAACTCTGCAATGAGAAGGCATAGGATGAAGTTAAAAGGTGATAGGCTTCGGAGTAATCTGAGAAAATACTTTTTTACAGAAAGGGTGGTAGATGCATGGAACAGTCTCCCAGAAGAGGTGATGGAGATCATATTACCCTTTTCTATCGTCAATTGCATTGGCTGCCGGTTGAGGTTGAAGTTTGGATGCATTTGTTTCAAGGTACTGTCAGGCATCATTCCAGAATGTCTTATGGAATCTTTTATCATTACCATCTCTAAACATTCTAGGAAATCTCACGCACTATTTTCTTTCCCATCTGCTAAGGGCTATATATTTAAAAAAATTCCAACAGTGTATGGTGTCTTTTCAAGTAGCTCTATGGGCCAAGGATTTGAATCACCTATTTATGTCTTTCAACTCTTACCAACAGTTTTGTTGTACCTTAAAAACACATCTTTTTATTGAATCTTTTGAGAATTAGATATATTTTGTTGTCGAAACTCATTTGTATTCATTATCTTTTGTGATCCGCTTAGAACTTAGTGGTATTTGTGGTATAAAAGTGAGTTTTTATGTTATGTTATGTTTATGTTAGTGTTTATTTTGTCTTAATGTTTTGTTTCTTAGTTTGAGTGTGTGGCGCAGTGGTTGGATCCACAGGCTCAGCACCCTGGGGTTGTGGGTTCAAACCCCGCGCTGCTCCTTGTGACCCTGGGCAAGTCACTCAGTCCTCCATAGCCCCAGGTACGTTAGATAGATTGTGAGCCCACCGGGACAGATAGGGAAAATGCTTGCGTACCTGATTGTAAAAACCGCTTAGATAACCTTGATAGGCGGTATATAAAATCCTAATAAACTTGAAACTTAATGAGTTTGGTAGTTTTGTATGCCATCTAGAACTGTAGACTGCATGGGTTATAAAATCTGAAAATAAATAAATAGAATAAACTGAATAATATTTAGTGCCAGCACTATTTAGCTACATGATCACTATGCATCTGGAACAGCTTTTGCTTCTTTCCATGACAACCAGCTACATTTAACAGGTAGCGGAGGCAGAAATTTAAAAGTAAAGATATGTCCATTAAACTCCCAAATCTAATCAGACAAATCTTTCAAATATTGGCTCCACAGTTTATATATAGCTATGCTTCGTTAAATCAACAAGAAACTATTAATTTTATTCATTTTCATATCATTACATGTAGTAATATCGTACAACACTGGGTCTCTTGACTATTCTTTGATACGTTTTTCTATCCAGGTATACAGTATGCTTTTAAGCACTGTGATTTGAGGCCACGAGTTGTAAAACCACTCGGGTTTGTAACATTTTTGCTCAGTGGAAGTCTAGACAGAGGAGCCAAAGAGTCAGCACCTGTTTTGCTGAGCTCCTGATCTTTCCAGCATTGAGAGTTTTCTTTTAATTTGCATCTCTTAAGTCCTGGCCTACTTTAAGAATGATATGCAAAAACACCTGTTTAAGAAGGATATGCAAAAACACCTGTTTTAATCACAGTCTTTTTTAAAAGCTTGTCAATCACATGTAGGATTGATTGTTTTATTAAATCTATCTTTGTAAGCTCTCTCAAGAAACTGATTGGGAAGAAAGGAATAGGGATGTACATTTGTTTTTAAACTATCGTAATATGCAATATGTGAGGCCCTTCTTTGTGATCCAAAAATTATTCACTTGCCTTTATTTTCAGATTCATTATTGTCTATGAGGCCAGGAAGACCCCCTAATCACTCTGCTTGAAATGGGGTATCTTGAAGAGGGGCATCATAGAAGCAAGGGTCACTTCACCAATAAGTTTGAAATTTTCTGACAAACAGCAGAGCAAGCCTATCCTTGACTCACTTTTGCTAAATCCTATAGCTGATGATGTCATCAGGAAACTGAAAATAGAAAGCAACATTTTCTGTTCATTTCTTTCCTCTGTCTAAGTACTATTCTGTAAATACATGCATATCTCACCTAGTGCATATCCAGATTCAGATATGTTCTTGAGTCACAGTTGACTCCTGGTAACCACACAATGAGGGATCTCCCCATGTAGTTTTCTTGGCATGAGACAAGGAGGGTTAAGTGACTTGTCCAAGGCCACAAGGAGCTACTGTGGGATTTGACCTGGGCCATCTAGTTCCCAGTATAACCATTACGCTACTCCTCCATTCCTGGAGGTGCATATCTAACCTGTTATGCTAATATTCTATAAAGGAGTTAAGACCTTCAGTCAATCCTTGGTCTTCAAAATCTCTCAACTTTGAATGATCTCCCTTATACTCTGAGGAGCTTCAGCTCGTTTCAGTCTTTCTGTAAATCTTTAAAAACTACTCTATTCGCTAAACATTCTGAAAATTAATTCTCTTCAAATTCTGCTTTCACTTCTCAGTTTCCATTTGCTATTGCAAATCTGCTTAGTTTTTTTAACTGTTGTAAACTGAGTCGAGCTTTCTTAGAATGATGACTCGGTATATAAAGTTAAGTTTTAGATTAAATTAGACACTATCCATTGATAATAGAATAGATACCACATAGGAGTAACTATATACGCACACTGTTATAGACTTACCTCCCATGTGGTTGCATAGTTGTTGATGGTCATGGCTCATATGCTATAATATGCTTTCTACACAGTACAGAGGGTGCACACTGGCTGTTTGTGGGTGTATATTGTATTCTGCTACTAAAGCTTGGCATGCTTTGCAAATGCATAGAAATGCATGCCTGGTCCACAGTGTCACATTAACAGCATCTTAACTAGATTGGGCAGAAGGCACATGCACAGTGGCATAGCAAGGGCAGGAGATGCCCGGGGCGGTGGCACACACTCCCTGCACCCTCCTATCCACCTCCCCACTCCTTCCCCAATCCCCACGCCACACTCAAAGAATCATAGAAACATAGAAGATGACGGCAGAAAAGGGCTGCAGCCCATCAAGTCTGCCCACTCTGCTTACCCACCCCCTGTCTATGCCCTAATGACCCAATTTCCTTATCTTGACCCTCGTAGGAATCCTACATGGGTATCCCATTTATTCTTAAAGTCTGGCACGCTGTCTGCCTCGATCACCTGCACTGGAAGCTTGTTCCAATGATCAACCACTCTCTCTGTGAAGAAATACTTTCTGGTGTCGCCATGAAATTTTCCGCCCCTGAGTTTGAGTGGGTGCCCTCTTGTGGCCGAGGGTCCCTGGAGAAAAAAAATATAATCTTCCACTTCGACATGTCCCGTGAGGTACTTAAATGTTTCGATCATGTCTCCCCTCTCCCTACGTTCCTCGAGAGTGTAGAGCTGCAATTTGTTCAGTCTCTCTTCGTATGAGAGACCCTTGAGCCCCGAGATCATCCTGGTGGCTGTCCGCTGAACCGATTCAATTCTGCGCACATCTTTACTGTAATGTGGCCTCTAGAATTGCACACAGTACTCCAGATGAGGTCTCACCATGGCCCTGTACAACGGCATTATGACTTCAGGCTTTCGGCTGACGAAACTTCTATTGATACAACCTAATATCTGCCTTGCCTTAGATAAAGCCTTTATCACTTGATTGGCAGTTTTCATGTCTGCACTGATGATTACTCCTAAATCTCGTTCTGCTGAAGTCCTAGTTAAAGTTTCTCCATTCAAAAAGTACATCCTGCATGGATTTCCGCTTCCGAGGTGCATGACCTTACATTTCTTAGCATTGAAGCCTAGCTGCCAGGTTGAGGACCAACTTTCCAATGTAAGCAGGTCCTGCGCCATATAATTCTGTAAACTGCATTCACTTACTATATTACATAGTTTGGCGTCATCGGCGAATAGTGTTATTTTACCTTGAAGCCCTTGAGTCAGATCCCCTATGAATATGTTGAAAAGGAGTGGACCCAGGACCGAGCCCTGTGGCACTCCACTGGTCACCTCCGATGTTTTAGAGAGGGTACCATTAACCACCACCCTCTGAAGTCTGCCACTCAGCCAATCATTGACCCATGCAGTTAGTGTCTCTCCTAATCCCATCGATTCCATCTTGCTTAGCAGCCTGCGGTGTGGGACACTGTCAAAAGCTTTACTGAAGTCCAGGTACACGACGTCCAAAGACTCTCCCAAGTCCAACTTTCTTGTTACCCAGTCAAAGAAGCTGATGAGATTGGATTGGCAGGACCTACCCTTGGTGAATCAATGCTGACTGGGATCCCAAAGATTCCCTTCATTCAAGATCGTGTCCAATTTGCTTTTAATTAGTGTTTCCATGAGTTTGCACACTATTGATGTGAGACTCACCGGTCTATAATTCACAGCCTCTGCCCTGCAACCCTTTTTATGCAGAGGAACGACATCAGCTAATTTCCAGTCCAGGGGAACTTTCCCCTTACTTAGGGAGAGATTGAATAGCTCAGCCAACGGTTTCGCCAGGACATCGCTCAATTCTCTGAGCCCTCCCTTCCCCATACCTCTTTAAATCTTCACCAACGCGAGCAGCTTCTCCTGCCTACTGCTCGCACCGGCATTGGCTTTCCCTCTTTTTTTTTTTAAAAAAAAAATCTTTATTTTCATTTTATAGTATTGACATAATATTAGTCAAAACAAGAAAATAATACAAGTCAGTTCAAAGATTAAAATGAGACAATAGGTAATAATGACCATTTACAATTGAAATAGAGGAATCAAGGCAAAATTTTCCCTTTCTCATACGGCATAACATTAAACATAAAATAAATTTTTTACTGGTTTGTATCATTAGACTTCAATCCATGGGGGAGAGAGCTTTAAAATTGCTGAAATCTTAATCAAATAGTACAAAGAAAAATGAAAATGGTAGCGGGAGAGAACATAACCAAAAACCTTATACTTGAGCAGGTTGAGACTGAACTTCTCTCAAGAATTTAAGTTTGCTCTTTAGCAGAAATAAATTTTGTCAACTGCTGAGGTTCAAAGAAAATAAATCTGTTCCCTTGATAGGTCATTACACATTTACAGGGGAATCTGAGTACAAACGTCGCACCTAACTGCAGAACCCTTGGTCTCAAAATAAGAAATTGTTTTCTTCTCTTTTGGGTCATTCGTGACACGTCTGGATACATTCTCACTATTTTAGTCATAAATGGAACATCTTTAAACTTAAAAAACAATTTAAGCATCCATTCCCTGTCAGCATCGATAGCAAATTGTACAAGTAGCGTAGCAGTTGCCGGTATCTCTTCACCTGACCTCTCCAGGAAATTTGTCAAATCCAAACTATCAGCAGACAAATTCTGCTGGTTTGGTTTTTGAACAGATGCTCTGGTTGGTAAATAATAAATTTTAGTGAGAGGCGGATAGGAGGTTTCGGAAACTTTCAAAACTTCTTTCATATATTTTTTAAATGTATCCTGCTCTGAAATAAGTGGTAATTTTGGAAAGTTAATAATCCGAAGATTACTTCTTCTAGTCATATTTTTCAACATTTCCACCTTAAAATTAAGGTTTCCACTGTCTTTTACCCAGACCAAAGCCTGGGACTCCACTGTTTTTAATCTAGTTTCATGTCCATCCACTTTATTTTCAACGCTGGATATCCTATTTTTCATTTCCAAATTTTCAGACACAACAGAGGTATAACGTGTAGTAAGTTGCTGCATTTGAGTTCCCAAAGAGATTTGCAAACTAGATATTGCTTCCCAAATTGTCTCCATATTGAAAACCTTGGGCCTCTGCATTGGTGTCAGTTCAGCACCCAGAACCTCTGGTGAAAAAGTACCTGGAACCTCAGCAGGCGATGAAGTTAGTGTCAGGAAATCCTGAGGAAGTTTCTGTCCCAGCTCCTCCGAATGCACAGATAATAGTGGCTTCACTCCTCCTCCTACTGAGCCGACTTCCAAACTCAGCATGCCTGGAGAGCAAACACCCTGGTGCATTTCCTCCACCGTCGACTGGCCAAATGCCCCCGAGCAACTCGGAGGACTCGGAGGACTTTGATCTTCAGTCAATCGGACAAACGCCCCCAGTCGACTCGGAGGACTCCGCTCTTCCGGGGACAGAGATGTTGCCTCGAGGGAGAGCTGCGATGCTTCAGCCAGCGTGTCTCTCCCAGCCAAGAAAGCCTCCGGCTGTGTTGGCGTCCCTCGCTGAAGGAAGGCGTCCATCGGGCCCGTTGCTGCTGGTAAGGATTCGTCGGGGAAAATCCAAAGCTTGAAATTTCATTTCACCATTTCTCCAATTTAGAAAAAACAGCAGTCAGGGAACATCCGTGGCGTCTAGCTCCAGACTCCCGCAGCCATCTTCCTTAGGCCACTCCCTCCGGCTTTCCCTCTAATGTCACTTCCTGGCCCCGCAGCCAGGAAGTTATTTCAGTGGGGAGGCCAGGCTGACGCAAATGAATGGGGATAGCCGACATGGAGTGTCAGCTACAACCCTAACAATAATACTGCGCTGGCATTTATCTGCTGTCATCTACAATGTTAATATGGAAAATGGGCCGGATTGTCAATTTATCAGGTGACCAGAAACGCCTAGCATTATGCTTGACTGTGTGAAGAGGTATGAGCTTGGTTTATTGACAAGCATGTTTCTTTCCATTCATTACATTATAGTACAGTACATTTATAGACCACAAAACCTTCCAGATTGATGTGGTTCTTCCTTTATTTTCTCTGAGAATATTATCATTGCACAGTTGGCTTTTACTGAACTAGGAATAATAACTCTTTCTGGAAACTCATACTTCTTGGTTTCTTTTTTTTTTCTTTGACAAAACATGCACAGATGGCTCTTTGAAGTAGGATAATTAAAAATAATACACTGATAGAAATCTCACTGTTTGGTCTAAGATGTAAAACATACAATAATTATGAATACCAAATTAAAAATTTTCATGTGATCATAAAGGTGTCAGTTAATTCTGTATAGGAGGGTAACACTGGTCACAATTTGTTTTAAGCTAAGATGTTGTCTTTTCCAACCCCCTGGAATCACTGCTTTCTTCAAGAAGAATTGAACAGAACTACCATAAGAGCTGGCAGAGCCATTCTCAGCCTTCTTAATCTCCTAAATTGTAATCCATCTGGCCTGATTGCTTTGCTCACTCTTTTTTCTGCTAGCTCCATGTAAACTTTCTAAGTAGGTTGTTGTCTGCACCTTCTTCTGTTCAAGTTTCTATTAAAATTTGATGCTATCGCTTATACAACGTCTAAGCGATTTACAGATTATAAAAGGGGAAATCAATTAAAATAAAATAAGCCAACAAACAGTACAAATAAGAAGATTAAAACAACTTAAATAAATGGCATTACATAAAAAGACAGCAAGACCTAATATTTACCCGACCCAAGAGGGATTTGGGGTAGAAAAACATTCGGTCATAAGAAAGAAAACACAAAAGGAAAAAACAGAAGGGGGGAGGGTCCAATGATCTGATTCTTTTAGAAACAGAGCTGGAGACTGTCTCAGAAGAGCAGAAAGATCTGAAAGGAGTTTTTAGATGTTTGTGATAATAATCTGTGTCCTCTTCTGCAGTGAACACTGCACAATGTACTTGTCAAGCGTTTTCAGTTTTTTGTTTGTCATCCTCGGTGCGCGATCGCTCTCCACCTTTGAGCTTTAAAATTTTGCCTCTACACTTTTACTAATATATCTATAAAAAGGTTTTACCATTATGCTTCGCATTATTTTCTGCAAGCTATTTTTGACTCCATTTGTGCCTTTGCAGGTCTGACTAAAGTTTCATGCTTGGCTTCTTTAAAATGTAATCTTAAGCTATTTCTTTGTTATTTCTTCATAAAATACATAAGAATAGCCTTACAGGGTAAATAAGGATGATAAAGCCTATAAAGTGTACCCATCACCATCTCCCATCTCACTTCATGTTGAGCAGGGGTGTCAAATGTCAGTCCTCGAGGGCCTCAATCCAGTCGGGTTTTCAGGATGTACCCCAATGAATATGCATGAGATCTATTTGCATGCACTGCTTTCATTGTATGCTAATAGATCTCATGCATATTCATTGGAGAAATCCTGAAAACCCGACTGGATTGTGGCCCTCGAGGACCGACATTTGATACCCCTGATGTATAACCTAATTGGGCATTGTCATTCAGGGTTAGATTCAGTTAATGGCACTCAAAAATTGGTGCAAAAAATAAAAAATAAAAAAATCATTGCTCAATGCTATTCCATAATGGGCACTCAAAAATAAGTGTCCATTACAGAATTAGCATTTTGTACTGAGTGCTGATTTCGGTGTTCATATCTGGGTTCCAGGACTTTTACTTGCTGAAACCAGGTATAATTCCTGGCGCCCAATTTGGGCACTCCCCCCCCCCATGTACCTTCCATGGCCATTCCTCCTTTTGGGTTGGGTGCCTCTCACCCTCACTACACCACTGATGATACATCTTGGGTTTTGAACAGTGGAGTCCTGCAGGGATATGTAATTGCTTGATCCCTTTAAAATACAGTGTTCCCCTGCAAATTCACAGTTTGCGAATCATGGACTCACTCATTCGCGGTCTGCACCGACCGCCTCTTCCTGTAATAAAGTCGGGCTATACCAATCAGGAGCTGCGTGTCAAAGCAGCTCCTGATTGATATAGTCCGACTTTACTACAAGAAAAGGCGGTCGGAGCAGACCGCAAGTGATTTTCTTCAACCGCCAGCGCTCCAGCTGTCTTCTCCTGCCTCTCCAGCTGCCCTCTCCTGCCTCCTCTGCCTTTTGACAGGTGAAAAACTGCATTCATGGTTTTTTTGAAATTCAAGGGGGTTCATGGAACAAAACCTCCACGAATTTCGGGAGAGTACTGTATATGTAAAACTACCTGTCCAGCTGATTTGATTTGCATCAGGGGTTTCAGTTCATCGTTAGCATCTAATATGACAGTGGCTCTGAGTTGTCAGTCTTCATACCAGAGTTGCACATCAGAAAAAGCTCTAGTGTAAACCCTCACTCTGAATGCTGCAGCTTGACTGCACAAAAGTGTTTTTATGGAGCTTTTTGTCCTCTACATCTTTCAGCAAAGTGTCCCCTGAAGAAGGCATCTTTTATATGCCGAAACTGGGATACTTGTTGGGACCACCATTTCTAGTAAAGACTTTACCATTGGTTGAAAGGGCACCTCCCTTGCCTTTTTTGTTTGACTGTCCTTATTCCAACACGAGGTGTTCTTCTGTCTGTCCGTAACTAAGAGATGCAAATCATTCGCAAAACTTCAACACATGTTTGATCTTTTGTCGGCCACTGGGCTTTAGAATGCAAAATAGATTGATATTATAACTAGTGTCTCAAAAAAAGAAAATCCTCTCTAAAATGTCTTTCTAACGAGAGTTTACTTTAAGAGCAACTGGGGAATATTTAATAAACATTAACAATCAATGTTTCCCTCATTAGTGCAGCAGCAGAACATAGCAGCTAGCTGACATATTTTTTTAAAATTCATGCTGATATAATTATCGTTGTATTCCAATGATTAATCAATATGGGAAACATGCTGCTGTTTACGAAAAATCAAAGTTTTCCCTCTACTTATGTGCTGTAACCATGTGTCCTCCATTCTGAAACAGTTTAGGTTCAGCATTTAGAGAAGCTTTTTGAAGCTGATTAATAGATCTAGATGAGAACGAAAAATGAGAAAACTGAGCAGATGCATGACCTGCATTTTGCAAAGCTGTCAAGTTACGCAGTTACAAAAGTAAGTTGATTGTTATATTTATTAAATATTCCCCAGTTGCATTGGTTGATATTGTGTATTTGGATTTTCAAAAGCCATTTGACAAAGTACCTCATGAAAGACTTCTGAGGAAATTAGAAAGCCATGGGATAGGAGGTAATCTTCTATTATGGATGAAGAACTAGTTGACAGTAGAGAGTGGCACGGGGACAAATTTTTCCCAGTCCCCACAGGAACTGAATTTCCCCACCCTGTCCCCACGAGTTTTGTCGCTGTCCCTGCCCCATTCCTGTAAACTCTACCTTAACCGCACAAGCCTCGGACACTTATGATTTTAAAGTGTTTGAAGCTTGTGGAGATGAGAACAGACTTGGGGGAGGTCACAGATGAGGCTGTGACCTCCCCCAAAATTGCTGATGCTTCGTTCCTCCTCTTCCTTTCTTCCTCCCTCCCCCCAGCAGGCCCCTGCGGCACCCTCAGCTCTGGACTTCCCCACACCTGCCTGCCTGCTCCCACCCCGGATTGCTATTATTTTAAATGTTCCAGCTGCCGTGCACAGCATCCACCAGATGAGACTTCTGCCGTTGGCCTGCCCCGGAACTCTTCAAGCAGCAGCGACTTCCTGTTCCTGCCTAGGCGGGTGGCTATTGCATGAAGAGTTCCGAGGCAGGCCGAGGTTAGAAGTCTCCTCTGGTGCATTCAGCACTGTGGCTGCCATAACATTTGAAACAATAGCAACCTGGGGGGAGGGGCAGATGTGGGGAAGTCTGGAGCAGCAGGGTCGATGTTAGGAGGGGTTGTACGAACAGGGCAGCTATGCGTGCCGGTCCGTCGCCTTCAACACAGACAATGAAACACAGCATGCAGCCTCCATCTCCGCATTCCTTGTGCTGCGTTCCACCCCTAATGATGCAACTTCCTTTTTCAGCACATGGAACGCGGGGAAGGAGGCCGCATGCTGCGTTTCAGAATCACTGCCGCAGCTGGCATTCCCCTCTAGCAAAAAAATGAGCGGAGGTGAAGGGGGAGGACATGCCGGGCCAGGATGCCCCCAGGACTGGTTGGGGTTTTTTTTAAGTAGAATGGGTTGCAAAGACATGCCAGGTGGGGAGTGAAGGGGAAGGACTTATAGGGCCAGAAACATGGGTAACTAGTGGGCAAAGGTCTGGAGGAATAGAAAAAGAGTAGTTGGAAGTGGGGTGCTGTGAAGCAAATGGGAATGAGATACTTGATGGGAAGATGGAAAGAGAAAGGCAGAGATGGTGGACATGGGGGGGGGTGTAGAGGGAGATGTTTAGAATAGGAGGATAGTTGGAAAGGGAGAGATATGGCATGGGAGGGCAGGTGGGAAGGCAGGGAAGAACAGATGTTGCTCAGGCTGGGAGGGGGGTTGGGAAGGACAGATGCTGCACAGGCTGGGAGGGAGACATGGATGGACAGATGTTGCATGGGCTGGGAGGGGGTTGGAAGGACAGATTCTGCACTGGCTGGGGAGAGACAGGGAAGGACAGAGGTTGCACAGATGGGAGGAGGTTGGGAAGGACAGATGATGCATGGATAGGGTGCTGGGAAGTGAGGGAAAGAGATGCCAGTGGGGGAGGGAAGAGAAAAAGACAATTGTTGTGCATAGGTGCATGGAGTGGGAAGGAAAGAGATGGGGAAAGGAAGAAGAGGGAGAATTGTTAGACATGATAGTGGTGGAGAGGAGGTAAAGAAAAATATTACACTGGGAGGAATGACTTAAAGAAGTGAGAGATGTCAGATACTGGAGAAAGGTGATGGAAGGAGAGAGAGAGTTGTCAGACCACTGGAAGGGGAAGGAGAGATGCCAGACCAAATAAAGGAAAGAGAGAAGAAAGAGATACCAGACTGCGGGAAGGAGAGGAGAGAGATGTTAGACCATGGAAAGAGGGAGGGAAGGAGAGAGATGCCAGACCATGGGAGAGGAGAAAGATGCCAGCCCATATGAGGGTGTAAGGGGAAAGACTGATGTCAGACCACTGGAGAGAGAGAGAAGATGGTGCACAGGGATGGAGGGGAAGGGGGAAGAGAGAGGGAGGAGATGGTGTACAGCAATGGGTGTGGCAGGGAAGAGAGATAGAAGAAATGCTTCGTATGGAATAGATTGAAATAGGGGAGAAGAAAGAGAGAGAAGATGATATACATGGATAGATGGGAAGGGAAGACACGGAAAAGTAGATTTTGAGAAGCAGAAAAATGTAAGAAAGTTGAATGTTAAAAGTTAATGCCAAAGATGAATGTAGAATAAATACAAAAACGAACTGGCCTATGTTAGTAATTGGCCTGTGAAGGGTGATCAAAAATTGTTTATAAAAAAGCTCAGAGATTTGAAACTCTGAAGGGAAGGCTGTGAAACCTCCTTTGGAAAAAGAGTTTACCTTCCAGTCATTGATATTTTATAAAAGCATTTTGATCACAACCTCCAAAGGTGTATATAAAATTAGTTTCAAAAGGCTGCAAAAAATTGTCCAAATGACTTGCTGACTCTGAAAATCTTGCTAGTGTCACTGCACATATGGCAGCAGTTGTAGAAAAGGCACTTAGCTTGTAAACAGGATTGAGGGGGGGTCCCAACGTTGCCTGCTTCAGGGACCCGATTGTGTAGTCTCTAAACAGGTTCCTGGATGAAACTTATCCTGGAAAGGCTTGTTTTCGTGACATGCAGCAAGTAGTTCTAATACAAACAAATAAACAAGTCTAGTGTGAGTAAACCACTTTAATGTACCCGCACAGACATGCAATTGAAACGCTATGCAAGGCATATACTATATTGTTTGAGCACTTATTGTGGGTAATTTTTTTTTTTTTTTTAATTGAACCCTCTCCTTTCATCTAGCATGCATTACTGTGACATACGGTGCTAGCCACTCCCCCCCCCCCATTTTTTTTTTTTTTTTGCACCATGCAGAATGCACATTTCTCACTGGAAATCTGCATACAAATGTCCCATTAAAGATAAACCATTAGCACAATTTAGTAAGTAGGCCAGTATATGCTTTAGAATCTGCAGTTAGTTGTATTAATTTATTTTGTCTCACAGTTCCCTGTAGCCTGCATTCAGCGAGTATGCCCCAGCCTGAATTCTCCTAATGGTTTCACAAATATTTGCCCCATCCTCACACTTCATTATTGCAATGTAGCACAGAAGGCTTTTCCTGGAATTTATTTTTTCTCTGAGTATTACAAGTACATGTTATAATATTAGAAAAACAAAACAAAACTGGAACTTGATTGAACTTTCAAGATGAGTCAGTTTTAACAGTATTGCACAACTGGATGGCGTTTATAATTCTTATATACCATCATACTTTCTATGGTGCTGTTATACTTCTTTTTAATTGGCTGTGTTGAAATGTTTCATTTGGTTATATCTTCCCATGGCATTTTTTTTTTTTTTTTCACTGATCCTAGTAAAAGTGTTCATAGGCATTCTGCCATGTTAGAGATTTTGTCCCCACAGGAGTAATACCATTAGGATCTGCAAGACTGAGCGAGCAGTTTTGAACATTCTCCTACAATAAGCACTTGGGGGATAATTTTTGAAATGATGAGCATGTAGAACAACCTTTTACATGCTCAAGCAGGCACTTACAGAATTGCTTCAGAAAACAATATGCCTACGGTCATGCAATAGATACATGGGCATTCTTGGGGCCGCAAATGGTCAGAGTGGAGATAAGGAATACCATCAGGCCTACCTAGCCAAGAATTCTTAAATGTACAGCATGGACGGGTGATTCCCCCACACAACATAAACTGGCTACACCATAGGCGTCGGTACAGGGGAGGTCACAGGGGCCATGGCCTCCCCCAAAATTGGCAGTCGCCGATTGGTGTCCACCCTCCCACCCATTTCCTGGCATTGTACTTTAAATCTTTGTTTGGTTGGGTTTTTTTTTTAAATTGTTTATTCATTTTAAAACTGACAAACAAAACTTTGGGGCAGCTGTTGCACAGCATCAACGAGCAGACCTGCCCCAGAACCCTTCATTCTACTTCCAGTGGGGTAGGCCTGCATATTGACACTGCATGGCGGCTGCCCTGAAAATTTAAAGTACAATGCCAGGAGGAGGTAAGAGGAGGAGGAGTTGGGAGCTGGTGATGGCCATGCCACAGAATTCCGCTGGGGCTAGGAAAAATCTCTTGGGCATAGGATGAAGTCAAGAGGTGATAGAGCATAGGATGAAGTCAAGAGGTGATAGGTTCAGGAGTAATCTAAGGAAATACTTTTTTACAGAAGAGTGGCAGATGCATGGAACAGTCTCTCGGTAGAGGTGGTGGAGACAAAGACTGTGTCTGAATTCAAGAAAGCCCGGGATAGTCATGTGGGATCTCTTAGAGAGAGGAAGAGATAATGGTTAATATGGATGGGTAGACTGGATTTGGCCTTTATCTGCCATCACCTGTCCCTCCCCCCCAAACTAAACAGAGTTCCGCTGCCTATGGGATACACACTCTACTTTCATTTCTGATATCTTCGTTAGTTTACTTTGAAAGATAGGACAGATTCCATGGAACTGGAAACGAGCAGATGTGGTCCCTCGTCACAAAAGTAAGGACAGGGAAGAAGTGGAAAACTACAGGCCAGTAAGGCTCACATTAATGGTAGAAGAAATAATGGAATTGCTGCAGTAGGAGAACATAGTTAACTTTCTAGAATCCAACAGGTTGCAGGATCCGAGGTGACTTGGTTTCACTAAAGGAAAATCCTACCAAATGAGCATGGCATAGCGAGGGTGAGGGGTGCCCGGACCCTCATCTTCACCCCACCTGCTCCTTTTCTGACCCTCCTGCTGCATGCACGCCCCCTCCCTTCTCCCACACCTATAGTTGGTGACCGCTGCGACCAACTTCAGTAAGCTCTTCGCGACATTGTCCTCTCCCTCTGAGATCACCTCCTATGTGCGGCACCCAGAAGTGACATCAGCGGGAGCTGACACGGTCGCGAGGAGCATGTTGAAGTTGTTACTCATGGCAGTGGACAACTGGAAGTACAGGGGAAAGGAAGGGTGCGCGCGTTCGGCAGGGGGGAGGAGTGGGAAGAGGTGGGGGTGGAAAGGAGCAGGAATGCTGGTGCCCCCACCATGATGGTGCCTGGGGTGGACTGCCCCCCCCCTTATTATGCCACTGCAAATAAATCTGATTGAGTTCATTGACTGGGTGACCAAAGAACTGGATAAAGGACATGCACTAGATGTAATCTACTTGGATTTCAGCAAAGCCTTTATACAGTTCCTCACAGAAAACTCATGAACAAGCTAAGAGGGATGAACTTAGGACCTAAAATGGTAGATTGGAAACTGATTGATTGACAGGTGACAAAGGGTAGTGGTAAATGGGATTTGCTCAGAGACAAGGAAGGTGAATAGTGGAATGTCTCAGGGGTTGGTACTGGGCTGATTCTGTTTAATATGTTTCTGAGAGATATTGCTGAAGGGTTAGAAGGAAGAATTTGCTTTTGCTTTTTTTTTTTTTTTTTTGCAGATGACACGAAGAGACCCTGGAGGGAGTAGAAGCCATGAGAAGAGATTGCCAAAATTTAGAAGAATGTCCAAAGGTATGGCAGTTAAAATTGAATGTGAAGAAGTTCAGACTGATGCACTTGAGGTGCAGAAATCCAAAAGAGATGTACGAGATAGGAGGACAGAGATAGATAAGCACAGCTCAGGAGAGGGACTTTGGGGTGATGGTGTCTGAGTATCTCAAGATGATAAAACAATACACAAGACAGTTAGAAAGATGCTAGGGCATATAGAGAAGAGTATAACCAGATGAAAGGAATGGTTGATGCCCCTGTACAAGTCATTGGTGAGGCCAACATACCGGAACCTGAGCAAATCTTCAAAGGAGACCAAACAGATAAACTAACATCCATGGAAATAAGCCTTGAAGACATACGCAGGCAGCTAGAAAAATTAAAAACTGACAAATCACCGGGCCCGGACGGAATACACCCAAGGGTTCTGAAAGAACTTAAGGAGGAAATAGCAGAATTACTACAGCAAGTTTGCAATCTATCCTTGAAAACAGGAGTGATCCCGGAGGATTGGAAGATAACCAATGTTACACCCATCTTTAAAAAGGGATCAAGAGGTGACCCGGGGAACTACAGACCAGTGAGTCTGATCTCGATTCCGGAGAAAATGGCGGAAGCGCTGATAAAAGACAGCATCGATGAGCATTTTGAAAGAAATAAACTTCTAATCACAAGCCAACATGGCTTCTGCAAGGGGAGATCGTGCCTAATGAACTTACTGCACTTCTTCGAAGGAATTAACAAACGAATGGACAAAGGGGACCCCATAGACATCGTATATTTAGATTTCCATAAAGCCTTTGACAAGGTACCCCATGAACACCTACTTCAGAAACTGAAGAACCATGGGATGGAAGGAGATGTACACAAATGGATCAGAAATTGGTTGGCGGGTAGAAAGCAGAGGGTGGGAGTGAAGGGCCACTACTCGGACTGGAGGAGGGTCACGAGTGGTGTTCTGCAGGGGTCGGTGCTCGGATCGCTGCTATTCAATATATTTATAAATGATATAGAAACAGGGACGAAGTGCGAAATAATAAAATTTGCAGACGACACCAAACTATTTAGTGGTGCTCGGACTAAAGAGGACTGCGAACAATTACAAAGGGACCTGAACAAGCTAGGGGAGTGGGCGACGAGATGGCAGATGAAGTTCAATGTAGAGAAATGTAGTTTTGCATGTATGAAGCAAAAACCCAAGATACAGCTATACGATGGGAGGGATACTATTGAGTGACAGTACCCAAGAAAGGGACTTGGGGGTAATAGTGGATAAGACAATGAAGCCGTTGGCATAGTGCGCAGCGGCCGCCAAGAGAGCGAATAGAATGCTAGGTATAATCAAGAAGGGTATTACAACCAGAACGAAAGAAGTTATCCTGTCGTTGTATCGGGCAATGGTGCGTCTGCATCTGGAGTACTGCGTCCAATATTGGTCGCCATACCTTAAGAAGGATATGGCGATACTCGAGAAGGTTCAGAGGAGAGCGACACGTTTGATAAAGGGTATGAAAAACCTTTCATACACTGAGAGACTGGAAAAACTGGGGCTCTTTTCCCTGGAAAAGAGAAGACTTAGAGGGGACTTGATTGAGACCTATAAGATCACGAAGGGCATAGAGAAAGTGGAGAGGGACAGATTCTTCAAACTCTCAAAAACTACAAGAAAGACTGACTGAATGAATCATACAGGTCTTTTATCTGCTGTCATCTATTATGTACGTTGCTATGTATGTAATGCAAGATGATTTGTTTCTATTCTATTTGTAGATGGTCTTTTTTTAAAATTGTCCTACAAAAAAAACTTATATTACAAACTTCTAGAAATCTCAGCCTATCATAATAGAATTATTGATTGCTACAGAGTTAATTATTGGAAGTTGGCTACTTATCTGACCTATCATTTTTAAGATTTTAAATTTGGCAAAACAATATTTTTTGCCAGTGCTTTGAACATATCCTGTGTTTCTGGTAACCAGAGTAAGATGTCAGAGGTGCAGGACTGAAATGAGAGTCTGCTCCTTCACCTATTTCTAGGTAGAACAGTAGTGTTCTGAAGGACTCAGTCTCTTAAAGGTGTATGGGGGCTCATGGGCTAGTGGCATTTGAAAACATAATAACTTCTGTGCCGTCAATGTGCATTTAAGGGAGTGGTGCTTTGGAGACAGTGACTCCGGGACAAAGGAGAAGGGTACCTTTTCAGTGTGATGAATGTTCAGAAAAGGGTGCTATCTCCCTGTATCGTTTAAGGAACCATCCTCTCTCACCCATTCCCTCCTACCTCTCCTCTCCCTATAATTAACAGTGTTCAAGATGCCTCATGTTTTCATTAAGGCCCAGCCCTTAAATTATAATTAATGCCTTTCGATATTCACCTTATAAGCAACAATCTCCTGCAAATAGTCAAAATCGTACTTTTCATTACTGGAAATATCTTTAACTAAAGCAAAATAGACTAACCAAGTAGGCAAACATGGGTGAGCCAGTCACTTCTTATTTGCTAACATATACCATATTGTTCTGCTCTGCCTGTGACATTTAATCTATCAGACAGAAAGTGATTGGGCCCGGTGAAAAACATGGTGGCCAGCCAGCTGCAGCAGTTCTTATTCTCGCTATCCTCCTCTGGGATTGATTATAGGCCAAGCTTCCAATTGGATGCAGCTTGGAAAAAAAAATGGATGAGGGGAAATGTACACATTTCCTACACCCTCAAGCCTCCTGTTTGCTGTTTATTTCAGGATTCCTGTAAGTGTGATCCTTTGCTGCTTCAACGCACTTGCTGCCTCTTGTTTACTTCCTTCTCTTCCGCCATGAAGTGCACTGATTGAGGGCCAGACTCCAAATGAGTCAGATCTTCACAACACATTCAGAGAAGGCAAGTCGTTTCCCTAGCAACAGCAGCTCTGTGGAATAATAATAATAAAAAGAAGCTAGCAGAAAAGCTATCTCCCAATCCTCGGAGGGATTTTGGGGACTGGCTAGTTACAATTGCTTTTTAGACCCTATAACAATGATTTTTTTCTTCAAAAATTATTTGGAATCCTACTCCTGCCATAATTATTTTAATGTTATTTATTTACTTTTATTTTACATATTTGAAGAAGCATTACATAGGTTTAAAAAAAAAACAACAACACATAAGCTAAAAGACAAGTGTTCACACCATGTCATGGTTTCTTGCTGCTTGAAAAATGCAGGCCTGTAGTTATAAACATCAGAAATATCTCAGTTCCACATCAACATGGATTCTGAAGAATAAAAAAACTTATTTTCAATATTTTAACACTCACCTCCATTAACATTATTGGATTGCTATTGTTATACAGACTAAAATTTATGTAATAAATTTTAATAAAATAAACTAAGATTAACATAACATTCCAACAGAAAAAGCTATTTTCGAGCACTTAAATTGGTTTGTTTGTTAAACTGTTCTTTTTTTTTCCCAAGATTGGTTTTTGGCCTAGTCAAAATAAGTGAATTGAGAAAAGTTTAATATATCCTTATTGAAATATTGATTGCCTAACGGCTTCTATCTTCCAAGAAAATCATATATCATCTGTTGCCTCAGTCATAATAAATTAGTTGCTTGGGCATAAGAAAATATCATTAGGGCTGTGTATTTGTTTGAACGGAAATGAAAAATATTAACATTTTATTAAGGTGCACTAACCAATTTAGCGCACGCTACATGCTAAAGCGCCCATAGACTATAATGGATGCCTTAGCATTTAGCATTAACCTGAAACCATAGTTGTTAATCTGAAACCCTCCATTGCCTCAGATACAAAATAAGTCCCTTTAAATGATATGTAAACTGCTTTGATTATATCCACAGAAAGGCAGTACACCAAGTCCCCCTTTCCCTAAAACAGGTAAGCCCCCAAATTATTTTCTTTGTGTTATCAATAATACACACTAATACACAATGCACTAAGGGGGGGGGGTTCTATAACTTGGCACCTTCAGTTAGGCAGGATGATGCTACACCAAGATGCTGATTTTCACTAGGTCATGGATTCTTAATACTTCAGGGTGGTAGTTTCAGAGCCTGCCTCTCTTGGTTTAGGTAACGAGACTAGTCAGTAGCCCTTAGATCCCTAGGAAAGGCCCTTGCATCTTACAAAAAGGATCAAAAAATAATCTGCAGATAGAGCAGCTTTTCAGCATCAGTAGACCCTGTTCACTGTAGCTTATTCACTCAGGGTGAATGTCTTACCACTTGTCAAATGGCCTCTCCCACCAGTGCATATTACTCTTTCTGAGAAAAGACAACACTTTTGGTATTCCTTACAACTACCGGTAATATTCTTTCTGCATAGGCAAATATGTAAACATAAGAATTCTGCTTATTATGCAAATTAGCCTCCTATCTTTGGGAAATACTGAGACATCATCTGGACTCGGTTTATCTTGCCACCTTTCCTCAAAATAAGCTTCTTCTAGGTAGGTATTAAGAGCTCAATTTAGTAGCCACCTCTACATGGACAAAACAAAGCTCCTTCTGCCTCTAGAGAGCTGTTTTCAAGGGAGCCCAAACTAACAACCCCTCCCTTCCTTTAAGCTCACAACCTCAGCCTGATGTTCTACTACTTTTATTAGGATTCGTGCTGAGTGACAGAGGGTATTGGTCAGTGGTGATCACTCTGAGGAAAAGGATGTTACCAGCAGTGTGCCTCAAGGTTCAGTTCTTGAGCCTGTTCTTTTCAACATTTTTATAAATGATATTGCTGAAGGGCTATCTGGTAAGATGATACCAAAAACTTCAATAGAGTAGACAGCCCTGATGGTGAGGATAACACGAGGAAGGAATGAGTGAAGCTTGAGGAATGGTCTGAAATTTGGCAGCTAAGATTTAATGTTAAGAAATGCAAGGTGTGTGCATTTGGGGTGCAAAAACCCAATGGAATACTACATTTTAGGAGGTGAAGAACTCTTGTGAACGAAAGAGCAGCAGGACTTGGGTGTGATGGTATGTGATGATCTTAAGGTGGCCAAATAGGTTGAAAAGGCAACGATTGAAAGCTAGAAGGATGCTGGGGTGCATAGGGAGAGGAATAGCCAATAGGGAAAAGGAGATATTGATGCCCTTGTTTAAGACACTGGTGAGACCTCATCTAAAATATTGTGTACAATTTTGGAGACCGCACCTTCAAAAAGATATAAACAGGATGGAGTCGGTCCGGAGGAAGGCTACTAAAATGGTCAGTGGACTTCAGCATAATAAAGAGACAGACTTAAATATCTCAATATGTATATGGACACAGCAACTTCGAGTTTAGGCTGAATTTACTCGGAGTGTTAATAGTCGATCTCTTGGGTCTGTGCCAGTGCCTACTATTTCACATTTGCATTCAGTTATTTTTATTTTCCTTAAATATTTAAGATATTTTAGCATTGCATTTTCTTTAAGCTTCTCATAACTTCTTTCATAGATAATTTTCCCTTCTAAACTTTTGTATAAATCAATTTCTTGGCTTCAGGGGAGTACCTATGACAATTAAATTAATGTTCTATCCTATTTCCCGACACTTTCCATGCAGGAGTTCTCTCACATTAGCTTTCCTTCGTACTATGTCCTTTCAAATACTGACACAAATTGTTTTAGAGCGTGTTCACACTTCATCCTTTCTATGCAACGCTGTTCATTTCCCTACCTTCATCAGCACTGCCTAGCAACATCACTGAAGTTGTCAGGGCTTTGGCACCCAATTGAAGGCTTCTGGCATAAATAGCCCACCCCAACAACATTTAAAGAGACGCCAGCCTTTTATTCAACGTGTAGTGCATTTCCGCATGAGTTTACCATTACCTTACATAGAAACATGATGGCAGATAAATGTCAAATGGCCCATCCAGTCGGCCCATTCACAGCATCCACTGTCTCCTCCGCTCCCTATTGGCAAAGGCTCTTTACACCTGAATTGTGATATCATAGAACTTTATGGTTATAGAAGCTTTGATTAGGGCTGAATTGCATTCAGCGACATTGGTGGAATACTGCCATGCCCAGAGGGTACCCCGAGGACTTAGGATTCGGAAAGAACCTAGATTCATGGACAACACACAGTATGTTCAAAATTGGAATTTAACTCTAACACGCTGTTCTATAGACCTGATGCTGCTCACTGTTGATGATCTAGCTCCTATTATTCAAGAACAAAGGAGTGATTTGGCTGATAAATTAGAACAGTTAAAAGGTCAACACTCTGAGGAAGTGTTTGTACAAAATGTACAAGAATTGGAAGCACAGATGAAGAACTATACCAGTGAGCAAAGAGCCATAAAGGTCAAAAAATATCATCGAGATCACTTAGACTACACACGTGGATATGTATATCCTTGGATGAATAAAAAAGTCAATACACGGAAGAGCCGACAGACGGGAAAGAAGGTTCTGTTCAAACTGTCCACTAGTGGGTCCTCTACAGATACAGATGAGCATGCAACATCTAAAGGAAAGATCCCAGTTAAACCAGTAGAATTCCAATCTACACTACCGGATTCTTTTTTACGATTACCCACTCAACTACCAACAGAGGTGACGGAGATAGCAGACCCAGCAGTGAGACCCAAGGTCAATCGTCCCAAAGAGAAGAAATCAACACGCAAGTAAATACAGGCGTGTTTAATTTGTCTTCGAGAGTCCTTACTACAGCGGAGGAGAACTTATTAACTAAAGGACTATCGTTTGTACCTGTCAACAAGTATGACGCCTTTCAGACCCGAGCGTCCCTATATCGATTCTTCCGGGTATTAAGGTTAAAAACTTTTTTTGCAGACAAGTCATCCACAATAGACCCTATAGAAGCAAGAGGAATGAAATCAAAATCTAAGTGGATTCCTCCAGGAGCGCCTGATGTCTCTGTAGCAGCCTTCGAGAGAGCAGTATTGAGGGACGTTGATCTTGCTGAAAAATCACAATTAAAATGTGGTTCTAATTTATCTTTGCAGCAGTTCAGCATGCTACGATCATTATAGCAGGATCCTACTATCATTATCCAATGCGCCGATAAAGGCGGTGGGATAGTGATACAGGACCATGACCAATACTGTATGGAAGCTTTAAGGCAATTATTAGATGTAAGCTTCTATAGGGAAGTCGATATTGATCCCACTAAGGATATCAAGAATGCAATTGATATCATATTAAATACAGCACGTCAAGCTGAGGTTATCACAGTTAAAGAGTTTAAATGTTTGAATGTGGAATTTCCTGAAATCCCATATAAATACTTCATCCCCAAAATCCATAAGTCTCTCACGTGCCCTCCGGGCCGTCCGATTGTGGCTGGCATTGGTTCAGTGCTGGAACCTCTGTCAAGGTTTATAGATAGTTTTATCTATAAACATGTTGGTACTGTTCAGCCCTATGTACGGGACTCTTCTCACTTCCTGCAATGTTTGCAGAGATGTGAGGGTCAAGATTGTAAACTGTTAGTAACTGCAGACATTTCCGCCCTGTATACCAACGTGCCACAATCGGCGGCCCTGGCAATTATCAAGCAGGTAGTCAGTAAATCCAATATTTCAGTTCAAAAGAAGAAGTTAGTAGGAACTTTAGCTGAATTTGTGGTGTGTCAAAACTATTTTCAATTCGCAAATAGGTTCTTCTTTCAGACTAAGGGGGTGGCCATGAGGGCCACGGTGGCCCCGTCCGTCGCCTGCCTCTATATGTCTGAATACGAAGATAAACATGTCTACACTTCTAGATGGTTTAGTAAAGTTGGTCTATGGAGAAGGTATATAGATGATATCTTCTTTTTGTGGAATGGGGAGTGTGACGAATTGGGGGAATTCCTAAATGAGTTGAATCAGGCAGATCCCAATATAACTCTTACTCATGAAGTAAGTAGTGATAAGGTATCCTTTTTGGATATCCAAGTAGTAAAATCTCAGATTAACTCTCAAGTGTGTTATGATATTACCCTTTATAGGAAACCGTCCGATCGGAACACTCTCCTACACTATCATAGTTATCATCCAAAATCCCTTAGGGATAGTATCCCGGTGGGACAATTTTTAAGGTTACGGAGGATCTGCTCTGACGAGTGGGATTTTCAGCAGCAGGCCACGCTTTTATACACAAAGTTTATGGAGAGAGGTTATCCTCCCCGGGTAGTTAAACGGGCATGGAAGAGAGCCCGTAACTGTCAGCGGGAGTGGCTATTTCATCCCCAACAAAGGGAGAATAGTGGGGCCGTGGTATGTGTATTGCCTTATTCCAATCAAAGTCAACAAATTAGAAAAATCATTTTGAAACACTGGCCAGTGCTGCAGGTACATGAGAGCTTGAACGACAGCCCTTTATTTGCCCATACCAGGGGCCGGAATTTAGGTCAGATTTTGAAACATCGTGACCCTGTCCAACAGAATAGAGAGGGTCCTCACGTACGTTGTCATCAGTGTGTGTATTGCCCTCATGTCCTCAACACTGACCAAGTGGTAATTCCTCAAACAGGGGGCAAGAAATTCTATTTAAGAACAGGCACCAATTGTTTGTCATCTGCAGTAATATATTGCATTATTTGCCCTTGTAGGCTATATTATATAGGACATACCCGGCGTGCTATTAAAATCCACATTGCCGAACACTTGAGCAATATAAAATGCAAACATGTAACTGCCCCCCTGGTGAGCCATTGGATTGAGCAACAGCACTCTATTGAGGAATTACAATACACTGTTCTTATGTGTGCTTATAAAGAATCTGGAAACATTACTCAACATCTTCTTTATTTGGAGCAGAAGTTTATATTCCAATGGCATACCCTGGCCCCTGCAGGATTAAACAATGATATTGAATGGTTTCAATTATAATCATTCATGATGTCAGGAGTGATGATGTAATAGGTAGCAAAAGGGGAGTGTATTTAAAGCGTGGCCTGCTGGGAAGTTCTTCTTGTCAGCAGTGCGTGTGTGAGCAGTATGGAGTGTTTGTGCCGGTAAGTTGCAGAGAGAGTGTGTACATTGAGTATTTCAAAATGTAGTGTTTATTTAGTTAGTAAGCTGTGTGGTGCAGTGTTGATTTGAGTCATCTTGTAATTGTAGTACCCCTCCTGAAGAAGCCAGTGGGTGAAACCTAGGTTGGGGGGTCGGTATTGTGAATAAACGGAGGAGCCCGGAGCAGTTATGTGTACCATCTACACCATTCAAAGTTAAGTTGTTGTGAAATTTATGATTTTATTTCCATTTAAGTTTTATTTTTTGTTATTTAGTCTTTGTTTGGTGGAGGAGACTGTGAACAACTATGATGGTCTCCTTAACAGCTGCCCCATGAACTTGTTTCACCGGACCTCAACTGTGGGTCTGAGTGTTCACTTAACCACATCAGCTTTGTGTTGAAATTAGTGCTTGAAGTAAAACAAAGGTGATTAGTACAACAGTGATATAGAAACATTGTAACATGATGACAAATAAAGGCCAAATGGCCCATCCAGTCTGCCCATCCGCAGTAACCATTACCTCTTCCTCTCCCTATTGGCAAAGGCTCTTAACACTTGCATTGTGATGTCATAGAGCTTTATGGTTTTAGAAACATGATGGCAGATAAAGGCCAAATAGACTATCCAGTCTGCCCATCCGCAGTAACCATTATCTCTTCCTCTCTCTAAGAGATCCCACATGCCAATCCCATACCTTCTTGAATTCAGACACGGTCTCTGTCTCCACAACCTCTTCTGGGAGACTGTTCCACGCATTTCTGTAAAAAAGTATTTCCTAAGATTACTCCTGAGCCTTAATAAGTTAAGTTCTTCTGCTGTTTACTCTCACTGTCCCTTATGGGTTTTTCCAGGGCTCTTCACTCACAGCCTCACCAGAAGTTCTCCAAAGTCACTCTTTACTTCCATGGCAGTCTTTCTTCTTACTCTGCCCATGGTCCAATAGTAGTATATTTTCTACTGCTGTGACAGCTGTTCTATGTTCTTGAATCCTCTTTATTAGGCTCTCTTTGAGCCCCAGCATTTTGTAGCACTCCTAACAGCAGATCCTCACCATTAGGGGGGGGGGGGTTCGGAGGGGAGGTGTTAGCAGGGGTCTTACTTCAGGGGGGTCATCTTCTGGCAGGAGGGGTTGGGCACTCTCCTGCTGATGATCAGAAGTGGAGGGGGTCATCTTCCAGCAGGAGGGGTTGGGCACCCTCCTGCCGGCGATCGTCAGGGGTCATCTTCCATTAGGAGGGGTTGGGCACCCTCCTGCTGGCAAACTTTGTTGGGGAGGGGGGCCTTCCAGTAGGAGGGGTTGAGCACCCTTCTGCCAGCAATTGTCAGGGGTTGGGGGGTCTTCCTGGCAGGAGGGATTGGGCATCCCTCCTGTCTCATTCATTTGGGGGGGGGGACAGGTGGCCGTGGCAGCTATACCTATCGCGGCAGGCAGATCCCTTGCCGCGATAAGTGTAGTGGCCACATCTACACTAACCCGTTTCTGTAACCTACATCTGTAACATGGACGTCGGTTACAGAGTCCGGTTCTTTTTGACAAATTTCTCTGACCCCACTTCAGCCTTAATGTATTTCTAAAACACTTCCAGACAAATTTGACTAATCTCAACATGCTAATGTAATTTTGAAAGTTTTCTGTAATATCACTGTCTGTATACAGTTTCTTCCTCTGTAAACCACTTTGAACTGTTTGTGGGATTGCAGTATATAAAAATAAAGTTGTTGTTATTATTATTATTAGTGTCCAGTTATAGAATTGCCCCCAAATACTATAGGATTAAACAGCTTATTTTATCATGTAATATCACTCTACTAAAAGCAATGAACAGAGAATTTTTATGCTGCTGAAAATCCGTAAAGTCCATTTGACAATGTAGATTTATAGGTACTATCTAGCAGTATTTTTAAGTTGGATTGCAGAGTCAGCTCTATGCCGTTACCTGGCTTTATTAATGACCCATGAGACAGAGGTGCATGAAAGTAAATTTCCCTTGTATACAGATACTGACAGGTCAGTGGTCATGCTCAAGGGAAAAACTAAATCAACACAGATTTTTTTTGTTGTTAGAGTACAAAGCCTCTAAAATTCATGCTACAGACTTGTCTACTCTCCCCAACCCAAATCTACATTAGTAAGAGGTCAGTATGGCATAGTACATGAAATGTACACAGAAAATATATCTATTTGGTTTTATGCAAATTAATGCATCATTCGTTACCTTTTTGAAATAGAAATAATTTAATAAACTACATTAATTACATTTGCTTTTTCTTCATCACTCTCCACATAGTAGTCCATAGTGTCTTTCAGTTTTGCAATTCCTTTTTTTTTTTTTTTTTCTTCCTTTCACTAATATACTCGAAAAAAATTTTGGCTCCCTTTTTTTCATTTCTAGCCATTTGCTCTTCTGCTGCGCTTTTGCCAGATGTATCTATCTCTTGGTTTCTTTCAGTTTCATCTAGTAGTCCTTTCTGTACTCCTCTTCTTGATTTTTTTATATAACATAGTAGATGACAGCAGATAAAGACCCGAATGGTCAATCCAGTCTACCCAACCTGATTCAATTTAAATTTTTTTAATTTTTTCTTCTTAGCTATTTCTGGGCAAAAATCCAAAGCTCTACCCGGTACTGTACTTGGGTTCCAACTGCCGAAATCTCTGTCAAAACCTACTCCAGCCCATCTACACCCTCCCAGCCATTGAAGCCCTCTCCAGCCCATCCTCCCCCAAACGGCCATATACAGACACACAGATCGTGTAAGTCTGCCCAGTACTAGCCTTAGTTCAATATTTACTATTATTTTCTGATTCTAGATTGTCTGTGTTCATCCCACGCTTCTTTGAACGCAGTCACCGTTTTCCTCTCCACCACCTCTCTCGGGAGGGCATTCCAGGCATCCACCGCCCTCTCCTGAATCTACCACCCCATAACCTCAAATTATGTCCTCTGGTTTTACCATTTTCCTTTCTCTAGAAAAGATTTTGTTCTACGTTAATACCCTTCAGGAATGCCAACTCTTTTGCCTTTATTTTCTCTGCCGCTAGTTTGAGAGAACCATATTGGTTTCCTTTTTCTCTTGTTTGTATTTATTTTCCTCGCATTTTTAATGCTCCTTTCAGCTTGGACCACTGTTTTTCCACTTCTCTTAAGCCCTCCCATACTATCAAATTCAATACCCTATCTCTAATGGTGACCAGTTTGAGTCACGCATACCCATTTGATTCAAAATACATAGAACTGTTTCTCATGTTCAAGACTGAGCAATGGCTCTTGCAAGTCTACCTGGCTAATATTTTCTATGGACTCTTCCTCCAGGATCTTATTCACAGGGCCAGCTCAAGGGACTATGGCTCCCTGAGTCAACTTTTGCATTGGTGCTCCCCCTCCTCCTCCCTCCAATAATCTAGTAGCTTCAAGCCGTTCTTTCGATACATTAAGGGGAAAAGACCCGCGAAGGATGCGGTGGGGCCGTTAGATGACCATGGAATAAAGGGAGTGCTGAAACAGGAAAAAGCCATCGCCGACAAACTGAACACATTTTTTGCATCTGTGTTTATAGAAGAGGATATGTGCAACATACCGGAAGCTGACAGACTATACCTAGGAAACGAAGACGGGAAACTGAATTGGTTGACGGTCAGTCTAGAAGAGGTATGCAGGTAGATTGACAGGCTTAAAAATGATAAATTTCCGGGACTGGATGGCATCAATCCAAGGGTAATCAAGGAACTGAAAGGAGTTATAGCTGAACTGCTTCAACTAATAACCAATCTGTCGATCAAATCGGGAAGGATTCCGGAAGACTGGAAAGTGGCAAATGTTATGCCGATCTTCAAGAAAGGTTTGAGGGGAGATCTGGGAAACTACAGGCCGGTGAGTCTGACCTCGGTACCGGGAAAGATGGTAGAGGCGCTGATAAAGGACTGCATTGTTGACCACCTTGACGGACACAATCTGATGAGAACCAGCCAGCATGGCTTCAGCAAAGGAAGATCTTGCTTGATGAACTTGCTGCACTTCGAGGGAGTTAACAGGCATATAGATAAAGGTGACCCAGTCGACATTGTATATCTGTATTTTCAGAAGGCGTTTGACAAGGTCCCGCATGAACGATTAGTTCAAAAAATTTCGAGCCATGGGATTGAGGGTGAAATACTCACGTGGATTAAAAACTGTTTGGCGGATAGAAAACAGAGAATGGGGGTAAATGGACAATATTTGGACTGGAAAAGCATCACCAGTGGAGTGCCGCAGGATTCGGTGCTTGGGCCCGTGCTCTTCAACATATTTATAAATGACCTGGAAATTGGAACAACGAGCGAGGTGATTAAATTTGCAGACGATACGAAGTTATTCAGAGTAGTGAAGACACAGAGAAGTGATGACCTGCAACATGATATAAACACACTCAAGAAATGGGCCGTGACATGGCAAATGAAGTTTAATGTGGATAAGTGTAAGGTAATGCATGTCGGTAACAAAAATCATGTACACGAATATAGGATGTCTGATGTAGTACTCGGAGAGACCCTCAGGAAAGAGACTTGGGAGTATTGGTCAACAATGTGCGGCAGCGGTGGAGAAAAGGGCAAACAGAATGCTTGGAATGATTAAGAAGGGAATCACAAACAGATCAGAGAAGGTTATCATGCTACTGTACCGGGCCATGGTGCGACCCCACCAGGAATACTGCATCCAGCACTGGTCACCATACTTGAAGAAGGACATGGTACTACTCGAAAGGGTCCAGAGAAGAGCGACTAAAATGGTTAAGGGGCTGGAGTTGTCGTACAGCAAGGGATTAGAGAAACTGGGCCTCTTCTCCCTTGAAAAGAGGAGACTGATTGAAACATTCAAGTTAATGAAGGGAATAGACTTAGTATATAAAGACAGGTCGTTCACCCTCTAAAAGGTAGGAAGAACGAGAGGGCACTCTTTAAAGTTAAAAGGGGATAGATTCCATACAAACGTAAGGAAATTCTTTTTCACCCAGAGAGTGGTAGAAAACTGGAATGCTCTTCCAGAGGCTGTCATAGAGGAAAACACCCTCCAGGGATTCAAGACAAAGTTAGACAAGTTCCTGCTAGACCAGAATGTACGCAGGTAAGGCTAGACTCAGTTAGCGTTTTGGTCCTTTACCTAAGGGCCGATGCGGGAGCGGACTGCTGGGCATGATGGACCACTGGTCTGACCCTGCAGCGGCAATTCTTATATTTTTATGTTCTCCTTTATCTCAAGTCTAACCCCCCTAATGCTGGTGATAAAGGGTACGAAAATCCTAATCTCAATCCAGTGTCTCTCCCTCCCCACCTGCAAAATGCCAGAGATGATAGTCTGGCATTTTAGCACCCTTTATCACCAGTGCCCTGGGCCAGGGCCTCATATGGTCCATAAGCTGAGATGACCCTTCCTTCCTCCATGGGGATGGTGTTCTTTTTATCATCGGAGCAGATATAAAATTATCTGCCTTAGGGAATGCCAAGAGCTTGTCCAAGTCTTGCTAAGCAAGGAGATATAGTCTTTCCCTCATTTTGGTATCTTTGAGCACCAGATCAGGGATTCCCACTCTGCAAGAACCATCTGTGAGAGGGCCCCATGGAAAGGAAACAAAATTTGGAGCTTGTCCACCACCTGGTTAACAAGAGAAGATAGCTTCTCCCTTCTAAATATCCCCATTACTGCAGACACTTCCACCTCCTGTTGAAGGGGTGCAGTTTCTTGAGCTTGGACAAGTACCTCCCCCCTTCCAAATGGAAAGTGTTCATCTTGTAGTTCCCTCCTAAGTCCTCCTCTGAATAGGAAATGAGTAAATTAGGGTTGCCTCCCTCAGGCAACCTGACACTGGAGTACCTTGGTTGCTTGAGGCTACTGGAGCTAAGGCCAAGGGACACCCACAACAATATCAAAAAGACCTGGGTCCAAAGAAGTACCTTGACCTTACAAGGAGCTCTGAGTCCCTCCAAAGTTGCAGACTCAGAAAGAAAATGGAGTCCCTCCCTTACAAGGCAGGCTAAACAGAGCTCTTCAGCTTGGAGAAGATGCCAGAGGGAACATGATAGATATTTATACAATTGTAAATGGGGTAGAACAATTAAATAGGGAATGGTTGTTAAATCTAATTAAACCCACACAAAAATGAGAACTAATGAAACTACTGACCAGCAGATGGAAAACAAAATCACTGCATATTCATTGTACTTATATCAAGTCAGCTGCATTACTGCCAGTATACAGCAATTACAGTTCATTGAACAGAGTGAATTTATCCAATGAAATACTAGGCAACACAGTATACGGGTAACGACCTGACATAATTGCACAGTCTTTTATGACTATTGTAGTGAATTGTGCCACCTAGCAAAAGTTCAACATAAAATTTCAGTAATTGGATAGTAGTCTACCTTGAATTTGATGACAATTGTACACTATGACATTTGCTTTGCATTCTCTGAAATTTACATTGCAAATAGAATACATTTTCTTCTTCTTTTTTTAACACTAAAATCAACTAGTGGCCTTTGTAATGCAGGTATATTTGTTTCAAGACAAATTCTTGTTATACAACTAGAAGACAAAGTAACACCTTGAATAGTAATTGAAATTGCTGCTCAAAACACGACTTGTAAAAAACGTTTGTTGGAATCATTTAACTAGAGCAGAGGTTCTCCATAACATAAGAACATAAGAATTGCCGCTGCTGGGTCAGACCAGTGGGTCACTGTGCCCAGCAGTCCGCTCACATGGCAGCCCTCTGGTCAAAGACCAGCGCCCTAACTGAGACTAGCCCTACCTGCGTCCGTTCTGGTTCAGCAGGAACTTGTCTAACTTTGTCTTGAATCCCTGGAGGGTGTTTTCCCCTATGACAGACTCCGGGAGAGCATTCCAGTTTTCTACCACTCTCTGGGTGAAGAAGAACTTCCTTATGTTCGTACGGAATCTATCCCCTTTCAATTTTAGAGAGTGCCCTCTCTTCTCCCTACCTTGGAGAGGATGAGCAAACTGTCCTTATTTGCTATGTCTATTCTCTTCAGTATCTTGAATGTTTCGATCAAGTCTCCTCTCAATCTCCTCTGTTTGAGGGAGAAAAGGCCCAGTTTCTCTAATCTTTCACTGTACAGCAAATCCTCCAGCCCCTTAACCAACTTAGTCGCTCTTCTCTGAACCCTTTCGAGTAGTACTGTGTCCTTCTTCATGTACAGCGATCAGTGCTAGATGCAGTTCTCCAGGTGAGGGCGAACCATGGCCCGGTACAGCAGCATGATAACCTTCTCCGATCTGTTTGTGATCCCCTTCTTAATCATTCCTAGCATTCTGTTCGCCCTTTTCACCGCCATCGCACATTGAATGGACGACTTCATTGACTTGTCGATCACAACTCCAAGTCCCTTTCCTGGGAGGTCTCTCTAAGTACCGCCCCGGACATCCTATATTTGTGCATGAGATTTTTGTTACCTACAAGCATCACTTTACACTTATCTACGTTCAACCTCATCTGCCATGTCGATGCCCATTCCTCGAGCATGATTATGTCACGTTGCAGACCTTCGCAACGTGTGTCTTCACTACTCTGAATAACTTTGTATTGTCCGCAAATTTAATAAACTCACTCGTCGTACCAATGTCCAGATAGTTTATAAAGATGTTGAAGAGCACGGGTCCAATCACCGAGCCCTGTGGCACCCCACTGGTGACTCTCTTCCAGTCCGAGTATTGTCCACTCAGCGCTCAACACACCTAGCCAGTCAGATTGTCAGGATAACCAGGTGTTAAGTCTCCATTCTATAACTAAATTGTCATTTGGTTTGTTATAATCATGTTTTCTCATTTATTATAACTGTCTACCGTATCTGATCTTTATGGATTGATTTGCAGCAGAAAGATTTTGTATTAATGTTCCATTCTCTTCTTGTATTGTAGTTAAGACTGTGATGTTGCCATTCCTCTCAATTACAATGTATCAATGAGTTTGTCTGTTTGGGATTCCACTGCTTGTTCTCTCTCATTTCTACGTCCCTTGAATACACAAATGGTTTGACTCAGAGGATATTTCTGCTTTCCAGGAACAAATTCAATCATTTATTTTTCTCCATATGTTTTATCATAATGACATATTGATTACTAATTTTTTTGATAGCTAATAATTCTGATTCTCCCAAACATTTTAACAGAATATACAGTAATTCACCTTTATTTCTTTTCTCTTTTTTTGTCACCCGAGTATAAGCCACATGGTCGAATGTTATGTCAACAGCAGTGACCTACTTAGGCCCTCTTTGACTAAGGTGCACTAACCGATTAGCACGTACTGATTGATTTAGCGCGCGCTAAACGCTAACGTGTGCATGTTAGTCTATGGACACGTTAGCATTTAACGCACGCTATTTCGATTAGCACGCGCTTGAAAGGCAGGCAGGCGCTAATCGGTTAGCGCACCTTAGTAAAAGAGGGGGTTAATGTACATGAACTGAGCACTCACATTTGGTACAAATATTGTCACATTTGTAGATTAGTATAAACTTGCACATCGTAGTTTCAGCAAAGCAGCTGTAGTACAAGGGGGTGCTGAAAAGTTCTCCGCCCGACTGTTACAGAATGTGACCGATGCACGCGCAAATTAGTTGCTGGTATTTAGGCCTGGTTTTCTTTGGCCTAAATGAGTGGTTTAAAAGTTATGACACACACTGGCACTAAAGGGCAAATTCTATAAGAAGCGCCCAAATGTT